>NW_024096896.1:0-699579 GCF_016545835.1 Crotalus tigris
CCTCTTCGTTGGGTTGGTCTGGTGCTGACAGTTGTACATTTCCGTTTGCATAATTTTCATGGATCACGCGTTATATATGCACGTATCGGAAGAGGTGTCTCCTCTCTTCTTTGCTTATAATTCACTCCGTCTGCAGTGGATCCACTGCGTTTAAATAACGTTTTTATGCAGCTGATTTTATGGGAAACAGGATGATTACTCTGGTAATGGAGGATTCTATCTGTGTGGGTTGGTTTACGGAATACCTTCGTATGTAGGTATCCATCTGGTTGACGGTGGATGGAAACATCTAAGAAGGCAAGAGAATTGTGTCTTTCTTCCTCTACAGTAAACTTTATGTCAGAGTAGATGGAATTTAATATTCCCATAAATGTAGTTACATGTTGTCTTTTGACAATGGCAAATGTATCGTCAACGTATCGAACCCAAAATTTGGGTTGGTATAAAGTCATAGCCTTATGTTCAAGCTGTTGAAGGACTACCTCAGCTATAATACTGAAGATGGGGGAGCCCATCGGGGTTCCTTTTATCTGTTCATAGATGGTACCTTGGAATGTGAAATAAGTCTGGAGACATATTTCTATCAATTTCACGAGGTCTTCCGTCTGAAGGGAATCTTGGTGATGACCTTCTCTCATAGATGTCAAACGTACTTTCAGGACAGAGATGGCTAAGTCCTGGGGAATGGAGGTGAAGAGAGAGGTGACGTCGAACGACACCATCATCTCATCATCCTCCACCCTAAGGGTCTTAATTCTAGTTAAAAATTCTTCTGCAGATCTGACCATGGTGTTACTGCCATCTACAAGGTGGTTGAGGCGGGTACTAAGCCATTTAGCTAGTCCTGAGATGGGGGTGCCCCTGAATGATACAATGGGGCGAAGGGGGGTACCTTCTTTGTGGATCTTTGGTAGACCGTAAAAACGGGCAAGGGCTGTGTCACAGGGACGTATCCTCTGTAGGGTGTCATCTCCGATCTTCTTACAACGCTTAAAGTTGTCTAGCAGTTTGTTGATTTTATTTTTGAGCGTTATTGAGGGGTCTTTTTTAATTACTCTACAGGCCAACTTATCATTCAAGAGTTCAAGTGCTTTAGCTGTATACAGTGTTCTATCCATAATAACAGTCACCCTACCTTTGTCTGCAGGAAGTATGACAATAGTATCATCTCTTTTAAGTTGTGTGAGAGCTCCAGTTTCTTCTCTAGATAGGGTGTGATGGTACCTGTGGTTAGTAAGTAGCCCTGTGATCTGTTGTCTAATGGAATTTCTGGTGTCTTCATCTGTCCCCATATGATGCATAGCAGGCTCCAGTGCAGATATAAAATCTAAAGGGTAGGCATCCATAAGGTTATGATTAGTATCACGTTGCTGTAGGGTGAGTTGTGAGTTGGTCAGAGGTTTGGAAGAGAGGTTACAAACTACTCTATTGGTAAAATTACTATATTGGGACTTACGTATGGCATTCATCTTACGTTGGAGGTGTGCTTTTGTTTCTTGGTTCGTTTTTCTAGCTACCATTTGGATGTGATGACTCAGTGCTTGGAAGTGGTGTTCTGATAAAGTCGAGTTACAATGTCTTTGAAGTTCAAGAGCCCATTTTTTTTAAATTTTCTACACGTCTGTGCTGGTCGTTAATAAGGGCTTTAACCGTCTGGCGTTGAAACCGATGGAGGGCTTGTATGCATTCATTTGTATCAATAACAGGTTTCCTTCTTAACATCTTGGGTGGGAGGTCCTCTCGAGCTCAGGTGTGTAGGAACGCTATTCTGCGGTAAGCTGCTGAGATGCATCTTGTCAATTTCTCCCATTTTCTGGCTGTGAGCAGTACTGCTCGATCATAAAATTCAATAATGATGGTGAAAATGCGACTCCCGGGCATAATTATAAATGAAATGAATAAAGCGCGTTCACCAGGAGAGTTTAAAGTTAAAATACTTTAATTAAAGTATTTTACTATATTAAAAGGTTGCCAAGCTTTCGTTGGGAAAACTCCCCAACATCTTCAGGGCTGAGAGACCGTTTCTAACAAGGTGATTCAAACGGGTTCCATAGACGTCTGCACGTGGGTCCTAGACTGTGCTAGCATTCCCTGCTGAACAGCTGATAGGTGGGGGGGGAATCGGAGTAAAGATTTCTTCTGTCGTTCTCTCGAGCACTTTTGTTCACATTTCCGTCGACCTCAGGGGGTATTGTTAAAGTTATGTTCCGCCCTCTCCCGGCAGTATTGGCTCTCGTTGCAGTGGGTGGGTTTAGTTTGATGTCATTGTGTATCCTACCATGGAGGCGGGGCTTCATCGGCTGCAATTTAACATCTTTCCTCTGCTGCGTGCTCCCATATTTATCTTCGCTCGCATGTACAAGCATCAACTGGATGTGGTATTTTTCAATGTTTGAATCATCCTCCTCCATCATGGTGTCCCCCATGCTCATCTTCCCTCGTAGGTCAATATTCAGGTTAAATCCCCCCCATTTCTGTGAGCAAAAGTCTGTTGGTATTTGGGCAGATTCCCCGCTCATGTTACTTTCCATTTTATCAAGCGAACGGGTCGTCATCACATGTTTTTTCTCCCCTCTCTGTATGGGATATCCACCTTTATTATTATTATGGGTAGTGCTAAATTTAGTGGTTCTATCCTCAAATTTCTTAAGCACTCCAATGTCATTATTGTTGTTTTCTCCAATTAAAGGGGGTGTGGTTTCCCCTTGATGTTGTTGGGAGATTTCTGGGTAGTCTATATCAGATTGTTTCTGGTAGGGAGGAGGTGTAGCTCCTGGTTTAGAATGTTGTGGATGTTGATTGTAAGGTTTGTGATATAAAGGATGATGATTTGAGTTCCATTTTCGTAGCGCTTGTTGTGCTGGGTGCAGGTCAATGTGACGATTGATTGAGTTGTTATTCGAGAACCAGGCTTCTTTTAGCAGCCGACCTCCCTTCGCGGCATCACTGGCTACGATAAGGGTGTTATTGAAGTCAAACTGATGGCCTTGTTGTGCCATACGCATCCAAAGTTGTGAGTGTGGTTCGCCTCGTTTTATGGCCAGTTTGTGTTCATGGAGGCGAGTTTTCAAGCGTTTGGCTGTTTCTCCCACATAGTTGCCTTCGCAGTTTTTGCAGTTGATCTTATAAACAATAGCAGATTTCTCCATGGTAGGTAGGGAGTCCTTTGGACGCATAATTTTTGATCGTAGGGTTTGGTTAGGTTTGTGAGCTACTTCTATACCATGGGGTGCTAGTAGTCTGGCTGTGGCCTCTGAGATGTTACTTATGTATGGGAGGGAGATGCGTGTTTTTTGTAGGAGGGAATCCCTTCTTCGTTGGGTGGTCTGGTGCTGGAAAGTTGTACAATGTCGTTTGATAAATTTTAATGGAAAACCGTTATATATGCACGTACGGAAGAGGTGTCTCCTCTCTTCTTTCTTATATTCATCCGTGCTGAGTGGGAGTCAACGTGTTTAAATAACGTTTTAATGCAGCTGATTTTATGTGAAACAGGATGATTACTCTGGTAATGGAGGATTCTATCCGTGTGGGTTGGTTTACGGAATACCTTCGTATGTAGGTATCCATCTGGTTGACGGTGGATGGAAACATCTAAGAAGGCAAGAGAATTGTGTCTTTCTCTTCCTCTCATAAAACGCGGCGAACCACACTCCCAACTTTGGATGCATAGGCACAACCAGGCCATCAGTTTGACTTCCATACACCCTATCATAGCCAGTGATGGCCACGAAGGGAGGTCGGCTGCCTAAAAGACGCTCCGGTTCCTCGTCAATAACAACTCATCACCCTCGTTCACATTGACTTGCAACAACACGAAAACACCACCTATAAACGTGGCAACAGACCTTCCCCGATCAACAACAAGCGCTACGACAATGGACCTCAAACCATCATCCTTTATATCACAAACCTTACAATCAACATGCACAACATTCCAAACCAGGAGCTACACCTCCTCCCTACCAGAAACAATCTGATAGAGACTACCCAGAAACCCCCCAACAATATCAAGGGGAAACCACACCCCCTTTAATTGGAGAAAACAACAATAATGACATTGGAGCGCTTAAGAAATTTGAGGATAGAACCCACTAAATTTAGCACTACCCATAATAATAATAAAGGTGGATATCCCATACAGAGAGGGGAGAAAAAAACATGTGATGACGACCCGTTCGCTTGATAAAAGGGAAAGTAACATGAGCGGGGAATCTGCCCAAATACCAACAGACTTTTGCTCACAGAAATGGGGGGGATTTAACCTGAATATTGACCTACGAGGGAAGATGAGCATGGGGGACACCAGGATGGAGGAGGATGATTCAAACATTGAAAAATACCACATCCAGTTGATGCTTGTACATGCGAGCGAAGATAAATACGGGAGCACGCAGCAGAGGAAAGATGTTAAATTGCAGCCGATGAAGCCCCGCCTCCATGGTAGGATACACAATGACATCAAACTAAATCCCCCCACTGCAACGAGAGCCAATACTGCCGGGAGAGGGCGGAACATAACTTTAACAATACCCCCTGAGGTCGACGGAAATGTGAACAAAAGTGCTCGAGAGAACGACAGAAGAAATCTTTACTCCGATTCCCCCCCCACCTATCAGCTGTTCAGCAGGGAATGCTAGCACAGTCTAGGAACCACGTGCAGACGTCTATGGAACCCGTTTGAATCACCTTGTTAGAAACGGTCTCTCAGCCCTGAAGATGTTGGGGAGTTTTCCCAACGAAAGCTTGGCAACCTTTTAATATAGTAAAATACTTTAATTGAAGTATTTTAACTTTAAACTCTCCTGGTGAACGCGCTTTATTCATTCCATTTATAATTATGCCCGGGAGTCGCATTTTCACCATCATTATTGAATTTTATGATCGAGCAGTACTGCTCACAGCCAGAAAATGGGAGAAATTGACAAGACGCATCTCAGCAGCTTACCGCAGAATAGCGTTCCTACACACCTGCGCTCGAGAGGACCTCCCACCCAAGATGTTAAGAAGGAAACCTGTTATTGATACAAATGAATGCATACAAGCCCTCCATCGGTTTCAACGCCAGACGGTTAAAGCCCTTATTAACGACCAGCACAGACGTGTAGAAAATTTAAAAAAATGGGCTCTTGAACTTCAAAGACATTGTAACTCGACTTTATCAGAACACCACTTCCAAGCACTGAGTCATCACATCCAAATGGTAGCTAGAAAAACGAACCAAGAAACAACAGCACACCTCCAACGTAAGATGAATGCCATACGTAAGTCCCAATATAGTAATTTTACCAATAGAGTAGTTTGTAACCTCTCTTCCAAACCTCTGACCAACTCACAACTCACCCTACTGCAACGTGATACTAATCATAACCTTATGGATGCCTACCCTTTAGATTTTATATCTGCACTGGAGCCTGCTATGCATCATATGGGGACAGATGAAGACACCAGAAATTCCATTAGACAACAGATCACAGGGCTACTTACTAAGCACAGGTACCATCACACCCTATCTAGAGAAGAAACTGGAGCTCTCACACAACTTAAAAGAGATGATACTATTGTCATACTTCCTGCAGACAAAGGTAGGGTGACTGTTATTATGGATAGAACACTGTATACAGCTAAAGCACTTGAACTCTTGAATGATAAGTTGGCCTATAGAGTAATTAAAAAAGACCCCTCAATAACGCTCAAAAATAAAATCAACAAACTGCTAGACAACTTTAAGCGTTGTAAGAAGATCGGAGATGACACCCTAAAGAGGATACGTCCCTGTGACACGGCCCTTGCCCGTTTTTACGGTCTACCAAAGATCCACAAAGAAGGTACCCCCCTTCGCCCCATTGTATCATTCAGGGGCACCCCCATCTCAGGACTAGCTAAATGGCTTAGTACCCGCATCAACCACCTTGTAGATGGCAGTAACACCATGGTCAGATCTGCAGAAGAATTTTTAACTAGAATTAAGACCCTTAGGGTGGAGGATGATGAGATGATGGTGTCGTTCGACGTCACCTCTCTCTTCACCTCCATTCCCCAGGACTTAGCCATCTCTGTCCTGAAAGAACGTTTGACATCTATGAATGAAAGTCATCACCAAGATTCCCTTCAGACGGAAGACCTCGTGAAATTGATAGAAATATGTCTCCAGACTTATTTCACATTCCAAGGTACCATCTATGAACAAATAAAAGGAACCCCGATGGGCTCCCCCATCTCCAGTATTATAGCTGAGGTAGTCCTTCAACAGCTTGAACATAAGGCTATGACTTTATACCAACCCAAATTTTGGGTTCGATACGTGGACGATACATTTGCCATTGTCAAAAGACAACATGTAACTACATTTATGGGAATATTAAATTCCATCTACTCTGACATAAAGTTTACTGTAGAGGAAGAAAGACACAATTCTCTTGCCTTCTTAGATGTTTCCATCCACCGTCAACCAGATGGATACCTACATACGAAGGTATTCCGTAAACCAACCCACACGGATAGAATCCTCCATTACCAGAGTAATCATCCTGTTTCCCATAAAATCAGCTGCATAAAAACGTTATTTAAACGCGTTGACTCCCACTGCAGCACGGATGAATATAAGAAAGAAGAGAGGAGACACCTCTTCCGTACGTGCATATATAACGGTTATCCATTAAAATTTATCAAACGACATTGTACAACTTTCCAGCACCAGACCACCCAACGAAGAAGGGATTCCCCCCTACAAAAAACACGCATCTCCCTCCCATACATAAGTAACATCTCAGAGGCCACAGCCAGACTACTAGCACCCCATGGTATAGAAGTAGCTCACAAACCTAACCAAACCTTACGATCAAAAATTATGCGTCCAAAGGACCCCCTACCTACCATGGAGAAATCTGCTATTGTTTATAAGATCAACTGCAAAAACTGCGACGGCAACTATGTGGGAGAAACAGCCAAACGCTTGAAAACTCGCCTCCACGAACACAAACTGGCCATAAAACGAGGCGAACCACACTCACAACTTTGGATGCATATGGCACAACAAGGCCATCAGTTTGACTTCAATAACACCCTTATCATAGCCAGTGATGCCACGAAGGGAGGTCGGCTGCTAAAAGAAGCCTGGTTCTCGAATAACAACTCAATCAATCGTCACATTGACTTGCACCCAGCACAACAAGCGCTACGAAAATGGAACTCAAACCATCATCCTTTATATCACAAACCTTACAATCAACATGCACAACATTCCAAACCAGGAGCTACACCTCCTCCCTACCAGAAACAATCTGATATAGACTACCCAGAAACCCCCCAACAATATCAAGGGGAAACCACACCCCCTTTAATTGGAGAAAACAATAATAATGACATTGGAGCGCTTAAGAAATTTGAGGATAGAACCACTAAATTTAGCACTACCCATAATAATAATAAAGGTGGATATCCCATACAGAGAGGGGAGAAAAAACATGTGATGACGACCCGTTCGCTTGATAAAAGGGAAAGTAACATGAGCGGGGAATCTGCCCAAATACCAACAGACTTTTGCTCACAGAAATGGGGGGGATTTAACTTGAATATTGACCTACGAGGGAAGATGAGCATGGGGGACACCATGATGGAGGAGGATGATTCAAACATTGAAAAATACCACATCCAGTTGATGCTTGTACATGCGAGCGAAGATAAATACGGGAGCACGCAGCAGAGGAAAGATGTTAAATTGCAGCCGATGAAGCCCCGCCTCCATGGTAGGATACACAATGACATCAAACTAAACCCCCCCACTGCAACGAGAGCCAATACTGCCGGGAGAGGGCGGAACATAACTTTAACAATACCCCCTGAGGTCGACGGAAATGTGAACAAAAGTGCTCGAGAGAACGACAAAAGAAATCTTTACTCCGATTCCCCCCCCACCTATCAGCTGTTCAGCAGGGAATGCTAGCACAGTCTAGGAACCACGTGCAGACGTCTATGGAACCCGTTTGAATCACCTTGTTAGAAACGGTCTCTCAGCCCTGAAGATGTTGGGGAGTTTTCCCAACGAAAGCTTGGCAACCTTTTAATATAGTAAAATACTTTAATTAAAGTATTTTAACTTTAAACTCTCCTGGTGAACGCGCTTTATTCATTCCATTTATAATTATGCCCGGGAGTCGCATTTTCACCATCATTATTGAATTTTATGATCGAGCAGTACTGCTCACAGCCAGAAAATGGGAGAAATTGACAAGACGCATCTCAGCAGCTTACCGCAGAATAGCGTTCCTACACACCTGCGCTCGAGAGGACCTCCCACCCAAGATGTTAAGAAGGAAACCTGTTATTGATACAAATGAATGCATACAAGCCCTCCATCGGTTTCAACGCCAGACGGTTAAAGCCCTTATTAACGACCAGCACAGACGTGTAGAAAATTTAAAAAAATGGGCTCTTGAACTTCAAAGACATTGTAACTCGACTTTATCAGAACACCACTTCCAAGCACTGAGTCATCACATCCAAATGGTAGCTAGAAAAACGAACCAAGAAACAACAGCACACCTCCAACGTAAGATGAATGCCATACGTAAGTCCCAATATAGTAATTTTACCAATAGAGTAGTTTGTAACCTCTCTTCCAAACCTCTGACCAACTCACAACTCACCCTACTGCAACGTGATACTAATCATAACCTTATGGATGCCTACCCTTTAGATTTTATATCTGCACTGGAGCCTGCTATGCATCATATGGGGACAGATGAAGACACCAGAAATTCCATTAGACAACAGATCACAGGGCTACTTACTAAGCACAGGTACCATCACACCCTATCTAGAGAAGAAACTGGAGCTCTCACACAACTTAAAAGAGATGATACTATTGTCATACTTCCTGCAGACAAAGGTAGGGTGACTGTTATTATGGATAGAACACTGTATACAGCTAAAGCACTTGAACTCTTGAATGATAAGTTGGCCTATAGAGTAATTAAAAAAGACCCCTCAATAACGCTCAAAAATAAAATCAACAAACTGCTAGACAACTTTAAGCGTTGTAAGAAGATCGGAGATGACACCCTAAAGAGGATACGTCCCTGTGACACGGCCCTTGCCCGTTTTTACGGTCTACCAAAGATCCACAAAGAAGGTACCCCCCTTCGCCCCATTGTATCATTCAGGGGCACCCCCATCTCAGGACTAGCTAAATGGCTTAGTACCCGCATCAACCACCTTGTAGATGGCAGTAACACCATGGTCAGATCTGCAGAAGAATTTTTAACTAGAATTAAGACCCTTAGGGTGGAGGATGATGAGATGATGGTGTCGTTCGACGTCACCTCTCTCTTCACCTCCATTCCCCAGGACTTAGCCATCTCTGTCCTGAAAGAACGTTTGACATCTATGAATGAAAGTCATCACCAAGATTCCCTTCAGACGGAAGACCTCGTGAAATTGATAGAAATATGTCTCCAGACTTATTTCACATTCCAAGGTACCATCTATGAACAAATAAAAGGAACCCCGATGGGCTCCCCCATCTCCAGTATTATAGCTGAGGTAGTCCTTCAACAGCTTGAACATAAGGCTATGACTTTATACCAACCCAAATTTTGGGTTCGATACGTGGACGATACATTTGCCATTGTCAAAAGACAACATGTAACTACATTTATGGGAATATTAAATTCCATCTACTCTGACATAAAGTTTACTGTAGAGGAAGAAAGACACAATTCTCTTGCCTTCTTAGATGTTTCCATCCACCGTCAACCAGATGGATACCTACATACGAAGGTATTCCGTAAACCAACCCACACGGATAGAATCCTCCATTACCAGAGTAATCATCCTGTTTCCCATAAAATCAGCTGCATAAAAACGTTATTTAAACGCGTTGACTCCCACTGCAGCACGGATGAATATAAGAAAGAAGAGAGGAGACACCTCTTCCGTACGTGCATATATAACGGTTATCCATTAAAATTTATCAAACGACATTGTACAACTTTCCAGCACCAGACCACCCAACGAAGAAGGGATTCCCCCCTACAAAAAACACGCATCTCCCTCCCATACATAAGTAACATCTCAGAGGCCACAGCCAGACTACTAGCACCCCATGGTATAGAAGTAGCTCACAAACCTAACCAAACCTTACGATCAAAAATTATGCGTCCAAAGGACCCCCTACCTACCATGGAGAAATCTGCTATTGTTTATAAGATCAACTGCAAAAACTGCGAAGGCAACTATGTGGGAGAAACAGCCAAACGCTTGAAAACTCGCCTCCACGAACACAAACTGGCCATAAAACGAGGCGAACCACACTCACAACTTTGGATGCATATGGCACAACAAGGCCATCAGTTTGACTTCAATAACACCCTTATCATAGCCAGTGATGCCACGAAGGGAGGTCGGCTGCTAAAAGAAGCCTGGTTCTCGAATAACAACTCAATCAATCGTCACATTGACTTGCACCCAGCACAACAAGCGCTACGAAAATGGAACTCAAACCATCATCCTTTATATCACAAACCTTACAATCAACATGCACAACATTCCAAACCAGGAGCTACACCTCCTCCCTACCAGAAACAATCTGATATAGACTACCCAGAAACCCCCCAACAATATCAAGGGGAAACCACACCCCCTTTAATTGGAGAAAACAATAATAATGACATTGGAGCGCTTAAGAAATTTGAGGATAGAACCACTAAATTTAGCACTACCCATAATAATAATAAAGGTGGATATCCCATACAGAGAGGGGAGAAAAAACATGTGATGACGACCCGTTCGCTTGATAAAAGGGAAAGTAACATGAGCGGGGAATCTGCCCAAATACCAACAGACTTTTGCTCACAGAAATGGGGGGGATTTAACCTGAATATTGACCTACGAGGGAAGATGAGCATGGGGGACACCATGATGGAGGAGGATGATTCAAACATTGAAAAATACCACATCCAGTTGATGCTTGTACATGCGAGCGAAGATAAATATGGGAGCACGCAGCAGAGGAAAGATGTTAAATTGCAGCCGATGAAGCCCCGCCTCCATGGTAGGATACACAATGACATCAAACTAAATCCCCCCACTGCAACGAGAGCCAATACTGCCGGGAGAGGGCGGAACATAACTTTAACAATACCCCCTGAGGTCGACGGAAATGTGAACAAAAGTGCTCGAGAGAACGACAGAAGAAATCTTTACTCCGATTCCCCCCCCCACCTATCAGCTGTTCAGCAGGGAATGCTAGCACAGTCTAGGAACCACGTGCAGACGTCTATGGAACCCGTTTGAATCACCTTGTTAGAAACGGTCTCTCAGCCCTGAAGATGTTGGGGAGTTTTCCCAACGAAAGCTTGGCAACCTTTTAATATAGTAAAATACTTTAATTGAAGTATTTTAACTTTAAACTCTCCTGGTGAACGCGCTTTATTCATTCCATTTATATATATATATATATATATATATATATATATATATAAAACCCAAGCCCAAACCCATCCCTCAAACCAAATGCAACCATCATCCAGAAACCAAACCAGGACGACATCACCAGCTGCTGCACCTCCCTCCGAAACCCACACAAAGCAAACGGACACACAACATGAACACAGAGCTAGACCACAAACTCAGAGCCAAACCAAAGCCCGGTAGTTACTTCACAGCCTTCAGCCCTAGACATCACATCACAGAACTCAGGAGGCTACAACGCCAAAGCTCAGGATGTTACAACACAGCCAACCACCCAGGATGGTGCAACACAGAACTCAGGATATCATTACACTAGATCTCAGGAGGTCATCACACAACCCATTACCCAGGACGTTACAACACAAAAGACTAATGGGCACACAGCCAGTACCTCAACTACTCAGGATGTTACGAAACAGCCAAACAATCTGCAAACAATAGCTTCTACACAGCCAACCAATCCACCTACAGCAGCTAAGCCAGCATTCCACACACCCACCCACCAATATATATAGAGAGATGGCAGCTACAATCACACTTTGCTCGCTCAAGCACAAAGCCGAAGACCCCAGCCTGAAGATGACGAGTAGGACCTTGTCAAAACGTCTCCAAGATACTCTCAATCTTACACAGGAAAAGAATACAACAAGACCTGCATATCTATACCCATGAAAATCTATGAAAACATATATATATATTATGAGACCTAAGGATCTACTCCCCACTGCAGAGAAATCAGGGGTCATATATAAGATTAGTTGTAATGATTGCCCCAGTATTTATGTGGGTGATACCTCAAAAAGAGTTAAAACGAGGATCCATGAACATAAGCTGGCCATAAAAAGAGGGGAGCAGTATTCCCAAATTTTAGCACACATGGCAGAATCCGGACATTTGACGCTGAGAGCGTGGGAGGTGCGTGCTCGACCATCACGGAGTAAGCAATTTAACAACATTGTACATCCGCCGGAGAGGGAAATCAAGGGGGGAAGGAGCTTGCCGATATCCGGGAAAGGAATGACCGACAATCTGAGAGCCCCCCGACTATGAGGGTGGGTGTACGTCCACCACGAATGAGGAAGCCCGTTAACATCAGGGATTCAGCCCCTAACAATCCAGATACCCCTCCGTGCTGTGTGGGGTGTTCAAAAGAGGAGATGTTGTGAGTACGCACTGGGACATGGAGTAGTCACCACCTAAGGGGTTGTACCATCCCCCCTACCCCCACCGACATTTCCACCACTGCCTCCTTCACCGGAAACGTATGCACACCCATGGAAAATGGAGAGAGCATTGAGTGACAAAGGGACGACACCGTATGAGTTGGGATTTCCACTGCGCCTCCTGGCATGTCCAATGCATCTGAAAGAAATGACATCCCCCAGAAACATACAAGGGGAAAGCAATCATGATCGCTTCGCCTTAGGGATGATTACACGCTCCCGAAGAGAAGCACAATGAACAGATGAAAAGGAAAGAATGGCCAACGGACTGAGGACTATGTCAAACCCCATGGAGGCAGAGGATGGGAGAGATCGACCTGGTGGGATGTTAAAACAGACACGCCTGAGAGTGTCCGCCATCCCAGCTACCCAGTTAGGACGGCAGGAGCTACGGGCCAATCCCCATAACGTTTTAGGTGTTGTCGATGAAAAAAAGGGAAGGGCAGGCATTGGAAGAGATAGTGATGGTGAGATCATCAGACGTATGGAGGAGGAGGGAGCATTGGGTAGTGAGAGTGAAGGCAAGATACTTGGTACGGAGCCCCATAAAGGGAGAATGACAACGATGATGACGGACATGAAAGAGGTGGAGGTGGGAAGAAGTCCACTGACATGGAGCACCCCAAGGAAGGGGAGGTGAGAGGAGGAAACAACCCAGGGATATGGGATGTGTGCTTGATCAGAGTAAGACAAAGAGCTCTCCTGGCTTACGGATACAGAAAAAAGGGGGAGCAAGTGGTAATACACACGTAGATAAGGGAAGCAAGGGTAAATCAGTTAATTTCACAGAGATTACGACTGAGACATTGATTGGCTGGCCAGGACCCGTGACGAGATCTAGTGCAGACGCTGTTCCATCTATAAATAAGTTCTCCCATTGACCTGTATGAACCCTGACGATGTTGGCAGTAGCCAACGAAAGCTTGGTGTTTTTATCCAATTAAAACTTTTATAGTTTTATATTTTTCCTGGTGATCACGTCTGTTTGTTGTTTGATATGAATGCACCCAGGAATCATTCTTTTATTTTTAATATTGTTTCCCTGGCAGCTATTATCCATGTGCGGTTTATTTGGCTTTGGCTTACTGTATATAAACCTGACCACTGTTGTTAATAAAACATGGTTTTGATTTAGCACATGCTATGGACCCAGATAATTGCTGTTTGGTCAATAACTATGACAAAGTAGAAAAATATCTTATGGTAATAGGCAGCTTAGGCCAAAAGACTAAAAGTGATATATGATCTCAGAAAGTATAGGATTTGACTTATATTACAATATTAAGTTTTCAATAGAAGAGAATATCTGGAGCTCAGGGTTGAACTGTGAAATCTTTTGTGTTCTCTAGGCTTGGTTGTTTGCTTGCAGATGTTTCATTATCCAACTAGATAACTTAGTACTAATTGATTGGTACTGGAGTTGATGGTACCTGGTGATGATTGGCATAGATCATGTTAGCTAGTTGGGTATGAAAAGTCTGCAAACAACCAAGCTCAGAGAGCACTAAGGACTTCACAATATTGTTTCTGTCACCTTAAAGGTAAATTCCAGGCTGTTATGGGAATCTGATGTGCCATCAAATAGGTTCATTTTTAAGGCTATAGATATTTTTGAAATGATCCCATCATACTAGAAAGTTCCAAGTATAACTAAAGCATTATTACCCATGTCTATTAAATAACCAATATGCCATTTATTGATTTAAAAATTTTCCCTTCACCTAGAGATTAGAGTCACCTCATGGCGAGATGGGTGGCAAACAAATTTGTAGAGTGTCAAGCTGATTTATTAGCCATTACTGTTTGGCTATAACTACTGTAAATAGCTTTTTAACATCTCTTTTTAAAAAATTAATAAGTAAAATAAATTTCGGCATACATTGCTCTTGCTGGATGGAAGCTGTGCAGATGAATAGCCCTGAAAAAAAAAATAGTTAAAATAAAGAATAATGGTCCAAAAGTGAATAGATCCTAATTTTAAAAAGGTCACCATTAGCTGTTTTGAAGCAGAAGCTAAAAATTGAAATAATTTCCTTTTCTGAATCTAATTCCCAGTTGATCGATGGAATATTATTTTGGAAGGGCTCCATATAAGTGTTCCATATGGAGGTAAAGCAGAAGGAACTCTCTCCTCTTCCCTCACCTGATGCTCTGACAGTAAAATGGAAAGTGTCAGTTCTTATCCATTTCTTTTTAACCCTGTGACAATTTTATATTTTCCTTTCACAACTCATTTCCTTTCATTTTGTCATCTTTGCTGCAGGGGTTTATCTGGACAATGATGAATTTAATATGCAGTCGACACAGCATAGGATACTCAAATTTGGATAGGTAATTTACAATCTTTAGCTTCTGGCTCTCTGAGTTCAAATTTGTAGCAGTACATTTTCTGTCTTTGCATCATTGCTCTTAGAAGTGAATACAAATACCTTTGTTGAAGTACAAAGCATCAAATATTTACACGTTTTCTACTTTGGTTTTCTTATTTTTATACACTTGAGGAACCTATTGTTTTCTAGTTAAATGTGACTGGGTTCAATGTTTGCCATTAATAGTCCAATATATCAGAGCGGATTGTCCTCTAGGGTTACTCAGGAAGTGTGTGTGTATGTGGAACAGCAAGCATATGCTGGTACATTTGTTTTGTATCATAACAACCTGAAGTTACCAGGTACTCTCTAAAATTGTCAGAGTTAATGAACTAGATGTAGGTATATACTGTATTAAGCGGGCGTCTAGTCAGATTGGTCAGCAAGAAGTGCAGATATAATTTGTCTTGTATTTCAAGAGGGAGTTGCTCAAACCTAAGTATTAGAATAGATAGGAAAATTTAAGACTGGGTAGAATCCTATAGAGATGTCTGTGTGTCTGCGTGTCTGTCTGTCTGTCTGTCTATCTATCTATCTATCTATCTATCTATCTATCTATCTATCTATCTATCTATCTATCTATCATCTATTTACTTTATTATTAAACTTCTGTGTTGCCCATCTCACCGAGGCAACTCTAGGCAGCTTAATCATACCATTAAATACCATCATTAACCACCTCCGATATGCCACTACCCCAGTTGTGGGATTCAAATATGTGTGAACAACCGGTTCTCTGTGTGGATGCTGCTACCAGAAGTCCATTCTGGACCTGGGTCCATTCTGAACCTCTGCCAGACTGGTGCAACCTGGCTGAATCCCACCACTGCACTACCCCATTGGTAACCCAGGCCAGCTGGCAGAGCCAGGTCTTCAAGGCCTTTTGGAAGGCCAGAAGGGAGGGTGTGGATCTCACCTCAAGGAGCAAGATGTTCTAGAGCACAGAAGCCACAGCAGAAAAGCCTCTTCTAGATCCTCTCAGCTGAAATTCCTTGACCCCCAGAGTCCACATTATGCCTCTTCTGCCAGCATAGGTAGGAGGGATCATCCCATCAAGATGAGCGAGTTCCTCAGATATCTATAATTTTTCTAAACCACTTAGCACAATGTTAATCTCTACATTTATAGCAGTGAGTCTAAAGCATTATATAGGAATTTTTCTGTCTGATAAGCCAATGGAGTGTTAAAATGTAAGCTACTCAGTTCATTTTTAAACCCTTAGTTACAGAACTTGTTATTTCCACTGTAGAAAACAAACTAAGAAAGCACTAGGCATCCTTGCATAATCATGAGTAGGTCCTGTCATTTCTCACCAAAACAGTGTTGAAATCTTGAAATAAGGTCAAACCTCTGCAAAGTACCACAAAACACTATGAAGGACTTTAATATTTGCCAATATTTCATGAGTTCTGTCAATCCTGTGAGATTTCAACTCAATTTAATGAGCTGCAGAAATGGTGAAGGTGGTTTATTTGAGTAATGGATGCCACAGTAGCTATGCTAAATGATCCAATAATCTGGACTGCCAAATCATGATAACTTCTCCCATAGTTCTATTGCTTCTGTGAAAGTTTTGGTCCATGAATGTAAATTAGAGAATGGAAGACTAAACATCAACTTTAATCAATAGTGAAAAATAAGATGTTTGTATAGCAATTTTAAGCTTCCCTGGGTTCTTTTTCATTTTAAGAAAAAGTCTCACTCTCAACTGAAAAAAAAGGCTCTAAATCCATAAAACAGTGTCCCACACAAGATAGCTGTGTTCTGCCTGCATAAGGGGCTTTTCAGTTTGAAAACAGGACCATTCTCTTAATGGAGGCATGGATCAATGTAATTTATTTCACTGGGTGCTTCGCAGCACCTCAAACACTCATCCAACCATTCTAGTAAGCAGTTTTTCTGGCAGTTTTGGGTTGTGACTAGAAGAATCTGGCTTCTGTGCTACTAGAGCTGTTAAAAGTGTTTGTGTGAGGGGGATGTAGTCATTTGAAGTGAAGCAATATAGACACTGGGTTTCCTTTTCAGAAGCTAAAGCAGAGATGTCAAACTGCTGGCCCGTGGGCCGGATGCATCATGTGGAAGCCACGCCCATCCCATTGATGGCAATGGCAAAACTCTTCCGATACATTGCACGGCATCACATGATGTCGCAAGTTTGACATGTCTGAGCTAAAGCTTGTGAAGCAGTTTCAAAGAGGTGCTTCACATGAACATAACATAATAATAGAATAACAGAGTTAGAAGGGACCTTCTAGTCCAAACTCTTGCTAAAGCAAGAGACTCTATACCATTTCAGACAAATGGCTGCCCATCTCTTCTTAAAAACCTCCAATGATGGAGCACCACCATTTCTGAAGGAAAGCTGTTCCACTGATTATTTGTTCTAACTGTCAGAAAATCTCTCCTTATTTCTAGGTTGGTTTTATCCTTGATTAATTCACATCCATCACTTCTTGTCCTGCCTTCAAGTGCTTTGGAAAATAGGCTGACACCCCCCCCCCCCGCAATCTCTCTCATCTCTCAGAGAAAATCATATTTTGGAAGATTTTGCAAATATTTAGTAAACTAGCATTGTAAGGTTTATTATTCTTGTGACTCTTATACTAGAAACAGTGTACTCTTTGCAAATGGAACCCGTTCCTTGTTTAACATCCAGTTTCACACAATCACATTCATTCTGATGGCATTACAGTTGATCTCTTTTTATAAGGTGAACCCCACAGTGCCAGGTCATTAAGTACTGAGGTGAATAAAGTATAATTTCTAGATGTGAAAATTGAAGTTCATGGGGAAAAAAGTATTATTGTTTCCCAGTAATTAATGTGCAAATACACAGCATTTAAATGTTGCTAGAGCCATGATACTAAGTGTATTTATATGGATATAAAATTGACTACAATTAAAGGGGATTTATTTCTCTATAAATGTGCCAATTTAAGAAATTGAGTGGGGAAGAGGAGCATTCACCTTCTTACTGCTTTTCCTGTAATCTCTCTCTGTCTTTCTCCCGTCCCCCCATCCCAACCTCCAATATCCCTGTTTACAAATTAGAAGACATTGACTGGAGCACAGGTAGCCCTTGACTTACAACCACAATTGAGCCCTAAATATCTGATGTTAAAATGAAACATTTGTTGACTGAGTTTTGCCCCATTTTATGGTTTTTCTTGCCACAGTTATTAAGGGATTCACTGCAGTTGATAAGTTAGTAACACAGTTGTTAAGTGAATCTGGCTTCCCCATGGATTTTGCTTGCCAGAAGGTCGCAAAAGATGATTACATGACACAGCAGTGGTCATGAGTCAGTTGCCAAGCATCTGAATTTTGGTTACATGATCATGAGGATGCTGCAAGGTTTGTAACTATGAAAAACGGTCATAGGTCACATTTTTCCATGCCATTGTAACTTTGAACAGTCACTAAACAAACTGTTGTAAGTTGAGGACTATCTGTATAAGTATTTACCTAGATGTAACCCTTCTTCTCCCACAACTGAGATTATCATCTGTATGGATGTATGTATATATGTATGTATGTATGTATTTACATGATTTGTATGACCACCCATCCTAAACAACTCTGGGTGACTCATAATGTAGAAGCTAGTGCCCAAACTATGCAGAAATGATCTACATGTAAGATGTTCCCATAATTTCCCATTTGCAGAACATTGGGTTCTAGATTGATGGTATTATTTCTGAACCAACTTTTTCTACTATATGATTTGGTTGTTATTCCCAGATTTTTACTAATGCAAGGCAGAACAAATTTATACCATGTTTTCTGTCCCTTCTAATTCAAATTGATGGGGAAAAATTGCCTTGTAAATTATTTTAAAGAAGAAACTTGGGAAAGATATTCACGAGTTATAATTTGGTCACAAATTGGCTGAAAATTAATCGAGAAGGTCCTGTTTTTCAATATAATCTCTGTTTTCAGATTTCCTATCTTCCTGTCCTTCCATTAAATTCCAAAAGGAGACATCAGGAGGAACATTTTCCTACTGGGATTTTTCAGGAATGATAGTGTCATATATATGAAAGATTTCGGAAAATTTAGCTAACTTTGGAGAACTTTGGAGAAAACATTCCATCTTTCTGTCCACAAATTTTAAAAGAAAATGCAATGAATATAGAGCAATTGGATGAAACAGTTTTAGTATCATCTAGTTTTTGGCAACTCTTTCTTTTTTTATATTGCCAGTAAATGTTTGTACATTAATAAAATACTATTGTACAGTAGCAAGATCTTTTTTATGGTCATATTTTTAACTACATTGTGCTAATTGGCAAAATACCATAAAGTAGGATCACCGATGTGATTTTACATCAGTATAATTTCTGCATGTTTCACAAATGACCATATTGTTTATGAAGAGTCTTATGAAAGTGTTTGTATACTGTATGAGAGAAAGTGATTGCCCCAAACTCACACTGTGAGCCCCTTAGCCTAGTAGGGACTTCAACATGGCTGCTGCGGCCCAAGTTGAAAATTTTAGCCATCTCAGAACATTGACCCTAAATTGGATTTACCATAAGTGAAAGTAATAAGATGGCCTTTATTTATTTGCTTGTTTGACTGACATAGCTGCCCTTATTGTAACCACAATGCCAGGCAGTTCATAGAACAGTGGTGGCGAACCTATGGCACGGGTGCCAGAGGTGGCACTCAGAGCCCTCTCTGTGGGCATGCGCACCGTCGCCCCAGTCCTAGGCCTTCAGCTGGGTTTTATAAAACCTTTTCACTTTAGGCCTCCGCTGCCATGTCCAAAAAAAAAAAAAAAATGGCTCAATCAATCAATTTCAACTTCTCGAGAGAAAAAAAAAAGATCTTGCAAAGTTGGAATTGATTGATTGAACTTTTTAGTCCCACCCAGTCTGCTGTTACCACCGCAGCCATGCCCACCCAATGGGCCACACCCACCCAGTGGGCCACACCCTCCTGGCACTCGACAATGCATAAGTGACTTTTGGGTTGCAGTTTGGGCACTCGTTCTCTAAAAGGTTCACCATCACTGTCACAGAACAATAAAGACAAAACTCTGAAACAACCGCAGTGAAAATTCATGGCCCAAACTCTTCTACACATCAACATACCATATTGCTGGACTTAAACCTCATCCTAACAAAACACTTGCTAGCAAAGCCAGCTCTTTACACCTTTCAGGAAAGTAAGAAAAGTGGGAGGCCTGCTGGATAGCTGCAAGAAGGGTGTCTATGGAGATTCTCACTCATCCAGATCATGGTTGTCCCAAAGGTGCTTTTTCAAAAGGCAATTGGACTTTCTTCTTCAGTTCTGACTGAACCTCCAAGTGGCCTCAACAACTCTCAGACTGCTAATGACCAGATGACTTTCAAGGAATATAAATCTTTCCATTCTCCACCATTCAGTGAGAACTGAAGAAGCTTCTTGGATGAGAAGCGAAATATCTTCAAGGAAAAAACAAAGAAAGTCCAGTATGCCTTTTGAAAAAGCACTTTTGGGACTCCAGGAAGGGACAGCTATCGAGAAGTATAAATAACAATATTTAAGGTACGAGACCTGGAGCACACCCATTGCCTGACCTGGTAGGACAGGCAGAAAGCCCCAGGGAGAGGCAGTCCTACAAGTAACTTGGTCCCTTGCCATTCATGGGAGAATCCTTCATAGCAGACACTGAACATGTATGCATGACAAGGATGCAGTGGAAGAAGTAGACTTATGTGATTTTCTCCAGTCTCCCTCTCTCGTGTTCATAATTATGGAGACAGGCAGAATTTATGAATAGGATTGACATACACAGTTGATCTATTGATATCAGATTTCCCTGTTTATCTGTTTCACAAAGCTACAAATCAGCCAACAATCTACAAAATGACCTCTTCTTTCATTTGTCAGTTCTCTCTGGAATCAAAGCAGCATATTGAATACCAACACAAACATAATAAGCTAATGATTTATAAAATGTACAGAGCTCAGGCAACAAAAAGAATGGAAAATTGATAAATATTTTATTGTCTTTATACAATAAATTTTATTTATTGTATAAAGACAAAGTAGAATTTAAGAGGAACATTAGTTCTGTATTAACGGAACATTGGACAAGCAGATGAGGTTATCAACTTATTTATTGTATTTTTAACTAACTAAATTTAGTAAAAATGGCTAGGAAGATCTTGCAGAAATTGAGATTTTTTTAATGTATTGTAATATACCTGATACATGAAAGTGCTCTAGGAATAAGAGGCAATCATGATAAAATAAATTTGGTGTGGATTAGCCATCCACAATCTGTTGCCCAGATTCGCCAGTAGCAAAATTGTCTTTAGCTGGGAGTTAATGAGCCTATAACTCCTACATGTATAGAGAGCAAGAAGCAGTGGAAAGCTGACATTAAATTCCTCATTACAAAAGTACATATCCCTTCTGTGCAGTCTGATCCTGACTGTTGAGTCCTCGAGTCAACAGTGAATGAAGAGCACACATTCTGTAATTCCAACAGCCTTTATTCTCAGTAGTTCTCCCACCGACACAACTCTGAAGCTCGCAGGCCTCTCTGTCTCCTTTAATAGAATCCCCGGGCAAAAAGGTAACAATCTGGCGCGCTTCCGCACCTCGCGCATGCGCGCAAAGCTGGCGCCACTCAGTCTGGTCCCGGGCAGCTTGCAGCAGCCCAGGACCATTGCAACATTGCAATACAGACACAACACTGACTGTATTTCCTCTTTCTGTTTTTATTGAAAATCACCTACATAGCATAGAATTACATGCTTAAGCTTAACTTAACTTGAGCCTTGCAATTGCCTTTTTTCACTCTGAAAAGTTAACCAGAGATTGAGAGGACTGAGGATGAGAGTCACACCTGCTTGAAAACTGATTTTAAAAAAGAACTTTGGACTTGTCTGTGAATACAAGTCAACTTGGAGGGTGGGCCAAAACAAAAACAGAAGAGCTACTGCTTAAAAGATTTAGCTCTCAGCAGCATGGCTATACCAAGGACTAAACGAATGCTGCAATGGATCAGATGATACCAATAAAAGAGTCCTCAGCTTTCAGGGTGAAGGGTGCATTCAATCTACTTTGAATAAACTGATTGTTTTCTTTCCAGAATGGATAACATAGACTTCTGTCTTGATTAACCTATCGTGATCTTGTATCACATAGTGGACAGCAATGTGAATGATCAAAATCATAATTACCAGCTACATTATTTTATTCTTGCTATCAGGTAGACAGCCATTACATCAAATATAGAAAAGCAAACTAGGCTTGCATGTACCTTTTCCATACTGACAATTTTAGCAGCATATAAAACCTGAATATAATCACTGGCAATATTCTAGTCAAAGCACATTTGATTGAATCTGCTGAAAGATATATATATATATATATATATATATATATATATATATATAGATATATATATATATATATATATATAATGGGCTTTCTGTTAGAAAGACTGTGGTTCATCATTGTATAACTTAAAGTGCAGCGATCAGCTGGAGAGAGCATAGATCAAGGGTTTTCTTTTCCTTTTCAAATTCACTGGGCAGTTTTACCTTTCTGTCTATAGCATTGAGAATCGGGGTCATCAGAGTTTGTATCTTTAATTAATGCAATGATTCTTGCCCTGACCTACTTTTCACCTGAGCATCAGTGGTTCCTGAATTTTTTTCCCTTGGAAATGCAAATATCTAAACCATCTCAGCTAAATCCAGATTAGATATAAGATTCTGCTCAATGCAAAAAGCCCCCCGGTACTTTAAAATCTCATCCATAATAATTTAATTTTTGCCATTATACTAAGGATATTTTCTTCAATTTGCTTCAAGGTTCAGCCTTCAGTTCATTCATATGGTATTTCTCACACTAATAGAAAGATTCATTAGGAAACAATCTGAAGGGCTTACTGCTCAATAGTATGCTAATAAGAAGTTCCACACGGGTGAGAATGGATCTTCTCTATTGCTATTTACTCACTGGTTTAAATATGTGTTAGTCACAAATAAACTACAAAACCAGGAATCTCAAGACAGAAAGAAATGCCTACAATACCAAAGTAAGTACAGAGCAAATTATGGAAGCTAATTCTGGATAGGGATTTAAGTTACTATGCTTCAACTGCATTACACAAACTGTGTTGTTTCCTCTGGCTGCCTCAACAACCACTGAAGTTTTGTCTTCCTAACAATTTTATGGTTCTAACATTCCTACTTTTAGGAGTAGTATAAGGTAATGCTAGGCAATCTGATATTCTTTAGATATTGTGAGCTACAACTGGGACAACCCTTTTCCATAAACTGGGGCTTATGGGAGCTGAGGCCTAAAACATCTGATACCAAATTGCCTACTGTGTCCATGGACTGTAATTTGACTCTTCTTCAACACAGGGCATTTTCACACAAGGGCTTTGCACCAGTTTAAACTCAATTTTGATCCACTTAGACCAGGGGTATCAAACTGCCAGCCTGCGTGCCAGTTGCATCATAAGGAGGCAATCCATCCCAGCTCTGGCAATGCAAAAAAAGTCTCGACACGTCACGTGACATGGCAAGTTTGACACCCTTGACTTAGACCAGGGTGTCAAACTGCCGGCCCGCAGGCCGGATGTGTCACGTGGAAGCCATGCCTACCCCATTGCCGGCAATGGCAAAAACGGCCCGATATGTTGCACGACGTCACATGACGTCACAAGTTTGACATGTCTGACTTAGACAGTAGGGCTAACACATTTTTGACCCAACATTCAAAGGCTTCCTTGATTGGGTGATCAACACCTCCCCCAGTTAACATGCATCAAATGCATTGCATTTATGTAAAAAGGGGTGGGACTTCTAGTGCCCATTTGTACCTGCCCTTTGAATCTTGCTGATTCCCTGTCTTGCAGATATGCTTGCCAGCATTAGAATATTTGATTCTTTTATTTTTATTTATCTTGCTGAACTTTATAGAATTTGTGACCAGGCCATTTTTAATTGGGAGGGAGTCTTGCCTCACTCTAGTTTCTAGTTCCAATTTTGAAGTTGGGGGGTTGCAGGAATGGCAACTTCTGCTTAGCTATTTCTGTTCATACAACTACTCAGATTTTTTTTTTATTATTGTTTTCCCCTCCACATGAAAAACAACAACAACAACTGGATGAGGGAAATAGCAACAACTTTTCCTTATTTCTGCATGAAGTGAGGATGAGATCATTTTTGCTACTGTGGAAACTCAGTTGGCTGGCTTTTTGTATCTCCCTTCAATAGCTGGGGAATACTTTTATTTTGTAAAACAAGGAGAACTTACAAAAGAAAAGGAATTGTAAATGTTAAATGCTTTCAGCTAGTTCAGAAACTACTACCTTACCTTTAAAAATATACAGGTAGTTCTCAATGTATGACACAATTGAGCCCAAAGTTTCCATTGCTAATCAAGACAGTTAAGTGAGTTTTGCCCCATTTTGTGAACTTTCTTGCCACAATTATTAACACAGTCGTAAAATGACTCTGGCTTCTCCATTGCCTTTGCTTTGTCAGAAGGTCGCAAAAGGTGATCACATGATCCCAGGACACCATAACTGTCATAAATACATGCCAGTTGCCAAGCATCTGGATTTTGATCACATGACCACAGAGATGCTGCAATAATCATAAGTGTGAAAAACGGTCATACGTTACTTTTTTCGGTGCCTTTTAACTTTGAACAGTCATTAAATGAAAGTCAAAGACTGCCTGTATTCCTATTTTAATTATTTTTCTGTAAGCTTTATGTATACTCAACCCTTTAAAGTCTAATCTGACTGCATCTTCATATCTTCCTGTTCTATATCTCTAATATATTTGTTTAATGTTGATTTCTCTATTTCTGTTGTCTTAAGCTCTACTGGTATGTATCCCAGTGGTAACTGTCCACAGAGGTAAATTCGTTTTTTTAGTGTTCAGTCTATCTTTTATATTTTTTTAGTTTCTGTTTTGTCCTAATCTTTTCTTTTTTTTTTCTTCAGCTGCTCTGCTTGTGTGTTCCTGATGGGCTTCCTGACATTTCTCTTCTTCCCAGCCTTGGTTCCCTCCGTTTCCTCACACTAAATCTGAGGAAAGGGGGAGAAAGTGCCACTTTCTCAGCTTCTGCTTCTTTTTCTGAAGCCTATTTTTGAATAGGGTTGTCTATCTTTACTTTTACTTTTTATTTTTACTCCTAGCTTAGGCTCTGTCTCTTCAGCCGTCATGAGGCCTACATTTGAGGGCTCCCAGATGCTCTAGTCATCTTGTTTATGGAGATTCACAGTCATCCAGGTTATGGTAGTCATCTTGTCTCCTCCTCCTGCCCTATCTGCCCAATACAGATTGGCCAATGCTGTTTGATTGGCAGCTGGGTGGACTTAGTATCTCCTCAGGCCACTTGTCCTTCCATAAGGCAGTACAGATGCCACCTGATTGCAGCTTTTTGATCAATCACAATATTTTTAAAATGTGCATAGATTATGCTGAAACATTTTATTTTGTATATCATTAGAGGTATATATTTATATAAATAAATAATCAGTGTTATTTTTCTCTGTCCTTTCGTAATTTCCAAAAACAGTGTAGCACATAATTAGCACAGTGGGTTTTTTTGCCAAAATATAGTGTAGCACAGTGCTTTTTGGGCTTCATTCGAAGCACATGTTGCCTTTAGTTTAGTAAATTCTCTTGATTGGCAAGTTTTAAAAAGCCAGCCTGGGACATTCTGACATATAAGTTTCCACAGGGGAAAGTGGTACTTGCTGATATAATCCAACATTCCCGACCTTTGCTTTTTTTTTTTTTTTGGCGGAAGAGAGGGGATATCGTTGTAAATGCTAACTTTATAAAAAATGGTCATATTTGCATTTTGAAAGGAAATTAAGTGTCTGAAGGAAATAAATCCAACCCTGAAAATTGTACTAATCCCAAATGTAATTATCCCTGTAAGTATGTCCCTGAAAGTTTTATATTGTGCCTTTTCAATTCTTAATGTTACATTCTATACCTTAACTCACTGTTTGAATATTTAGAAGAATAATTATTGTATCCTGCCTGGTGACAGTAACTCATGCTTTAATCACTGCTCTGCTAGACCAGTGCTTCTCAACATTTGTGTGACGGCGACCCCCGTCACACAAATGTGCCGCGCATGCGCGGCACCGCCCCCTGAGGGGGAAAAATGGCAGATCGCCTTGTTTGGCGACCCCCAAGAAATGGTCGATCGACCCCAAATGGGGTCGCGACCCATAGGTTGAGAACCGCTGTGCTAGACTATTGTGGCCTTTGGAGACAGAACCGAAGCTGTAGCTGATACAAAACACAGAAGCTAAATGCAGAGTTTTTAAGTGCCTTCTCTGACAGATCAACAGATCAGCCAGCCTTTCTGGCCAATACTTCATGTTGAGTCCTTGGCGAAAAGCAGACACGAGAAGCAGTTGTAGTTCTCAGGTTTCCTTTTATTCTGTGTTCAGCTTACAGGTGAAGGCTTCAGCAACGCCCAAAAACTCCCAGCCTCTTATATAGGCAATTCCCGGGTCAATGTGTTACTTTTCCCGCGCCAGCACCCGCGCATGCGCACAGGCGCTGGCGACAGCCTGTCTGGTCCCGGGCAGCTTGCACCTGCCCGGGACTGCCTGCAAACGCCCCGAGCCCGTTTGCAAGGCTCGGGACATAACACCCCTTTCCCCCGGGCTAAGACTACTACCAACATACAATTATTTCTTGATGCAATGTTCTACTCCCCAGTGCTTCTACTGTTTACTGGCTTTTGTTTGGCCAGCAATGTTATGTAATCCTCTAAGTATTTAGGAGATTTCCTTGCTCTCTGTGACCTTCTCAGCTCTGGGTTTCTGACAGGTGTTCCCTGACTGAGGGGAGACGTGAGCCTGTTCTCCTTATCATGCCTTGGTGCCTTCCAAGGACTGTGCCCCAATGCCTGGCCTGCTCGCTCGCCCACCGGGCTCGTCAGGCCAGGGCTTCTGTCACTTTGTGACCTGGTTGACCTGCCTAGCTGTAGGCCCTCGGGCCCCTTGAAGTGATAGCCACTGCTGGGCATCTCTGTAGAACCTCCTAGGTCCGTCCAAGACCTGTCAGGAGGCTGTCCATTCCCTAAACCCCGTTCTGTGTCCGGGCTCGTGTGGGTTTCTGTACCTTCCCAAAACTCAGTTACTCCCTGATTTGGGCTAGAGGTGTTGCGGTCGGGACTTGGTTCCTCGACCACCTCCCTGTATGTTTGACCCCTGTAGGACTTGGGGTAAGGTCAGGCCAACTCTGGGGATTATGTGCCAGCTCTCTTGCGGGGTATGATTTATTGGGATGCTCCCGGGTATCCTCCCTGACTGGAGTACTGTGCTGTGCAGGTGAATAGTGATTGTACCCCCAGGGTGACTCCCTGGCTGGAGTAGGCGTGAATGCCTGGTAGTTGGATAGGCTCTTAGAATTCCTGTTTGGGGCACTCGCGGAATCTTGGAATGGGCCGTTTGTGGCTCCATCATTGGAGGTGGGCAGCAGCTCGTGCCCCTCCCTTTGCTCTAAAGGGTCCCCCTCCCCCCCTGGAAAAGACCCAGGAGTCTCATCTGAAAGATCCCGCCTAGGGCGGAGTTGGTCGATGTGCCGATGCAGGACACGACCGTTGTCCAGGGCTACCTCGTAGGATAGAGGACCTGTGACCCTGGAAATAGAAGCGGGGACCCATGTATGACCAGGCCCGTAATTGCGAGTCCAAACCGGGGCACCCACAAGTAGTTGTCTAGGTGCCCTAGGATGTGAGGTAGATGAAGGCAGTCTGTCCGGATGCAACCGGTCAAGCTTCGTAGTAAGTTTGCGCCCCCAGCGAAGTTCAGCTGGGCTTCTCCCTGTAGAAGTGGACGCTGTGGTGCGGTAAGAAAGGAGAAAGTCAGCCAACCTGTGATGCCAGTCCCCATAGGTGAGTCTTTTCAAGGCGTCCTTTGTGATGCGGACCATGCGTTCAGCCATACCATTGGTGGATGGGTGGAAGGGTGCAGACGTGGCATGACGAATCATGTTAGCCTGTAAGAAAGCTTGGAATTCGGAGGAAGTAAATTGAGGGCCGTTGTCAGACACGATGACATCTGGGAGCCCGTGTGCAGCAAAAATCCCCCTCAGTACCTGAATAGTCTTTGCAGTGGTGGTGGATGAGACAGGTACAACCTCAAGCCATTTTGAATGACTGTCAACGAGGACCAAGAAGAACTGGCCCTGAAAGGGCCCAGCGTAGTCAATGTGCACCCTAGACCATGGGGACTGTGTATCCTCCCATCTATGCACAGGAGCTTGGGGCATCTCTGGGCGAGAGCGCTGGCACAGGTGGCATGCATGCACCTTAGCCTCAATGTCCTTATCTAAATCAGGCCACCACAAGTGGCTGCGCGCAAGGGCCTTCATGGGAACAATGCCAGGATGACCCTCATGGAGGGACTCTAAGATCCTAGTCCTCATTGAGGTGGGAATGACAACTCTGTTTCCCCAAAGCAGACAACCCTGAGAAGTGGACAACTCGTTCCTTTTGGACCAGAAACTCTGAAACTCAGGACTAGGGCAGTGCTCAGGCCATCCAGACAAAACCCAAGAAAGGACACGTGAAAGTGTGTGATCTGTGCCTGTTTCAGCGGCAACATCCCTGGCATTCAGAGGGGACTCGGGCAAGGCTTGGATGGATAGAATGTTGACAGCTGGCGCAGGGTCAGCTTCTACTACTGGCAGGGGCAATCTACTGAGGCCATCAGCATGGCCCATTTCTTTCCCAGGCTTGTGGAGTAAGGAAAAATCATATGCAGACAGAAAAATAGACCACCTAAGCATTCTAGGGGAAATGATTTGGGGAGTTTGTTTACGTGTGGTAAACAGTCCCAGCAGAGGCTTATGGTCAGTGAAGACCATGAAATGCCTGCCATACAAGAAATCATGGAATTTTTTAATTCCAGCAACAACAGCCAGAGCCTCCCTGTCTATCTGAGCGTAGTTGCGCTCAGCAGAAGACAGTGTTCTGGAGTAATATGCAACAGGAACCTGAGTTCCATCAGACCTGAGGTGGCTCAGGACGGCTCCTACCCCGTAAGGGGAAGCATCACAAGCGATGCACACAGGAAGGGACTCATTGAAGTGTGCAAGTACACTGTTAGAAGTGAGTAAGGCCTTGACCTCATTGAAACTAGCCTCATGTGTTTGTGACCACTGCCACACTGCTTGTTTGTCTAATAGCCTGTGAAGAGGCTCAGCTACACTAGCTTTATGTGGAAGAAAGGAATTGTAGAAATTCAGGAGGCCCAGAAAGGCCTGAAGTTCGGCCTTAGACTTTGGCCTAGGTGCTTCTAAAATGGCAGTTAGTTTGGATTCAGCAAAGTGAATCCCAGCAGCATCAATTTTGAATCTCAGAAATTCAGTAGAAGGCACCCCAATTTTGCATTTGTCTTTTTTGAGCTTGAGGCCTGTTTTCCTGAACCTTAACAGAACAGCCCTTAGCCTTTCAGCTAGAATGTGTGTGGAGTCTCCTGCAATTAAGACATCATCAAAGTAGGGGCAAACCCCCGGTATGCCCCATAGTGTGTTTTCCATTACGCTTTGGAAAATCCCAGGAGCGACATTCACTCCAAACTGTAGCCTTTTTACCTTAAAGGCTCCCCTGTGGGTCACAATAGTCTGAGCTATAGCAGCATCATCATCAACAGGCAGCTGTTGATACGCTTGAGCTAGTTCAAGCTTTGCAAAAATGCGCCCCCCCTTGAGGGAGGCCAGAATATGACTGACCACAGGAACAGGATAGGCATGTTGCTGCAATGCCTTATTAAGAGTGCATTTGTAGTCAGCACAAATGCGAATGTCCCCATTTGCCTTTAGAGGCGTGACAATGGGGGTCTCCCAAGGACTGGAATCAACAGGTTCTAGAATTCCCTGTTGGATCAGTTTGTCTAACTCAGTGTCAATTTTACTCTTTAAAGCAAAAGGGACCCTTCTTGCTTTAATTCTAATGGGAGTGACAGTGGGGTCTAGTTTTAAGGACACAGGGGGTCCCTTGAATGTGCCCAGCTGGGGGCTGAAGACATCTGCAAATTCTTTGCAGACTTCCTGTAGGTCGAGTGTTTGTAAGCTGTTGAGCCCCGTGACGTGTATCCCCAAGGCTTCAAACCAATCGAGTCCTATGAGACTCGTTCGTTCACCCCCTACTACTAATAGGTCTAGTGGACCTTCAAAATTCTTATACTGTACGTTAAGGGTGGCCTCCCCCTTAACACACACTCTCGAATTTTGAAAGTCTGTTAACACAATGTCAGAAGGCCTTAATTTAGTCTGAGTTCCACTGCCGGAACAAATCTTCCTAAATATATGTAAGGATATGATTGAAAGGGCAGACCCCGTGTCTAGTTCCATAGTTAATGGAACCCCTTGTAGCTTCACCTTGAGTGACAGCTTTTTCTTGATGGGCTTGTGTGTGCCTGTCCTGAAGATGCTTCTTCGCGAAGCGCAAAAACCTACCCTATTCTGGCTGGGGACCCTGGTACCTTTCAGGCGCAGTTCTTCCTGAGGTTGTACCTTTCGTCGGTCCAGACACACAGCTGCAATATGTCCTTGTTTCCCGCACGCCCGGCAGATAGCGGAGCGGAACTTGCAGTCGGTTCTTCTGTGGCGACCTCCACAGCCGATGCACTTGAGGGGAGCTGCAGAGCTTCCTTTCTGATTCCCTTCCTTCGTGGGGTGGAGACGGTCGACTTCCTCGTCCGGATCCTCCTCGAAGTTTCCTTGGACGTCCTCTTGGTGCACGGATGCAACATCTGGACTGTTCCTGATCGGCCGCATGTTCTTGACGGCGCCGCCTGCTGCTTCTTTTGCGGTGAGCTCTCTTAAGGCATCTTGGAAGGACAAGTCTTCTTTGGCGAGAAGCCTCTGTTGTAGATCTCGGTGCCTTAAGCCGCACATGAATCGGTCCCTCAGTCGTTCTTCGAGGTCCTTGAACTCACAGTGCTTGGCGGCCTTCCTCAATGCAGCGATGTATTCTTTGGCCGCCTCTCCGGATCGTTGATCCCTCTGCTCGAAGGTGTGGCGCCATGCGATGACGGATATCTTGGGCTGGAAGTGCTCCTTCAATAGCTTCTTTAGATCTGCGTAGCTGACAGACTCTAATGGGACAGGTGCTGCAAGGTTCTCTGCGATTTCGAAGGCGTCTTGACCGCAGACACAAAGCAGGGTGGCAACCTTCAAGCTATCTTCCCTCACTTGGTTTACCTTGAGGTAATTTTCCACCCTGGCTACGTAGGACTCCCACCGCTCTGGATGTGAGACGTCGAATTCTGAAAGCCTTCCAACTTTTGCCATTTTCAGGAGACGGGTCTATCAGCCAGCCTACCCCCGAATGCGCACTGGATTGGCGGGTAGCTGCCGAGTCAACGCCGTTCCGCCGCTCAGGACTCACTTGAGTAAGCTTACACCTCTTCCTTTCCAGGCGATGTAAGGCATCCCACCTTCGTCGCCAGTGTTGAGTCCTTGGCGAAAAGCAGACACGAGAAGCAGTTGTAGTTCTCAGGTTTCCTTTTATTCTGTGTTCAGCTTACAGGTGAAGGCTTCAGCAACGCCCCAAAACTCCCAGCCTCTTATATAGGCAATTCCCGGGTCAATGTGTTACTTTTCCCGCACCAGCACCCGCGCATGTGCACAGGCGCTGGCGACAGCCTGTCTGGTCCCGGGCAGCTTGCACCTGCCCGGGACTGCCTGCAAACGCCCCGAGCCCATTTGCAAGGCTCGGGACATAACACTTCAGAAAATATCTTGTCAGAACAGAATCTGCCCAACTAGTCTAGTACCTGTGAGATGATTTGGTTGCTTTTTTGTTGGGGAAGAGGATAGTTATACAATAAGCTTATCCTATATTTTTATGACATACTTTGAGATCTTCCCAGCACCTCCCAATCTCTTTGGCTACCCATATACTCCTTAGCGGTTTACCAAGGCCCACTAATATACATATGACTGATAAATATCTAGCAAGATCAGGGACCATGATATTGCACATCAACAGTTAGAATCATGGCTGATGATCGTGCAGGAATAACCATCCCCTGCTTTAATGATAAGCACATAAATCTGAATCCAATTATGCCAATAGCACAGACTTTCAGTTATCCTGTATTTTTAGCAGCAGCCAATCAATTGTCTCTGGAAACACTATAATTAAGAAATGAAGGTAATATCTTCCACGGTTCTTCATCACCCCAAGCTAGAAATGCTACCAACTTTTTTTTTAAAAAAAAGATGCATATAAACTTCTTTATGTTCATATCTCTATTTTATAAATTATTATTTTATAGATTATTTTAAAAGATGTAGCAAAAAATAAATCAACAAAAATGGAAAACTGAAAACACGATTAACATCTGAGGTCAGAGAAATTCCAGTTTGCCACATCCAAAAAGGAGTGTGCATGCATGACTTCTGAATTGATTGGAACAACATCAGACCAGGCAAAAGACATGCCCCCTATACATATACAATGGCTAAAGCAAATAGAACTTGACGGTGTGGAACGAAAGGAATGAATTCAATAGTACAACACCATATAACATAGGGCTTCTTCCTCGTAGCTGTCCTAAGCAATGAAAAGTACAAGTCAGCCTTTGATATGGAAGGGTTAGAGCTGTTTATATCTAAAAATGCAGTGATTGAGATGACACAGCTAGTATGCAACAATGACCATAGACCATAATGAACAATTGTTGCTCTGGAACCTGCCTGGCCTTTTGTGCACAAAACTGCTAGAGATAATACTTGGGAGTATGATGTATGTGCTGAAAGAATCCCAGCCAATCCATGATATTGTAGGAGGACAGCCACGTTACTCTACAAACCACATGACTGCTAGTACCTTTTCTGACTAATGAATAATATTTGTTAGTTGGAAAAAGTGCTATCAAGAGTCCTGATTGATCTGTGATCAATTCATGGAAGTTCAAGCTGTCACAGGGTACTAATCTCCATGGCAATGTACTGTCTAGACTCGAGATAGTACACATATGGGCAACATTCCTTAAATTCTGACTGCTAAGGAGAAATAGTAGAGAGTTTATGAAAGTATCTACCTTGGTCTTTATCTTAGGTTTCCCTTCCTAGTTAATTTTTATCTTTATCTATCCTTATCTTTAAGAGTGATGGTGGCACAATGGTTAGAATAAAGTATTGCAGGCTAATTCTGCTGACTGCTAACTGACATCACTTTGGCAATTTGATTCTGGATGGTCAAGGTTGACTCAGCCTCCCATCCTTCCGAGGTCAGTAAAATGAGGACCCAGATTGTTGGGGGCGATAGGCTGAGTCTGTAAAATGTTAGAGAGGGCTGTAAAGCACTATGAAGCGGTATATAAGTCTAAGTGCTATTGCTATTTATGAATTTGGATATTGGTGTACATTATTATTTTTCTTTTTGACTCAAGTTGAAAATTATCCAGTCCTTATGGTTCGAGTAGGATATCAAAACTGTGGATAAGTAACTGGGTCCTTGACCTAATCCTCCTGAGGTCTTCCTGTGCTTCAATGTGTTTAATACAAGATGTCTCAAATCACTATAAATGATCATCAAATAAACAGTTTTCCAAGAAAAGAAGCAAACAAATGATTTGGAGGCAGATGAGGAGAACCACAGTGTACAGATTATCAGAAAAATTCAGAGCCTTATTTAAAGGATCATACACAAGAAAGATATATTATTGTATGGGGAAGGTGGATAGATTATATTCAGAAAAAGTATGGAATTAAAAAGTTTCACTTATTTTATGAATGAATATTAAATATTATAGAGAATTGTTTCATAGGTTATGGAGTTAAAGGTTAATTATGATAATTTTTTTTCTTTTTTCTTTTCTTTTTTTTCTTTTTTCTTAATTATTATAAATTTTGTTATTATTAACCCTGTATTCTGCTCTGGGAAGTGAAGGGAGGGGGGTTGGGGGTGGGAGGGAGGGTAAGGGTTTTTTTTTGTTTTGTTTTGTTTTTTCACTTTAAAATTTTATTGTATTTTTATAAATGCTTGTATGTTAAAAAATAAAAAATTTTCAATAAAAAAAAGAAAAATTCAGAGCAAATTTTAAACTGGAAAGCAAAAGGAGACACAACAGCCTCATAAGGGTTATTCATCTTCTGAAGGTTGTTGAAGTAACTGCAACAAACACACTGCAGAGGGAACACTTAAAGCTTAATGAATATTGTTACCTTGATGCTTAAAAATCTCCCACATCTCTAATTTTACATTCAGTGGCTCAAAGTCCTTGAATTCAAACAAGGACACATTTGTCGTATTTGTGTTTTGCATGTGTCTGACATCTCCATTTCCATTTGTTCTTGGTACAAATTTTGATGGTGTATTAAATATAAAGTTCCACATCCTTTTCCACACTGGCAGCCTGGCAAACTAAATGGGGTGGTGCAATAATCATTATGTGTTGTATCGGTGGCTATAATTCAGTGGTGCCTTGGGTGAACCGTCTCTGTGTTAAGTGGTGTAAAAAATAGGCTTCTTGTTTCACTCTCATCGATCATATTAATGTTTATCACTTTTATTGCTGCTAATTCATTTTCAAAGAATTGCTTCTTTGCCTCTGAATATTTACAGGTAAATATACATGCCAGGTACAAAGTGGTATATCCCAAAGGACTGTGAAAGGACTGTTGTAAGCAGGAGATAGGTGGTGGTGCATCCTTCCCTCTCTGATCACCTATCCGTTGTTTACAACACAGTCCTTTCAGTAGTTCCAAGAAGGTTCCACACCCATTTGCATTGTTCAGGTGTCCCTGAGAGCATAAACCTCCAAGTGGTCTCAATGACTCTCAGAAGGAGTGCTAACAACCAGATGGCTGCAAGGAATATAAATCCTTCCATTCTCCACCATTCGGTCAGAACTGAAGAAGCTTCTTGAATGAGAAGCAAAATGTCTTCAATGGATGACTGAGAATCTCCACAGACATACAAGATGGTATAGTTAGCTGTCTCCATGTCAGCATAAGAGACCACATATAGATGCATACAGCATCTATAGCTTGGAAGTAATATGGCCGGGGCTGATAACTGATTACAGGGACAGAATCTTCTGTCTATCCTTAGATATCTAGGAGACGGATTATTCTAAAAATTAATGATTGTTTATTTATTTATGAGACCTATATACCGCTTTAAGTGCAAGCAGTCTCTAAGCGGTGTACACCAGTAAGCAATGTATATATATATTTACATTGCCCCCAACAATCTGGGTCCTCATTTTACCTACCCCGGAAGGATGGAAGGCTGAGTCAACCTTGAGCCAGTGAGATTTGAACCGCTGACTTGCTGAACACAGTCAGCTAAAGTGGCCTGCAGTACTGCACTCTAACTGCTGCGCCACCTGTTCCAGGATGGCTTGAGTTTTGAGTCAATAACCTGGACTAACAATAAGTTTTAACTTATACCTGACATATATATTTTTTCCAAGGTGACATCTGAACAACATGACTGACCAGAAATCTTTGAATGCCAGGTGGAAGGTTTTGTTGTGGAAGACTTATTTCTGGAGATAATTGGAGCTGAGGTGATTTTGCCTATTAACACATGAGACTAGGACACATTACATTGAAGAACAAATTAGTTTACTAGCAGTACTGGAAGCAAACAGGGGTGGGGTTACAATTCTTATGCAAATTAGGGCAGGGTTATATTATAAATACAAATTAGAATATACATGTGATTGGCTATAAACACCCAGGCATTTCATTGGATATAAAGCATCATGTGCCTAGTGAGGTCAGTGAAATTATTTGGATATAACTATGAGGTGATGAAGCAGGACTAAAAGACAATGGGGTTTTGAAAGAAGAAACAGTGTTTTATTTTTCTCATTTTGCTGAAAATCTTTGTAAAGGAATTTGTCCATTTATTTACAGGATTTATGTGGCCACCTATCTCATGTGATAACTCTGGACAGATCAAAACAACCCATTAGAAACATAGTTAAGAAGAAAAGTATTGCCCCCTTAAGTGTGAGATCAATCATCTTCACAGCTCAACCCCAACCCAAGCCCAGTGGTGGGATTCAGCCAGTTTGCATCAGTTCGGCAGAACCGGTAGCTATTTTTTTGTTGCCCAGGCCTAGAATGGACTTCTGGAAGTGGAATCCACAGAGAGAACCGGTTGTTCACATATTTGAATTCCACCCCACCCCCACCTGGGGGAAGAGTCAGTTCTTCACAACCCTCCAGAAGACTAAAAAGCTAGGGATCCCTTGGGTCTCAGGGAGGAAACTGTTCCAAAGATCTGAGATGGCTGCCAAGAAGCAGCCCTCTGAAGTCCTACCAGATGGCCAAATTTAAGGAAAAGGACCTGGAACGTGCCCACCCTGTGTAATCTGATAGAACAGGCAGATACACATGCAGGAGAGGTGGTCCCAAAAGTAATTTAGCCATGGCTATGTAGGGCTTTATGGAGGATTAACCAGTCACCTCTTGGAATCATCTGTCTCTTTAAGGAATATGGCGATTTTAATCTTTATATAATAGAATTCTTTATTGGCCAAGTGTGGCTGGACACACGAGGAATTTGTTTCTGGTACATAACCTTTCAGTGTACATACAAGTAATAGTGATAAATCATGATCACATACAATATGAAAATACATTCATCATAAATTGTGAAATACAACACTTCATCATAAATCATAAGATGCAACAGTTAGTGATAATCATAGAGTACTAGCTTGGCAAACAACATAAATCATACTAGGGTACAAAACCCCCAATATAAATCGTAAGATACATGCAGCAAAGTTATAATAAGAAGTTAAGAATAGGTAATAGGAAAGATGAGGAGTATCATAGTAATACAGCTTTGTTAAGTATTTTCACAGTGTTGTAGGAATTAGTTGTTAAGTAGAGAGACTGCATGGGGGAAAAAACTGTCCTTGTGTCTAGTCGTTTTGGTGTGCAGTTCCCTATAGTATTGTCTTGAGGGAAGAAGTTGAAATAGTTTATGTCCAGGATGTGAGGGGTCTGTAGATATTTTCACAGCCCTCTGTCTTGCTTGTGCAATATACAGGTTGTATACTAACATTGGATGTTCTTGCTTTGACACGGGTCCTCAATGGAAAGCAGGCTGGTAGCAATTGTTGTTGTTGTTTTGCAGTTCTAACTATCTGTTAGTCTGTATCTATCTTGTTTGATTACAGTTCTAAACCAGACAATTATAGAGGCCAGTTTCTATATTTAAACACAGAAGTCATATGGCAGGGGTGTCAAACTGCCAGCCCGCAGGCCGGATGCGTCATGGCAAAAACATGCCCACCCCATTGCCAGCAATGAAAAAAAGTCATGACACATCACGTCATATCACATGACGTTGTGAGTTTGACATCCCTGTCATATGGTCTGTAGATTAGGACCAACAAAACTCCTGCTTCCCCAGAAACCTTTTACTAGTATGCCTCATTCAACACTTCTGTTATTATTTCCCAGTGTTGAAGTGTAAAGGAAAGACAATCTTCAGATATTTTCTTCATCCTTACCTGTCAGAAAGTCTGTTTCCTTCTTAAAGCAATTATATGCCATGTTCTTCCCTGCTATCTCCTATACATAAAGATCCTACACAGTTTCATGCTTCCCCCCCTTTTCTTTTTAAAAAAATGCCTTGGAATCAATTGGTCTTCTTGTTGGTCCTCCCAACTTGATGTGTTCTAGATGCATTGGCTTCAATTTTCATAATTTCTCAGACTGGAGATAATGGCACTTTGAATCCTAAAATACCTGGAGAATAGGTGGTAAGAAATGTTTAACTGACTAATTCAACTTCCATGTTACCTTCACCTCTCCTATACTATTTTTCTCTTTCATGTTATTTTATCTCATTTATATGAAAGTTTACCCTTAGCTATTAACTCTAGGACCTCTCTATCTCACTCTTATATAATTACATATCCAGGCAATTTGGTGGTATTTTGTAAGTTGTAGAGATGTGTGAGCAATTTTGGAACCAGGTTGGGAAAGAATTCAGTGGGGCCAGAAAAGGCAGCACAATTCAGACATGGGGTCAAGTGTGAAAAAAATGATTCAAAGAGATTTGGCTTTAATTGACTTGCTGTAAATCAGTCTGGGATTTTGTGTTTACAGTTTGTAATACAGGCAGTCCTCAACTTACGACTACAAGCGGGACCAGAATTTATGTTCCTAAACAAGGCAATTGTTAAGTGAGTTACAGTTAATTTTATGATCTTTTTTTTTGCCCCAGATGTTAAATGGTTAGCTTCGGTTGTTAAGTGAATCACGTGGTTGCCAAATACCCCAATGTTGATCGTGTGACTATGGGGAAGCTGTGATTTTCAGCATCGCTGTAACTTTGAACAGTCACTAAATGAATGGTTGTAAGTTGACCTGTTTTTATGTTAAAGAGGCCTCTGGGAAACTCATCTTGTTCTTGCTTCTTGAGTTTCCCAGCTACATGGGGCTTGAAATAACAGGTAGGTATTCAGATCTGAAACCCAAAAGATATTTTGAATCGGATAAGGGCACATTTTTTCCCTAACAGTGACACCTCAAAGAAGTTTCATGTTTTCCTGATCTTGCATACTGTATGAACCCTGAAAAAGCCCTTTTGCCTTCTGGAGGCATTCAAGAGGCAGGGACAAAATTGCAGTTTTTTAAAGATGTTGCTGAAAACTCTGTGTATAGACCGATGCCAGATCTGAAACGTCTTTCTCACCTACCCCAAAATACCTGCACACCCCTAATAAATTACTGTTGTTTAAAGATAAGACTATCCTCCCCGTATTTGTTGAAAGTCTACCCAAGCTTTTCACATATGACAGCAATCCACAGGTTATTACAAATGTCTTGTGTGTTACTGCAGCTCTATCAGAATATATGTAATACCTATTATATACACATGGTGGGATGTCATATGTTGGGTAAGCTTTGTGACAGTTTTTTAAAAAACATTTCACTGTGTTCTTTGATTATTAATCATGGTTAAATAAGATCAATCGTTCTGAGAGAACCATCTCTCCGACTGTGACAGTTTCTCGTTTTCTTTCTTGGAAGGGTTCCAAATGTATCAGAAATTAAAATGAGCTTAAAGCTGGCAATGGGTGGAGGTGGTGGGGGTAGTGAAGAAAATAAATCAAGAAACGCGCTCAGTATAAGTTATGGTTTGAAAACTTGTATTAAAAGAATGATTGATCTGTTGTTCATCATACTATTTTATCCTGCCTTTCACACCTCTGTCTGAAGCCTCATAGATTAGGGAACAAAGTGGCATTGATTAGTCTCTCAGTAAGAATAAGATTGTCCTTTGGGGAGAATCAGCTTCCAAAGATACCCTCCAGAATTCCAGAAACTGTAAGAGTGACACATGGCTTAATATTTACCTATTGTCCTTCTTTCGAAAACCAAAGGTGGGGAAAAAAGAAGAGAACAATATTGATGCTTTTAAAATGTATAGTTCAAAGACAGTGGACAGGAACCATTTGCGCTTCACTTTGAAATGTAGACAACACAAACTCATCCCCGACAAACCATGCCTGGGTTCAACAGGGAAAGAACACATGGCAGACAACATCATGCAGAAAGCACAGCTCCAACTTCTCAAAGCAAAAGATTAAGACAGATTAATTTTACAATTTAGGTTTGGAAAGAGAGGAGGACACAGAATTTATGAAGAAGGCACAGCTAGCATAACACAACAAGAGCAAAGAGGCCATCTACATTAAAACTGAAAAGCCCTCTCTCAACAGAGCGGGTGGGATACAACCTATCTCCTGTTTACAGCATAGTTCTTTCAGCAGTTCCAAAAAGGTTCCACACCTATTTGCACTATTCAGGTGATCCCGAGGGCATAGATGAACCTCCAAGTGGCCTCAATGACCCTCAGAAAGAGTATTAACAACCAGATGACTGCAAGGAATATAAATCCTTCCATCCTCCACTATTCAGTCAGAATTGAAGAAGGTTCTTGGATGAAAAGCAAAACATCTTCAAGGAAAAACAAAATCCAGTTGCCTTTTGAAAAAGCACCTTTGGGACAACTATGACCTGGATGACTGAGAATCTCCATAGACATTTAACAGATAGTGACGTGATCTTGGAGGCCTATGGAGAATTTGTGGGGGCATGTTTCGCTCAGTATTTTATAGTTATACTTTATTGTCCGAATTTTAAGAATGTACAGGCATTCTTATTTTGAGGCATTTGTTATGATTCGACACATTCAGTTCTTTCCTACATTCCTCCATGTTTTTCTTCAGCTTGCCAGAAGCAGCCCTCAGCCAATCAGTTGCCAACTGACATAGATTCGTGTATACTTGAGACTTGTTTTCCTTTATGATGAAAAAGCGAGATTTAAAAAGGAAGGGAAGGTAGGAGGGAGGGAGGGAGGAAAGAAAAACTAAATTAAAGGTGTCATTTTAGAGGGGATGGAATAAGATGAACATGAATTTCTCCATATATTTCATTGTGAGCAAATTTGATTGTACGGGTAGTCCTTGACTTACAACAGTTCATTTAGTGACTCTTTGAAGTTACAATGGCACTGAAAAAAAATGACTTATGAAAAAGCATCCCCATGGTCACATGATTTCCATTTGACTGCTTGACAGTTAGTTCATATTTATGATGCTTGTGGTGTCCTGAGGTCATGTGATTATCTTTTGTGACTATCTGACAAGCAAAGTCAATGGGGAAGCCAGATTCACTTAACAACTGTGTTTCTAATTTAACCACTGCAGTGATTCATTGAACAAATGTGTCAAGAAAAATTGTAAAATGGGGCAAAACTCACTTAACAAATTTTTCAGTTAGCAACATAAATTCTGGCATCATTTGTGGTAGTAAGTCAAGGGCTATCTGTACTTTTGGTGCCATTCAAGAAGAGTTCATTTGCTCCACAAGAGGGAGGGAAGACAGAGGAGGAGAGTGGCACTTTTGCTTTAAAAAAAGTCCTGAATGAGCATCCAACTTTCTCTTTATTTACCTTTAAAATGCCATGTGTGCTCATGGCATTTCACAGCCAGCCTTCTCTCTGTGTCCTGTTTTCAGGTCATAGGACTGGAAGAAGTTCATTCTTGGAGGAAAAGCAGCTTCTTTGAAAATGTTCTGCTGCTGTGTGTGGGGGCTACAGAAAAGATAAATAAAAGACTGCTAAGTCAACACTGCAGCTGTAGAAACTTGTCTGGGTTTATTGTTCTTCTAACCACTGATAGCATCTTCATAGCATCACCAAGCCACCATTAAACTGATGTTTGTATGGCACAACAATGGATGATTTTTTCTAGAAGATGCTCTACGTTGCTTGTGGGGAAATGAAATACTATGAAAATATACAAGATTTGAAAAGTTAAATTTCAAGCTTGAAGAGACTCTTCATCCATCTCACCCATGTTTTTTAACTGTTTCTTCTCAGCAAACATCAAAGAAAAGAAAAAGAAAAGCCAGTGGACAGCAAAACCAAATAGATTTTTATTGATCTGTATATCTTTAGTGGCCAAATGTCCTACTGAAAATGGACAGATGCCTAAATGGAAAGCCTGTCCTAACATGCTAAAGATAAAAATAAAAATAAAAAATGAGATGGAACAGCAAAAATCTTGAAATTGCTCAATAATAGACATTAACAGATATACCAGTTATTTATCAATGTCTCGCTTGCTACACTAAGATGTCATGTATATCAACAATCCTATTCAAAACTAGAAGGAATATTATAGTTAGTTATATATTTCATCTGTTATATTTTGATAAGCGCTCAGCAACTGTTGAGCAGACTGATTTTCTAGAACTTTCCTACTGCCCAGCCTCTGTCAATATTGTAGGAACTGACTTTTACCAGCAACAAGATAAATATGTGTGTATATACGTATTCACTTCTCTTTATTTGGAATTGAAGATCAGTGAGGGAAAGAGAACCAGTTTGGTCTAGTGATTAAAGCACCAGGCTAGAAACCAGGACACCAGGAGAGCAAGTTCCGCTCTAGGCATTAAAGCTAGCTGGGTAACTTTAGGCCAGTCACACTTTCTCAGCCCAACCTACCTCACAGGGTTGTTGTTGTGGGGAAAACAGAAGGAGGAAAGCATATTGGATATGTTTGCCATCTTGATTAATTTGCAAAAATAATAAAGGAAGGATACAAATAAATTAGGAAAAAAAGAAAGAAAGAAAGAAAGAAAGAAAGAAAGAAAGAAAGAAAGAAGAAAAAATAAAGAAAGAAAGAAAGAAAAAAGAAAGAAAGAGAAAAAGAAAGAAAGACAAAGAAAGAAAGAAAGAAAGAAAGAAAGAAAGAGAAAAAAGAAAGAAAGAAAGAAAAAAGAAAGAAAGAAAGAAGAAAAAAGAAAGAAAGAAAGAAGAAAAAATAAAGAAAGAAAGAAAGAAAGAAAGAGAAAAAGAAAGAAAGAAAGAAAGAAAAAGAAAAAAGAAAGAAGAAAGAAAGAAAGAAAGAAAGAAAGAAAGAAAGAAAGAAAGAAAGAAAGAAAGAAAGAAAGAAAGAAGCAGCAAATGACTTGGGAAGGAATATATGTAGAATAGGCAGAGTCCAGAAATAGTCTAACCTAACTACCTATCTTACTTTAAAAAAACAGAGCAATAGAGTGCACCACAGCACAGAGAGCTTGCTCTTCCAAGAGAGAGAGAGAGGGAGAGAGAGAGAGAGAGAGAGAGAGAGAGTTTTAATCTTTCCTAAGAAAGAACAAGCATCTTTTTCATAGCGCTGGATATTATGTCCCAGGATTTTTGAATGACCAGGAACTGCAAAGGGCATGAGAACACAAAGGCAAAGCTAGAAGTTTCCTAGAAGGGGAGGTTCAAGCTGGTCCTCATGTCCACATAAAGGCAAGAGTTTGTATATTATTTCCAAGTGACCAAGGAAACTGCTTTGTTAATTAAACTGCTTTAACTGTAATTTTTACATGACTACAGAAGGTAATTCAGTTTGAACATACCACTAAGTTGTTGTGTGGTTTGTGGTCAGTGGGATGAAGCTGGTCATTGTAACTCTGAATTGCAGGTGGGGAAAAAAATCTTATTATGTAATTTTATTTATTTCAGTGTGTCTTTGAGTCAGTGTTGACTCCTGGCGATTACTTGGTTCTTGTTCTGCAGTATGACTGCAGGAAACTTAGGAGGAAATTAGCCACTACAATGATAAACCAGTGTCTTCTGAGGCCAACAATGCTATGACATCATGACACATCCACTCACCTAAAGAATAATATACATGTTGATATAACTGAATCTATTTTCACTAGCAAAGCGTAAAGCAAGACTATATCCTTGCCCTGCTAATATTCAGCTTTTTACATTAATGGCGTTGAGATGTTTGCTAAGCCTGAATTTCATCCTCCTTCTCTTGCCCACCACCTCATCTCTGATCTTCTTTATGCTGATGATGCAGCCATATTGTTTTTAACTCAAGTAAGCCTCCAAAGATGTGTTAAAGCTCATCACTTTACACCTCTAGAAATAACTCAAAATAAATTACTCCAAAACAAAAGTAGTGATATTCTCTAGGAAACACTTCAAAACCTCAGTTAGATGGATGTTTAACAGTAAACTCATTTAAATGAAGGTAAATCCTTTAAATATCTAGATCTCTATTTTCAGTTGTTCTACTCAAACAAGGGACTTTCTGTTAAAATCCCCCACTGCATCCTTGCAAATTACTAAATTTGCATGACAGTTTGGTAGCCAATGATGCCCAAACAGTTCTTAAACTATTTAAAGCCAAAGTTCTGGATTTGATGCTATATGGTACTCAGTTATGTATTTTTAAAGAGCTTAGAAACAATCCAAACAAAATTCTTGAAAACCTTGCTACAAGTTTCTAAGTCATCTTCCAAAGCTTGAACATAACTAGAATTAAGCTGCATTTTCCTTGGGACCTGATTAAGGTTTTGTCCTCTTAGAGATGTTGACATTCTGGAAAGAATGCAAAAAAGAGTCACAAAGATAATTAGGGAACTGGAGGCTAAAACATATAAGGAATGGTTGCTGGAATTGAGTATGTCTAGTTTAATGAAAAGAAGGATGATAGCAGTGTTCCAATATCTCAGGGGTTGCCACAAAGAAGAGGGGGTCAACCTATTCTCCAGAGCACCTGATGAGAGAAAAAGAAGCAATGGATGGAAACTAATCAAGGAGAGAACCAACTTAGAAATAAGGACAAATTTCCTGACAGTGAGAACAATTAACCAGCGGAGTTTTTTTTAGGAAGAGATTGGACAGCTATTTGTATGAAATGGTGTGGGAGATTGGACTAAAAGACCTCCAAGGTCCCTTCCAACTCTTTTTCTTTTCTTTTTTTTTTTTTGTTAAATCTACCGGGGAAGTGGGTCCACCTTGCCTTGCTGTATAAGTTTTCTTCTGACAAATTAATGTTGATTTGGCACATCACAATCTTACCTTAACAGCAGTGCCTATTTTGGGGCTTGGTAATACCCTGACTGTACTAAAGTAGAGAATTTGGGATCTAACTATCCAAAATGCCAGAGCCAAAGTTTCCCATCACTTTTATTACACAATTGTTTCTCCTCCCTAGACAATCACGAAATATTTCCTTAACATCTTCTGTGCTTCACCCAGGAGACTATTTACTTTGACCTGAATTGGAGCACTACCTATTAGGACAACAACCAGTAGATATATATGGCTCCCCTATGAAAGCTGACTTTATTTCTGTTCAGACCCAGAGGTAGAATCTCTATGCTATTAAAATGTCTATTATACACCCAATGGCAAACAAGTCTGACACTTCCAATGGTTAATAAATCTAATTACTATTGTGACTATTAAATTTTTTCTTGGATAACTTCCCTTCAGAAACCTCTAAGAAGATTACAAAATTCCTATTGATAGCTACATTTGTTAGAAACCATCTGACTAGCATTTCCTCTCAATTTTTAACTTATTTATTGTAATGTATTTGGTTCCTTTATTGTATTTGGTTTTGGAATATAATTAAACAGTAATTGATTTTGGGTTTGCCCTTGCCTTTTTGCTAGAGCTAGAGCTAATAGAGAAGGAATGGCCAGTGACTAAGGCAGAATTAGAACTCATAGTCACCCACTTTTGTGTCCAGCTGCCTTAACCACTACACTAGACTAACCCTCTCCATCACCTATCACCTATATTATATCATATATATCACATATCGCACATCACAATTCAGATAACACATCAAATATCAGTTATATCACTTATCAATTATATATATCATATTATATATTAGTCATATCTCATACTGCATGTATCTCATATATCACATACGTCACATATCATATCTTCAGGGACTGGTTGCATAACCAAACCTACTGAATTCACAGAAGAGATAAGAATCATCTTGGAGGCATATCTTAGTTGCTAACAAGCAATTATGACTGTCCTATGCCCTGGCATATTTCTGGGTCTTGAAAAGCAGTCTGTCCAGCAGTAGCCCCTGAAGTTTAATTCTTTGAAATAAAAACAATTTCAGTATTATTGAATAGGGTAGTGCACCCTTCAAAAGTGCTTCAGACCTCCTCCTCAAAGCACATCACCTTCCTGCTATCCATTAATTGCAGCCTGGGGAAAAAAATGTTATTCCTTTCAGGAATTTACCCACCCAAGTCAATACAGTGACACCTCCCCCCACCCTCCCACCCCGCTTACTTTGGAGGAAGCATGAAAAAAGGTCAGACTCCTTTAATGAATAGAAGAAAGTTCTCATGCAAAAGTTTGACACATTTCTACCAAAGCACCTCAAAGCATGCTCTTTGAAAAGGGGGAAAAAAGAAGCCCCCCCAATCATGGTTTTTCTGCATTATTGGCATACAAATTATTGGAACTTGTGAACTCCGAGTTGCATTCATTGCTAACTAACATTCAGCAAATTAAGTACAAGTCATACCAAGCACAGAAATGTAGGATTCTGAATAACTGGTGCTTTTTTAATTTTTTTTTTTTTAAAAAAAACTCTCTTTGAGGCCTATAGCTAGTTGAATTTTCAAAAACCAGGTATAAGGGACTCAGACTAAGACTTTTCCTCAACAGCTTCTTCAAATCTGTATTCATTTGACACTTTTTAGACAAGCTGTTCAAGGTTCGTACCTGCCTGCTTTTGAGTGAAATACAATACAATTCCTTCCCACAGCTATAATTTGACCCTCAGGGCTGCCTTTGGGGTCATTTCTGTTTTCTCCTCTGTCACCAGTTTCCGTTGATGAGAGGCTTCCAAATATAAAGTACAGAAGGGCAAATTTCAACATAATGAGACTTGGTAAACAGAGAAGCACAATGGAAAGAACATCCATTTAAGGATTCCACTGAATAGCTTTGTAATTTGTCGGCTGTCAACTTTAAAAAAAAAAAAAAGAAGAAGAACAAGGACAAGCCTTTTGCACAATTTCCTAATAATTTCTTATCTCTTTTCAGGAAAATTAGGACCATTTTTTATTTCTGATTTCTGAAGGTTTCTTTTTTAAAACAACAACAACAACAACAAGTTTTATTAGTTTTTTCTTTTTACAAACAAGTGCTTAAGAATCAACGTGGTGATAGGGTAATAAATTGTCCAAAAGCAAAGTCATATTTATATAGTTCAGATTAAATCATTAGAAACCCCCTCTCTATTCCCTCAGATAATATATTATATTCAAATTAATGTATTTTAATACAACTAAGTCAATGAAAACAATCAACAATAACATTTCATTTAAATAAGTCCAACTCCTGTGTGTTAAGCTTTACTATTTCAATTGCTATATTCCATTTTGCTACTATAAATACATAATTAATACTTCAGGCATCTCTCCATTGCCTTTTTCCTTGACATAATCAATAATAATTTATTAATATCATTTTTTCATTTTCTTATTCTTCTTCCATTACAAAATAACTATCATTTCTAATAACGAATATTAGTTCAAAAAAGAAGAGAAAAAAACAAAAAACCCCAAAAAATACCTTTCTACTCTATTATACTTTATGAGCTATTAATCCCTCAATATCTATATTAAACTTCTTTAACCCCCTCCCAAAATTACTATATCCACAACAAACATGTTAATACACAAACAAACATCTTCTTATTAAATTCAAATCTTTAATTAATTTTTATTCAATCTAACATCTTATTTAACTATCTTAAACCATAAATCAATCCATATCTAATAAGCCTTTTAAACCCGTTATATAGAGCCTTGAATCACACTCTTATGATTTCTGAAGGTTTCTCATCATAAGGGAAATAATGATTTGCTACAGTCAATCACATGATTAAGTACAGTTTATATACACCTTCCTGATTGGGCTCTGAATAATGTACTGCAGTAAGCAAAGGGAAATGGAAGAGAAGTCTAAAATATGATCTATTTTAACCCTAAGAGGGGGATTGGCTTGGAAAGGTTCTAAGTGATACCTCCCTGATGGCCTTAGACTCCAAGCATTGCAACAGAGTCATAACACTAAGCAAGTGGGGCACTTTGATTTTTTTTAAAGACATTGTATCTGAGTTATATTAAGAGTTGTGCCACTTGTGCTGCCATGAAGAGGTGTCCTGGAAAACCCCCAGGATTATTGCAACAAGTCGCCGAACCCTCTCAGCCTTGGGAGGAGATAGCAATGGATTTTATAGTGGAATTACCTGAGAGCAAGGGAAACACTGTAATATGGACTGTGATTGATCTATTTTCCAAGAAAGCACATTTCACTGCTTGCTCAGGACTTCCCTCTGCCCAGAAGCTAACGAAACTGTTTTTGAAACACATATATTGACTCCATGGTGCCCCAAAGCGGATTATTTCTGACAGAGGGGTCCAGTTTACTGCTAAGTTCTGGAGGGAGTTCGTTAAACTGATTGGGTCTTGCTAGGGCAGCGGTTCTCAACCTGTGGGTTGCGACCCCATTTGGGGTCGAACGACCATTTCACGGGGGTCGCCAAACAATGCAGTCCACATTTGAAAGCCAATAGAATAGACTCTCTTGAATAGAGTCTAATTCTATTGGCTTTCAAAAGCCAATAGGAATTGTCCAGGCTGTCTCTGCCCTGCTGAGCCTGCCAAAAGTCCCATTCTGCAAACGGTGCTGCAAGTTGTCTGCAGTGAAGGCGAGCTGTCTGGAAATTTCCACCCCTCCCTGCTGAGCAACTACTAAAAATGTAAGTAAAAGAGGGCCAGGGGTGGGAGTGGGAGGCCGGTGGGTGCAGGGAGGGTTGCTGGTGCACGTAGGGCCCGGTGGGTGCCTTACCTCCCTTGGGCTGGGCCAGCTGGTGGCCCAGCCGGTAGTCAGCCTGCTCTCCATCTCTGCCGCTTGCCAGCTACACCTCGGCCGGTGCAGGGGGCGGCACCACGCATGCACGGCGCTCCTGGGCAGGGAAAGTTCTTGACTTACGACCGGTTGGGTAGTCCTCGACTTATGACCGGTTTAGTCCTCGACTTACGACCGGTTGAGTAGTCCTCGACTTATGACCAGTTGGGAGTCGCAGCATTAAAAAGGTTGAGAACCACTGTGCTAGAGGCTTTCATCTGCTTTTCATCCAAATACTAATGGAGCTGCAGAGAAAGCTAATGCAATGGTGGAACAGTACCTGAGATGCTATGTAAATTACCAGCAGACTAATTGGGCTGACCTCCTGCCTTTCACAAAGGTAGCCTACAACAATACTGTGCATAGTAGCACTGGACTCATTCCATTTAAAATAGTAACCATCGAGATTTTGTGCCCATGCCTGAGAATCCACAGGAGCCCCCTACTTCCCAGAATCTGGACCAGTGGGTGACATCCTTCCAGAGGGTTTGGGTGAATGTGAAGAAGGCATTGACCAAAGCTACCAAGTTTTACAAAGAGCAAGCAGACAAATGACACTCCCCTCAGAAACCTTTTCACGTTGGACAATTAGTTTATCTTTCAACAAAATATTTAAGGTTAAAATTACCCAGTAGAAAATTGGGCTTTGTTTTTATATTCTTACTTCTATCTCTTTTCTGTGAAGAATCACCATGAGACTCTTCATAGAAAGTTCTAACATCTTATTTCTCCTTTTCTTTGTCACTTCTCTCAAAATTTTTGGTGTCTTTATCAGGCCCATTTTGTAATTCCAGTTTGATAACTTCAGTAAATCCCTTTTGTAAATCCAAGGTAAAGTAATTATCCACAACACTCTTCTGATGTAATATTTTATGCCCTTTTTAATTATTAAATCTTCATCCACTTTCATTTGTAAATCCATGATTTTCATCTTTCTTATCAGCTATCACTTTTGAATCCACCTGCAAGTCAATTTCAATTTTATTCAGTGAGGTTTGTTTTTCTTCAGTACAGTAACACTGAAGTAATAAATAACTTTAAAACTTCCTGAGCCCATTCCTTGAAAATTTGTCTTAAAATAGCCATCAGGGGCCATTTAGTGTCCAACCTTCAAAGTTGTCTTATTGGTTATTTCTACATATAAACATAAACACTCTCACAGAAAGAATAATTTCAGTTAACCTCAGTCTTAAATTGAGTCCATCCCTTAATACACTTAAATCTTTCTAAAGCAACATTAATCAACATTAATTCTGTTGTATATTCCCCTCCCCATTACAAATCTTTAAATTGTAGTTAAAATTTCTCTTTTAAAGGATTGAAGGAGACTCATTCCAGGGAGTTCAGTAAGATCTGCTGATCTAAAGATTCCCAATCTTTAAAAAGCAATGACAACAAAAGCAAAACCAAAGTAATAAAGTGGTGAGCCTCAGTTAAACTGTGTCCATATAGGAGCCATTAGCAACTAGACCCCATAAACATTAGTGTCTATAAGTCAATGAAATCCTGCAACTCCCCAACTGATTGCAAGCCAACTGCAGAAACACAGTTCCTCCATCTGTTCACAAAAGAAGACAGCTGTCCTGAGTACATAAGGGTAATCTTTAGATTTCTCCTTTCTCCAGAGATAATTTAGCACCCTGAATTTGAGTGTTACTTTTGGTTGCAATGTGCCCCTCTCTGCCAGGGACATCAATTCATCATTACTGCTCATTAGAAATCCTTTCTGCTTCTTTCATTTTCCATAATTCACTAAAAATAATATACAAATATCAGCAACTTTTAGATTTCACAAAAAAGTATTTTACACCTTAGATGACATTGTCTTTGATATGTATTTAAGCTTTTTCATTCAAAATTAAACTCTTCTTACTTCTACTTGGCTTTATGATACATTTTAATTTATTTTCAATTAATGATGTATAACAAACAAAAGAATAATATAAGTATGACAATGTTAATATTTTATTATACCTCAACCTAGTTGTCTCACAGGTTGAAGATTTAATCATGCATATAAGACTAACACTTTTTTTTTCCTTTTTATGACCTTTTAATCCCTTTTCTTCAGGGTGGAGTCAGGGCGACTTAGTGGAGCTGAGCGTTCTGACTGAATGCCCTTCCTGATGCCTATGTGGAGTTCACCGCAGATATTTTCTGTTTGCACTCTGACAGAGAAACATTGGACACTGTCTAGGATTGAATTCTCAACTTCTGAGTGGGAGGTGAGCGTCTTCACCACTAGGCCACCATGGCACTGCATATAAGACTAACACTGAAGCAAGTGAAATTGGTTTGCAGTGCAAAAAATATAAGAATCCTTGTAAAAGAGTATAGGCAACCAGGTGCTAATGTCTCCTCTTCATTAGGTCTCAAAAATATCTAATGGCTAAGGAAAATTGGTGGTCTTATTTTTTGACCATATTAGTTATGGATGCCTGATATGAACTTGCTCTTGTTTATAGATCTGGTAGTAAAATTCTGCTCTCAGCAATGTACATCTGACTGGAATAATTTGCCACTTGAACTGAAGACCAAAGCTTCTCAGAATAATTGGAGCTGGAAAGCACAATGCTAAATCATAATGCTTCAGGAAGTATTTTTAACTATGCTTTTTATTATTGCTACATCTCTCATTTATATTGTTCTCCTACAAATTGCATTCATTTTAATAGTTTTGCTTGCTCTGGCATTAGATGAAATTGAGCTGTGTTAAATAAAGGTATTGAGCGAGTTGAGCTAGTTTACGTTGTGTTTCCTATGTTCTGAGTCTGTCCTGAGAATCTACTAAGATAATACAATTGTCAAATTAATGGCTCACAATCAACCTAGATATGTCACGCTCCAAAACCATATGTTTGGATGCTCTTTCTTCTCCTCATAAATAGATAAAAGGGATAGACAAATTGAAGGGCTCAAATCTGACTCTTCTAGAACCCTCTGGCCAAGCTCAATTGCTCAGTTTCAAATGCATCTGAGAACACAAAGAACCAGCCATTTGATATAAGGATTCAGCACAGCACAGACTTTATTGCTCACAAACATTCAAAGATACAGGTTATCCTCGACTTACGACTACAATTGGACCAGAATTTCTGTTGTTAAGCCAGGGGATTATTAAGAAAGTGGCATCCAACTTTACAATTTTTAATTCACAGAAATAATCTTATAAGGCATTGGAAGAACAATAGAAAACGTGAAGACATGGCTCTCCCATTTACAATCACAAAGTTGATCTATCATTGTCTTTTGGTCCTACATTTCCTCCAAAGGTTCAGAACCACATTCATGGAACCTCCACTCAACTTAGTTCTGTCAAGGGATTTGAGCAGTGTGACAGCAATTGTCCCAAATTTACCTTGTAAGTCCTCACTCAAGGAGGAACCTGAATCTGGATTTGTCGGCTCCAGTCAAACACTTTCATCATCAAACAATATTGGCTCTTATTTCTTCAAACCCATTAATCCTCTCTAGCCCCCCTCCCCGAAAAAACCCCAAACATAATTCCCTTGAAAAGAAGCCTGGGCTAAGACCATTCATGATAATGTCATAAAATCAGTGGTGACAGGCCAAACTCCAGGGGCTGGTTTTCATGCCAAGCACAGCACAATAGCCAAATGTAGCACCCAGTTCAAAATATATTCCCAATCTTGTATGCCTGGAAATCAGTCTAGCCAAGGCCAAGGCATTCTGTATAGAGACCAAAGACTAAGACAGTCCAGCAATAAAAGAACATATCAGAGAGAAGAAAAGCCATGAACTTTAATTACTGTACCTTACTGTACCATAAAAAACATACAAAAGATCAAAGATAACTAAAACTGATCAAACAAATATTTGTTTCTCTCTAGCTAGAGAGAAACATTTGTTTGGTCAGTTTTAGCCATTTTTTGATATTTTGTTTACTTACATTGTTATATTTTTAAATTATTTTGTATATTTTTAAAATGTGAAAGGTCTAAAGCAGGCATGTCAAACTGATGGCCCGTGGGCCAGATGCATTATGCCGAAACCACGCCCACCCCATTGCCAGCAATGGGAAAAAAGTCCCGATATGTCATGCGACATCATGTGACGTTGCAAGTTTGACATGCCTGGTCTAAAGTCTCTGAAAGTTGGGCCATGTAACAATTTAATAAATAAATAAATCCATTTCTTTGCTTGACATAAAAAAAAATCCAGCGTAAATGTTTTTCAACTTCACCCATTTCCATGCCTTTTTCTACTTGTTACCTTTTATTTCAGGTATCCTGGGACTACAGGAACGGTCAGCAACACATACGCCATTATTTTGCAGTCTGGCAGCATATCCGTCATGTAACCGGATCTCTTATCTGGCTTCACAGGAAGCATGGAACTTGTGAGCTTTGACATCAGAAGAAATGCAAAGATTTTCTTGTCTAGCTTGCAATATCAAGTGGAGTTGGATCTAAAAGGTGGGGTCTTCCTTCTGTAGGACAGGAGTTAGAAAACAGTCCTTCCTAGAAATCTGCTTTCCAACTTGGGAGCACTGACAACTATTTTGCGGAAAAGGAATTTACAAGATGCTAGCTTTCCAAGGATGTATACAACATGTGGCATGCCCCTGTTGATTTCACAGCAATTTCAGGAGTGTAAAGTACTGTCACTTGGCGCTTTTGTGAATATAAACAATCTATTATGTAAACAATATACTAGAAACTCAGAATCTATTGTTTACTCAGTGAGATAGGAAATAAACAGTCCATCCGTGACTGCCTTTGGATTTATTCTTAACAATGAATATGTGGGTTGTCTTTTTTCATTTTCCAAATAAAAATAGGCACACATATATTTTGACTTGGTATAAAGATGCTGTGTGTGTTTTTTGTATAGGTCTGGATGTTAAAAGTTCAGGTGCCTTGATTGTCCTTCTCCTCCTCCTCCTCCTCCTTTCTACCCTCACCGCCACCTCCTCTTCCCTTAGAGTTCATGGAGATTTCTCATTTTACCCCCAGTGCCACAACCCTGTAAGTTGGATTCAAAGACAATGACTGGCCTAAAATCTTACAAGGAGCTTCCATGGCTGAGGAAGGACTTAAATCTGGATTTCCCAGTTATCCACACAGGCTACTTATCACTGCCCATAGACTTGCATTTACAAAGACATGCCCTCACAACAAAGCTTTCATCTCAGAGAGAGCCACTGCTGAGGTTGTCTGAAGCCGGTACAAGATGTTCCAATAGGAACATAATGTTTTATTTGGGGAAAAACAGAAGAGGTCCCCCCCCCCAGTTTGGACAGATTAGGGTACAGAAACTCACCCTTGGTAATTAAGCTTAATAAGGTCTTCACAATTTTAACTGATTACACATTTCCTTTATCCTGAATGAAGAACTTTGTGGCCATAATCTGGCCCATTTTTTTTCTTGTATTGCTTCTTTAGCGTTTAGACACACACTCATACACACACACACATACACACACACACACGCACACGCACACACACACATGAAAATAATTAAAACACTCTAGTCTTGTTGGCTCCAGGGTGAGTCTAGTTATGACCTCATAAATTTGTCCATATTTGCATAAGGTAAAAACCCTGTGCTTGTGAAAGAGTAATTTAGTTTGGCTTATATTCTTCCAATTACAACAGTTTTGACAGGTTTCTAGGCAGGCTCGAACCAGGCTACAGTTTTCTAGGATCTGACAGCACCGTTTGAACTGAACTTTTATTATAACCAAAGCCTTTTTGCAACATGCATTGCTTTTGACAATTACGGCTGATGCTCTACTTTATACAGTATCTGAAGGACTCAGGGTTCCATTCAAAGTTTTCAAAAGTCACACATAGCGCTGAGATCTCAAGTTGTGCATCTCAGCTCTAAGATTTAGTGTGATTCTCCCACAATCTTTGGCAAATGTCTTTGCTTATAGGATCCATGGAAATTGTATTCCAAACCTCAAAGGGCAACAGGTGTCTGACCTATCTTTGCCTGATTGCATGAATGTAGCTTCAACTGATGCAAACACAATCAAATGGACCATCATCTATGAACAGGCCCAGTGTTTAATTTTGTGTCAGAGCCAATACACTTTGTCTGCATGTATGCTCGTGAGGCCCTCAGAAGTGAGTGGGTAAGTGGAGGGTGCAAAATCCCTAGTTCATTGCAGTTATTAATTACTACTCAGTGAGATATATTGGCTTGTCAAGCTTTAAGGCCATTTACTTCATGGCACTGAGATCTTGGATAGTCCACTGCAGTGAACAGTCAGCATAATCATCTCAGCAGGTAAAAATATGAGATTCTTTTAAAGAATCAGCACTGAGATATCTATTGAGATATCAGTGCTGACTTCCCTAATACAAGCTAGAAAAGGCCTATGTCATTGTGTGTGTGTGTATGTTTCTTGGGTATATAAAAACATAATTACTATTAAAACAATGGAAGGCTGGATCACTGCTATATTCTTATTGCACCTAAACAAAAAGAGATGCATAGACCTATCCTTTTCTTCAAATCCCATGGAACTATTATATTGAGACTGCACAGAATTCAAGAGAGTGTTGCTGTTTTTAAAAGAGGAGAAGATCATTCTTGGTCTTCCATTAAAAAAAACAGGTTGAATCCTCTTTCTATATTGTACAGTAACACAATTTGGTCTGGCTTATGAAAAATGAAAATGATCATCAACAAAACATATGGGGTGCCAGCTCTTTTCTTACATCAACCCAGTTCTAAATGTCAGACAGTCTAGTTGAGCGATGTAAATGTTTGACTTTGTATAATGACATCTGTGGAGTGTGCAATATTAACATTTTAACAGACGGTTTTCCTTTTAACATATGTGCAGCTGCAGAATCAATAAATTATTAAACAACATTTTCTGCTAATTTATATATTTAGCATTATGGCCTGTGCATTTTGCTCACTTCTGTAGAATCCTATTTTGCCTTAGTTTTAATGTTCCTGTGAGTTTGCACGAGCTAGCTTGGTAATTTATTCACAATGTAGTGGAAAGCATGTGTCTTCACAGGCTGCGGTTTTCATGGATACTCCATATGCATAAAAATGTGATGTGCAAGTAATTTGGAAGAGAAGGGAGGGACCAGGAGAGAAGTGCTTGCAATAGAGCAACAGCGATAAACAAAGCAGGTGATTGAGTGGATATGCTGAAGGAACCCTCCAGCAAAGTGAACAGCCAGTATATTATTTGAGTATTTCTGCCTCTATGCAGCAATAACTGTTAAGCACTTACTTTTAAGGGGAAAATAGGTCAAAACCTCCATGCATGAAGAATACCAGTTCTTGCTGCCTCTGGGATAGGAAGAAGAAAGCTAACCTTGGATTTTAAAGCAATCTAATGTTCTTTTTCTTGCTTCTGAAGCAGGGAGTGCTAAATTATTTGCCATCACATCCTCCTTTGGTATATTCTTAATGTACATACAGAATAACAAGATAACAGAGCTGGAAAGGAGGTCTTCTAGTCCAACCCCCTACTCAAGCAGGACACCCTATATCATTCAGACAAGTGATTGTCCAGTCTCTTCTTAAAAACCTCCAGTGATGGAGCACCCACAACTCCTGAAGGCAAGCCGATCCACTGGCTAATTGCCTATATGAACAGAAATGAACAAGAAAAGCAATACAATGAAAATTTGGGGAAGGCGGATTTATTGTAATGATATAAACAAAAGGCTCTTTACATCTCCCTAGACCTCTGAGCATCCCCATCCTCACAATATGGGAAACCCTGTTCTAAATCCAATTACCATATTTATTTTGAATTGGAATGACACAAGGCCGGTCCCTTGTCAAATTTTGATTGGACAGATTTGGTTTAAACTAATGCAGGACTGATATTGGCTTAATGCTGCTGGAGCATATAAAAAGGGTAAGGCTCAGGTCAAGGCATTTTCTGAAAGAAGATCCATTGGAGAGCTCTGGTTTCTCCCCAAATGTATCCCTTAGAACAGACATACTAGAAAGATAGTGCTCCGTTGAGCATTTCTTTGTATTTTTTATGATTCTCATTTATTATGATGGAAGGTATTTTTCATTTCTTTTTTTTTTCCTCAAAAAGGTGGAGAAACACACAATGAAATTCTCTTGGGTGGTCTGCTGAGTTCAAGCTCTTGGCTCAACAAGCAGGCAGCTGAGCTAAGCAACCAGCAAATTCCCTGGCCTCTATTGGGAACTTCTGAATTTATTTTTATCCTGTCTATGAGTTAAAAGTCTCTTTCCCTTCTGGCTTGCTCCACAGAGATAATCTGAAGTTTATTTTCTACTCAAGCAGGACACCAAGGACTTCAGACTCCCACACTTTACGATGAGTTTGCAAAACCAGGTCAAGCACACAAGATGGGTGTTCAGTAGCACTCCATGGGTAAGACTTTGAAATTGAGAAAATAGTGTGCATTTATAATTAAGTAACAAGGAACTCCAGGAATATAATGTGATTGGTTACAAACTGATTATAAAAAGGCAAAAGTCTCTATGTTATACTTGCTAAGTGTACCTGCTAAGCCTCAAACCACAACTTCAGCCAGCTCTACTTATTTTGACAACTTCTTCCTGAAGCCTAACCATTAATACAGAAATGAAGCTATGCTAAACGCTTTCTAATTAAGGGCCACTATACTTAAAACTCTAGCTGTGCCCAGGAGCCCTATGCTAAAAGAGAGATGAACATTCAAATTAAATTCTTCCACATTTCCCATATTTAATTGCAAAGGAAGTCATCAGGGACATCTTTTCCCAAAGAGGTTCCCCCACAGCCCCACCCCATCCCCACTGGCAATTGGGGCAGCAAAGGATGCTGCGTTATGATGATGAAGAGTTGTCTAAGAGAGTTTTGTCTCCCACCACCTTCTAATCTTTAGAGCATCTAAAGTAAGCTCTAAAACGCCATCAAAGGAATGTGGAATAAACCTCCGTCAAACACCATTAAAAATGAAAGCGTCATTCTCAGAGTGAGGAATTAGAAGATGGTTTGAGTGATTTTAACTAGGCTTTGAATTAGGCAGAGTGAGGTAATTCCTCAGAGAGCTAATATGATATTGGGGAGCACACCATATTTTTCTGAATCTGAGGACAAAAATTTTGAGGAAGGTTTTTCTATCAGGGGCCAAGTATGACATTAATAACCCAGAAGCCTCTTTTATAAAGGAACTAAATTGCTTCAGAAATCTGAAGCCAGGCATCACCACAATACTGGACAGGAATTCTGTCCTTGATTATCACAGGCACCCAACCCTAACCCTAAAAATTCTCTTACATTTGACTAGGATGAGCTGCTGTAATGTAGAGCTGCCTTGAGGCAAGATGGGCAGCAAATCAATCAATCAATCAAATAAATAAATAAGTAAATTGTAACTGAGGAGAACATTCTTGGTCCTCCTTGGAGGAAACCATTTTTGGTTCTCCTTGCCAGCTTGTCTTCTGCTCAAGTACTCTTGGTAGGCACCATGGAGGAGAGTCTTTGGAAAGCAGTCAATTAAACACACACACACACATTTGCAGTGCTTTCTGACAGCCAGATCTAGAGTAGGAATGAAGCCATTACTAACCCCCCCCCCCACAAAAAAACCCACCCATCTTGAACCAAGAATATCACTGCAGACATATTGCCACTATTAGGGCATATGTTCTTCGAGTTTATTTTTTTTAAACAAATCATTCCTTGTCACATTTTTTCTTCTTCTTAGGTTAACTGACAAATGGATTGTTGCTTGCTGAAAATATTTTTTTCCTAAAGAGTTGCTTTTAATAAGGACCATGCGTGTGTGTGTGTGTGTGTGTGCGTGTATATGTGTGTGTGTGTGTGTTTAAGGCTTTTTAATGCTATATGTTGGCTTGACAGGTTTGAGTTTGATTTAATGAAAATATTCGCACCAAGTGAGTAATTTCTTTTGAATAATTTATTGGATAAATTTGAATTAATTTCCCATTTCCATATTCTGTATGTATTCTTTTGAACAAAAGAGCAGTAAGAATTTTAAAAGCAACAAATTAGCGTGACTGTTTTAAAAAGTCTTCCAAACCTGGAAAATATTTATTTTTTCCCCTCTCTTCTTGCCAAACTAGTACAGATATTAGACAGCTAGGGAGGTGTCTTTCCTTATCATTCTCTATATTCAGACCACAACATATTTAGTATATTTCTCATAAATTTTTAGAATTTTAAGAACATTATGTCAATTCATTCCTTCAAATAATAGATGTTATGTGTTGTATACTTCATTCGCGTGCGAATGATAAAGACACACGGCGATGCTGAACAAACACTTTATTGTCCTTCTACAACAACCAAGCAAAAGCAAAAGGCTCACAGGCCTTTTTATATGGCCAGAAGCCCGGATAGTGATAACCAATAGGAACAGAGCGTTTTCACGCCTTGCGCATGCGCGCAAGGCCAACGCCACTTGGTCTGGTCCCGGGAAGCTTTTGGAATGCCTGGGACCAATGCAACATCCCGAGCCTGCTTTTCCAGGCTCAGGACACAACACCACGCACTTGCACAAATGAACATGACTACAATAAAAAAAAGACCGATCTGACTATTTTAAAGCTCACTGGGGCCCTCCCAACTATTACAGTTTCTGTCGGTTCTGAACTAAGTTTCATTCTGAGTTTCGTTCTGCCATCACACCAAACATTAGAGAAATGTGGCCCTTCTGATACTGCAAAACTACAACTCCCAGCATTCTTTGCCATTAATCTTATTGACCAAAGTATATCTCAAGGACATCAATTGCATCCTCTGTTTAGTAATCCATTGAGATTGTCACATAGCGGGTCTAAGACAACTCACCACAGCCAACTTGCCATGGCCAAGTCATCATTCTTTCATCCAAATCAAACAGGAACCTGTGAAACACAATTTCAAGTCAGATAAACCCAATCTTCTTCCTTCCTTTGCATCTTGTAATGCCTGAAATTTAACTCATGTTTTTTTTCTGTGCCACACAAATTTAGATATATTGTTCTGTCACTGTTTAAATGATGCATCAGGTATTAAAACAGGTATTGTCTGAAACAAAAGCATCATTCTAGGCAAGACATCCATTTTTATCATGGAAATTCTCCCCAGAAATGACAGTTGTAGTTTCTCTTATCTTAACATGTCTTTTTAAATTTCATTCTCTGTCTTAAGATAGCTATTTAAAATAACATACAGTTCATATTTGTCCTAGTGAAACCAAGATATTTTACCTTCTTCTCAATCTTAAAGCCCATTTTAACTATCAATTCTCTTTGAACATCTATATTCATCTTCATCTTCGGTTTATTATTCTTGAAAACTGCTAATGCATCAAATTCTTTTAATTTTCCCATTAATATTTCAACTCCCTTTAAAGAATTTTCCAGGATCAACACAAGTCATCTACTAAAACCCTTAACTTATAAGTTTCTTTCTAAAGCCTTACTCCCACAATCCTCTAATCTTGCCTTGTATCTCTATTCAGGGTTTCAAGTCCCAAAATAAAGAAGTGAGGAGACAGTGGGGATTCCTTTTCGTATCTCACAAATCAGCAATTATTTGTGCTTTCTGTGATTTTAAGACATCAGGAACTCAGTGATATACAGCTGTATGAGAGGAAAATGGGATCTGAATTCTTGTTTATTTCTTCTGGTGCACTTCTACGCTTAAAGAAGAACACTTGTTTGGTGTGCAAAAGATTCACATTCATCTGGCTATCACACCGTAGGACTGGAAATTTCTCTTGGCAAAGGAGAGCTATAGATTTGGATGGTGGGGGCAAAGTGTTGGTGTCTGGAGCCCGGCAAAATAGCAAGGTCATCTCAGAGCTAAACTGCCATAGAGATGAAAGTGTAGGCCTGGCCCAAGGGAGACCTATGTTCTAGTTCCTGCTCAACCACAGAAGCTCCCTGGAGGGCTTTGAGCCAACCATTTTAGCAGAGAAAATCAATCTAACAATCAAAATAGAGATAGTATCTTTACCTTAAGGTCTTGTAGGCCTGATCAAAGTCAAAAACAGTTCATCTCTTGGCCTAATTCTATCAGACCTGATCTGAGTCTCCCTATTGCCAGATGAAGGGAACGTTTCATGCAAAGATGGGCATGATAAAGGACCAAAATGGCAGAGACCTAACAGAGGCAGAAGAGATTAAGAAGAGATGGCAAAACTACACAGAAGAACTATACAAGAATGAGCTTAACATCCCAGATAACCACAATGAGATGGTCACTGACCTCGAACCAGACATCCTAGAATGTGAAGTGAAATGGGCCTTAGAAAATCTGAGCAACAACAAAGCTAGTGGAGGTGACAGTATTCCAGCTGAGCTATTCAAAATCTTAAAAGACGATGCAGTAAAAGTGCTACACTCAATTTGCCAGCAAATTTGGAAAACTCAACAGTGGCCACAGGATTGGAAAAGGTCAGTTTACATTCCAATTCCAAAGAAAGGCAATGCCAAAGAATGTTCAAACTATCGCACCATTGCACTCATTTCACATGCTAGTAAAGTTATGCTTAAAATCCTACAAGCTAGACTCCAGCAGTATGTGGATCGAGAACTACCAGAAGTACAGGCAGGATTTCGAAGAGGCAGAGGAACTAGAGATCAAATTGCCAACATACGCTGGATCATGGAGAAAGCTAGGGAGTTCCAGAAAAACATCTACTTCTGCTTCATTGACTATGCAAAAGCCTTTGATTGTGTGGATCACAACAAATTGTGGCAAGTCCTTAAAGAGATGGGAGTACCAGACCATCTCATTTGTCTCTTTAGAAACCTATACATGGGTCAAGAAGCAACAGTGAGAACCGAACACGGAACCACTGATTGGTTCAAAATTGGAAAAGGAGTCCGGCAAGGCTGTATACTGTCGCCCTGCCTATTTAACTTATATGCAGAGCACATCATGAGAAAGGCAGGGCTAGATGAATCAAAAGTTGGAATTAATATTGCCGGGAGAAATATCAACAACCTAAGATATGCAGATGATACCACTCTAATGGCAGAAAGTGAAGAGGAACTAAAGAGCCTCTTGATGCAGGTGAAGGAGAGTGCAAAAGTTGGCTTGAAACTCAACATTAAGAAAACCAAAATCATGGCATCCGGCCCTCTCAATTCCTGGCAAATAGATGGGGAAGAAATGGAGGTAGTGACAGATTTTATTTTTCTGGGCTCCAAGATCACCTCAGATGGGACTGCAGCCAAGAAATTAAAAGACGCTTGCTCCTGGGGAGGAAAGCTATGGCAAATCTAGACAGCATTCTAAAAAGCAGAGACATCACCCTGCCAACAAAAGTGCGTATAGTCCAGGCCATGGTTTTCCCAGTTGCAATGTATGGCTGTGAAAGTTGGACCATAAGAAAGGCTGAGCGCCAAAGAATTGAGGCCTTTGAACTATGGTGCTGGAGAAGACTCCTGCGAGTCCCTTGGACTGCAAGGCGTTCAAACCGGTCAGTCCTAGAAGAGATCAACCCCGACTGCTCTTTAGAAGGCCAGATCCTGAAGTTGAAACTCAAGTACTTTGGCCACCTAATGAGAAGGAGGGATTCACTGGAGAAGAGCCTAATGCTGGGAAAGATTGAGGGCAATAGAAGAAGGGACGACAGAGAATGAGATGGCTGGATGGAGTCACTGAAGCAGTAGGTGTGAATTTAAATGGACTCCAGAAGATGGTAGAGGACAGGAAGACCTGGAGGAACGTTGTCCATGGGGTCGCGATGGGTCGGACACGACTTCGCAATTAACAACAACAACAACAATTGCCAGATAAAGCCCCTTGTAATCCCATCTAAACCAAAAAATAGAAGCCTCCTCAGCAGCTCACAGTATAGCCCAAGGGCAGCCTTTACAAGGGAATTGCAACCGAGAGAAACCTCAGCACTCCATTCTCCATTGGCCTGATGGCCTCAATGTTCCCTTTGGTTTAACAAAGAAACTCCTCAGCTCTGCTGCCCTCCTGAAAGACTGACAATAGAAATAGCCCCAAGTGATTCTCGAAAAAAATATATTTTAGTATAAAATTTCTTGCACATCCCAGGTACAACTGACTTACTGGAATGACAGATTTGAAGGCTAATAAGAAACTCTTGAACTCTTAAGCACAAGAACACAAGGCCAGATGAACCAATTCTCTTGTCTCTTTAAAATAGATCTGTATGTTCATGTAGCAGAGTTATGTATCAAATTATGCATATCTCTTTACCAAATCAATCTTTTCTCTCCTCTTCACTTATACCACCTGCTGAACTAAAAACAAGAGACAGTTGGAGATGGATTGATTATAGTGACCTGATTTCATTTGGATTCATCCTGTGTTGAAAGAGAACAAAACTATTTCAGGCTCCCAGCTAGATGGTAAAAGCAAAAGGACAGATAGATATTATTTCTAGTTCAAAGGAGAAAACATTGATCAAATAGTTAAGAATCTTGGGCAGCAAGAAGCTCAATGGATGAATGTAACTTAAAAAAAATCCTGTAAACATCATTAGGGAAAATTTCATTTTAAGTGTAGGCGACTGCTTCCTTCTGGTTTCCAGTGTATCAGATCTAAGCATTAATCACATCTGAGAAAATGGTCAAAATCTTTTCATCTTCAGCATCCCAACTTCCTAATATGGTTTTCAAAACATCATTTAGAATCCAGAAGAGGAATGCTACCTCCCCAAAATAACTGCATCTTTGAAGGTACCTTTGTTGCATCTGGTAAACAGCAACAGTAAATTCATTTTATCTCTCAAGACAGGTCCAGTTATTGGAACAGGAGATGGTTATGTCTAGTGGTACAGGAAGTGGTTGTTTCTAATGGTATAGAGTCCTCCTTGACTTATGACCACAATTGGCACTAGAATTTCTGGTAAGGCCGTTGTTAAGTGAGCCGTGCATGATTTCATGACCTTTTTTTGCCACAGTTGCTAAGAGAGTCACTGCAGTCGTTAAATGAATCTTGCTGTTGCTAAGCAAATCTGATGGCTTCCCCAATGGTTTTTCTTGTCAGAATTAGCCACAAAAGTCACAATGTGATGGTGATCACATGGCTCCAGGACACCTTAGCTGTCATAAATATATACTAGTTGCCAAATGCCCAAATTTTGGTCAGGTGACTGTGTCATAACTGCAAGGGCCAATCATAAGTCCCTTTTTTCAATGTAACTTTAAACGGTCACTGAATGAACGGTTGTAAGTCTAGGACTACTTATAGATGGTGAAGCAGAGCAGGGGCACAAAGGCAACAGTGACCAAGCTTTGAAGATCTGTGTTGTGTTGCTTATTCTACATTTCATAAGCAATCCGACCTTTCCCTAGCTACTGAATCACCTTTAAACAAGGAGAAGGAACAAGATGAGCCCCTCTTAGAGAGCAAACACAGAGGTCAGCTTTCAGCAAGGTAGAAGATTTCAACTCTAAATCAGAGATTGTCTACCCATCCCTGAAAATGCAATGTAGAAAGTGAATGAGCAGATGTGCAGATCCCTAGTACTGATCTACTAGGCACTAGTTGTACTAGGTATCTGACTGTGTACTAGGTATCTGACTTTGGAAAAAGTGCAGAGAAGAGCAACTAAGATGATTAAAGGCCTGGAGACAAAAAAAAAAAAAGTACATATGAAGAACAGTTCCAGGAATTGGGTATGGTTAGTTTAGTGAAAAGAAGGACTAGGGGTGACATGATAGCAGTATCTGAGGGGCTGCCACAAAGAAGAAGGAGTCAACTTATTTTCCAAAGCACCAGAAGGCAAGACTCGAAGCAATGGATAGAAACTAATCAAGGAGAGAAGGAACCTGGAAATAAGGAGAAACTTTCTAACAGTGAGGACAATTAACCAGTGGAATGGCTTGCCTTCAGAAGTTTTGGGTGCTTCATCAGTAGAGGTTTTTAAGAAGAGACTGGACAGCCATTTATCTGAAATGGTATAGGGTCTCCTGCTTGAGCAGGGGGTTGGACTAGAGGACTTCCAAGGTCCCTTCCAATTCTCTTCTGATGGACTGATTGATTGACACAGTAATAGACTGGTAATTCCAACTCATCTCACACAAAAGCTAAGAGTTTCCTTTCATTAAGCATCTTCTGAGTATAGTAGATGCTGATACACCTTGTATCTTGCCTCAGCCTGTTAAATCCCCTTTGGAAACATTGACTCTTGCAAATATTTCAAGAGCCTTAGTACCAAGTAAGAATTGTTGTACTTACAAAAACCTCAGTAGGGTTCAAAGTTGTAAAGTGCTGCCCTTCCCATTTTCAGTGCAAAGATGGCACAGAGTTTTGGATTCGGAAACAAAAGCTGCTTGGAAGCAAGCCATCTATTAATTCCTCCAAGTATTCTCCCAGACTTGTGTTTTGGTCATTTACAACTGCAGGATCATCCTGGGGGGGGGGATACATGGTTGGTTTAAGAAGTTGCAGGCAGAGGCTATGTGCATGGCCACATATCTCTGAATCCCCCTTTTGCCTTTAAATCTGAACTGCAGCACAGTTCAATGCTGTAGTTCTACTACAATTTAGATGGCCTCCTTACTGAGCTCAGCAGGATAGCTGCCATCTGCGTCCTGGTACCCATATGCTGTTCCAGGCATCAAGATAATAGATAGATAGAATCAAATCATAATAATTAATTCTGTCATTTTGAACTGCTAGGAAAATGCTAACTTCAGACTTCACCCTCTGTGATTTCTTCTTCCCCTAGCCAGTACGACAAACTTGCCTGCCCATCAATCAAGGATAATTAACATTTTTCCAATTTGGAATCCCTCATCATGTAGACTGGGAACAGCTGACCAGTCCATGAACTTTGGAAAGCCCCATTGTTCAGTCAGAGCAGACAATGGCCGAGCAAGGATTTGATGAAATCTACTCTCTCCAACACTCCACAAATGGAAATTGGCACCAGGACCCCCTTGGCGAACTTATAACTAGAGATATTCAAGGTTCCTGTTGAGTCAACATTTCACAGTGAACTGACTTGATCGACATCTTCAAGATGAATGTACCAATTAACTCTGGACTTATCTGAATTTTCCAGGGCAGCATATGCTTCAGCGTCCATTTTAAGCACACTTTGAGAGAAAACTGAATCCAGTTTCAGAAATGCATGCTTTGTGAGAAAAATACTTTCAGAAAAGCATATCAAAATATGTATTTAAATATGCATTTTTGCAGGGTGGATTTAAAAAATCACACTTTTTAAAAATATCCAAGTTGAATGCAGAGACAGAACAAAATCAACTTATGAATAAATACATACTAAACCGACTCAGGCCATACTGTACTTGTTCATCCTCACTAATAATAGCAATTTACTGGAGAGATGCGTATTATATGTTTGTGCTCATATATCACACACATTAGCATCTGTAATGGTCTTTCCTTAAACTGAGAGATACACAGTATACTTTGAAAACATTAAAGACACAAAAAAGTGAAAGTTATGTCAACAGGCTTGAGGGGGGGGGCTAGGGTCCTTGATTTACAATCATAATTGAGATTGGAACTTCTGTCACTAAGCAAAGTGGTCAGTAAGTAAGCTATGCCCAACTATATGATTTTTGCCATGGTGGTTAAGTGAATTATATGACTGTTAAGCAAATCCAGCTTCCCTAATTCACTTTGCTTGTTGGAAGCTGTTTGGGATGGTTGCAAATAGCAATCACATGAACCCATGCAGCAACTGTCATAAATATATGCCAGTTGCCAAGTACCCAAATTTTGATCACATGACCATGGGGATGCCTCAATGCTTTTAGGGGCAAGGACCGATGGATGTAAGTTGCTTTCTTCAGTGCTGTCATTACTTCAAACAGTCATTAAACAAATGGTGGTAAGTCAAGAACTACCTATAATATCCTAAGATGGCTCCCCTCTTTTAGCTGATATGTTTACTCTCTCCTTGCCCTGTGGTTTGAATTTTTTAATTTCTAATAATATTTTAAACTTTCAATAATGATTTTTTTTTAAATTATCATGATGATTTTTACATCTTGCTGTTTTATTTGATTGTGGCAGGCTGCCCAGACTTGCTCATGGTAAGATAGGTAGCTACTGCATATGAATTTGATAAATAATAATCTATACACACACACACACACACACACACACACACACACACACACACACACACACGGGCCAGCATCTAGCTGGTTTTGGCTAATCTCAAAAACTTTAGGAGTTTCAGACTTTGTTAATACTTGGATGAGGGATTACCCACAAATCCCAGGTCTGGAAGCTAGACTTGCAAATTAAAAAAAGAAAGAAACCGAGAAGAAGGCAATGATAAATCACATCCATATTGTTGCCAGGAAGATGATTGCTAGAAAGCCCATACAATTACCAAAACTGTGATCTGTAAAAACAGAAATCCACTGCGAATATTTAACTTCATTCTCCTGTGACCCACCATCAAAGAAACATTGGTGTGTTGCTGAAATTTGGTAGGTGTATGTGAAAGGCCTACGGAGAAGAGCATTTCTGAAGGTGAAGCATTCTGTTCAGATGAAAGTGAGATGCCAAGAACCCATGAATCAAACTTTTTAATGTTCTGGTCCCTTGATCTGCATAGAGAAATCCCAGACCATATGGAATCTCTTTTGGAGCAGGCACAGTGACCAACCAGTGTTTCAGTGGTCCCCAACCCTTCCAGCTTTGTGGATGGCGGTGGGGGCAGCAAGGGGAAGGAGGGCAGGAGGGGAAGGGGACGTTTTCACGCATGTGCCACTGGTACAAGTGCAGCTTCATGCACTTGCGTGCTCACCCACTGCTTGTTGGCCCAGTTCCCAATGGGCTGCAGACAAGTACATGGCCATGAACCAGGGACTGGGGACCCTTGTTTCACAGAACTGAAAATCTTACACACACATATACAAATGGAAATAAATTCTAGGAAGGATGGCTTTTCTATAGTGTGCTACATAATTTGTCCTTCTTGATGTTCTTATATAAATGTTTGGAATCTATCTATCATCCATCCAACTAGCTATCTATTTATCCATCCATCCATCTATCTATTCATTTATCATCCATCCATTTGTCTGTCCATCATCATCATCATCTCTCTCTCCCCCTTATCTCTTATCTATATATCTTGTATCTATCATCTATCTATCCTATCTAGCCATCATCTATTTTGTGCCATCTCTTTCTCTCTCTCTCTCTCTGAATCCAATTGCAATTTTCTGAACCAGTGCATTTCAGCTGTTTCTTCTATCAATATCTACCTTGGCAAGAATGTCTCTATCACTTTAAAAGCCACTTAAGGCACCTCGGAAGTTAAGCTGTCAGGACTAGGTACAGAATTTCTAGAGCTGAAATTTTTGACTAATGGTGCCCTTGAATCTTAAGTGGGGGAAGCTTTTAAAGTGTTCTAAAGACAAAGGATGGAGTATAAAATCACTGTGTGGGATTTTTCCCTTCTGGCTTACGCAAGAATGTAGACCACTTCTATAATAAATTCACTTTGACAGCTGCTTAAAAATTTACTAAGCCCGACAACACAGGCTGGAAATAAAAGAGAGACTACAGATAACTCAGCTGTTTATTCTGCCGCCCAAGCCAGAAAACACTTATCTTCTTAAAAGGAACCATATTTCACTGTATTACCTTGTTGAAAGGGGGGAAAAAAAACTATTGTTTTCTTTATTCCCTTCTCTGCCTCTCTCCATTGTTTTTGCACACAACTGATCTGATAGCCAGCATGGTTGGGTGAGAAGATGGGAGATGACAGTATAAAAACCCGTTTAATCTCTGGAGTTCCTTGAGTAAGGAAGCCAACCTGGATCCTCTTCTGAGAGGCTTGAAGGCAAATGGCAGCAGGTAGCCTGAGAAGCACAGGATGGCTGTCTTGGAGCAATAAAGGCATGACCAGAGATACTGGAAATAACAAGGCATCTGGAATGATGTGGGAAGGGGGATGAGAGAACCTTCCAAAGAATGCAGTATTAAAAACCATAGGCAAGTGGATTTGTGTGTGTGTGTGTGTGTGTGTGTGTGTGTGTAGGGTGTTGTTAGTGCCCTTCCCCCCAAAAAAAACAAAAACAAAAAAACCCCTCTCACTGCTTTCTCATCCAGGCCCTAACAACACCTTACACACACATATATACAAATGGAAATGAATTCTAGAAAGGATGGCTTTTTCATAGTGTGCTACATAATTTGTCCTACCTGATGTTCTTATATAAATGTTTGGAATCTATCTATCATCCATCCAACCAACCACCTATCTATTCATCCATCCATCCATCCATCTATCCATCTATTATCTATTCATTTGTCCGTCCATCATCATCATCTCTCTCTCCCCCCCTTATCTCTTATCTATATATCTTGTATCTATCATCTATCTATCTGTCCATCATCTATCTATCCTATCCAGTCATCATCTATCATCTATCTATCTATCTATCCATCCATCCATCCATCCATCTATTATATTTTTGTCCATCTATCATCTATCTCTCTTCACATACACAGATACACATATATGTAAGAACTCTAATTTTAGCAAATAACCTAAGTCCTGCTTTACAAGTATTCTCTGGGAGATGGTCTTGTAAAAAAAAAAAAAGATCTTAAAAAAAAAACCCAACCCCAACCCCATGCTGTCAGGAGCTGCCTCAAGAACAGCAGATCTCAATGGGGCATCTTGCAAAGAAAAAACAATAAGAGAAATGTTAATCTTCCCACACATCAAGATTGCAGTGTGTGTGTGGGGGGGGAAGAAAATTTCAACTTCCCTTTCTCTATGAGTTCATTAAAATCTTTGTGGGAGGCAGAAACTTTTTGCACATTCATGTATGTACCTATATGTCCAGATCTGCATGTGTGCATATATGTCCTTCTACATGAACAGGTAAAGGCATGTACCAACATATAGATTTGCCTGCTTCGATGTGGACATATGTAACTCCTGTCTATCACCAAGCAGCACAAACAGTTTTTGGGAGCAAAGCAGTTGCCTTCACCTGACAATAATCACATAAATCAGTAGAATACATTGATTTATACAATTTTTAAACAAGCACCGAAGTTCTCTACAGATGAACAAAAGAAGTGGCAGAAGAGTTGTTATCCCAAGGGACAGAGTGCCCAGTGGCCAGGAAAGCTATGATTAGAAGGGTGCTCTCTTCCTGGTATTCAGAGCACAAGTAGTTGAAGATAAACTAAAAAAATTTAAGTGCCGAAATACACCCAGCAAAATTTGGGTTTGGCTTAACTGTGAATATATATTCAGCAATAGTTTTTGAAATTACCTGTTTGTTCGTTCATTCATTCATTCATTCATTCATTCATTCATTCATTCATTTATTCATTCAACCTATGTGCCCACCCCTTACTAGCACTGCTGATGTTACCTAATTTGGATATTGAAATGTCTGCAAAAAAACAGCCAAGCTCAGAGAGCAGCAAAGACCCCTAAAATCATTGCCTATGCTCTAACCAAAGACTGGTTGGGAGCCATGCATTACAGGGACATTTTGAAGCATCATCAAAACCAACATTTTTCCATCTTACGATTTGGTTTACGTTGACTATAGTCATTGTGTGGGTAGGTTTTGATTGTGTTTTGGAATGTTGGATTCCATACAGAATTGGAAAGAATACATAGCAGCTGAACTCAGAGAAGAAGGCCTGGATTTGAAATGTAAATTATGCTCCCCTCTCAAGGAAGATGTAGTTTCCCTCTTTGCACACTTAGATAAAAGAGGACAAATGGCAACCTTTATTTCCCCACAATATATCTGCTCAGAAAAAGTTGAGAGAACAGAGAGAGGTGGACTTTGAAGGATTCCAAGTGTCTTCAGTGTTAATTTTGGGCTACAAAAAAAAAAAAAAAAAGATGAGTTTGGTTTAGTGCATTGACACATTTGAATTCATCTTGCCAATTTTCTCCAAATTTTGGCAAGGACCTGGTGGCAGGAAGAGAATATCACTGATTGGACAGAAATAAAAACATACTGTGCAAATGGCAGGCTGTTTCCTCTGATGGTTCCTGGAGTCAACTGCCACATTGATTTCTTTAAATGGCCAGGAACATTAATATTGCTTATCTCTTTCCAAACTTCAGGTCCATCAAATCTTGCAAAAAGATAACTCAGTTTATTACGGGCAGAACATCTGCTATTGAGACAGCCTTAAAATGTCAGGGACAAAAATATATTGGTCATGCAGTTAGGCTTTTAATGTAATTTTAATCCAAGTAGGGAAGCTTATTGCTCAGTATTCCCGACATGCTTATCTGAAGAAAAAGGATCAGAGAACCACAGCGGTCTACACTTTCTTGGACACTCTCCTGCAGCTGCTAATCTCTCCTCAAAAGGACTGACACTTTAACAAAACTGTTGGAGGAGAGCAACTGTGGGGACTTGGTGAAAAAAAAAAAGGAAATATCTGAAATGAATTATGTATAAGGTGAATAAAAAGGAGAACGTGGAAGAATTACCTATGTGATATTCAAAGTTGATCTTTTCTTCCCAAGAAGTTTCAGAATTGTCATCTTTGTAGAATGGAATGGAATGGAATAGAACAGAACAGAATAGAACAATAACTTTATTGTCACTTTGAATGTACACTAATCGGCATATATTAAAATGAAATTTCATTGCCTACAGCTCTCAAAGGGTCACCATCTCCAATATACACTACACAAATATGACAAAAAATAAATAAATATATACAGAATTATGCATATGCCAACATATATTTATATGTGGCAGACACAATAGTCTTCATTCTTTACTACAAAGGTTCCCCAACCCCTGGTCTGTGAATCGGTACCAGGCCATGGCATGCCAGCAACCGGTCCACAGAAACAAGCAAAGCCCCATTCGCAGGATACAGGCAGCACACAAAACCATGCGCTCTCCAGTCCATGGAAAAACCTCTCTTCACGTAACTGGTCCCTGATGTCCAAAAGGTTGGGGATCTCTGCTTTACTACATATTCTATTCCTTTCAAACTGCATCCTTTATCTCTTGTATTCCAGTCACAAGAATCATCCACATATCCATATATCTCAAATCTAACTATGAAATGCTGCCTTCCTTTACCTGCACTTCAAGTTCATTTTATTTCCCCTATTCTGAGCAGCGGTCATGAACTTTATGAGTCAATGACTTTTTTTCCTTATTTTTCATTGAGTAGTTTTATAGGCCCCATTATAGCAATTCTCTGTTTTCCTCTTCTGTTGTTGTAAGGATTTTTACTCAAATCCCCATAAGAATGAGTTTGATGCTTTATTGAACAAGCTCACGGTTCTTTGATCAAACACATTTTTGTCTATCTTTGTGAGATGAATCATATCTTGAACCAACAGTTTATCACCTGAAAAACTCAGATCATGATCACCCATGCCAAGTCTCTCCTATCAACATCATTTGCATAATATATCATTCATTTGTAATATTCTTTTTTCCTGTCCATAAATCAATGTTAATTCCCTCTATTATGAATCTATATTCTCTCTTTCCAAGAATGTGTCAAGAGATATTGATTGATTCATTGATTCATTGATTTATTGATAGGAATCTAATAGCAGGTAATAGAAAAATATGTACATAAAATGTTGCCTTTTTAACCTAAATGTTGCCACTTTTCAGATCGTTAACTTTGAAGAGTTTCTAAATCTTAAATCCAAAAGTGAATGTAAAGAGAGGAGGGTATTATACAGATGTTGTAGAGATCTATATTTTTCAGAAAATTTGAATCAATAAAAAAATCTATTTTTTCAGAATATTTTAGAAGAAAGGCACCTGTATTTATCATATTTTAGAGGTATAAAATAGTTTATTACTTTATTAAATTGCTTATATATAATTGGTTGCCTCATAAAATAATATCTGGTGTATAGAAGCTGAAAAGTGTAACTCTGTCAGACAATAATTATGAATTTAAGGTTGAACTGACTTTAAAGGTTTTTTTATCGCAAATGGAGCTGCAAGGTAAAGTATGTAAAATCTCCTCATTTCTATCTGTTTAGAAAAAAACAGGCATACAAGAAGTAAACACTAAAAACAAAAGAATCACTTGGCATTGTATTAAGGAAAAGAAAACAATATATTTTGGATGGATATAGAATGCACTAATTTTCAGGAAAAAAAACAGAGAAGAAAGAAAATAAGACTCAGAATACAAATTGCCATGTTAAATGTGGATTAATTTGTCAGCTTTTTGAATCTGAATTACTTTTACATTTATCAGTTTTTGCTTCCAATTATTTATCATTTTCAAGTTAGGCTTTAAAATTCCATGTCGGTATTGTACATTTTGAAAAGTGCACAACTGTAATTCTAATGCTGTAATATCTTCATTGCCGTCTTTTCCTCTTGCTGCTGTTTTGTGGTAGATGCAAGCCAGGTGAGACTCTGCAGGTACATGTATGGGTTGCATGTCAAGGGGTGATAATCTCTTCTCTTTCTCTTTCTCTTTCTCTTCCTCCTCCCCCCCCCAAATATCTGCCATTCCCACAAAGATATTTAACTATTTCATCATTCTTTTAATTATTGATTCATAGCTTTCTTCCTCAAATACAATTTTAACTGGTCATGTTATTCCATTTTTATCTTTTTAGATCACTCTTAATCAACGTTTTTTGCTCTCTTTTCTTTCTCACCACTTTTCCCTTTAAATCACATTTCAGTCTTTCTCGGGTGGCAGGGATTTCCATTCACCCAGCTGATCTTCTTTTTGTTTGATAAACTGAAGGTCTCAATCCATGAAGTTCAAAAAAGAAAAAGAAAAAAATGTGTCTTTAAGAAAAGAGAAACAAAGGTCCTTGGTGATTAGTGGTCTCCCTCTGAGGAGCTTGATGTTTCCCATGTATCCTGGGTGCTCAACTCTAAGAGCACTGGCAAGGTCCCCACAGACCTCACTGGTATCCTGAGAACCCAACTTACAGAATTCATGTGGGTGATACCAGAGTTTCCACTTGATCTGAGGAAAACATCACTTGCTCAGAAACCAAATTTACCTCCTGGCTATTGATAAATGCCTTGGTATTGTAGGCAGCAAGTCTTCAGCTTGACACATCCTCCCCAATATTTTCATGTCTTAAATGCTTTGTGCCGCTTTTTAAAATTAGGAAGTACTTCATAATCTATTTTTTTCTTTTCTCCATTTTGGGGGAAACAAACAAAAAGCTTTGGGGTAAAACAAGTGGGTTTTTTTTCCTGATTTTTCTATTTCATCCTGTTCCCAACTTTCACATCACAGCTCAGAAGTATGTTTTATTTATCTCAGTCTAATATTTCTCCCAAGTTAGCCAATCCTCATCTTTAACTGAAAGGCTGCAATAACCTTTCTTGGGGGGGGGGCAGTGTTATTGGTTCATACTATATATGACCTCTGACTAAGAGATATAAGTTTGTTTATTCCAAATACAGATATCAAAGTACTGATTTTAAAATTCACCTTCAGATAATTCATCATTCTTTTAGCAACACTGACTTCCAACCTTCCATCATTATTTGTCTCTTGCCTGTGTTTCAGAACTTTAAAAAAAAAGTAATCACGATCAGCCCTGGTTAATACCGGGATGGGAAACTACTGGAAAATCCCAGGACTATAAACTAAACTGGGAAGTCAAAAAGCATCCGAGAAGAAAACTCTGGCAAACCATTTGTATTTTGTTGCCAGCATTAGGAAATGAACTCAACTCGTGGGAATCTTTATAATTAATTTCCCACATAAATAGCAGGCTGTAGAATTAGAATTTATGCTCTAGGATTAATATTTGTTGTTTCCATATATTCCATCTTACTGTTCTAATATTACTTTGACTTTCAGAAATAATAAAAGCATTTATAGGAAATGTCCTATCTCTGAACACAACAGAATGCAGTCAAAGTAAGGTCTCTTTCCCTAACACTACCTAACTCTAGAGCAGAAAATAAAGGATATCATAAAGAAGTCAATAAACTTCTCCCTAGCCACCCTCTTTACCCTTCATAAAAATGAAATGGTGGACAAATAAAATTTGGCACATAAAATAGATTCACATCATGATGGAATAGAAGGAATAAAGCACATTTATTATTAGATTAAAAGTTCATTGTGGTACATTTTAAAGAGAGAGAGACACAGAGAGAGAGAGAGACAGAGAGATAGAGATAGAAAGATAATCCTATATAGTATTTCTGTTCTTGGAGCTTTATGGAATCTGATGAATTCTCAAAGGCTCAAGGACAGTGCATTCTCCTAAACCAGAGCCTATTGAGGTCATTGTTGTGTTATAGAATGGGGAAATCCTAGAGGCAGTGGTGGGATTCAGCTGGTTCGCACTAGTTCAGCAGAACCAGTAGCTAATTTTTTGTTGCCCAGGCCCAGAACGGAAGCAACATCCACGGAAGCGACATCCACATAGAGAACCGGTTGTTCACATATTTGAATCCCACCACTGCCTATAGGTCATTGTTCCCAAGTGTTATTCCTATTTCTCTGGAACCTGGTAGACTTCTTCCTTGGTTCTGTGCAAGTCCCTGCACTTAAACAGGCCAGAAAATACCTAAAGCATAAGCCAGCATCCATCTGATCATGACAGCAATCGTTCATTTGCTATAACACATAGTCTTGCCTACTGTGTGGTATGCTGAGGGCTGAAAAGCGATTGGAGATTGCATTTTAAATTCCATTATTTAGATGCAATTTTGTAGATCTTTTTAGGGAGGTCAGGGATTTTCCATCACCTGTCCTGGAGAATCTGACAGATGGATCTTTCAGAATTCTTTTAGCACCGATTTTTGAAACCTTAAGAAGATAAAAATCTTTATGCTCACTTTGATGTGAAAGACATTATTTAGACTTCAGATGAGTAGGCTTGTAGATTTAAGATAGAATCCTTAAAGCATCAGTATCGGATTTTTCAGGTTTATGCACAAGCCTAACAAGACTGAAATGCTATCATAAATAGCAGAGAGGAACTGTGGTCATGTTCATGCATGCAAAACACAAGGCACTTACTTCTTCCAAATTAGTTCCAAAGTGTGCTCAGATCTAAATATCTGCTATTTTCAGAGTGACTTCAGTGCTGCTTTTGAAATAGCATCCAGTGTGCATTATCTGATTTAATTGGGTGGGATCCCTTTCAGATTTTCAGGTCTGTAATTATGGACAAGAAACATTCCCTTGAAACAAAATGATAAAGCAACATATTGCCCCCCCCCTTTTTTTTTAAATGACAGATGGGAATGATTGCACCACTTCACTAAAAATATGGCTTTCACATATGCACAGGAGCCATTTCTTTTGCGATCAGGTACTTGTTCAGTTTGTGGTGGAATGTGTTACTTCTGTCAAGCAAAGTAAAGCATCTGCTGCAGCAAGCATGGCAACATGGCAAAGCACACCCACTTCATTTCTTCCTAGTTCAAATTATACCATTCAGAAAGGTGTAGCAGAACCCTCATTCCTTTGGAGGAATCTGGATTGTAATCTTTCACATTATTTCTGTAGCCACAGCCCTCCATTTTGGGGGACACCAGAATTTGTTCAGGTTTATAAAATACAAACATTGTAAAATACATTTCTCTAAGAGGACAGGATCATCTAAATGTGTAGTTTTACTTCAACGATTTCATTTGCTAAAACATTGCCTGTAAGCTTCCGTTCAAAAAAGTAGTTATTGGCTGTATGTGCATAGATTGTTCTCTCCATTCTGCTTTGGTTATATGAAATTTCCCATGTGTTTAAGCAAATTTGCTTGTTTTGCAGAAGTTGCTTTACAATGCAAAACCAATCTTGCCTCCAATGAGTCTCACTCCAGCTATTGAAAAACAAAGGCAGAGACCCAAAAGTGGTAATGGGATTACAGCCTGATTTACTGCTTAAGCAATCAGCTTTTCCCCTATTCAGCCTTATTGGAGACACAAAACTCAATATTGTGTATTCTACTATGGATTCTGAACATAAAATAAGCTATTGAAAACGGGGTGTGAACACATACAGTGATTTCTCAGCAAAATACAAAGAAGGAAATGCTTTTGTTTTCTTGCAATTTTTTTTTTGCCAACACACAAAACAAAAGTACAGGTAGTCTTTGACTTACAACAGTTTGTTTAGTGACTGTTCAAAGTTACAATGACACTGAAAAATGTGACTTTTGACCATTTTTCATAATTATGATCTTTGCGGCATCCCCATGATCATGTGATCAAAATTTAGATGTTTGGCAACTGGTTTATGACCTTTGCAGTGTCCCTGGGGTCATGTGATCCTCTTTTGCGACCTTCTGACTTCACTTAACAACCTTGTTACTAACTTATCAATTGCAGTGATTCACTTAACAACTATGGCAAGAAAAGTCGTAAAATGGGGCAAAACTCATTTAACAAATGTCTCACTTAACAACATAAATATGGGCTCAATTGTTGTCCTAAGTTGAGGATTACCTGTACTGTTTACAACATGGGTTTGTTGTAATTGCATATAAAATTGAGAGGGAGGGAGAGAGAACATGGTGGAGGGGTTGCCATACAAGAGAGAGGGAGGGAAAGAGAGAGAATTATAATGTAGAGGTTAAAGTGCTGGACTAGGATCCAGAAGATCCATGGTCAAGTCCAACCTTATCTATGAAATTGACTTGCTGACTTTGAGCAGTCATCTCAGCCCAACCTATCCATAGGCTTATATATTGTATAGACTCTATCTCTCTGTGTGTGTCTCTGTGTGTCTAGATAGATAGATAGATAGATAGATAGATAGATAGATAGATAGATAGATAGATAGATAGATAGATAGATAGATTACTTCAACATTCATCAAGACTTCAACCACTTTCAGTAACTTAATTATCTTCTCTAACAATACCAGTTTCTCCATGATTTAGAAACATGCCTCCCTCCACCATTACTACATAAAACTCCACTTTAACTATATCTACAGAGTGTTTGAACCAACAGCTAAAAAAAGAAAAGAAACACAAATGCAAACTAGAGACAAGGAGCTAAAGAACAGGATCATGAAGGATGCAGGGATTTGGCAGCATTCTCACCCTCAACTGAGAGAGGAAGGGTCAACGCAATGAGTCATGCAGGGTTGCAATAGAAAGCCTCCTCTAGTGCCCATGGTCCAGCCTTGTAAGTGAGACAGAGGATATACTAAGTGATGTATTGCTGTTTCATGAAGAACTGGGGCTCAAAATCCTGACAGTGAGGCCTCTGTTGGACAATGTTGACGTCAAAAGAGCTATGGGCTACTAAGAGCACATTTTGCTAGAGAGAAGGTCCGTGAGGATGTTCTCCTGCATGAGTCTGAAAGTTCAGAGGACCAAACCTCTGGTCCCAGTGACTGACCCAGATTGGATCCTGCAACATTATCCTGGGACTCATATATTCACCTTCATTCATAAGAGCAGAATTGTCCAGAAGATAATTGGACCAAGCTCAGGACACTAGACATTGTTGTGCCAATATCTTCTTGATAACTGCAGGAACAGAAGTGTAAAATCAGCCTGGCTGCCTTTCTTGAAGTATTTGTAAGGCTTGGTCCTCAGCTAATTGCTCTTCCTCAAAAGAAGGATTCCCATCTGGTTTGCCTTGCACTGCAGAGGAAATCTCTCTCTCTCTCTCTCTCTCTCTCTCTCTCTCTCTCTCTCTCTCTCTCTCTCACTCTCTCACTCTCACTCTCACTCACTCACTCACTCACTCTGTATCCAAATTCAGTTAAGATTCAATTTTCTCTTGCCACAAGTTCCCAGGGTGACACTGCGGTGGATGATGGACTCAGGCAATCAGGATAAGAAGCTCCATTTCTCCAGAGTCACTGTCGCTCATTTGTCAGCAGCTATTTTTGCAAGATATAGAAGCCTTTAGTTATTTCTTTCTCTTTCATGGTGCCCAAGTATTTCTCAGGTCGTACTGGTTGCCCTCACCGCAGTTTAAAAATAAGTACTCTAACACCCCAGCTCAAACCAATGGGAAGGAACATCTGGAAAGATTTCTTAATTGAGCAAGAAATGAACCTGATTGCCAAGGTCTGGTGCTTTCCCTTCCCTTCTTATTATTGCAATATATCACCAATCAACCAATAATACCCAGCAGCAGGAGAAAGGCACAGACTCTCCAGTAGAAAATCTTCAGAGGTCTGCGTGTTGCAGCTTTGAATTACATCCACAAAATGAAATATTTACTGAGTTCTTAAAGGCCAGCACGTTATTCTAATTAAAACCCAAGTGAGGAGTGTAAGAGTTTATCGCCTTCTGGAAACACTAGACTTGGGCAGAAGGGTGAGTGAGCTGACAACAAGAGAGACAACATACCGACAGGCAAGAAAGGAATGTAATGTCACTACCCAAATATTGTAGTAGGAACTATATAAAAAAGCAGAGAGAGCACCGGTCCTGTGTGAGTGTGTCATTTCACTGCACATACCTCTTAGGTTAGTGGGATCCGTGCAACAGCATTAAACATTTAGGTTGGTGGGATCTGGTGGCGCTGAGGTTAGAATGCAATATTGCAGGCAAACTCTGCCCACAGCCTGGAGTTCAGGGTTCAAGGTTGTCTCAGCCTTCCATGCTTCTGAGGTCAGTAAAATGAGGACCCAGATTGTTGGGGGCAAAATGCAAATAATGCTTCTGCATTGTAAACTTCCCAGAAAGTGTGGTAAAGCCCTATGGGGTAATATATAAGACTAAATACTATTGCTATCTGTGCAACTAGATTAAAAATTCTATCAGCAGAGAAGAGTCTTCTTGCATGCTCTATGGAGGTTTTTGTTTGGACTTGTGGCCCCATGGTCAAAATGTGCTGCAACCTGATGGATAAAGTTCTTATCTTTAGCAAGGAATGTGGCATAGATACAGCTAAGGCTGGTAACTTAATCAACATCTTCCCTGTCTTGTGCAAAGCTTCATGTGAAAGCTTCAATAGACCAAAGCCATGATGGGTAGGACAGAGTAATATTTCTAGGCCCATCCAATAATGATTGTGCATTTAACTCTGCATTTAACTATACATGGTCCTTCAGATAGTCATAAGATTTTGTTACAAAAGGGAAGGTATCAGACAAGGAAGTTATGCTAAGGAAAACAGGTATGGCTTCTGTTGGGTTGCATCAAAAAGGCCTGCAGATTAATGCTGGAGATGCTTACACCAAATTAAGTCTCACTGCCTTTAGTGACACTGACTTTCAGTTAAATATGCAAAGAGCTAGAAGTATCACAGCTTAATAAACCCTACTATAAATACATTGGCAATCCATAAGATCAGGGCTGACTTAAGCGGAATCAGGCTACCAACAGGACAACCATACAATGCAAACCTAAGACCTGAAGACAACTGGAGGAACTGTAAAGCAGATCCCATCTTTCAATAGTCTGTAATTAACCATTTTTAAAATCCTGGATGAAGAATGATCTATGAGCCGAGGTGGCGCAGCAGTTAGAGTGCAGTACTGCAGGCCACTTTAGCTGACTGTGTTCAGCAGGTCAGCGGTTCAAATCTCACCAGCTCAAGGTTGACCCAGACTTCCATCCTTCTGAGGTAGGTAAAATGAGGACCCAGATTATTGGGGGCAATGTAAATATATATATACATTGCTTACTGGTGTACACCGCTTAGAGAGTGTTTACACTTAAAGCGGTATATAAGTCTCATAAATAAACAAATAAGAAGCCAGTTGTCAGGAATTGTGTAGCCTCCTTATGGATTCCAAATAAAGAGGGACAGTTTTTAATCATATGCAAGTAATAAACACTGTTTTAAAAAGGTGAAATCCTTTAGCTGAGCTTAACCCCTGGTGATTTTGTGAAATCATCTTGGCCATTTTGTGAGCAATAATTTAGAAGTGGCCTATATCAAGTTTCATTCATGGCTACCCAGCAGCGGAAAACATATGAAGAGGATATGCCTAGTCAGTGATCCGAGGTAGCCTCAACTTACAACAGTTTGTTTAGTGACCCTGCAAAGTTACAACGACTCTGAAACAAACTGACTTATGACCATTTTTCCCACTTATGACTGTTGCAGCAACCCCATGGTCATGTGATCAATATTCAGACCCTTGTCAACCGACTCATATTTATGACCTCTGCAGTGTCCTGGGATCCCCTTTTGAGATCTTCTAACAAGTGAAATCAATGGGGAAGCCGGATTCATTTAATAACTGGGTTAGTAACTTAACAACTGCAGGGATTCACTTAACAATTGTGTCAAGAAAGGTCATAAAATGGGGCAAAACTCACTTAACAACTGTCTCACTCAGCAACAGAAATGTTGCATTCAGTTGTGGTCGTAAGTCGAAGTCTACCTGTATTATGTAAACCAGGGGTCTTCAAACTTGGCCCTTTTATGATTTGTCTACTTCAACTCCCAGAATTCCTCAGCCAGCGTGCTTGGCTGAGGAATTCTGGGAGTTGAAATCCACAAATCATAAAAGGGCCAAGTTTAAAGACCCTTGATGTAAACCAAGAGCCCAGAGGTCTAAGAAAGCATATTTTTTCACATTAACTACTCAGTTTTTCCATCAAGCTTTTGTACTCCTCCACCAAGAATACTTTGCAGAAGGTACAGTGGCACCATCCATGAGGGGGAAAAAATAACAAAATAGTGCTTTAACTTTGCTGTGTTTTGTCTACAGTGCTGCTGAACAAGTCCCTGAAAGGGACACGTCAGGCAGCATATTCAAAGCTTTGCTATTCACGTTAAATCCCAGTGGCAGGGAAGCATTTTAAGGATACAGCTTGACTAAATGATTATTTTGCTTTCGACAGCCTCACATTTGCCTGTCAATTACATGCAAATGTTAACAGACTGCAAATACCAATTCACAAAATAGTTTCCCTCTGTTTAAAAATAAACTTGATTGAATAATAAGGTGAACGCCTACTCCTGCCAAAGAAAATATACTCTATTATAGGCCAGGCTGTAATGGTTTGCTAATGCAGAGAATTTCATCTGCTTCAATGCCACTCTGGGAGGAAGGGGAATCTGGCTAATGTAATACATTCAGGCCCCGCACATTTCTCAGACCAAAATCAGGACAGTCTCTGCTACACACCAGGGTGAAACAGTTTGCTTTGGGTAGTCCTGGAAAGGGAGAAGATTACAGCAAAGCAGGGTTTGGCAACGTGCTTCAAATGCTTGTAGAATTTGAATGTTTGTAACTCAGGTTTGAACCTTGGTGCACTTTGAGCTTGGTTGTTTTCTTGTAGACATGACCAAACTAGGTTGTCTGGGAAGCCACAGAAACTATGGTGAAATCTGTCCATAGAGTCATTTACAGCATACAGTGTAAGGATTGTAATAACCACTAGATAAGACAAACAGGCAGAAAACTAGCAGAGCGCATCCATGAACACCAACTAATAGTCAGAAGACATGATGAAACCTCCTTAATTGCACATCACATAGACAGGCGTATTCATAGTTTCACAGTTGGGAAACTCTAAGCATCCTATATCAAGGTAAGTCCAAACATGCTAAGAATTCCTAGAAGCCTGACGTTCAGACAAATCAGCCATCCACAGGCAAGTAGAGATAACATCTACATACTGTTCAAAAGAGACAACCCAAAAAACTAAAAAAGAAACAAAAAGACCCAAACACCTCACCAGCTTTCAGCATCCAGATAAGCACAGTTAGCACCAAGATTAATACTAGATCAGCAATCAAGTAGTAAACAATACCCCAAACTATTACCAACTCAGACAAACAAACAGTAAACAACAGCCTAATCAAGGGAACACCAAAGAACACTGACAGGGCAAGCCACTAATATATAAACAGACAGCAAACCACACTCCTTTCTAGCACTGATGATGTTATCTAATTGGGTATTGAAATGTCTGCAAGAAAACAATCAAGCTCAGAAAGCACCAAGGACCACTACTGGGCTGTGGACTATTTGGAACCAGGCCGTGCAAGCAGCAGGCTGGCACACATGTGCAGCTCAATTTGTGCAAGCAGCAGGCTGGCACACATGTGCAGCTCAATTTGTGCAAGCAGCAGGCTGGCACACATGCCCGCATGTCCGCAGCTCAACTTGCTCAGTTGAGCTTCACGTGCATGTGCATGTGTGCTGGCCTATCACATATACAAGCTAATCTGTGTGCATGCATGTGTGCTGGCCTGCAGCACATGTGGGCTTATTCCCCTTTCCTCCCCCACTGGGCTGCCAAGCCACATAGGTTGGGGATTACTAGATTAGCCAATCCAGGATAGATAGGGTATTTCGTATTTCATAGATTTTATGGGGAAGTCCCATAGTGAATTAGAGAATTATAGGCAGATCATGAAGTGTCCATTTTCTCATTTTTCAGTGGGGTTGGAGGGGTAGAAACCATTATTCCCTCTCAGTAGATTCCTTTTTAGGAGTTGGCAATGAACACCATCAAATATGAATGGCACAATTTGGACTTCCGGTTCCGGAATACGGCAACACCGGTGGTGCCTAGAAACTTGTCTCCAGGCCGTCTGGAGTTTCCTTCTCCGGTAGACCCCCTAGGGCAGTAGTTCTCAACCTGTGGGTTGGGACCCCATTTGGGGTCGAATGACCATTTTACGGGGATCACCAAACAATGCAGTGCGCCATTTTTCCCCCTTTTCCTTAGCTGTGCTACTCCCTTTTATTCTATTGGCTTTTGAAAGCCAATAGAATTAGACTCTCTTGAATAGAGTCTAATTCTATTAGCTTTCAAAAGCCAATAGGAATTGTCCAGGCTGTCTCTGCCCTGCTGAGCCTGCCAAAAGTCCCATTCTGCAAATGGTGCTGCACCAGTTGAGTAGTCCTCGACTTACGACCGGTTGAGTAGTCCTCGACTTATGACCAGTTGGGGGTCACAGCATTAAAAACATTGAGAACCAATGCCCTAGGGGGTCAAAAGTCACCCTGGAGAGGCAATCATCAAGGAGGAGGGTGGTTAGATAGGGGAGGGTGGCAACTTCCCCTGAGTCTCCAGCTTCTCCTTAGGGCCGATGGAGCAAAGATCGACCTGCAAGATGGCCGATCACCCTGCTGCACCAGCCGAAAGTCACATCATCATCTAAGTGTTAAAGTCCCAATGAGGATGATCTGGGTGAGACCCCTTTTGTTCCTCTCCATACCCCTTCAGTTTTTGCCTGTAGTAGCTGTTTGTGCTATTATTTCCCCGTCTGGAGAAAGTAGCTTTAGTAATCGTGGGAACAAATGCGTTTTACAAAAAGGACAGAAAAATAAATAAATATTCATTAAAAGACTATATTTTATTCCTACTTACATTGTGCTGTAGAAAAAACTATTTTTGTGTTTTTTGGAGTGGTATTATATTGGCAGAGTATTTCTTTTTCTATTCTCCCTTTAAAAGATAGAAAAAGGAAAAAAATGGTGTTTGAAGAAGTCTTTTTTAGCTCACTGAGGACACCTACTGGTCAAAAAGTAATATTGGATTGTTGTTTATTTGGAGGTGAGAGGGCTTTGGCCTTCAAGCTGTTTTTCAAGAAAAAAAGATAATTTGAGCTTGCTGTGTGATCTGTGGGGGTGGATAATGTTCAACTGTAACCTTCACTAAAAATGAAAAGGATTCTTCTTCAACTATTGCTAAAATGGAGAAGCCTCAATCACATTTAAACTGTAAGCTTATACTGGAAAAGATCTATGAGGCTAAAGAAGAAATATGTACTACAATAAAAGAGGCTACTACAGAACTAAGAGCCAGAATCTTTATTTTAAAACTTAAAACTGACTCCCAGACTACACTTGACTACTCTACAAAACAGATTATACAAGAAGAGGTTTTAACTGAGGATAAGGAGAATCTTATTTTGCCTTACAAGCAAGACCATGAAAAGCAAAGACCGAACTTTGGACTTATGGACAAGAGAAACAGAAGATTAAATCAGAGATCAAGATGGTCTGTATCGAATCAAGTGACACTACAAGCAACAAAAAGAGACCTATTATTTGGAAGGGAAGCCCTGTTATGGAAACCTAACTGGCAAAAGAGGAAAGCTAGAATAAGATTGAAAAATGAAATTTAAAATTCCTTAAATTAGATTAAAGGCAACCTAGAACTATGGACTGATGTAAGGACTGAGATTTTGAGTTTGAAGTAAAAAGATGTCTTAGAGTTGGAGTGAATCAATAACTAATTGAATGTTAATTAAATAAGATGACTTGTTTGTCCTATAACATGTGAAATTTAAACTTTACTTAAAGGATTGAAATGATTTAAGGTTTGATATTAATTTGTTAACTCAAAGAGATTGATTAAGTGAAGGATTAGATATCTATAGAATAGTTTGATAAATACTACATTTAGATGTGTCTAGGATAGATTAATATTTTTGTTTAAAAACGAGATATCTTTCTATATAAGGGATTAAAGACAACTTAGAATACTAGGAATGTTCTTTTTAGAATGTTAGATTTATTTCTATGAAAATTATGATGTAATGGAATGATGAAAATTGAAGAGATGTTTCAGATTTGAACTGAACTAATAGTTAATTGAAGTTTAATAAGATGATAAGATTTTCTGATGATAGGGACGTTATTAGTCACGATAATTATTTGGAGACTTGAATTTTGCTTAATGGAATGACATGATTTAAGATATGATTTTTTTTTTAGCTTGAAGAGATAGATCAATTGATAGATTTGATAGGCACAGGATAGATTAATATTTTACTCTAAATAAGTGTAGGGAGATTAATGGAAGAAGAAACAAATAAGATTTTGATAAAATTAAGAAAGTAGAACATATGTGGAAGGGATATTTGAATTGAAAATGTTTTTATTTAAAGTTTATTTGATTATGGTAGAAATTGATGAAGCTTAAAAACAGGTTCAGGTTGAATAAATTTAAGCTAGAATTGGATATTCTAAATATACTATGCTATTTGAGGGAAAAAGAGAGGGAATATTTGATGTATTGATTATATTATGTATATATGTCTTGTTTTAAGATGTTTGATTACCCCAGCACCACAGTGTGTCCTGAACATGTTGCTTTAAGAACTTAAAAAACCAATAAAATTTGTTTTTTAAAAAATATGAACGGCACAATTTGGTGGTCACACATTTCAACTAACCATGAGTTAACTGTTGGTACAAAGTCTGCATAAAATCCAACTCTGGCCTTGCCTTTATTATCATAAAGAATATTCTTTACGATGGCTTCATAATGGAAGTGCATGAGTATAATTTACAGGTAACAGAAAACATTTTGTATCAAAAGAAGTGAGTGTGGAAGGCAAGTTTGCTTTAAGGCCAAGGAACTAAATTTGCAGGGAACATTGGCTTCTTCTGCAAACTTTTTTAGAAGCTTCTCCACAATTGTACCCAACTGAGGCATCAACATGCCAAGCTATCCCCTTATTCTGCTGAATTCACATGACATTGTCTTTTGCAATGTAAAGACGTATAACTTTTCTCACATGAAAGAAACTCAAAATAAGCATTATTTAGGGGGCAACGTAGGAAAGCCTGAGATACTTAAGAGTTTCTACAGTGATGTGCTCTCCTCTGTTATGAAGAGGGTGAACAGGTGAGAACTGAACTGAGTGACAGGAAGTGATGAAAACCTTGAAAATGCAAGTCTAACCCATAGAAATCATATAGAGATATGTAAGGCAGCTTTTTTAGACAAGGAAAGCAGATAGAAGTGCAGAATTTGAATTGCTAACCATCTCTACATCTTGTGCAGTAAGAATCAATAGGTTTATAGTGGCTGTAGGCCAGCACATAGAAGCAAAATTGAATTCCAACATTTTCTTCTCATCCCAATTGCCTATGAGTGAAACAGGCTGAAGTTGTATTTAACTGAAAAGAGTTAAAGCTGTGGTTTTCCTCTTAAGCTGACAGCGTGTAATGGCAACCACAAAGGCTATAACATTTGTTACGCTTCATCAACTACATGATAGGCTCCTTTGAGGAAAATGGAACAGACAATAGACAAAGTGAAGTTTTACCTCTTTTCATGGCAGAGGAATATTTCTTGCATAACAATAGAAATTTGAAAATTACTCTTTTCAAACAACATTGAAGGTGCTGCTTGTTTTCTAAACCTGATTTATGTATAGATCTATTTCTAAATCTTTTTTTTTAACCATGCCTCTTATGCTATAGTTTTTCAATGGGTTTGTTTTTATAGGTTTCTATGGGTGTACCATGTACCTAATTTTTCTATACTTAGTGGGTTTATCCATTTCTACATCTTACTTCCTATGACTCTTATTCTATTTTTTTAAATATTCATCCATATATCCATGGGTTTCATGAGTTTCCATAAACATGCTTTTTTCCTCTTCTCCTTTTTCTTTTTGCCCAGTCTGTCCATTATCAAGGCTTAGCTAGACTCTGCCTTAGTCATCCTCCAAACAGACCAGCTCTTTAGCCATCCCAGATTTGAATTGCTTAGCTAGCATTTTCTAGGTTTTTCAGGCAGGTGTACCTTGCCTCTGGCCTGAGTCACTGCTAGGACTTTGCAGGGGTGGCAGTATCTCTCAAATTTGGTTGGGAGGAGGATTTGACTGTCTGTTGGAGCTGTTGTAGAAGGTAACATTCCTGTTGGGCTGTTCCTCTCTGTTCAGTTTGAAGAAATAAGTTGTCTGTACTTTCAGTCACCCACTACATGCTACATCCTATGCATTCACCAAGTCAGGTTTGTCTTGGGCATCTTTTACTTCATTGAGTTCTTTTCTGAAGCTTTGCCTGCAGCATTGTCCATTCATCTTCTCTCTAACACTCTAACTTGCACACAAAGACAACATCTCCTCCCAATGGACTCATACATGAACTGAGCTCCTCCTTTTGTATGTGCAACATAGGCAAGGTCTAGCTAATTCGGCTGCCTCAAAATCCATAGGGGCAGAGAGGAATGGCTTAGTGTATTTGCCATGAGGCTCCCCTTCCATGACCTATGATGACAAAATTAGGTGGCCTCTTGTGAGTGGGATCAGAACAATGGACAATAACTGCTTCAAGCTGATGGGGGCATGTTCTTTCCTTCTAGACAAATCTAAGAATGCTAGATTGCTCAGCTGGCAATATGTAATTATTTTAATTTTTTTAAAAAAACAAGTTTTATTGGTTTTTTAGTTTTTACATCAAAGTGCTTAAGAAACACCGTGGTGATGGGGACATCAATCATCCAAAAACAAAATTACACATACCGTATATTCCGGCGTATAAGGCAACTGGGTGTATAAGACGACCCCCAACTTTTGAGAAGATTTTCAGGGTTTAGAAAGTCGTCTTATACGCCAGAAAATACGGTACAATATTGAATTTCTGTTTATAGATGAGCACAATAGGAGCTCCATTCCTTTGCTGCTAGAAAGCGAGTGTTGCCCACCACTGCTTCCCTAATGCTTCCTGAACTCAGCTGGTATTTTTTTCCCCATATATTTTATTGATCTTTTAAAATATAAATCACTTAATAGTTGGTAAATAGTGTGTTTGCTGGGTTTACATTTGTAAAGAAAAATCATTAACAATTGGTTTCTATAATCTATAATCCACATAGTACATTCAGTTGATTTCCCCTTTTCCCCAAAATGTCTTCTTTGCAAACCTTGAAATAATATAGTTCTTATTATTTTGATAAAATATATTTAATCTTTAAATATTCCATTTAATGTGCCTAGTCATCTAATCCTTTAGGTCTTATTCAAAACATTTTTTTCTTTTTTATACATTATAATTTCCCTAAATTCAGACACATTTAATTATCTAAAACATTTCCTTCATCTAGGCCATTTCAGCAGTATTATATTACTTGTATCAAGAAATAAAATAAAAGGGGGGGAAAGCATACAGTATTATTTAAGGAATTCATCTCTCTTAGAATGACATATGTATTCAGAATCTTTTCTGTTTCTTTAACCATATTCAAACAAATGTTTCTTTTTAAAATATTCTCTCTGGTAGATCCCATGATCTATTTTCTTAATTTTCACTTTGATCTTTTTCCTTTGACCTGTATCTTTCTTTTTTTTTTTATTGAAAATTTTTTAAAAACTTTTACAAAGACAGAAAAAAAACAATGACAACTACAATAAGACAAAACAAAACAAAACAAAACAATATAACCCTCCCCCAACCCCTCCCAAATCACCCCCTCCCTCCCCCCCCCCGAGCTTCCCAGAGCAGAATATAGGCTTAATTAAAAGAAATTAACAAAATTATAAGATAATTAAGAACAAAATATATATGAATAAAGAATTATAAACCTTAAAAAGAAAAAATATTTTTTTAAAAAAAAAAAAGCAAAGAAAAGAGAAAAAAAAAGTAGAGTTTTTATACAAGTTATAAAAAAGCTAAATGGTATTTTTTCATATCCAATTTAAATTGTATAAAATTTATCCATTTTTCCCATACAGCAAAAAATTTCTATTGCGTTTGCTCTTTTAAGAAAGCCGAAATCTTTGCCATTTCCGCCAAATAAGATACGTTAAAAAACCACTCTTGCAAAGTAGGCAAAGATTCCTTCTTCCAATATTGACCTACTAGCAGCCTTGCGGCTGTAATCAAATTCAACATCAATATAACCTCCTTAGCATCACAATCAGTAACAATACCAAACAAAAACAATTGTGGAGTAAATTTTACCCTCTTTCTAAAAATTCTCTGAATATTCCACCATATCTTAATCCAAAAAGCTTTTATATTTTTACACGACCACCAAATATGATAATAAGTGGCATCCAAACAGCCACATCTCCAACATTTAGGCTGTGAGTCAGGATACATGAGAGACATCTTTTGTGGATCAAGGTGCCATCTATACAACATTTTATAAAAATTCTCCCTTAAATTCTGGGCTTGTGTAAATTTAACATTTCTCACCCAGATAGTTTCCCAGGTATCCAGTAGAACTGGTTCACCAAAATTCTGCACCCATTTAATCATACAATCTTTAATTAATTCTGATTCTGAATCCAGTTCCACTAGCACCCCATAAATTCTTTTAATATGAGTTTGTCTTTGATCCTTTACTTGCTTGAAAAGATTTTGATCTTCTCTAAGCAAACCTAAATTACGATCCATCTTCCATCTATCTAATAGTTGTCTATATTGAAACCAAGAATAGGTAATATTTTCATGTAACAAATCTTCCAAAGATTTTAACTGCCAATTTAGACCATCCCATCTAAGTAATTGTGTATAAGACACCGTATCCATTTTAACACCTCTCTTTATCCCCTCTATCGCATGCCAAGGTATAGCCCATAATGGTATTTTAAAATCACTTTTATAATATTTCCTCCAGACTCTAAGTAGAGAAATCCTTAAAATATGAGATTTAAAAGCCCGATCCACTTTTTTATTAAATATTAAATAGGCATGCCAACCAAAAAGTAAATCCCATCCCTCCAAATGGAGTATCTCTGAATTTGTTAAGTTTACCCAATCACTAATTAACGTAAAAATCACTGCATCATAATATAATTTCAAATTCGGTACCTTGAGTCCGACCTGTATCTTTCTTAATCAATGTGATTTGCTGAATCAAAAAGTTTTTCCATATATTCATGACTTCTGCTATAGGTATAAGAAGTAAATCAAATGTTTCTTTTCTTTTTTTTTTTTGTAGATGTAATGTCCTTAATTTATATAGCTTACTGTTTTCTTCTATTTAATTGCTTTTCCTGAAAAAGAATAAAGTGATGGGCGATGTAGAAAAATGTATGCTTTGTCCTGTTAGTGCTTATTTCTGTAAAAAAAAAAAGGGGGGGGGCTGGCCACTAGGGGGCAGATTGGTTTTAAATTCAGAGAACAGCTACCTGTATATTCCGGCATATAAGATGATCCCCGACTTTTGAGAAGATTTTCAGGGTTTAGAAAGTCGTCTTATATGCCGGAAAATATGGTATATAGCTCAGGTTAATTCATTAAAAGTTCCCTCTCTATTTCCCTCATATAATATTACGTATTCAAATTAATACATTTCTGAATAAAGTTCAATCAATCAAGTCAGTCATCAATCACATTTCAGGTATAGAAATCCAAATCCTGTTTTTAAGCTTTATTAATTTACAATTACCATATTCCAATTAGCCTTAAATAAACATATTATTGACACTTTGGTTATCCCTCATTTCCCTTTTTCCCTAACATAGTAATTATATCTAAAATGAATATATTATTCCAGCAATAACATTCTAATATTTTCCACATATAATCTATTTCTTAATCTAATAACTCATTTATTAATACCATTTCTTCTCTTGTCACAAATCCCTCTTAATCTCCTTCCATTACAAATTAAATGTCTTGCTTAAAGTAAAAGTGTCAGTCCAAAAAATGCATTTCTACTCTACTTTAGATATACTGTATATACTATCAAAATCTATATCTATAAAAAGTCTTTTTAACCCATTAGGTAAAATTTACCCCTCCAAATAATTATCATGTCTAAAACAAAATATTATTACCAAAGATATCCTCTTACAGAATTCACATACTCCATTAGTTATTAAATCAGTCCAGATCTCTAAGGCCTTTTTAACCCATTAAGTGAAATTTTAAGTCACATTTTTAAATCTAACTCTGGCTTTCTTTCTGTGCCAAGCCAGTTTCCATAGTAAAGCTTCTGGGTCATCAAACCTCAATATTTGAATAGAGGTATTTCTCGACACTTTGGACTGGTCAAAGTTCTCTTCCCTTTCTTCCAGTGTCATCTGAATGATATAATCAATTTTATTCCATGTTGCAATTACTAACTGATTATCCACGTTATCACAATTTTCAGTAACTTGTGTCTGGATATCAATTCCTGTTGTTTTTGACATTTCAGGTATCTCAGTTAAAGTCATTCTTTGATCATCAAAATTCTCCATAAATTGTATATGGGGTTGTGTAATATCCTCTTCTATGTTGATTGATCCCTTTTCTGTTGTTTCTTGTCTTATAGCATAATCAGTTGAAGTCAAAAAAATCTTCCAGTTCTGGATCGCGGCGTATGCGGTCGTGTAAAAAGACTCGTCTCTTCGCCAGCCGGTTTCCCTCCACCGGTAGACCCCTAATTGGGTCAAAGAGTCACTCTGGAGGGGCGACCACCACTGAGTAGGCCCTTGTCTGACTGCGGAAGGGCAGCAGCTCCTTCCAAGGTCTGAGCTAGCTCCTTAGGGCCGATGGAGAAAAGATCGGCCAGTAAAATGGCCGATCACTTAGCCACCCCAGCCGAAAGTCAGAAGAACAGCTAAGCATAAAGAACTACCATGGAGAATCTGGGTGAGACCTTATCTTCCCTCTCTTTGCCCTAACTATTTTCCTGTAAAAAGCTTTTGAATTACTTCCCTGCTTTGAGAGAGCAGTGTCTGTGTACTTGGGAAAAAGAGCTCTGGAAGCAAAAGACATAAAATAGCTAATTTTTTATTGACTATTTAATTTTTGGGATGCCTAGGGGCCCTGGAAAATTTTTTATTATAGAACATTATTATTATTCTACTTATTATGCTGGACATATTTGTTTTTCTTCCTATGTTTTTCTAATGAGATAAAATTTTATTAACCTGGAAAAATGATTTATAGTCTACTGAGGACATCTTGTGGCAAAAATTGTCATTGCAATTGTATTCCCTTTTGCTCTTTGAAGATGGATTTGACCTTCAAATCACAATAAAAGGGAAAAAACAGCTGGGTGGAGAATTTGTCTACTAGAAATTTTGGAGGTGGATATTTGTTGACTCTCACTAAATATAGCCTTCACTAAAAGACCAAAAGACTATTTCACCACTGAAATGGAGGAATTTTACCCACACAGCTTGACTATGAACTTATCTTGGAAAAATTTTTGGAAGCTACGGAGTACATGAAATCTTGGAGAAAAATTAAAGATGATATTTCAGAACCACAAATTGATTCTCAAATTTTAACGGATCAAGCTATAGGCCAAGGAACAATAAAGTAGGAACAGAGTAACTCTAAAGAGGCCTGTACACAACAACATATACAACTTAAAGAGATGGAGGAACCATATCTACAACTTAACTATCAACTTATACTGGGAGAAATTGTCAAAACTACTGAGCAAATCAATCTTAGAAAAACTCTTGTTCTAAAACCTCAAACTGATTTTTTGACTTCAAGTAATTATTTTAATTCTATAGACCTTAACAATTTAACATATGACTAAAATGGAATTACTGGACTTCCAGCTTTCAAACAGAGCATGGAGAAATGTGGAATTCTGCATTTGCTGCCCATCTTTAAAGAGGAGGAGGAAGAGGAAGAGGAGGGGGGAATCCTAAATTCCACCAATAGTGCATTCTAATGTGTTTTTGGACAGATTGGGTTGTAGAAGGAATGCCATAGGAATGTGCCTAGAGAGAATGGAAAATGTCCTGCAGTTTGTTTGTTTAAAAACAATTATTTACCTGCTCGTCTTATATCAAACTCTGGATGGCTCCCAAATAACAATTAAAACAATCAATTAAGAACAATACAATTAATTTATCAATTAAAATATTAAAAACTTGGCATTGAAGTTAAGCATTAACATACAGTACCTCATTAAATCTTCTTGTCCACCTCACATTATCCCAGCAATTAGGGAGAAAATAGATTTTCAAAGCTTTACAGAAGCTTTACAGGGCAGAGGCCTGCTGAACTTCAAGAAAAAGAGCTTTCCATAGGGCAGGGACTGCCACGGAAAAGGTCTGCTTCCTAGACCCCTTAAGGTAGCCTTGTAAGGTGCTACATGGGTAAACCTAGAGCAGGGGTCTTCAAACATAGCCCTTTTATGACTTGTGGCTTCAACTCCCGGAATTCCTCAGCCAGGCATGCTGGCTGAGGAATTCTGGGAGTTGAAGTCCACAAGTAATAAAAGGGCCAAGTTTGAAGACCCCTGACCTAGAGGCACCCTACTTCATTTATGATGCAGTGTTGAGATCACTGGATGTTTTTCTTGCTTATGGATAATGTGCAGAAGAGGGAGGATAGTAATTTTGAACTCCACCTGCAATACTTTACCTGGACATAAACAGAAAAATATTAGCATGTGTCTTGGAACAGACTTTGTAGAGATAAGATAATGGGGACAGCAAATTTCAAGCAGGTAGTTTTCTGCAGACCAGTTAGGCAGAAACTCAGCAATGGAGAAACGTCCTGCATTGCACTAATTATGCATCCAATTGCATAAATAGTGCAGTCTTTTCTTTTCTTTTTTTAACAAAATCAAGGCTCAGAGTCAAAATTAAAGTCTTCCTTGGTTAAACAATAGACTTCTGCAAAGTTCCTGGGCAGGAATATATCTTATGCATATACTAGACTGCAATACAGCAGTTTCCTGAAATTAAATTAGATCATGGCCCACAAAATGTAATACAGCTCCCTGATACTTCAGAAAAATGGAGCAAAAGCTGTGGTGGGATTCAGCCAGTTCACACCAGTTCAGCAGAACCGGTAGCTAATTTTTTGTTGCCCAGGCCCAGAACAGAGTTCTGGAAGCAGCATCCACACAGAAAGCCAGTTGTTCACATATTTGAATCTCACCACTGAGCAAAAGCCATTAAATCATATGAGAGAGAGAGAGAGAGAGAGAGAGAGGGAGGGAGGGAGGGAGGGGGAGAGAGAGAGAGAGAGAGAGAGAGAGAGAGAGAGAGAGAGAGAGAGAGAGAGAGAGAGAAGATTCCTGAGAATATCATGGATAGCCAAGCAAACCAATAAATGCATCATCATTTGGACACATTATACAAGGACCCAGCTCTTGGAAAAGGCTCTAATGTTGGAAATAGCGGAAGGATACAGAGAAGAAGAAGCTGACTAGCAGCAAGGTGGATGGTACTCAGTTACAGTGGCAATGAGTACACCATTGGAAAATTTGAAAGACAAGGACGGATCATCATTGAGAAAAATCTTTCTATGTGATCACTAGGAGTCAATATTGATTTGATGGCAAATAATGTGTGTGGAGTGCAGCAGATCAAACAAATCTTTACCTGCCATTAAAGCAAGTGCCATCCCTCTGTCCATAAAAAAGTTTGAACGAACGCTCCTTGTGCATTTTTAATTGTATCTCTCAGCTGGCTACTTGGGAATCGATCCCTTAAAAGGGCACCCACTTCTGCCCACCGCAGCTTCATCAAGCACAGCTCTTCCACAGGAGAAAAGGAGAGAAGTACATAGGGTCTGTTAAAATCTTCCAACCCATAAAATAACCACATCATAACCGTTATTTTTGGTATGGCTTTGTTTTTTACTACATCCTGCTTATCTGAGAATTAACTTTTAGTCTGCAGTTTGGACCACCTTGTCATCGGTCGTGCATGGTAATTAATTCCTGTTTTCCACTCAGTGCAGTTATTTGTAGTCTGCAACGTGACCGGTGAGGAATTGATAGCTTGATGGTAGGAGAAGAGAACTAATAAAAGGAGGTAGGTGAACATTTGTCTTTGTAGCACAATGTTCCCCTTAGGTAGCTAAATGTTTCTTAATGCCTGTTATTTTTCTTCTTTTTCTACTGTGCAGAATCGCCTTCAGATTGCCTCCATTTTTGTTTCTCTGTTGGTATCAGCTATTGTTCTTTCTTAAGCATGTGAATTTCTCTGAATGGCAAAATATTAAAGGCTATCAATACAGGCCATTCTTGGCTTACAGCCATTTATTTTAGTGACTGTTCAATGTTACAACAGCACTGAAAAAGAGTGACTTATGACCGTTTTTCACGCTTACGACCGTTGCAGCATCCCCATGGTCATGTGATCCAAATTCGGATGCTTGGTAACTGGCATGTATTTGTCATGGTTGCCATGTCCCGGGATCATGGGATCACATTTTGTGACCTTCTGACAAGCAAAGTCAATGGGGAAGCCAGATTCACTTAACAACCATGTTACTAATTTAATAACTGCAGTGGTTCACTTAACAACCGTCTTGCTTAGCAATGGAAATTTGGGGCTCAATTGTGGTTGTAAATCGAGGACTACCTGTATAGCAGTTACAAAGGTTACCAGACTGGGATGCAAAAACACAAATACCCACTAGATGGCAGAAATACATTAGCATTTTCTGCATCACTTTGCTGCCATTTAGTGGTCATCCAGATTTCCACATCCCAGCTCTGAACTGATTTATTTTTCCTGGTGCTTTTGAGGAAACTGGTTTGCCCTTGCCAGCTTCCTAGGGCTGCGAGAGAGTGATTGACTCAAGGTCACCAACTGACTTTGTGTCGAAAGGGAGAATTAGAACTCATGGACTTCCTGGTTCTGACCTGATGCCTAAACCATTTTCCAAACTGGTTCTCCTAGAATTGTGCAACTCTATCAGAAGAAATGCTTTAAAGGAAGCACATACTTGAGCAAAGCACTTCTTTGAATTGCAAAAATAGCAGTGTCTTTCTTTAGATGTGTGTGGCTGCTTAGAAGTTACTCCTATTTCCACATTCCCTTCACTGGGAAGAGGGTTTATGGAGACAGCTGGGACCGGCTTTGAAAGCTACCACTTGATTTGGAAAAAGATCATATTTTAATGTTACTAAAAGAGGTGCTTCATATATAGGGCCATGTATTCCAAAGAAGCTTTTTCAATGGATTTACAAATCCCTAACTGCTATTGCTGTCATATCTAGCAAAAGCAAAGAAATGGAGAAGGGAGGAGAGAAGTAATCTGTGAACTCAAATCTTAGCCACACCTTCATCACATGTATGTTTGTACAAAGTTTTTTAAATTCTAAAACTTGGGATCTCTCTCTCTCTCTCTCTCCCCTCCCCCTCCCCCTCTCTGGATGAAGCCCAAAGCATGCAGGAGCACCCAAAGATAATTTGCTAAGAGAATACCTGAGGCAGCAGCAGACAAGGGAGGAAGATCAAGCAGAAGTGCTATGTCAAGATGACACCCTGCATGGAATGTATCATGGATAGATAGCTGAGGTGGCAGACATTGGGAAATCCTACCAGTGGCTGGAAAGGGATGGACTAAAAGACAGCACTGAGGCACTGATCATAGCAGCACAACAGATATTAAGTACCAGATCCATGGAAGCATGGGTCCACCACACTAGACAGGATCCAAGGTGCAGATTATGCAGAGAGGCCTCAGAGACAGTCCAGTTCATAGTGGCAGTGTATAAGATGCAGGCAGGAACACCATACACTGAATGGCACAACCAAGTAACTGGCATTGTGTACAGGAACATTTGCATAGTATATGGGCTAGAACTTCCCAAATCCAGATGTAAGATCCCATGGAAGGTCATGGAGAATAAGAGACTTGGGTCTTCTAGATCTAGATGACTGATCTAGACATTGTGGTAGTAGACAAGGACCCAAACTGGGTGGTGGTGATAGATATAGCAGTGTCAAGTGTCACAAGAAGTAGAACTATGTAAAGCTTGAGAAGTACCAAGGCCTGAATGAGGAACTAGAGAGGATGAGGAAAATAAAGACCAAAGTGGTGATAGGAACACCTGTGGCTAGAAGTCCTAAGTTGAGTGGCTTCAACAGATCCCAGGAACAGCATCGGAGTTCTTTGTCCAGAAGAGAGCTCTGTGTGGAAGATATTGTGCAGAACTCTGAAATTCCCAGGTGTGGTAGAGCAGGACTTTTCAACTGGTGGTACTTTAGCACCTGGCAGGTGGTATGCGACCCCTAGCCAAGTGTAGTGAGGGAGGGAATGAGCTAAAGCAGCACCACGAAGGCCTAGAGGAGATCAGCTGGAGCTGCAGGGCTCAGCAGAAGCACCAGGATCTGCATGTGCAGCTGCATGCCAATTGGAGCTTCTGGCACACCGGAAGAGAAAAGGAGGAGGAAGTATAAAAGGAGCAGGTTTTGGCAGGAGAGGGAGAGGAAAAAAAACATATGGAGAAAGGGAGAGAAGAGAAGAGGCTTTTGTTAGTGAAATGGTGAGTGAGAGAGCGATGGAGTGGCCTTTGCGAGCAACATGTGAGTGAGTGAAAGAGCAAGAGAGAGGATTTAGGAGCAATGTGTGAGTGAGTGAAAGAGTGAGCAAGAGGCTTTGCGAGCAATGTGTGAATGAAAGAGCGAGCGGGAGGCTTTGCGAGCAACATGTGAGTGAGTGAAAGAGCAAGTGAGAGGCTTTACAAGCAACGTGTGAATGAGTGAATGTTACAATATAGAAGGAAGTATTGAACCTCAACTTTTTACTTTTCCATAATATTATAAACTAGCCATTTCTATAACAACAAATGAATCTAACCAGTAAAGTCCAAAATCCCCCCTCCCATTTTTTTAGTCATCAAGTTTTTGACACTTTGCTAAGCACTGGTGGTACTCGAATATTGTCATGTCCTAAAAGTGGTACAATCTGTGAAAAGGTTGAAAAGCCCTGTGGTAGAGGACCGAAGATTGAGGAAGACAAAGAACACTGATTAAAAAGCCCTGGGAGTGCAGTGGTTAGGATGCAGTACTGCAGGCAAGAAAGGTTTGGCTCAAGGTTGACTCAGCCTTCAATCCTTCCGAGGTCAGTAAAATGAGGACCCAGGCTGACTCTGTAAACTGCTTAGAGAGAGCTATAAAGCACTTTGAAGCAGCGTATAAGTCTATGTGCTATTGCTATTGCTATAAGGGTGAGAAGAGAATTTTATACTTACTTACTAAACTTGTTTTCTGGCATGTTTAGTCTTTTCTGGGGGGAAAAATGCCTACTATGAATAAATTCTGAGCTACCTTGTTAATTCTAAGTTTGTTTGCACACAGAAGTATTGCAATCTCTGTACTTTGCTTTTCTGATTCAACTTTTTACAGTAGAGTGAAGCCTGCAACTCAGCACTGTTTTTGGTTTTGTTTTTTGTTTTTTTTTTAAAAAAAGCTTGGTTGAATAGTTCAAAATAATCCATAGACTGACTTGTCGGGTATGTGCCCTTTCATGAATTCATGAATACATTTGCATCCAGTGGGATTTGCCAAATCGCTGCCAATGTAAAATGTATGAGATGCTGTTTTGGGCAATTAGGTCTTTGGATAGCAAAGCCGGAAGCAGAACATAGGAGAAGTGAGGAGGGGGTGGCAGCAATGGTGGGAGGTGACAGAAAAATGAGTGGTTTCTAATTGAAAAGCGATTTCTTGTGATGTTCCCACCATAAAGTCTCCTTGATGGCTTTGAAAAAAGTCGCCCTTCATCAAGCTCACCTATTTCAAATGGTGGGGGTAAAGATTCAAATTGGGACACATCCCAAAGCTCAGGATTGCATTTCTCCTGTTTGAAAAATCTAAATGTCATTTACCCATTTAATTATAAAATGCTGTCTTGCTTTTCACCAGTCCCAAAAGTGAGCCCTCATTAAAAATAATTTACCATGAATTAAAATTATTTACATTTAAAAGTAATACACAGTTCAATGCATTTACATTTTTTTTTAAAAAAAAAGCAAAATAAAACAAAACTGCTGGAAACCTCTTGCTTTAAAAAGCACACAGGTTCTAATATCTTGTGTTAATGGAATAGAAAGTGGTTTCAGAAGCTTTTTAAAACCCTATAATGCAAAACATCAGAAAGCATAACAGTGCAGAATGAATGAAAGTTCTCTTGTAATTGATGTCCTGATCTAAGCCCCTGTTTTCAAAATATTTTGGGAGTGGAGATAAGAAGAAGACCCCTTTCTTAGCCTGTCCTTGGGTGTTCAATATACATCACAAGCCCATCAATTGGTTCTGTCCAATTTCTATATCTGTAAACTCTTTAAACAGTTGCATTATTTTGTTTTCTACCATTGTATATGATTATCTATGCTGTTGCATATACTTTAAAGGCAACTTTGTCAATGCAGACACTTCTACACTTTCCTGAACTGAGAATGGCATCAGAAAACTTGGAGAAGTGCACACTTCAGAGCAAAGATATTCCAATCCAAATATTAGTTCAAGAAGGGCAAATTAGGTCAATGCACTTTAAAAAAAATAGATGAAGCAATATTCTCACTCCAAATAGTTTCCACCCCACTTCTTCTAGGACATGTGAGCACTTCATTCAGTTCAAGCTAATAAAACCATCCACCCACAGAAATTCTGAATGTTCACTTCTTAAAAGCCTGGCTGGAATTCCTGGTTATTCAGCCAATAATTGGTGCAAAATTAGAGATGCCATCTCTCTCCCTCCCCCCATCACCACCACCAATATAGGCTCCTCCTCTTTAATACTATGGCAAGCCCACCCAACATATTTTTCTCCAAACTGGGAACAACCCTACCTATTGACATTTGGCCAATATATTTCTGCTACATTTTCTAAACTAAACTGCTCAGGTTTCATCCTATGTGGAATGAGAAGAAATTAAATAAAGGAGAACAGAACATGAGATGAAGTAAAACTGGCAAGTAACCTCATTCCAGCCCCCTTCTCCCCCCAAAATGCCCAAAAAAAGGGAAAAAAAGAGAAAACATGGGGGCCTCCTATAGTCCAGCCTTCCTCTTGATGGCCATCATAGTCATAATCAAGATAAAATATAGGTAATCATTGAGTTATGACTGTAATTGAGCCCAGCAATTATGGTTGTACATCGCGACAATCATAAAGCAGATCACCACATGACTGGATCCAATTTTGTCCCTTTTTTGTGACAGCCATTAAGAAAACTCAGCAGTCATTAAGTGAAGCTGGCAGTCATTGTTTGCTATGGGATGGTTTTTGCTGAATACTGAAAGTAAGTGCCTGTTTTTGGTTTTAAAAAATGTTATAAATCATGGTCATGTGACTATAGGCCATAAACGTGGACTGTTGCTGAGTGCCCAAATTGCAGTCCTATGACTGCAGAAGGGATGGAGATTGGAATTTCCTGAGTGCCACAAATTTGTTGTGTGAATCTGTCACTTTGAGGGAGAAAATAGAGCTGATCTTGGTGTCTAAATATGTGTTATAACTAAAGCCAATACTTGGCCCCTCAGCTCTCCTTGAGCTGACAAATGAGGCTGATCTAATACTTTCTATCCATTCTAAGAGCCTTCTGCTTCTGACAAATGTAATGACCCTCTGCAGAGCCAAAATGTAGTCTAATTAAAAGAAAAATCAATTTGGGTGCCTCTAAACCATGAGACATTGTTAGGCTGAGTGCATAAATATTTCATACCCAACCTGGATCTTACACGATGCATGCTAAATGCGCGTTATTCCATTCAAAAGTATTGAAAATTGAAATGTTGCTATCAGACTGTGCATTGGCATCTTTACATGTGTGTTAGGAATGTGTAAAATCTAAGAGATGCCTCTTTGGTCCTGAAAAGAAAGCTGATCCAAACTGGCTGGTTGTTTTTGTTTGTTTGTTTGTTTGTTTGTTTGTTTTAGTGTAGGCAAAACTTGGTTGTGAATTAGGATTCTTTGGAACTCTGAGAAATAAGAAAAGACTTGGTAAACTTTAAGTAAAAATGTCCTTAAGCACTGACAAACTTTGCAACAAAGTGCACTTTAATTGATTTTCCGTGCAGAAAAGGGGTATGCAGAAAAGAGGAAGGAAGATTTGGCTTTTGATGAGCTACTATGTCAAGCATACTTTCTGACATTTCTGCATAGAGGACAAAGCTCTGAGATATGTCAAAAACATCTGTGGATCTCAGTGGAAATTTGTGCCTCATTAAGATCCTCTCAGTAGGGTGGGCAAAGACAGGCCTGCCCAAACAGCCCTGTTTTAATTCGAATTAGAGATTCACGATACAAAGAGAGCATGGCACAACTGAATTTGAGACCAAATGAACAACTTTAAATTCAATTCCTCCCCAGGTTGTAACTGGAAACAATCAACTTCTCTCTACTGGCAAATCAAAATATTCACCGGTGTTGGATTCTTTCTAGAATAGCAACCCTGTGGAGTTTCAGCTGAATCTTCATAGATTTCACCAAAATACCTTTTAGGAACAATTCCCCCATACTTTTTTAAGGCAGGGGGTGCAATGGCTCAGTATTTAAAGATGTTGAGATTACCAGAAAGCTGGTAACCCTGGTTTGAGGCCTAAGTACTACATGATGGAATGAGCTTCCATTACTTGCTTCAGCTGCTACCCCCTAGCAGTTAGAAAGCATGCACATGTGAGTAGATAAATAGGTACCAGTGATGGGAAGGTAACAGTGTTCCATGCACCTTTGGCATATAGCCATGCTGACCACATGATCATGGAAAATGTCTTCAGACAATGCTGGTTCCCTCAGCCAAGAAACAGAGATCAATACAACACCCTAGAGTCTGACACGACTGGACAGTGAGACCTTTACTATTACCTTAACTTTTAAGGCAGCATTATCAGAAATGGGGAAAGGATAGCAGATCAGCTTTGTCCAGCAAAGTATCTAAGCTGGCAGGCATAGCCAACACCCCAGGATCCAAAAAGACAGATTTGAACAATGGGCTCTATCCAATAAAATGAAATTTAATGTGGAGAAAAGCAAGGTTTTACACCTAGGCAGGAAAAACCAAAGTACAGATTAGGCGAAACCTGGCTCAAAAAGAGTAACTGTGAGAAGGACCTTGTAGTTCTAATTTAGAGGATTAAATATAAGCCAGCAGTGTATGGCTGCAGCCAAAAAAGCTAATACAATCCTTGGTTGTATAAACAGAGGCACAGAATCAAAATCCTGTGAAGTGCTACTACCGCTTTATAAAGCCTTAGTAAGGCCACACCTAGAATGCTGCATCCAATTTGGGTCACCACTTTACAAAAAAGATGTTGAGACTTTGGAAAAAGTGCAAAGAAGAACAACTAAGATGATTAAAGGCCTGGAGATTAAAACACGAAGAACGATTGCAGGATTTGGGTTTGGATAGTCTAGAGCAGAGGTCCCAAACGTTTGGGCACCAGAGACTGGTTCAGTCAAGAGAGGTTTTTCCAAGGACCGGAGGGTGCATGGTTTTGTGTGTTGCCTGCATTTTGCGAATGGGGCTTTGCTTGTTTGTGTGGACCAATTGCTGGCATGCTGCAGCCCAGTTCTGGTCCATGGACCAGGGTTGGGGACCCTTGGTCTAGAGGAAAGAAGAACTGGGGGGACATGATGGAACCTCAATGGAACTGCATCTACATGGAGGGAAGTGTGTAGTGGGGTGCCCCAGGGCTCTGTTCTGGGCCCAGTGCTCTTCAACATCTTCATCAATGATCTGGACGAGGGGATAGATGGGGAACTCATCAAATTTGCAGACGACACCAAGCTGGCGGGAATAGCCAACAGTCCAGAAGACAGACTTAGGATACAGGAGGATCTGGATAGACTTGAAAACTGGGCACTAATTAACAAAATGAAATTCAATGGTGAAAAAAGCAAGGTTCTACATTTAGGCAAGAAAAACCAAATGTACAGGTATAGTATAGGGGGTACCTTGCTCAATAGTAGTAACTGTGAGAGGGATCTCAGAGTCCTAGTGGACAATCATTTAAGTATGAGCCAGCAGTGTGCTGCAGTGCCAAAAAAGCCAACAAAGTGCTAGGCTGCATTAACAGAGGGATAGAATCAAGATCATTTGAAGTATTAATACCACTTTACAATGCCTTGGTAAGGCCACACTTGGAATACTGCATCCAGTTTTGGTCACCATGATGTAAAAAAGATGTTGAGACTCTAGAAAGAGTACAGAGAATAGCAACAAAGATGATTAGGGGACTGGAGGCTAAAACATATAAGGAACGGTTGCTGGAATTGGGTATGTCTAGTTTAATGAAGAGAAGGATGAGGGGGACATGATAGCAGTGTTCCAATATCTCAGGGGCTGCCACAAAGAAGAAGGAGTCAAGCTATTCTCCAAAGCGCCTGAAGGCAGGACAAGAAGCAATGGATGGAAACTAATCAAGGAGATAAGCAACCTAGAACTAAGGAGAAACTTCCTGATAGTTAGAACAATTAACCAGTGGAACAACCTGCCTCCAGAAGCAGTGAATGCTCCAACACTGGAAGTTTTTAAGAAGAAACTGGACAGCCATTTGTCCAAAATGGTATAGGGTTTCCTGCCTGAGCAGGGGGTTGGACTAGATGACCTCCAAGGTCCCTTCCAACTTTATCATTATTATTATGATAGCAGTATTTCAGTATTTAAGAGGTTGCCACAAAGCACCAGAGGGCAGGACAAGAAACAATGGATGGAAACTAATCAAGGAGAGAAGCAACCTGGAATTAAAGAGGAGCTTATTAACAGTGAGGGCAATTAACCAGTGGAACAGCTTGCCATCAGAAGTTGTGGGTACTTCATCGCTGGAGGTTTTTAAGAAGAGATTGGACAGACACCTGTCTGAAATGGTATAGAGTCTCCTGCTTGAGCAGAGGGTTGGATACAAAACCTCCAAGGTCCCTTCCAGCTCTATTCTGATTGATTGATGTTGAACCAGTATCAAAGATGGCCTATTCTTAAATTAAAAAGAAAGACAAAAATAAAACAGTTTAAAATAAGAATGCTCTGTTCCACTTACCTGGAATGACTATTAGTAACCTATTATAGGTTACTCTGAATTAACTCTGAATTACTTTGGCCTGGTTTTGTGAGATGGCAGGAGGGTTGATGTTTCTTCCTGCAAAAGACCCTTTCCTCAAGGGCTTTGATGCAGAGCCAAACTAGTCAGTGCAGATTGATAACCTTTAGAAAATGGTATATTTTGCTTCCTATTACTGGATGACAGGGGGATTAGCATAGCTACCTGACAAGCTCAGTTCTTCCTGAGAAGGACACTTTTTAAGAGGCCAGACTTCATTGCATTGGGATTTGAGGAGCTGATATGTGAGTCAGCAAAAGTAGTAAAAACAGGCTAAAAGAAAGAAATACAGTGCTTTAGAAACACGCAGCCAGGGAGAGAGAAGCTGATTTCACAGCTTCATCACTTTCTTTTTCTCAACAACAGTTAATGTTTAGACCACAGCCCAATGGTGGAATTCAGCCAGTTCACACCAGTTCAGCAGAACCTGTAGCTAATATTTTGTTTCCCAGGCCCAGAACAGACTTCTGGAAGCGGCATCCATGCAGAGAACTGGTTGTTCAGATATTTGAATCCCACCTCTGTAACTATTCATTCATTTAGGCCCAATTATACATAATTTAAATGTAAGCTTTGACCCCAAAGTATATACCTGACTGGTCAAAATGCCGAGCTGACTGTCAGAGTATCAAAAAGCTGAATGTATAATTCTATTAACACAAGAGAAAGCAAAATTAAATCTTGCAGCTGGTCACATTAAAATCACTGAGGTCGGAGAAAATGAACCCAAAGTTAAGTTAACTCTGTGACCCCAAAAGAGATGGGCAGAGATTTTAAATGCAATCATAAAACTCATTGAGTGGATATCCATGTCAAGGTTAGATCACCTCACCATCTCTCTCTCTCTCTCTCTCTCTCTCTCTCTCTGTCTCTCTCTCTCTCTCTCTCTGTCTCTCTCTCTCTCTCTCTCTCTCATACACACACACACACACACACACACACACACACCCTGCTAGAATTAATTGAAGCACTGTTGAACTGCTGGTCCCCTTCAAAACTATCACAACTTTTGTCAGAAGATGGGACCAGTGCGACACTGTGGTGGCTTTTCTGCTTTTCTTCATGCAAATGTTGGAGAACAAATAGAGAGAACCCAGCCAGCAAAACTGTATATTTTTCCTTGACCTTCTCCTTTTAAACTACAGTAATATAAGTTGAAGTGAATGTTTATTCAAACATTCCTAAAGAATAAGACAGTAAAAAAGAAATTCTTAAATATATTCCCAAGAGAACATAACTTCTCACTTCTGAAGTCCATAGTAAATAAAAAAAACAGCTTTTTTAGACCAAGTAAGAATGGGGAAAGTTAAATAAAAAGTTGCATCAGAACAAAGGATTCTAATTGTCCAGTTCTGATTTATACTAAGAACCAAGCATCTTTATCTGTGCCCTCATTGATGGGCTTTAACTAGCAAGCTAACAGCTAATAATATTGTTATTGTCAGACTTGCCCCAGACTTGCCCTCAGGAAAGTAAGACTCTTGAATCCATTGAACTGAATTTAAAAAATGTTTACTGAGAGAAACTGGATGCGGTAAAGTCAGGCAGAATCTGAAGGTCCTATGCAAAGCATAAAGGAATTCTTTCAGTTTCCTAGTCCCAACTCCCTGACCAGTCCACTGGCAGCCAATGTGATGCCGAGAAGATGTTTTGAGAATGTTGAGGTGCCAGGCAGATAACAGTTCACATTCAGGGCACAACGGCCTTGGAGCCTGGTGAAAACCAGCTATGAAGGAATCTGTCCCATCTCCAAAGATAGTCCCCCTCCCTAATTCCCAAGCAACAGCAGAAATGGAAAAATTCCAAGCATGCCATCCCCCCCCCTCCCTCAGCATGATGGCAGGACACCAGAGTATGATGGTGAACTTAACAGTTATTACAGATACAATTGATAGTGTTCCATCTTCAAAATCTCATGCATTGTAGTCACTGATATTGCTGTAAAGTTGTCACTTTGGAGAAGGCTTCTGGAATTCAGGCACATTGGCACAACATTTTGGGTAACATCTTAGTTCAGCACCAAATGTCTAGATTTGGCTAAGTGTGTGTTGTTTCTACTCCAAAATTGTCATTCGCTGCCTTAGATATAGGAATATATATTCTGGGAAACCTAGCCTCTTTCTCATCATGAGCTCACTCAACTGCTTGGGCAAATGCACTGCATTTAGCAATATAGTTTGTTTAGTTTTGTTTTTGGGTATTTGCTGAACTGAGTCACTGAAGTTTGTAAAGCATGGTTTATGATTTAGGGCAGGGATGATATGGGCAACTCAGTTCCCAAAATTCGTGAGGAAGAATGGTTGCCCACCCCTGATTTAGGGCAATATGCAAACACAGTTAATATTGCTGATGATAGTTTTGTCTTTTGTTGCCAAGTAACCATTCTTCTTTAGAAATTGGCAGAGGGAGGAAAGAAGTTTTGCCTTTCTTCCCTCCAAACTTGTTTCTTTTTTGTTAATGGTATTTCAACTGTTTTTAAAGAAAGTTGCAGCCATATTGGTACTTTTAAGAGTTTTCAATGAGAAAGTCCCCAGATACTGCAGTGTTTCATAGTGGGCTCCTCTCCTTTATCTTAAGGAGATCAATCATTTATGTTAACAACATACAATGCCTCCTCCCAAATATTACCAAATTATTATTCTTAGCTTTGGTTATCATTGTCCTTTCTGGTTGAGGCTGCTGGGAATTGGGAATTAAAAGTTGCTCTCTCTCTCTCTCTTTCTCTCTCTCTCTCTCTCTCTCTCTGTGCGTGTGTGTTTGTGTGTGTATGTGTGTGTGTTTCTGTCTGTCTATCTATGTGTTTGTTTATGTGTTTGAAATATTTGCAGTGTTGTAGAGTTAGCAGAGCAGAAGAAACATTATCTGAAGCCATAATATTTCTATCTCAGGAGTGATATTTTCTAGCATTTAATTTTTAAATTGATAAATGGAACAAAAAATAGGGGGAACAAAAATAATAGATTAACAGAAAAGGAGAAGCAGAACTGTAGAAGATTTAGGTTCTGATTAATTCTATTATTCCTTAATATCCAAGAGAAATATTTAGGCATAGAAATATCTGTCAATTCACATTCCATTCATTTTCATTCTTTTCCATCCAGCTGATGTAAAACATTGCAACATTTGGAAATCTTCACTTCAGTATAATGATGAGAGCCAGTTTGGGATAAGATTAAGGCACTAAATTAGGGACTGGAAGACCCATTTCTAGTCCTGTTTTAGGTACCAAGTCAGAAGAAGTTTAGATAAAATTCAATTGGAGAAGCCATTTGTTCTCAGCCCTAGGAAGAAGGGAAGGTCTAATCACTTTTGAAAATATTGTCCAAAAAATGTAGACACTAGTCTAACTAATTTTCAGAAGTCAAAATTGACTTGAAGGATCACACAGAGACAAAGGTGTAACAACTAAGATTTTGGACTAAGACTGGAAGATTGGGCAACCCAAGGCCACCCACTGTCTCTTAGACTATAATACCTCACAATGTCTTTGCTGTGTGGAAAAATTAAAGGAGAGAATACCAGGCAAACCACATGCTCCTCAGGATATGGAACTCTTATCAGTAAATATATTTTCATCCCCTTTTACCAGTCAAATTCAGTAGGTGCCTCTGTTTCCAGTAGGACCGTGCAAAGCTTCTAGGAATCATTCTTTTGAGTCTATTAAGAGCTTCAAATTGATTTAGTGATTCTGCAACCTTTTGTGCATATGCATATATGAACATTTACACTGAATTGAGTTGAATTAATGGACTCTTCAAACTAAAGCAGAAATTCAAATAGATGATTTATACTAGATTTTACCTGAGTCATATAGTCCTAATTCCTAGTGGAGAGAGGACTATACGATACCTGTAACCATTAAAGATGAAGAATCTGTCAGAAATGAGAGGTGACAGTTTTCTATTAATACCACAAGCTTGACTGAAGATACAGAGCTCAACGTATTGAGATGATTCAAGGCCTTTCTATAACAGATGGACAAATGTGTTTCAGGTTTATTTTCTCCATAATCATTTTCTTACTTACATATTCTTTCTGTCCTTAATAAATATGAATTTTGGTTAAATTCTTACAAAAATACCCAAGTTAATATACTTCTCATCCATCCAACTCTAGCTAAAGTATTAATTAATTTGTTTACAGAATATATATTTAACAGTTGCTAAGAACAATTTTGTCAGAACATTTAATGCCAATGTCAACATGGGAAAAGCATACAGTTGAAGAAAAAGCAAGTAACCCTTTGAAGGATATATTTCAATTATATGAAGCTTGCTTCAGCTATAAGACTCAAATTCCAACAGGATGCAGATGAGATTCTCCTTCATCTTGGCAGGTTTGATTACTCAATTCATTAGCCCAAGCCCTCATTGCAATCCTATTCCTGTGAAATCAATTTTGTCCACATAGCCTAATTTCTCACATTTCTCCTTTACCATATTTATTAAGTTGTACCCTTTGCTGCGTGTTCCAGAGGTAGATATACTACCACCATTTGTATACTTAGTAATAATTATTTCTCAGTCTAAATATGAAGAATCAAGACTTCTGTCTTTAGAGAAATGGGGGTCCTTTCTCAGAGCTTCCCTTTGTTTATTTAAGAACTAGATAAATGCGTACACCCAGCAATCTATTATATAAGGAAAATTATCTATTATATAAGGAAAATCACTCAGAGACTTAATCTATTCAGTTTTCAGTCAGAAAATACACTTTTTAAAAAGCCACTTATCAAGAAGTATTGGTCTCAGGAAATTGTTATCACAGCTCCCAGTCTCAGATGACCAGGTGGTTCTTCTTATTTTCTTCATCCTCAATTGAATCTTAAGGATATCTGGTCACTTGTCCCATGGCACTGTTTCTCTTCCTTCTTCTCTTCAGTGAATCTTTTGCTTTTCATTCAGCATCCTGTAAATCCTAATTATTACAAACTGCTTAGTCCGTTTTCAGAAATAACAGTCTACCTTACTCTGGATAAAAAAGCAATACCTACATTTCCAAAGGCCATAGAGGCATCTTTAGAGGCCAGCAAACTCTTCTGTTACTCAGATCCTGACATATGTAGCATCCTGGAAGTTTCTAAGTTTTCTTTTTTTTATTCCAGCTCTAAATTTCCTGTGAGAAGCTAATCTAACTCCTTATCAACAAAGCACAGACTAAAAAGCAGAGGGCTGGTTTGGATTACTCTTTTCCCAAATTGCCCTTTCCAGGTGCAGAGATTTATGAGAAGACAGTATCAAAACATGTCTGATTCCAGGAAATTTTGTCATGGACAATGTTAGTATTGAAAGAGGAGTTTTGTGCTTTTCAAAGATATGTCTTTAAAAGTCTGAAAAAGCTTTCTTCTTGCTTTTAAAGCTCTCAGTTTTTTACAGTCATCATATTCCATATCTCTTCTTCATATCCCTTTAAATATCTTTTAAAAATCTAAAACAACACAAAAAGACAATTAGAAGTATAATACATAACGCAAAACATCATAGGAACAAAAACATTGTATATTTTAATATTTTGTGCCCAGTGAAAAAACAATCTCCTTTGGGTTATTTTAAGCTTGCCTCCTGGTAATTTCCTTCCTTCCTTCCTTCTTTCCTTCCTTCCTACCTTCCTTCCTCCTTCCCTCCTTCCTTCCTCCTTCCTTCCTTCCTTCCTCCCTCCCTCCATTCCTTCCTCCCTCCCTCCCTCCCTCCTTCTTCCTACCTCCCTTCCTTCCTCCCTCCATCCCTCCCTCCTTCCTTTTTTCCTTCCTTCCTTCCTTCCTCCCTCTCTCCCTCCCTCCTTCCTTCCTTCCTTCTTTCCTTCCTCCCTCCCTCCTTCCTTCCTCCCTTCCTCTCTCCCTCCCTCCTTCCTCCCTTCCTCCCTCCCTCCCTCCTTCCTTCCTTCCTTCCTTCCTTCTCCCTCCCTCCCTTCTCCTCCTCCTTCCTTCCTTCCTTCTTCCTTCCTTCCTTCCTCCTTCCTTCCTTCCTTCCTTCCTTCCTTCCTTCCTTCCTTCCTTCCTTCCTTCCTTCCTTCCTTCCTTCCTTCCTTCCTTCCTTCCCCCAAATCCCCCCTCTAGTGTAGGCAACTCACACTAGCTTTATAACGTCCCCATGACTGTACTTTCAAAATGTATTATTTGTTCAATTTATGTCCTGTCTTTCCTCTTTTTTCTCAACATTATTTACTTTAAAATAGAAATTAAAACCTAAAATAATATATGGAGGGACTTAACCTATCCATTTTGAATCACCTACTCTATTACCATATCCCATGGAGCCCTTGGGTCTGTAACTTAAAAAAAAAAAAAAAAAACATGGTCCCCAGCTACAAAAAAAGCTGGAAAACTGATTTCATTTCAAATGGGTTTTGATAAAGTAATGCTTTCATGTTATAGAAATAATGTGATCCAGTGAATTTAATACTGAACTGGGGCCTCAGTGGGAATTTTACTCTGTACGAACGGATATATACCCTTTTCACAAAGAATAAACAAATTGCATGAATAATTTGGGAGGAAAGCTAGATCCCCTTGTCGGTGGTCAATGGGTTTATGTCTCTTCCACTCTTAAAAGAGAAACACTTTTCAATCCACATGGGAAAAGAAGGTGACAACTAAAATCTCATTGTTGGGATTCTCTTCAGGTCTTCTACTAAGCGTGAAGTTTGGTCAGGTTAAAGCTCTCATTAAGCCTCATGTAGTGGACACAGAGTGCCAATTGGACCTAGCCAGGTTCCCCCACTTTTATTGCCAATGACCCAACAGGTACACTTTGGCATACTTAAAAAATATTGAAGTACCTAATCATTGAAGGCCCTTTAGTTTGGCACGATGTTGTGCTCTCCCCTCAGCTGCTCTTGAAGGCAGATACAGGAAGATCCTCTACCCAGAGAGACAATGTCCCTATGACTCTGGAGATGTACTTCTCCAATGCCTGTATCACAGAAATATTTGTAAACTTACCTTTTCCTTTTATATAAATATCTAGGAAGCATTGGACTATTTTACATCTTGCCTCTCTCAGGTACCAAACCTGTTAATAACATATAGTGTGGCTATATGTTATAGAAGCACTCAAAATACATCAAAATCTGAACCTGTGTTGCAGATTTGTATTAAGATAGATTTCATTTACATTTTTATGTCCATTTATTATTTTTCTTTTTAGATTTTTTTTAGAAGTTTTAATATATATATATATATATATATATATATATATATATATATATATATATGTTTTCTGAAGTTTTCGCGGGTGTTTGTATGTAGGTCTTTGTTCGGGTTTTCTCCCGCGTAAAATTGGAAGTGTCTTGGCGACCACAGACAGAATCAGTAAGATCCTCCATAAACACAACATCAAAACAGCATTCTGCACAAACAGAAAAATATCCACCATCCTAAGAAACCCCAAAGATAAAATTAAGTTAGAAAATCAAGGAGTATATGAAATCCCATGCATTGCTTGTGCCAACACATACATCGGACAAACCAACAGAAGAATAAGTGCACGCATTGAAGAACATAAGAACTCAGTCAAAAAAGAGGAACCAACATCTTCCCTGGTCCAACACCTTAAAGCCACAGGACATGAAATTGACTTTAAAAATACCAGAAACATTGCCAAAAGTGAACATTTTAATATATATTTGTTTTCTGAGGTTTTCGCGGGTGTTTGTATGTAGGTCTTTGGTTGTTCGGGTTTTCTCCCACGTAAAATTGGAAGTGTCTTGGCGACGTTTCGACGAAGTCCCATTCGTCATCTTGAGGCTGGTGCTTTCAGCTTCGTGCTTTGAGCAGCAATATATATAATATATATATTAGTTCTTTACATAATTTTTATTTTTATATTTGTATTCTTACATTTTGAATTTTTTGTATCCCATCTTCCTTAGGCTGGTCTTTGACTATAATAAAGGTCGATTGCTTGAAACCCTGCATGAACATTCAGAGTGCAAGGGCTTGTCACTTTTATCTCTTCACAATGATTACCTGACCACACAAGACTTGGCTAGTGAATGATAAGGTAATCATTGTAGAAATAATGAGAGAAACAATGACCCTTGTGCTATTGGGTGTTCAAATGGGGGCTTTTTTCCCCCTGAAAGCAAAGAAAGAAATATGGATTCCCCAGCTATGAAGAGAGTAAAGTGCAGTTCCTGTTGCCTGACTTCCTAACAGAATTTGGAATCCACTCCTTTCTAGTCATTCCACTTTCCAATCACCATTGGCGACCTAGATGAAGCTGAATGCCTCTTTGGAATGGTATTAATCATAATGTATACTGTATTTTTTATTTCCTGAAGCATCAAAAATAGAAGAGCACACAAGGCAGTATCCATTGGTACCCTTACCCAATCCAGCCAATACACTTGATGTGGCACAAGGATGCTCCTGCCCCACCTCACTCAGTGTTCTTGATGAGCCTGTTTCCAATAGACCAGGGGTCTTCAATCTTGGCTGTTTTATGACTTGTGGACTGGCTGAGGAATTCTGGGAGTTGAAGTCCACAAGTCATAAAAGGGTCAAGTATGAAGACCCCTGCAATAGACTATATTGTAATATTTGAAAACTTTCATGTTCATCAACCAGTATTGTAAAGCTCATTTGTTTGATGAAGTCTGATAATCAAGCACACAAATTCAGCCTATCGATGTTTTACAGGTAGCCCTTCACTTACAACCATTCATCTAATGAACATACAAAGTTACAACAGCACTGAAAAACGTGACTTATTCCAGTGGTGGGATTCAAATATGTGAACAACCGGTTCTCTGTGTGGATGTCATTCCGGAAGTCCATTCTGGACCTGGGCAACAAAAAATTAGCTACCAGTTCTTCAAAACTGGTGCAAACTGGCGGAATCCCACCACTGCTTATGACCTATCCTTGCACTTACAACTGTCACAGGATCTCACACTCAAATGAACAAAATTCAGGTGTTTGGCAACTGGCATTATTTACAACCAGTTGCAGCATCCTGGGGTCACATGATTGCAATTTGCAACCTTCCCAGCAGCTTCCAACAAGCAGTCAATGGGTGAATCTGGTTTCACTTAACGACTGCATGATTCGCTTAACAACTGTGACAAAAAGGTTGTAAATTGAGCATGACTCACTTAATAACTGTCTTGTTTAGCAACAGAAATTCTGGTCCCAATTGTGGTCATCAGCCAAGGACTATGTGTATATTAAAATAGTGCAGTTCTTTATAGGCCTAGAATAATAATACAACACCCAATCTGACAATCTGTAAACAATGAATATAAAAAGTCAGGCTGTTGTCCAATATGACCAGTGACACAGGGTGTAGGCATAAAGTGTTGTGTTTATTATAGCTGTACAGTTTGAGACACAATTATCTAGGGGGGATAATGGCTTCTGGAGGAAAAGTTCCTTACCCAGGATCTTTCTTCTTGTTCAAGGATTTCAACTTTCCTGGCCACAGCCAGATAGTTTGCTTGTTTTAACAACACAGAGTACAGGAAACTTTCATCTGAATAACTCTGTTTGACATGATAATGTTATGCATTCATCTCTTGAGAACAATTTAAAACTTAGCTCCATATTCAGTTTTAAAATATGTTACACTGCAGAGCAGAGTTGCCAGGCTTATGTAAACTAGTTGCTTTATAGCAATTAGGGTCCTCCTGTTCTCATTTCTTTAGGATATTTTTTGAGAAATGCCTTATATTTTCCACTCACCTCACTTGCAAGCACAAGATCTGTTTCCTCCTCTCAAATCTGATGTGTATTGAAGAAACAATTAGCTAAAAAACCCCAAACCAAATCAAACTATATCCATTCATGGAATGTTTTTAACTATCTACTTGAAATAGAATCTCTTTTATTAACAGTTGAAACAGTCCTAGTCTTCTGGTGAGTCATTATGGTGAACTGACATGCCTTTAGTATAGGGAGATATATTGCAACCAAATACAGGATTTGGATTGCTGAAATCTCTGTGGAATAAAAGAGAGATTATAAGATTATCCACATGTAATCTATACAGATGGGTTTGGGATTTTTTTTTTTTTTTTTTTTGCAGACAGCAGGAACTACAGTATGTTCTTGCAGTTGGCTTGAGATCATCTGAGAGTCACATAGCCACTAATGTCACCTGTATGGACTAAGTTTGACTGAGGCTCATCTATTAATCACTTTGGATTTAATCCCCTCCCCCCATTTTTTGGCTGTCACTTTTAAAGGTTGAAAACCTTCATGCTAGCAAGTTTTGCTGAAATGACTCTGTGAGTCTCCTTCAATTCTTTTTTTTTTTTAAAGTTTAATTCTAAGTTTAAAAAATATTTTGTAAGTAAGTTTTAAAAAAGTACTTTGTGGAATATACAGCAAAAGGATGATCATTGTTGGCTTCAAAAAGTTTTAAATGGATTAGGGCTCAGATGGATTTGATTTAAAATTTTGTATTTATTTGAATGCATCTTTTTTTGTTTACACTCTGAAATTGATGACTTCGAAGGTTGGACACTAGTGGGCATCATATGGCTACCTTAAAAGAAATGTTTGATCTATGGGTTGATGAAATTTTTGAACTATTTAATACTACAGTGGAATCAGAAGATATTAGGGAGAAGGAACAAGCCCCTTTGAATAAAATTGAAATTGTCTTACAAATGGATTTTAAAATTACAGTCTATAAGACAGAAATGGAAATTATAGGTTATAATTAAAATTTGATGATGTCTTAAAAATCTCAAAATATGCACAAATAATAAGTCAGAAGATATGGGCTTATACATAATGAGACAAGATATAAAGTAAAGAGGTGTTTGGTTGTATTGCAATAGATAGTGATAAGTTGTTGACATTAATTATATTTATTTGGGATGAGGGAGGAGATTTCTTTTTCTATTGTTGTTTCTCCCACCCCCTTTTTTTGCACTTTTTAATTTTAAAAAAATAAATGTATGTCTGTATCATGTAGTTGTAGTAGTTTTATCTGTATAATATAATCTTTAATAAACTTACTGTAACAAAAAATAAAACAATATCGAAGAACTAATTATAAGGAAATTGCCAAAACCAAAAATTCAAGCCAACAACTCTAGCTCTATCTCCAATCTCTTCCATATCCTCACTTTATTGATTGATTGGTTGGTTGATTGATTGGTTGGTTGGTTGATTGATTGGTTGGTTGATTGATTGATTGATTGATTCATACATTCATATTTCATGTTTCTAGACCACAATCTCCTCCAAGGAGGGGCTCTGGGCAGTGATTTATGCTTTTCTGTCTCCTTATGTCCTCCACTGCTAACAAACTGTTTAAACACTGTTTAAAAATATGTTAGATAGATGTTGGAAATGTAAACATAATATAGGCACATACTATCACATTTGGTGGACATGTGGCAAGGCTAAGGCTTATTGGAGAAAGATACATACGTGGTTAGAAAAAATATTGGGTGAACAAGTTGATTTTAAACCTGAACCTTTTTTACTAGGTATAATGTCTGAAAAGATTAATAAGCAGAGTTTATATTTAATCTTACACATCACCACAGCAGCAAGAATAATTTTCGCACAATACTGGAAGAATGAAGGATTGCCATTAGAACAGCGGTTCTCAATCTGTGGGTCGGGACCCCATTTGGGGTCAAATGACCATTTCACGAGGGTTGCCAAACAATGCAGTCCGCCATTTTTCCCCCTTTTCCTTAGCTGTGCTACTCCCTTTTATAGAATCTAATTCTATTGGCTTTCAAAAGCCAATAGGAATTGTCCAGGCTGTCTCTGCCCTGCTGAGCCCACCAAAAGTCCCATTCTGCAAACAGTGCTGCAAGTTGTCTGCAGCAAAGGCGAGCTGTCTGGAAGTTTCCACCCCTCCCTGCTGAGCAACTACTAAAAATGCAAGTAAAAGAGGGCCAGGGGTGGGAGGTGAGAGGCCGGCGGGCACAGGCAGGGTTGCTGGCACACGTAGGGCCCAGCAGGTGCCTTACCTCCCTTGGGCTGGGCCAGCTGGTGGCCCAGCCGGTGGTCGGCCTGCGCCATCTCTGCCGCTTGCCAGCTACGCCTCGGCCAGTGCAGGGGGCGGTACCATGCATGCGCAGCGTTCCCAGGCAGGGAAAGTCCTTGACTTACGACCGGTTGGGTAGTCCTCGACTTATGACTGGTTAGGTAGTCCTCGACTTATGACCGGTTGGGGTCGTGGCATTAAAAAGGTTGAGAACCACTGCATTAGAAGAAGAAATAATCAGGAAAATATTGGAATGTGCAGAGATGGACAGACTAACTATGAGACTAAAAGATAAAGAAGACACAGACTCCTATCAAATTTGGGATTTATTTTATTGTTGGTTAGAGGAAAGAATGAAGGATTAGGAATTGAATATGTATTAATATAGCCAATCCCAGACAACTCATTGATTGGAAAAATTAACATATGTTTATGAAAAAAAACCAATAAAATCTTTATATATATAAAAAGAATCTTTTCTTCAGAAATTATGAGAGAATTTTCCTTTTTCCGTAAGAAATTATCCTCTGTCCAGATACTTAATGGAGAATTTTAGAAGATCATTTCTATAAGTTCTGCTGTCCATGAACTCCCAGTGATTAGATGCCCCACTTCATTCTCTTGTCCTAAAGAAAATCCTTTTTTCCATGAACATCAAGGATTAAAATTTAAAACCATGATACAACTGTAAATCATTATATTCATATAACATGTAGTTATGCCCTGAGGAAGCCACCTTTTGAAGATTTGTGGCACCCTTAGACAGAATTGACATGTGGCCATGAGGTTATTCACATGTTAATAGAAACTTAGAGACAAAGCAATGGAAATAATTATTTGATAAATATAGTGAGGGAACTGCACAATCTAAAAAGTCCTTGTAAGAAAGAAAGGAGTCGAGAGGCAGTGTGTTCTTGCCAAAAAAAAAAAAATGTGTGGGATGGGAGGTGAAGGAGGGGGCATAAAATGAGGCCAAGATATCAAGCTTCTTAGAATCACTGCAGGAAATAAAAGGGTCAATTTTTTTTCTGAAGTGGAAAACAAAATAAATAGACAAAATCTGTGGCATAACCTTAAAGTTAAATGAAGTTGAACTGTTATAAGCAAATCAAATAGAAGAATATCAGTTCCTGACTGAACAAATACTGGCTCTCCATAGATACACCGAAATAAAGATTTCAGTGCAATTCACCTTTTATTCAAGCCTATGGCGGAGCCATTGATTTTAATGGAGCCGGACTGCATTTTGAAAGCTGATTAAATAAAGAATAAGTGCAGCCACTATATCTCAGAGTGTTTAATAGGAAATATGACAGCTTATTTATTTATTCCAAGATTTCATCCCCACTGCATTCACTAGATTCTGGATGTTTCTTATCATTTCAGAACGATAGACAAATCATACAAATAAAAACACAAAGTCAAGTTAAATAAAACAGATGAAGATCAACAATAAGAATCATTAAGGTTGAGCTAAAAACAGCACCAGCTGTAATATTAAGTCCCAAATATGTGACCAAAGAGCACCATCTTTGCCACTTTCCCAAAAACTAAGAGAGAAAGAGGGCCATCCAAAATTGGAGGAAGGAGTGAGTTATTCCAAAGGGTGGGGGAAGCTAAAGATATAGTCTGCTTCCTGACTTTCATCTCTCTATCTCCTAGAGAGGAATGGACCTGGAATATTTTTTCCTAGGTAGAAGTCATAGGAGAGGCTAATGCTACTTGGAGAAAACAGTCCCAGAGGTGCTGGGGACAACAAGCCATGTTAAAAATCAGGACTTTGAATTGAACTTGTCAACATTTACTAATAATCTTCAACTTACAACCACAATTGGAACCAGAACTTTCATCTCTAAACAATTGTTAAGTGATTTGTGCCTAATTTTTTACAACCTTTTTTTATCATGGCTATTAAGTGAATCACATTGTTTTTAAGTGAATCCTATTGACCTTGCTTGTCAGAAAGCTGCTTGAGAAGATTGTAAATAGCAATCACATCACCTTGGAGCATGCAACCATCATTAAAAACATGCCAGTTGCCAAATGCCTGAGTTTTGTTCACATGACCATAAGGAAGCTGTGACGGTCATAAATGTAAGGGCTGGTTGTAAATCACTTTTTAAAGCATTGTTGTAACGTTGAACAGTTGTTAAACAAATGGTCATAAGTCAAGGACTATTTGTAAGTAGCAATTGCAGCACACAGAACACCAATGCTGTAGTGGTTTTCAGCATCAGTAGACAGGCAGTTGCATTTTGTACAACTGAAATGTCCAAATTGCCTTCAAAGAAATTCCCCAATAGAGTGTTTAGAGTGCTTTAAAGTAATCCAATCTAAATTTGGGGGTAGGGGGTTGGACTTATTGACCTTAGAATCCTCCTGCTCAAAAAACTGTTGCAGCTGGCATTTGAGACACTGCAAATGGTCCTCTGTCACAAACTCCTCTGACTGATCAAATAAAAATAGGAAGTCCAAAGAGAGGTTTCCAAGAGCAGAAATTCAAGGATCACATTCCATATTTTAAAGATCGGTATGACTGATCACCATTTGCAGTGGCAGCTGAGGAGCATACTTGTTTATGGGAAAGCATAGGAAGGCAGCAAACAGTGAGTCTGTTAGTTGTCAAACCAATGGTGACAGTTCAGCTGTTTATTATTTATATGGGATGTGTGTACATCTGTAAGTCTTCTCTTCTCATGAACTTCGAATTTTATATCATTTCAGACTTTTTTTTTCTCCCAACAGAGATCTGACTCTGAAAATAAACCAGTTCCTTAAAAGCTCTTTAAGCAGGAAATGGATGGCCATCTATTAAGAATGCTGAAGTAGAAAATTGCTTTAATTGGCAGGGAGATAAATTAGTCCCTCCGAAGTTCTTTTGAACTTGTGATTCCATGATTTGTACATGGCTCCTCCTTTCTCTCTGCATAATAAGATATTATGCTAGACTCAATGGCTGAATTTACATAATGCACTCAGCGATGCCTTTTAAGCTAAAGTTTATTCACTAAATTTTTAAAATAAATAAACAAAGCATAATATCCTGGTTGGCTGTAATTTGTAGCAACATAAGGAAAATCATGGGTTTCGATCCCTGTCTGAAACTATTCACGACCTCTCGTTTCAGAAAAGAACAACTCGCCATAGCCAACTTGCTACAGTCAACTCACCATGGCCAACTTGCTGCAGTACATTTTGCCATGGCTGACTCGCCATGAGACAACTCACTGCGAGACAATTCAACAATTTCAATTTAATTATTTAAAATCATTTTTAAAATGTTTTAATTTTTGTCATTCGCATTTCATTTTGTCCCTCCTTTGGCATCCTTTCTTTAATGTTTCTGTTCCACTATTTCTTCAATATTAGTGTCATTCTTGTCCTGCAACGAGTTGGCCTCAGTGAGTTGGCTGTGGCAAAGTTGGCCAGAGCACATTGTTGTAGACCCTTTCATTTATCCAGCTATATAAAAGGGGGAATAGTATATTTATGAAATACATGCCATAATAGTGAAGTTATTCCAGTGTAAGTCCCATCTCTTTCCCATCTCAGATTTCAATTGAAGCATTATAGAATATAATTCCAGTTCATCTGAGAACTGCATCTGTTCACTTGATTACTTGATGAGAAATAGTGGGCAAACAGAGGGAGCTTTAGATGTGTTAGGGTTGCCTTTGCAAAAGCTTCTGCATCCATTGCTCAAGTTCAACTGTTGCAAAACCCTTCCATTTGCCAATCTGAACTCGGTGTGTTCCTTTCAAACATTTTCAGATTTAATACACAGCTGCAATCTCTTTTCTCACCATGTGCAGATTAACTGTGCATGAACAAGACTATTAAAGGCTACGGAGGGAGTTATGAAAAGTACACATGCATCTATAATTCAAAAATTAGGGTTACAAATGGAAATAATTTCTGGGGTACTTTCACATCGTCTTTCAAGTATTCATCACACAACTACCCTTAAAAGAAGCAAGTGAGTTCTCTAAAGAATTTTGTTCTTGAAAGTACTTCCAGAAAACAACAACAAAAAAGCAAATCAAATTGGTTGGAGCCAGAGACCACCAAAGCACTTGAGGGAGGGGCAGTGTGGAGGGGTGTGTGTCCTTTTAGGCACCTGCTACAACAAAGAACTGAATTTTTATCATGGGGATGCTTCAAAGGTTTTAACTATGAAAAATGGTCATGCGTCACTTTTTTTAGTGCTGTTGTAACTTTGAACAGTCACTAAATGAACTATTATAAGTTGAGGACTACCTGTAATGTTTCAGAAATAATTTCTGTTTCTCCTCTTTCTTCTCTTTTGGCACTGATGCCTCTCATGCAATGTCCCTAATCCCCATCCTTGACTTCCAGAGAGGCTGCTTCAGAGATATGGAGTAAAACTTTCAGGAAGACATTATTTACCTCCATTGCCTCCTGGAGAGAGCACTGGTCAGTGCTCCCATTTGGCATATACAGGTAGTCCTTGACTTACAACTGTTCATTTAGTGACTGTTCAAATTTACAATGGCACTGAAAAGTAACTTATAATCAGTTCTTACTCTTACAACCATATTTGCATCCCCATGGTTACATGACCAAAATTTGGCTGCTTGGAAACTGGTTCATATTTATGACTGCTGATCATGTGATCAGCTTTTGCAAAATCAATGGGGAAACCAGGTTCACTTAATAACCAGGTTACTAACTTATCAACTGCAGTGATTCACTTAACAACCGTGGCAAGAAAGGTCGTGATTAAACGTTCAGCGTAACCCTTTCCTTCAAAAACCTTCCATAAACTTTGTTTCTTTTTTTTGACACCTGACAGGGGAGCGTAAATAAATAGTGTCTTATCAAACAGCCATATTAGAAATCTTGTGGTTTGCATTCTAAAAAGGTCAAGCAGGGAGGTATATTACAGAGCCCATCAATTCTTCTGACTGGCGGGGTCCAGGAATAGAGCTTTCTATGCCAGGGGTCTGCAACCTTGACAACTTTAAGAGCTGGCTGAGGAATTCTGGGAGCTGAAGTCCACAAGTCTTAAAGTTGTCAAGGTTGCAGACCCCTGTTCTATGCCATTACCTCCCTTCCTTTGGATTGCTCCCCCTGCCCCCAAAGGTGAGGTGGATCCTCCTCCTGGCCTTTCAGAAATATCTGAAGACCTGCCTCTGCCGACTTGCTTGGGGCCTACAGTGGAGCAAGCAACTTCTCCCCACCTTTTAAACTTTAATTATTCTATTCTTATTTTAACTGCCTCCTAGTGGGATATAATATTTATATGGTCTTTATGTTTTGAATTGCACACCTCCCAGAATCACTCTATGACAGAGACGGGGGGGGGGGGTTTCTAAAGTTGATATATCAATCAATCAATCAATCAATCAATCAAATATGGCTGAACCACTACATATTTGAGAAGTTCTGAAGAACAAATAAAGTGCCAGATGAGTGAAAAGGCAATGTGAATGATCAGGGACTAGACATTAAGTTCAGTGAAGGAGACAATATCTGGAATGATCAACCCAAGCAGAGACAACTGCAGATATATGAATGCACTTTTTGAATTCTGGAAAGGATCCTTACATAAGAAAAGTCAAGATCTATTCTCTTTTCTTCCAGAGTCTGAGGCAGTGAATAATGCATTTAAGTTACAAAAGAACATATTTTCGTTGAATATAGGGTTGGGATGAAATCAGTCTTGGTTGCCCCTCACGTTTACAATGGAACAAAAATCTAGAGAATAGGAGACGCTTTCAGTGTTGAATAATAGATACAAAGGTTAATAAAGGCAAGGGGCAGAGACAAATTCCAGGTCTTATCTCATAAAATGTTTGAGTTCCTATCTTAGGGCAAAAGTGTTTAAAAGCATTTGCAACATAATACTTGTTGACAAAGCGTTTGCACGAGTCAAATGGCGCTACTCCTGTAAATGTCACAATGCATTTATTTATAGGATGAAATGCAGAACCGCATTTCTCCACAGCAAGAGTAAATAAACTGAAAGTCCTTGTAAGCAAATATATTATAGTCCATTATTGGTCTCCCTGCAAGTTGAAATACTCTATTTATATATTATTAGTAACTTTCCTTCTCATAGCACTTAAGAAATGGTGATGTAAATTTTTCTTTAAACAAGGACAAATGAATGACTTTTGCGCGCATCAATCATCGTATGAGTATTATTTCAGCAGAGAAGTTGTTATGGCATGACCTGGAAAAAAAGAACAAATGAGGTACATTTTTATTGCTCAAGCAACAATAAATTATGTTCCTCCACAAACCTGAAATTGGAACATTTGCCACTAAATGCATGTTAAGCAGGACAAAATTTAGGGAGACAAAATCTCAAGTTAACCAACAGCAAAATATTTATTATTGCTGTATCATTTAGTGTACATCCAGAATAACTGGATTTAGTGCCTTCCTTTAAAATTAGATTTCTTTCCTTACACATGGTTCCTAGCTACCGTTGCAAATTTTTAAATAGGTTTTTATATGCTGCAGTTACAGAAAATTTTTCTTTAACACTCTTTGTTGGAAAACTTTACTTCTTACCACAACTTCACAAAATAAATGCTTAAGCTTTTTAATTTTAATGGAGTAGTTTCTTTATCAAGTGTCTTAAGATCTATCTCTCTGTCGGTATCTATCTATCTATCTATCTATCTATCTATCTATCTATCTATCTTATGTTCTATTTGTGTGTCTATATCTATCTGTTTGTCTGTCTATTATCTATCTATCTGAAAATGACTTCTCATCTTATCATTTCTATGCCAACCCTCCCCCACCAGCACTTTTGCATTAATAAAAACATAACACCATTACATCATAGAAGATAATCTGCGGCAAAAGAGAAAATGTTGTCATCCTATTTTCATTTAACTTCATTATAATTTGAAAGAATCACAGAGGTGGCACAGGCTTCTGTTTGAAGCCTAGATGGTTGAAAATAAAAATCACAGCAGTGGTAGAAACCTGTATGCCTTGTCTGGTCATTATGTTAGCAAGGAAGATAACTATCCAAACCAAGTTAAGAACATTTCCAGTAGAGGAAAAGCAGCAAGGATAATTGAAGTCTGGACTTGTTCCACATATCTTCCAGGGTTCAACATTATACTGGAAGTACTGTAAATCCACAAGAAGATGCATGGAACAAGTTCAGTTTAGCAAATTGGGGGAAGATGTACAAGAACAAAAAGTATGATTATTGTTACCATCTTATAACAATAATGGCTTTAATGTAGATAGAGCAAAAATTCTGCTGTGTTCATTAGCTTGGGACAAAGAATGATTCCCTTAAAAGAGATGTCTAACGTCTGAGTAAGCCTTTACTCCCAAGGAACAGAAATAACAAGGAAGATAAGGCCTGGCATCAAACTCTAGAATAATAGTGCAACTGCATAAGCTTGTTATATATTATGCCAGCAACCTTTAAAAATAAACTCTTGTAGGTTGAGTGCTTTGAAGAAGAGCACTGAGCAAAGCAGCTACAGCAACTGCAACTTCACTACTTCTGGACCCCAGTATCAGCACATCCAAAGACACTGGGAAAAGAAAATAGTGGTTGCTGTAATTTCATTTTACTTGCATTTAGAATTTTCCAATGTCTACCATTTTTCAAACTCCAGTAAACTCTTGGGAACCCCTCACAATCATATGCCACATTCTGAAATGAAATTGATTTGGGGTGCTTCATATATTTCAAAATTGTTTTAATTTGCTATTTTCCCTGTAGCCTGAAGTTTTGGGGAAGATATCAGGTCAACATGTGAAGGTCCAGTTAAACTGGTTTATTGCTAAACAGCCTATGCACAGGAATCTTATCAATGAACAGCACCTGCTTGGAGTTAGATAAGGGTCCATAGAATTCAAGGTAGGTCAGACCTAGTTCAATGTGACTATGTAGGGATTCTAGGCTGATCCCTCTTTTAACTCTGATCCCAGGTTCTGCCACTCATTCTCCTACCAAAAAATCCTAAAGTGAGGGATCCAATAGAACCAGGAGTTAGTATAACGACAGACAGGGATATGCTTCAGTGGGTGCAGTCTTTCCATAAACCAAGAAATACATACATCCAAATAATGAGAGTATTAAATAGTCATTCATTATTAAGGAACAATTCTACTGCAATCTATTAAAAATAATATTTGAGAAAATACATCTTCATTCATTGCTTTGCTTGTCATGGGGTAGTATGGACCAGGTTTGAAAGCATTTCAAGGGGCTTGATTTTGCCTACTTCTGCTATACTTGACAGGATCTTTATGACCTTCATATTATAAATCTCACTAAGGTATATTGAGAAATCCTAGAAAGTGGTTTTTACATTTCTTCTTCTTTATGACGTCGTGGTTAGGCTCAGTGCAAGAATATGATTTTGGAAATCAAAACTCTATTCTTTATCAGAAAATCTTGACCTAGTATCTGCAAGGGTCTGTGGCTCAAAATCTGCAAGAAGGCAGATGCCTCATTGTGATATAAGCCCTACCTCTTTTGCAGAGGAATGCAATTTAGCTTAACAATTTAGGAGCTTGTCTTTTTTTTTTTTATGATCCACCAAAATTCATGAACATTTGGGCCAAATCAGCATAGCTGGATTCCATTCCAAATCTTCATTCTGTTTGAGTCCAAGTTACAAGAAACAGACTAGGTCAGTGATAGTGAACCTTTTAGAGACTGAGTGCCCAAAAACTGGCCCCACTCCTGCTCCACCCCCTGCCCTGCCCCCGATCCACCCCGCCCATCCCCTGCCCCACCTGCCCGCAGGGCCACTCACCGCCTCCAGGGCCTGCCTCAGATCACCTAGGCAGGCCAGCAGCACAATGGCGGTCATGCCCTCTGCCTGCACCATACAGCATCAACTGTGCATGATGGGGTATGAGGGCAGAGTTTTGTCTACGCTGCCTGGCTGCCATGTCCTTGGCTGCACTGCTCCATGTGGGCCACGCTCAGGGGGTCTGCTGGAGGGAGGGGATCACAGAGAGGAAGCAAGACTGGAGCAATGGCACATGTGCCCACAGAGAGGGCTCTGAGTGCCGCCTCTGGCACCCGTGCCATAGGTTTGCAACCACTGGACTAGGTCTATCTCAGACTGAGGCTAAGCTAAGCAGAGGCACTTATATGTGTATATGCCTTTTTGAACTGTTCTACTGCTAGCTCCAGCAAGATTGCTGCTGGTGATTTTTCTATAACTATTAATGCAGACATAGAGGTTGACTTAGAGTGAGCTGCCAGATTTGGATACATAGGAGAAACCGACAGCTTCAGCAAGTTGTAGCATTGTATACAGCATCCAGGTGAAAAAGAATGGAAAATGCAAAGGTTTCTTTGAATGCAGATGGTTTGACTCTTCGAAAAGAATGTCAAGTAACATCCAAGGAGCAAGTTCAGCTAGCAAGCATTATTGGATTTTGGAAGAGAAAATGCAGCTTCTCGTTGGTGACAATAGGTTGTAAGCTTTATTGAATTAATTTATTTTCAGTTTTGCAATTTCTGGACTTTCTGAGTAGCATGCAAGTTTAAGATTTGTTTTAAATACACACACAGAATACACACACACACACACACACATACACAAACCCCCACTGGAGGCACAGAATAAAAACCTTAAAAGCACTTCAGCAGAAGATAAAAAAAAACCCCTAAAAATGAGAGTGTGCCATGATCTGAAGGCAGGGGATAAATGAATAGTTAATAACATAAGGATAGCTTTGCTGAATAAGACCAAGGTCCATTTTAGCTCAAGACTTGTTTCTCACAGTAGACAATAACTTTTTTTTCCACTCCAGAATGGGAAAGCAGGCACTGCCTTAAGCAGAGAGTCCTGGGAGGGCAAATGATGAAACAATAAAACTCTGTCCTTAATGGGTGTTGGGCAGCAGAGGCAGCAGCTTTAAATGTTTACTTTAGCCAATATCTATTTCAGCTTAGAGGCATTGCAAGGCATAGCTAAAAAGCCAATATAGTGGCCATTAAATCCCTGCCCTTATTTTAATATTTTATTTATTTTAATATTTGCTATCTGCAAAACACATATGAAAGGACCAGGCATTGATTGGATGATAGCAGGTGCCATTATGACTTTTTCTGACCCTCCCCATAGTTGCCCTATTAGTTGAGTTTTGCTTGACATTGTGGAAAAGATGAAATTGCTTGGTATTGGTGGCAGGTATGGAAAGACCCTGGTACTAATGAGTGTATCTTTGCTTATTTGCCAGTTTGGTGTTGCTGGCTGCACAATTCTTCACAGTTTATTCTGAGGTAGGACACTTGTCAAGGGGAAATCAGAAAACAATAACAACAACATCCTCCCCCTCTTCCCTGCCCCCATTCTAGGAGAGCCCTTTTTGTTCTGGTCAACACAAGCAAAGTTACTTCTCATGACAGCTGTGCTAGCTATTAACTCATGACTGCCTTGCTCCACTCAAACTATAGCTGGACAATCATCTGCCATGCAACCCTCTAGCTCACGGGTGTCAAACTCACGACGTTACATGACATGTTGCGATGTATCATGACTTTTTTCCCATTGCCGGCAATGGGGTGGGCACGGTTTTGGCGTGAGGCCGGCAGTTTGCAAAAGAATAAAGTGGATTTGATAGATTTATTTACCCCAAAATTATATTACACTGATGACAATTGAACTCTAGGCTTTGTAAAGCTTATTTTGTGTCACATTCAGTTCATGAAACAAAGGCAACAAAAGTAGATAAACTAATTGAAATCTGTGAGGTAGCTTTGCCTACCACCAACCGTGGTGGGATTCAGCTGGTTTGTACTGGTTTGGCAGAACTGATACTTAACTTTTTGTTGAGTTCAGCAAACCAGTCACGATAAATCTGCGAGGCGCATTGAGCTGGTGCCACCACCACCACCTCAAGGCGTATCATGCTGGTGATGATGACAATGCTGTGATGACGAATATGCGAGGTGCATTGCACCAGTGATGATGACGGACAGAACCAGTTGTTAAATTATTTGAATCCCACCACTGACCAGCCCCCTACCCCATCTTCTCTTACACCCAGATGGATTCAGGTGATGTAGCTAATGGCCACATCAAAATTCACCAGTCAGCTTCCTCGATCTCCCCAAATCTTTTGTCTGCCATGCAGATGAAGAATTGAGGAAGGGGTTTCAAGACTAGCCTTCTCTACTGCTGCTGACAACTTGTAATGCTATGTGAGAATGATTTTGGGAGATAGGGGGGAGAGGCTACTCTTCAAGGCAGTGGGGGAGAAATATATTTTCAGACATGAAAAATGTAACCTTATAATAAAGTAGACCTAATAGTTCTGGATATGCTTCTTGTCTGGACTACCTTGCAAGGCATTTTGCCCTATTACCTTAAATGGGATTGCTTAATTCCTTAGAAAGCTCATCCTTTCTTGTTTCATAGCATTGGCCAAATGGTGCTTCTCTCTTGGAGCCCTTTACAGGTAAGAATCAAAAATTGGTTTGCTGATATTTGTATGCTTCCTTTTTATATAATTGGAAACCAGTTCTGGCTGAGTCCAGGATATCTCTCTTTTAGTAGTTTAAATTGATCTTTGAGCAACACAACCTCAGGATTCTCTCTCTCTCTTTCTCTCTCTCTCTCTCTCTCTCTCTCTCTCTCTTTAAATAAATATTTTATTAGATTTTTATATAGGTAAGGAAAGGATAGGATCAATACAGGTATAGGGGGAATGGGAAGAGGAATTTGGGGTAGGATAAGGGTAGGTACAATAATGGGGTAATCCCCCATAATAGGATTCTCTCTTTCAAAAAAGGACTAAAGGCAGGCTTATAAGAAGCCCATGCAAATCCATACCTGACTTCTCCTACAGTCCAAGCTGAACTGGTCATTGAGGGCAGTGCTCACTGACTGATGAAGAAAATTCTGCCTGTTGCAGCTACAGGCAGCCAATAGTGGCTGGACAGTTCTCAGACACTGATTGGGTGATCAACCACTCATCAATGAAAATTGATTGGTTGTATCCAGAGCAAAGATTGTGTTGGGAGAACGGAGAAAACATGATTTTACAACCATTAAAGATGGCTTCTAGCTGCCTCAGTAAAAGCCAAAGATGAGACAAACGCAATGTTTTTTAGACACATCATATAAAAATAGCCAATTGTTCTAAATTTATTAAACTAGAATATGGACTTAAAGGCATAGGAATAAGGAATAACAATTCTTCCCTCATTGGAGCACATTATGAAAGAAGTAGTTGTTTTTAGGAAGAAGGCAGAAAACAAACTCTACTTCCTAAGCTACCTGAATCTGTCAATTAAGATGCAGCCTTATGCATCTGTTGAATTATTGTAACAAAATCATTATTACTGAAGAAGGTCATTTTATCAGTTTAATGAAGAATGCTTAAAAATGACATCTAGGATGTCTAATATTGTCAAGACCTGCGGAAGAATATTCGAAATAATTTGGAAAATCCTGACCTCCATTCAGTTTCAGCATATCTGTCGTTCTCCCCACTCTTCTCTACCCTGGAATAGATAAATCTGACAGTCCTGCTTCTCACATATTTGCATTAATCTCAAGCTATTTCTGTTCTATTTATGAAGGAATTTGCCAGTTTAATTCATCCTTGAAAAACAAAGCAAACAAATTTCTCACCTGTAAAGGTTTTCCCAAGCACCACTTACATCTTTTTTTTTAATATTTGGTGTTCAGATTGTCCCACGGATATACCTGCACGCTTCCAAAATGTCTGTTTAAGGCCCACGATCAAAATAAAATTCCTCTGACTTTACAAGGAATTGAAAGATGATTTAAACAGAACTTGGCTGACACCTATTGGAAATCAGTTATGATGCAATAACAATTTGCATGGGGTTGATGAAAAAGTGGGTGAACATATTTTCTTGTTGCCAAATCCTGTAAGATTTCGTCTTTTCAACTAACCATTTTATTTTATTTATTAAATTTTATTTTATTTATTAATTTTTTATGCCATCCATCTTCCACACAGGCTGACTCTGGGCAGCTTACAAGCTATAAAAGAAGTAAAAATAATTAAAATATTAAAACTACACAGATTAAAATATTATTAAAAATTATACTTTTGTAAGACCCTTAGAGTGTAATTGCTAAAATTTCACAAACTTTGCTCTCTCTCTCTCTCTCTCTCTCTCTCTCTCTCTCTCTCTCTCTCTCTCTCTCTCTCTCTCTCTCTCTATATATATATATATTATATATATATATATATATATATATATATATGTTTTCTGAGGTTTTCGTGGGTGTTTGTATGTAGGTCTTTGGTTGTTCGGGTTTTCTCCCGCGTAAAATTGGAAGTGTCTTGGCGACGTTTCGACGAAGTCCCATTCGTCATCTTCAGGCTGGTGTTTTCAGCTTCGTGCTTCGAGCAGCAATGTGTGGTCTTAGCTGTTTCTTCCTTTTAACTGCCAGTGGGGGTATGAACTGATTGGGTGGGAGCTTGGCTGTGTTCTGATTGGGTGGAGGTGTGTTCTGATTGGTTAGGGGCTTGGCTGTGCTCTGATTGGCTGGGGGGTTGGCTGTGCTCTCATTGGCTGGGGGGTTGGCTGTGCTCTGATTGGCTGGGGGAGTGTTCTGTTTGGTTGTGCTCAGGTTAGTCTGAGTTGCAGGGGGGTTTAAGATTTTGGGCTGCCTTGCTATTTTTTGGCTTCGCGTTCGTGGTCGTGCCTCATCTTCATGGAGGGTGTCAGTTTGCTTTATGTATGGATTGGAGGGGTTTAAAGTGGCTAATGATGCAGCTGTGGTCTGGCTTCTGGTTTGTGGTCATGCCTCATCATCGGTGTGGCTTTGGGTTTGCTTTTTTGCGTGGATGTGTGGTGGTGACATCCTGTGTGGTTTTTGTGAGTGTGGGTCTGGTATCATTTTTTGTGTTAGGGAGTCGTTTGTCAATAAGGGCGGGTTTCCAAATGGCTGGTAGGCGGGAGGTATCATCTCGCTTGTTCATGCTGTGTGGGCGTTTTTCTATCTCGATGGCTTCTCTGATTATTCTGTTATTAAAATGTTCACTTTTGGCAATGGTTCTGGTATTTTTAAAGTCAATTTCATGTCCTGTGGCTTTAAGGTGTTGGACCAGGGAAGATGTTGGTTCCTCTTTTTTGACTGAGTTCTTATGTTCTTCAATGCGTGCACTTATTCTTCTGTTGGTTTGTCCGATGTATGTGGTGGGACAAGTGGTGCATGGGATTTCGTATACTCCTTGATTTTCTAATTCAATTTTATCTTTGGGGTTTCTAAGGATGGTGGATATTTTTCTGTTTGTGCAGAATGCTGTTTTGATGTTGTGTTTATGGAGGATCTTACTGATTCTGTCTGTGGTGCCTTTTATGTATGGGAGGAGGGCTTTGCCGTTTTCTTGTTCTTTGTCTTGGATTTTAGTGGGGGTTTCTTTTTGGATTAGGTTTGTAATCTTATTTCTTTGGAATCCATTGGATGTTAGTACATTGGTGAGAGTGTGTAGTTCGGTTTTTAGGTGTTGTTCGTCAGATAAGCGTTTTTTTCTGGAGATGAGTGTCTTGGCTACAGAGTTGATCTGTGCTGGGTGGTGGTGTGAGAGAGCGTGCAGACAGCGGTTTGTGTGTGTTTTCTTCTGGTAGATGGTGTGTCCTAGGGAGCCATTGGATTTCTTGTAGACTAAGACATCCAGGAAGGGAAGTTGGTTGTTAGCTTCTGTTTCCATGGTGAACTGTATTTTGGGGTGTAGGCTGTTGAGGTGTGTGAGGAAGTTGTCCAGTTTTTCTTTCCCATGTGGCCAGATTATGAAGGTGTCGTCTACGTATCTGAGCCAGAGTTTGGGTTTGTGATCCGATTTTTCTAGAGCTTGGGTTTCAAAGTGTTCCATGTAGAGGTTTGCAATGACAGGTGAGAGGGGTGATCCCATGGGTGCTCCTTCTGTTTGTATGTATTTTTGTCCATTATAGATGAAGTATGTGTTGGATAGGCAGTGGTTGGTCAGATCTAAGATGTGTTTGGGGGGGTTATATTTGTTTTGGATAGCTGTCAAGGCTTCTTTGATAGGCACTTGGGTGAAGAGGGATATGACATCGAAGCTCACTAGTAGGTCGCTGGGCTGTAAGTTTTGTTTCTTTATGATCTCTATAAACTGGAATGAGTTTTTTACATGTGAGGTGATGGATTCTGCATAGGGCTGTAGTTGTTTGGCGAGAAATTTGGCTAGGTTTTGTAGAGGTGAGCCTATGGAGCTGACTATAGGTCTGAGTGGGGTTCCTTCTTTGTGTATCTTGGGGAGACCATAGAGTTTGGGGCATCTGGATGATTTGCACCAGCAAGCCACCCAAAAGCAACTTACCCAAAGAGGAACAGACAGCACTACGTAACCTGAAAGAAGACACCAGCATAATAATCCTACCAGCAGACAAGGGCAACGCCATGGTGGTTATGAACACATCTGACTACCAAACCAAATTAACCAACCTACTCCAAGACTCCACATACAAACCCCTAAATACAGATCCCACCACCTACCAGGAAAAAACCACCAGATCCAAAATAAAAGCCTCCTCCATTAGCAAAGAGATCCAGCAAAGAATCATTCCCAGAGAGAAATCATCCAGATGCCCCAAACTCTATGGTCTCCCCAAGATACACAAGAAGGAACCCCACTCAGACCTATAGTCAGCTCCATAGGCTAACCTCTACAAAACCTAGCCAAATTTCTCGGCAAACAACTACAGCCCTATGCAGAATCCATCACCTCACACGTAAAAAACTCATTCCAGTTTATAGAGATCATAAAGAAACAAAACTTACAGCCCAGCGACCTACTCGTGAGCTTTGATGTCATATCAAAGAAGCCTTGACAGCTATCCAAAACAAATACCCCCCCCCCCAAACACATCTTAGATCTGACCAACCACTGCCTATCCAATACATACTTCATCTATAATGGACAAAAATACAAACAAACAGAAGGAGCACACATGGGATCACCCCTCTCACCTGTCATTGCAAACCTCTACATGGAACACTTTGAAACCCAAGCTCCCATGATCCCATGGGTGCTCCTTCTGTTTGTATGTATTTTTGTCCATTATAGATGAAGTATGTATTGGATAGGCAGTGGTTGGTCAGATCTAAGATGTGTTTGGGGGGGGGGGTTATTTGTTTTGGATAGCTGTCAAGGCTTCTTTGATATGACATCAAAGCTCACGAGTAGGTCGCTGGGCTGTAAGTTTTGTTTCTTTATGATCTCTATAAACTGGAATGAGTTTTTTACGTGTGAGGTGATGGATTCTGCATAGGGCTGTAGTTGTTTGCCGAGAAATTTGGCTAGGTTTTGTAGAGGTGAGCCTATGGAGCTGACTATAGGTCTGAGTGGGGTTCCTTCTTTGTGTATCTTGGGGAGACCATAGAGTTTGGGGCATCTGGATGATTTCTCTCTGGGAATGATTCTTTGCTGGATCTCTTTGCTAATGGAGGAGGCTTTTATTTTGGATCTGGTGGTTTTTTCCTGGTAGGTGGTGGGATCTGTATTTAGGGTTTGTATGTGGAGTCTTGGAGTAGGTTGGTTAATTTGGTTTGGTAGTCAGATGTGTTCATAACCACCGTGGCGTTGCCCTTGTCTGCTGGTAGGATTATTATGCTGGTGTCTTCTTTCAGGTTACGTAGTGCTGTCTGTTCCTCTTTGGGTAAGTTGCTTTTGGGTGGCTTGCTGGTGCAAATCATCCAGATGCCCCAAACTCTATGGTCTCCCCAAGATACACAAAGAAGGAACCCCACTCAGACCTATAGTCAGCTCCATAGGCTCACCTCTAAAAAACCTAGCCAAATTTCTCGCCAAACAACTACAGCCCTATGCAGAATCCATCACCTCACATGTAAAAAACTCATTCCAGTTTAGAGATCATAAAGAAACAAAGAGCGACCTACTCGTGAGCTTCGATGTCATATCCCTCTTCACCCAAGTGCCTATCAAAGAAGCCTTGACAGCTATCCAAAACAAATATAACCCCCCCAAACACATCTTAGATCTGACCAACCACTGCCTATCCAACACATACTTCATCTATAATGGACAAAAATACAAACAAACAGAAGGAGCACCCATGGGATCACCCCTCTCACCTGTCATTGCAAACCTCTACATGGAACACTTTGAAACCCAAGCTCTAGAAAAATCGGATCACAAACCTAAACTCTGGCTCAGATACGTAGACGACACCTTCATAATCTGGCCACATGGGAAAGAAAAACTGGACAACTTCCTCACACACCTCAACAGCCTACACCCCAAAATACAGTTCACCATGGAAACAGAAGCTAACAACCAACTTCCCTTCCTGGATGTCTTAGTCTACAAGAAATCCAATGGCTCCCTAGGACACACCATCTACCAGAAGAAAACACACACAAACCGCTATCTGCACGCTCTCTCACACCACCACCCAGCACAGATCAACTCTGTAGCCAAGACACTCATCTCCAGAACAAAACGCTTAGCTGACGAACAACACCTAAAACCCGAACTACACACTCTCACCAATGTACTAACATCCAATGGATTCCATAGAAATAAGATTACAAACCTAATCCAAAAAGAAACCCCCACTAAAATCCAAGACAAAGAACAAGAAAACGGCAAAGCCCTCCTCCCATACATAAAAGGCACCACAGACAGAATCAGTAAGATCCTCCATAAACACAACATCAAAACAGCATTCTGCACAAACAGAAAAATATCCACCATCCTTAGAAACCCCAAAGATAAAATTGAATTAGAAAATCAAGGAGTATACGAAATCCCATGCACCACTTGTCCCACCACATACATCGGACAAACCAACAGAAGAATAAGTGCACGCATTGAAGAACATAAGAACTCAGTCAAAAAAGAGGAACCAACATCTTCCCTGGTCCAACACCTTAAAGCCACAGGACATGAAATTGACTTTAAAAATACCAGAACCATTGCCAAAAGTGAACATTTTAATAACAGAATAATCAGAGAAGCCATCGAGATAGAAAAACGCCCACACAGCATGAACAAGCGAGATGATACCTCCCGCCTACCAGCCATTTGGAAACCCGCCCTTATTGACAAACGACTCCCTAACACAAAAAATGATACCAGACCCACACTCACAAAAACCACACATGAGCTGTTCTGTATTGTTATTTTGTTTTTTTTGTAAAAATTTATAAAAATTTTCAATTAAAAAAAAAAAACCACACATGATGTCACCACCACACATCCACGCAAAAAGCAAACCCAAAGCCACACCGATGATGAGGCACGACCACAAACCAGAAGCCAGACCACAGCTGCATCATTAGCCACTTTAAACCCCTCCAATCCATACATGAAGCAAACTGACACCCTCCATGAAGATGAGGCACGACCACGAACGCGAAGCCAAAAAATAGCAAGGCAGCCCAAAATCTTAAACCCCCCTGCAACTCAGACTAACCTGAGCACAACCAAACAGAACACTCCCCCAGCCAATCAGAGCACAGCCAACCCCCAGCCAATCAGAGCACAGCCAACCCCCCAGCCAATCAGAGCACAGCCAAGCCCCTAACCAATCAGAACACACCTCCACCCAATCAGAACACAGCCAAGCTCCCACCCAATCAGTTCATACCCCCACTGGCAGTTAAAAGGAAGAAACAGCTAAGACCACACATTGCTGCTCGAAGCACGAAGCTGAAAACACCAGCCTGAAGATGACGAATGGGACTTCGTCGAAATGTCGCCAAGACACTTCCAATTTTACGCGGGAGAAAACCCGAACAACCAAAGACCTACATATAGATATATATATATATATATATATATATATATATATATGTCTTTGGTTGTTCGGGTTTTCTCCCGCGTAAAATTGGAAGTGTCTTGGCAACATTTCGATGAAGTCTCATTCGTCATCTTCAGGCTGGTGTTTTCAGCTTCGTGCTTCGAGCAGCAATGAAAGAAGACACCAGCATAATAATCCTACCAGCAGACAAGGGCAACGCCACGGTGGTTATGAACACATCTGACTACCAAACCAAATTAACCAACCTACTCCAAGACTCCACATACAAACCCCTAAATACAGATCCCACCACCTACCTGGAAAAAACCACCAGATCCAAAATAAAAGCCTCCCCCATTAGCGAAGAGATCCAGCAAAGAATCATTCCCAGAGAGAAATCATCCAGATGCCCCAAACTCTATGGTCTCCCCAAGATACACAAAGAAGGAACCCCACTCAGACCTATAGTCAGCTCCATAGGCTCACCTCTACAAAACCTAGCCAAATTTCTCGCCAAACAACTACAGCCCTATGCAGAATCCATCACCTCACACGTAAAAAACTCATTCCAGTTTATAGAGATCATAAAGAAACAAAACTTACAGCCCAGCGACCTACTAGTGAGCTTCGATGTCATATCCCTCTTCACCCAAGTGCCTATCAAAGAAGCCTTGACAGCTATCCAAAACAAATATAACCCCCCCAAACACATCTTAGATCTGACCAACCACTGCCTATCCAACACATACTTCATCTATAATGGACAAAAATACAAACAAACAGAAGGAGCACCCATGGGATCACCCCTCTCACCTGTCATTGCCAACCTCTACATGGAACACTTTGAAACCCAAGCTCTAGAAAAATCGGATCACAAACCCAAACTCTGGCTCAGATACGTAGACGACACCTTCATAATCTGGCCACATGGGAAAGAAAAACTGGACAACTTCCTCACACACCTCAACAGCCTACACCCCAAAATACAGTTCACCATGGAAACAGAAGCTAACAACCAACTTCCCTTCCTGGATGTCTTAGTCTACAAGAAATCCAATGGCTCCCTAGGACACACCATCTACCAGAAGAAAACACACACAAACCGCTATCTGCACGCTCTCTCACACCACCACCCAGCACAGATCAACTCTGTAGCCAAGACACTCATCTCCAGAACAAAACGCTTAGCTGACGAACAACACCTAAAAACCGAACTACACACTCTCACCAATGTACTAACATCCAATGGATTCCAAAGAAATAAGATTACAAACCTAATCCAAAAAGAAACCCCCACTAAAATCCAAGACAAAGAACAAGAAAACGGCAAAGCCCTCCTCCCATACATAAAAGGCACCACAGACAGAATCAGTAAGATCCTCCATAAACACAACATCAAAACAGCATTCTGCACAAACAGAAAAATATCCACCATCCTTAGAAACCCCAAAGATAAAATTGAATTAGAAAATCAAGGAGTATACGAAATCCCATGCACCACTTGTCCCACCACATACATCGGACAAACCAACAGAAGAATAAGTGCACGCATTGAAGAACATAAGAACTCAGTCAAAAAAGAGGAACCAACATCTTCCCTGGTCCAACACCTTAAAGCCACAGGACATGAAATTGACTTTAAAAATACCAGAACCATTGCCAAAAGTGAACATTTTAATAACAGAATAATCAGAGAAGCCATCGAGATAGAAAAACGCCCACACAGCATGAACAAGCGAGATGATACCTCCCGCCTACCAGCCATTTGGAAACCCGCCCTTATTGACAAACGACTCCCTAATACAAAAAATGATACCAGACCCACACTCACAAAAACCACACAGGATGTCACCACCACACATCCACGCAAAAAGCAAACCCAAAGCCACACCGATGATGAGGCACGACCACAAACCAGAAGCCAGACCAGAGCTGCATCATTAGCCACTTTAAAGCCCTCCAATCCATACACGAAGCAAACTGACACCCTCCATGAAATGAGGCACGACCACAAACGCGAAGCCAAAAAATAGCAAGGCAGCCCAAAATCTTAAACCCCTCTGCAACTCAGACTAACCTGAGCACAACCAAACAGAACACTCCCCCAGCCAATCAGAGTACAGCCAACCCCCCAGCCAATCAGAGCACAGCCACGCCCCTAACCAATCAGAACACACCTCCACCCAATCAGAACACAGCCAAGCTCCCACCCAATCAGTTCATACCCCCACTGGCAGTTAAAAGGAAGAAACAGCTAAGACCACACATTGCTGCTCGAAGCACGAAGCTGAAAACACCAGCCTGAAGATGACGAATGGGACTTCGTCGAAACGTCGCCAAGACACTTCCAATTTTACGCGGGAGAAAACCCGAACAACCAAAGACCTACATACAAACACCCGCGAAAACCTCAGAAAACATATATATATATATATATATATATATATATATATATATATATATATATATATATATATATATATATATATATATATATAAAAAAAAAGGAACATGAAGGTTGACTGGGGCCTAGTAATGGTGCCATTGACAGTGGAGTTGATTGAATCAATCAACATGAGACTGACTTCACAGATTTGTGCAGGTTTTGATAAGAGACTATTGTTGCTTTCTTAATTCCGCTTCACAGCACAGATATGAATCAAAATAGGGGTTTTTTGAGTTTTTAATTAGAAATATTCCTCAGCAATATGTAAACTTTAGAAAATATATATTTAAAAAAGATGTTTCCATACCAACAGGCAAATTACATGTTTTGCATAGCTTACAGGGGGTTTAGAAAAGCAGCTTGGTATGGGAAACATTAACGTGGATTGATAAGCAGCAGCTGGTTAGAGTTCTGATGCTACCAATTATTCATTTAAATGGTGCAATCCGCCATTTTGAAATTATGTAGCAATTGGGAGTATGCCTATAAAAATAATGGTATATGTTTCCTGGAGTATTGACTTTCCAAGTTTGCAAATCAGCAGTTTTGAGGTAAGTCCCTTGTATTGTAAAGACATGGACGTAAAGCAGAAGATGACCCTGAAGAATATCTAATATACAATGCAGGGAAATAGTATCACTGATTCTCATGGCCATCTCTTGAACACCTCAGTTCTGAAGTCTGCTCATACATTAATCACATAGCTCTTGATGCCAGCTGAAGAAAGGGGATTTCCTCATTCAGGCTGTGGAAAAACTACTTCAGTAGTCCTAATGGATGACCTATCCTGGAAGATGAGATGGAAGAATCTCCTCAGCCTCTCTGGAAGCTTTTGCTATAGTCATCAATCATAGTAGGTTTCTAGAGCAAGAAGCCGCATTTATTCTGTGATTCCATGTTGAAAGCCAGTAGCAAAGAAGTTGCTGACAGGAGACTGCGAATTGATGTTGTGGAATTTTAGAGAGATGTCCACTCCCCACTTGGATGATTGAAGCTAAAAAGCAATGTGTGATGAGACTCATCATGTTGTAATGTGATTTCTGTCAGGCTTCAAAAACCAAGAAAGTCAATGTGATTCTACCAAGCACATTTCTTTAGTATTCCTCACCTATAGATAGAATCTTGCCAAGCTAAAGCCCATTACCAACACCATAAAGCAGGGGTGTCAAACTGCTGGCCTACAGGCCAGACACGTCATCCCAAAACCGCGCCCACCCCATTGCCAGCAATGGAGAAAAAGCTCCAATATGTCATGCGACGTCATGCGAGTTTGACATGCCTGCCATAAAGCATATGCTCTGGGAATTATTAGGGAGGGTCCATCTTCACTCTCCTTCTTTCACATAAACTATCTGAGATATCTGAGAGCAGCTGTGAAAAGATGCTTTGATATGGATTATGGAAAGAAGGGAGGCAACCATTAAGCCATAATCTGCAATAGTTATGATGAAGTATGGGTTGCTTCAACTGTAGGAGCAGTATCTTGTTTTTCCTTGTTTTGCTTTTCTTTTCTGATTAAGCACACCTCTTCTGGCATTAAGGGATTTTTCCTGAATTGTGTGCTTCTTACAAACGATATAAGACTGGAGAGATTAGACAAGTGGTTCCAAAGAAATAAAAGAATAATGTATTCATCATTCTGATAACCTACTGGCTAAAAAGTTGTTAAGAATAGCCAGAAGGTCTATTTGCCTGTCTCCTTCCATCCATCTATCTAATATCTATCTTTTCCCACATAGACTTCCATAAAATACGTATCTGGTACTACACGTCACTTTTCAGCTGACGGGCAAACAAAGCAAACAAATGAATAGTTAGTCACTGACAACTTGGTCACTGGGCCTTGGGTCTATTACAACTCACTGCTGCAAGCTCGCCACTGCCAAGTCTCCTCTGCCAACTCACCACTACCAAGTTGCTACAGGGGACAGCTGTACATGGCCAACTTGCCCTGGGGACAACTCACCGTGGGCGGCTGGAGGAAGAGCTGGGTGGACAGGCAAGTGAGCAGGTGGGCAGAGCACAGAGCAGTGGCAATGGCTGGGGGCTTCCCATTTTCACACCCCCTGCTGCTGTTGCTGCTGCCGCCACACCAATCTCTGGGCCCAAGAGGGCAGAGATGGTGGCAGTGGAGTAGGGTGGAGTGGGCAATGGGGAGGCGATGGTAGCTGGGGCCATCACATTTCCATACACACCCCACCGCCATCACTGCTACCACGCTGAGCTCTGGGCCAAGAACAAAGCAAAGTCAATGGGGGATTAGCTTAACAACCACATGATTCACTTAAGAACTGCAGGGATTTACTTAACAACTGTGGCAAAAAATGGGGCAAAACCTACTTAACAAGTGTGATGTTTAGCAATGGAAATTTTGGGCTCAGTTATGGTCATAAGTCGCAGGCTACTCGTAATCTCATACTTTAATTTTCAATATACAAAATAAACATAGCATAAGCTTTCATATTAAAGTACATTTCATTCTTTCATATGGAAAATAATCAAAATAGGAGATTCTCTTATTTGTGTCAGTTTCGTTTTCTATGCTTATTATTGTTTGATTCTTTCATTTCACATAAGTTTGTCAAAAGTTTGTACACGAGGGGTAGGATACAAGTGATGTACAGTAAATGTGCCCATATTGGTAGCAGTATCCTTGATGGATTATTTTTATATATCTTTTGTGTTGATTTTTAGCTGTTACTTTAATTCAACCACTGGGCTGATTGATTAAATGGTGGTCATGTAGATGTATAAAATAAGTATAACTATATTGAATTCATACTTGAAACAGTACTTTTTGGTAACTAAGACATAAACCTTTAAAACAGCAATCCCCAAACAAAACCAAGCTGGATTAATGTAATTGGAGTGAATGAGAAGATTTTTATCCCCCAGTCCTCTTTGTCACAGTGTTTTTTAGATGTATACAAATATGAAAGCAACACCAACAAAAATGCAAAGTTCACTCACAGATGACTTCTAAATTGTTTCCCTTCTCACCATCCCAGATACATTGGAAATGAATAATATTCCTGGTCAATTGTACCCCTGGGAACTCACAGGTATGCTCTTTCGATCAGGATCAGGAAAATAGCTGAAGGTCATTGGCATTACTGACTGCAGAAGAGTTTACAATCGCTCAGAGATTAGGAAGAAAATTAATTAGCTTTCCTGGGATTTCTGAGGAATGAGGCTAATCGTTGCATGCTACCTTCTAAAAACACTGCATCACAAAAGAGAGATGCTTCATTAAAGGTCTCCCTTGCCGCCTCTTCAGTGATACACCAACTGCTTTACTAAGTATAAACAAAAACACTAGACCAGGGTTCCCCACCCCGCCCCCCGGTCCATAGACCAGTACCGGGCCGCGGCATGCCAGCAACTGCTCCGTACAAACAAGCAAAGCCCCATCCACTGGATGCAGGCAGCACACAAAACCACACCCCCTCCAGTCCACGGAAAAACCTCTCTCCACGGAACTGGTCTCTAGTACCCAAAAAGTTGGGGACCTCTGCATTAGACAACCTGTGACCCACTGGGTCATGCTTTCACTGGTATTTCCTTACCTAAACAGAAAACCAAAATGACCACTGGCAGGTCTAAGGTGTTACAAATTAAGGAGGATTGGCAGATTCTGTTGGCTTTCTTTGCTCTCCCACCAAATGTTTCCTGCCAATGGGAAAAACATTGTTTTCATCAAAATGGTTCAGGAGCAGAGCTGGAAAGAAAGTGAGTTTTAACAGTTGGCTAGAATAATGGGTTAGTGTGGTGGAACTATCGGAAGGAGGAGAGGAGGCTCTGATAGGGAGGCTTAAAAAACATTCCATCTTAAAGTCTATTCATGGCAAGAAACGTTTGAGGTCAAACCCTTAATCTATAGCAGCTGTTTCCCAAGGGAAGGCAGAGATTCTTGTAAACTTGTGATCAACAATAAAGAAGCCTACTTGACTCGTTCTTAGAGCTGTTCTCGTTGCTGGCGCCTGACAGTTAGCAATCTGCCTGATCTTGATCTGATTTTGCACAAGAGTTTTGCACGGGTGTGTTCAGAGGGAGTGCAACCAATCAGCCAACAGGCTCCTTCTGAACACAGTTCAGCAAGATTCCAGAAGTGTTGAAATCATGTTTAAATGTAACCCAGTTATTGGGTGATATCAGCTGATTGTTGGCCTCTTTTTCAAGACACCTGTGGAAAACATGCTAACCTTAACACTGACTTTTTTGTTTATGCAAACTGTTCGTGGGGGATAAAGAGTTGTCTGTCCTCTTTTACCCCACTTCTGTCAGGGCTTAAAAGATGGCAGGAGACAAAGGATAAAACTGATTATTTACCCACCGAGACTCTGATCCCAAAAATCTTAGCTGGAAGAACTTGATTTTTCTTCTCCTCCCTTGCTTCACAGTCCAAGCTAATAGGCAAATGTAAAATTCACATCAGTTCGAAACTGAGCTATTTTTCCTAATTCTAAATGATGGTCTTCAAAATGGGGAGAACCTTTCAGGATTTCCCTGCTCTTAATCAGCCCCTCCCAACACATATACACATCCTCCCTTTCTCTCTCTCTCTCTCTCTCTCCCTCCCTCCCTCCCTCCCTCTCTCTCTCTCTCTCTCTCTTACCAGTTTCTTGATTTCATTTATTTTCATTTGAAATGAAAGATGTATAAAATCCTTTCAACCCACTAAGCATCAAGGATTATTGTCTGTTTCCAAGGAGATGTGGGGAATAACTATTTATTTATTTTGAATCTAACGTTAGTTACTCCTGGCTGCTTCATTTTCTTGTATTTATCTTTCTGCTCAGCCTGAGCAAAAATTGCCATGGAGGGCAGGGTTGAATGACTAGAAACATGCCTATGGCTATAAAATAATGTTTTTATATTTATGTTGTTATGGCACTGTAAACTGCCCAGAGTCACTTTGGATAGTGAGATGGGCGGCATATAAATTGGATGGATCGGTGGATGGATCTGGGCAGATCCCAGCCCCTGAATGAGATTGGGAGCTGCCCAGATGGCATATAGATGGGCAACTATATAAATATTTTAAATAAATACATTTTAAAATGTATCATAGATTGCTTGTATGGCAAGACCTTTGGGGGAGAAATAGGGAAAACATGAGTTCTAGACTAGAATAGCTAAAGATGCCTCCGTAATAGACTGGAATAAAATGAAGTCAGTGGCATCAAGACATGTTCTTGAAGAAATGAAGGCGTTTTCTTACCATATTTAGAGTCGTAAATGGGTGAGCCTTAAAAAAATTGAGACCACACTTAGCTAAGTGTACACTTATTTATCTGAAAGTATGTTTTCATAAATTCAATTGAGTTTATTTCTAAATAAACACCACTCATACCATAAACAGTATTTTTATTCATGTGTTCCTGCAGGCAAATGGGAATCCAATTACATGGCTCCAAGACTTGTCAATCCTTTATCTTTGAAAGATAGTCTAGAAAAAGTAAAATATGATCTTCCTGATGAAAACAGAAATCAGCTCCTAAACAGAATTGAGATACATTATGGATGTTCAGCACGCACATCCAAGATTCTTCAAAAATAACTACTGTATCTACTGACAGTTAGAACAATTAACCAGTGGAACAACCTGCCTCCAGAAGTGGTGAATGCTCCAACACTGGAAATTTTTAGGAAGAGACTGGACAGCCAAAATGGTATAGGATGATCTGCCTGAGCAGGGGGTTGGATTTGATCACCTCCAAGGTCCCTTCCAACTTTATTATTATTATTATGGATCATCGCACAGTCAGCCAGATGTTCAGACTGGATTTGGCATTTTGTCTACCTATCGAGTCCTTACCCAGGACATGGGATAGGCAGATGTGGATGTTTGATGGTATTACAGGTATCGTCGCAGGATGGAAGCAGTTCCTAATAAGGCCGCCTTTTGCAATTGACTAATAGCGAATTTGTCAATGCCAATGGTGTTCAAGTGGTGCTCCAGTGTTTTGGGATTGCACCCAAGGAGCCTATCACTATTGGTACTACCCTTGCTTGCTTTTGCCACAGTCTTTCTATTTCTATTTGTAGGTCTTTGTATTTTGTTATCTTCTCCAGTTCTTTCTCGTCTATTCTGCTGTCTCCAGGCACTGCCACGTCCACTATCCAGACTTTTTTGTCTTTCTTATCGACAATTGTTAAGTCTGGGGTGTTATGTTGCAGGTGCTTGTCTGTTTGAATTCTGAAGTCCCAGAGCAGTTTAATTTTATCATTTTCTATGACTTTCTCTATTTTATGATCCCACCAGTTTTTGCTTACAGGCAAATGATATTTTTTGCAGATCTTCCAATGCACCATTGTTGCTACTTTGTCATGCCGCTGCTTGTAGTCAGTCTGTGCAATCTTCTTGCAACAACTTACCAGGTGGTCCACTGTTTCTTCAGCTTCTTTGCATAGGTGGCACTTACTGTCTGTTGCTGTCTTCTCAATTTTGACTTTATATGCATTTGTCTTTAAGACTTGGTCTTGTGCAGCCAGAATTAGTCCCTCGGTCTCTTTCTTCAATTTTCCTGCTCTTAGCCATTGCCAGGTCTTGTTATTATCTGCTTTCCCAGCTATTTTTCTTAATGTATTGGCCATGTAGTGCTTTATCTTCCCATGCCTCTATTCTCTTCTTCATTTGGTCTTTCTTGTAGGCCAGTTTGGTCTCTCCAGTAGTCAGTAAGCCTTCCTGATATACTAATTTCAGTGCATATTCATCATTGTTCTTCAGATATTCTTCCAAAACCATTTTTTCTTCTTCAACCATCTGATGTACTTGTAGCATTCCACGCCCACCTATTTGCCTTGGTAGATAAAGTATGTCAATGTCACTGCATGGATGAAGGGCATGATTCATTGTCATTATTTTTTTGGTCTTCCTATCCATTGCTTTTAGTTCTGCTTGAGTCCAGTCCACTATGTACCTAATGACTGGGATTGCCCAGGTGTTGATTGCCTTTATGGTATTTCCTCCATTAGTTTGGACTTTAAGATCTTCTTCACTCTCTTGAAGTATTCACCTCTAATCTTTTTCTTGACTTCAGTGTGCTTGATGTTGTCAGCTTGAAGAATACCCAAGTATTTGTAGTAATCTTCCTTATCCAGACTCTTAATGTTATTTTCGTGGGGCATCTTGATTCCTTCAGTTTTCACTACTTTTCCTTGTTTGATAGTAAGTGTGACACATTTGTCCAAGCCAAACTCCATAACAATATCTTGGCTATATATACGGACTGTGTTGAGCAGCGATTCTATTTCAGATGATGTTTTTCCATACAGCTTCAGATCATCCATGTAAAGGAGATGGGATAGTCTGGTAGATGTTTTTGATGTTTGATAGCCATGTCCTGAGTTATTCAGTATTGTTGACAGAGGAAACAGTGCAATAACAAATAGTAATGGTGATAATGAATCTCCTTGAAATATTCCTCTCTTGATATTAACCTCTCCCAGCTCTCACCATTGATCTGCAACTGTGTCTTCATTGTGCCATCGATCTTTGCACAAATTTTCTGATGTTTCTACTGACTCCTGTTATTTCTAGGCACTTGATTATCCAGTCATGTGGCAGAGAGTCAAATGCCTTTTTGTAGTCAATCCATGCCACATTCAGGTTGGTCTACCTTTTCTTGCAGTTTTCCAAGATCATTTTATCTATTAGGAGTTGATCTTTTGTTCCTCTGCTATTGGGGCGGTTTCCTTTCTGCTCAGGTGGAAAGAGATTGTTTTCAACTAGATGCTGTTGTACTGCATCAGCTACCACACCAGTTAGTAATTTGAAAGTTGTTGGTAAGCAGGCAATTGGCCTGTAGTTGCCTGGTGTTGCCCCTTTTGCTGGATTTTTCATTATTAGGTAGGTTTTCCCAGTTGTTAGCCACTTTTCAATTTCTCCTCCTTGTAATATATTGTTGAACTGCTTGGCAATGAGTGGGTGTATAACAGTTAGATGTTTCAACCAAAACCCATGCAGTTCATCTTCACCTGGTGCTGACCAATTTTTGATTTCCTTGCTCTTTTTTCTATCATTTTTGTTGTTATTACTAGTTCTTTCATTTCAACTTCTGTTTTATTTGCATCCACCTCTTTTAACCAAGCCGCATCCTTGTTGTATTTCTTTGGGTTATCCCATATCTGCTTCCAGAACTGCACTGTTTCTTCCTTGTCAGGTACTGACTGATTCATTGCAGTTTCTCCATTGATGGATTGGTAGAAACGTTTCTGAATGGATTGAAATTGGAGGTTCTGCCTATAGTTTACAATTCGAGCTTCATATCTACTGATTTTCCTGGCTATAACTGTTATTTATTGCTTTATTATTTCCAGTGCTTCCTTGATCTTCCTTGTTTCTAAGTGGTATTTCTTGATTAGGTATTCTTTGGTCTTCTTGTTCTTCAGCTTCTTTTCTTTCATCTGTTCTAGCTTGCTTGCATGTGATCTTAACTTGCTGATCTTATTTTCTAGTCTAACCTTCCATTTTTCTGGTGCACTGTTTGTTTGTTTTTCTTTTTTGTTGATTTTGCATCCCAGGTATTCTGTTATAACTGCAGCTGTGCTGTACATTAGTTGGTTTGTTTCTTGCAGTGAATTGGTGCTTATACTTGATATTGCAGTATTTGCATCTTTTAATGTTTGTGCTAGCTGTTTCTTTGGAACAAGCTTCAATGCAGGCAGCCTTATTCTGTTGTATTTGTGCTGTTCTAGATGCTCAGTTATTCTTTGTTTCAATTCTTTTATTTCTTTAGTTAGAGGGTTTTGTTCTTCCTGAGGAAGAGGTGCCTGGTTTCCAAATGAGAACAATTGTATATCTCTGCTGGATTCCTTCACTGCCAAATCCCCCTGGTTTGCCTCTACATTCTGAATTACTTTTGGTAAGGCTTTGATTTCTTTGCCCTGGGTAAACCTTTGCAGTTCATCCAATTCTGTTTCTGTGAATACTTTATTTCGTATTATAAATCGGCGTTGATCTGCTAGTCTCTGTTCTGTTATTTCTGATTCTGGATGTTGTTCTTTCCAGAACTGGTGCATTCATTTTAGATATCCTCTTCTTGTTGGACTTGATCTGTAGTAACAGATCATTATTTCTTTGTTTTCAATCACTGTGTATCTGCAATGGGTAAACACCTTTTCTTCCAGTAGTTCTGCAGCTGCTGGCCCTGGTTGCTCAGCCAACAGTCCTGAGTCCTGTAACCCATTTTTCACTAAATATCTAGGAACTCCAATATCTAGTACAGACCTTGTTAACCCGGGCAACATCCAAGCCGGTATGGCATTCTGAAATTTACATCTCACCATATTTTTTATGGGAGAGACACTCTTTGTCTGACTCCTCTGATGAGACCTGTCCACTATGGTTGAACCTCTGGTATAGCTCTCATCTTCCTCAAAATACACAAGCCCCACAATCATGTTGGTAGTGCCTCACTATTATTATTATTATTATTATTATTATTATTATTATTATTATTATTATATAGAAATATCTGTTGGAAGGCTGTACTAAACTTCAAGGGAGGCTCTCTCTTATAGACTTCTTTGTGAAATGACAACCCACCTCCCTGCTTAGAGACAAAGTAAAAGAGCAGTATTGCTTTTATTTATTAACTAAAATGAAAGAATAGACAATATGTTCCAGAGCTGAAGAAGCTTCTTGGATGTGAAGTGAAACATTTTCAAAGGAAAAAAAAAGAAAAGAAAATCCAGCTGCCTTTTGGAAAAGCACCTTTGGGAGAATCACGACCTGAGAATCTCCATAGACAGACAGGCAATACGCTTGACTGAACCTTGCAAAATGTGTTACTAGTCAAGAGAATAAATTAGGTCAAGTAATGTATAAATAAACCTTGACTTACAACCAGTCACTTAATGACCATTCAAAGTTGCAATGGACTTGAAAAAAGTTACTTACGGCCCATCCTCCAAGTTTTGATTACTACACCATTCCTGTTTTCACCTGATTGCATTTGGGCACTTGGCAACTGGCTTGACTTGATGACCAGTTGCAGTGTCCCATGGTCATATGACTGCATTTTGGAGTTTTTGTTGTTTTCCAGTTGTTTTTCATTGGATAAGCTCGATTCAGACTTACAACCATGTAGTTTGCTTAAAGACCATCTGATTCACCTACAAATTGTAAACTTGAGTCCAGTCACATGATGACATGACTTATGACCAACATCCAGGGCTCAATTGTGGCCTTGAGTTGAGGACTATTTGTATGTTTGAGAAAAAAAACCAAAATTAGTGGGTAAGGAGAAATGGGCATTTAAATAAAGAATGCTTCAGGAATTCATCCTTTGCAAATTCACATTCCTTGACTACATCTTGGCTTACTTTACATGTAATCTCTGGTTGTTTCTGTCCATCTGATGAGATCAGGCAGAGGGGGGATGCTTTGGTTCCCATCAATTAAGCAGTGTCATCTAGTGAGACACAGGAAAGGTGTCTTCTCTGTCATGGTGCATACCCTCTGGAATTATATCACCTCAGACATCAAGGTGGCTCCTGGCCTTAAAATGACCAGGAAGCGAATAATGACCTGACTATTCTCCTGGTTCTTAGGTAAGGCTGATGGTTGAGCCCCTGTTGGAAGATTTGTTGTTGTTATTGTTGTTGACGTTTGTCTTCAGACTACTCATTGTATTTTTTCCTTTGGTTGTACTGTTCCTACTTTTAAAATTGTAAGCCAAGCCACCCAAAGTTGTTCGATGTCGGGTGATATCCTAATTGCACAAATAAATAAAAGACGTATACAGTTACAGGTAGTTCTCAACTTACAACAGTAATTGGGGCTGGAATTTCTATTGCTAAGCAAGGTGGGTTTTTAATTGAATCATGCCTGATTTTTTGCCACAGCTGTTAAGTGAATCATCCAGGATTGTTACATGAATCGTGGGGTTAATAAGCAAATCTGGTCTCCCATTGACTTTGCTTGTCAGGATCACATGACTCTGGGACACTGCAGCTATCATAAATACATTCCAGTTACCAAATGCCTGAATTTTGATCAAGTGACCAGGGGGACACTGTGACAGTTGTAAATGTGAGAACCAGTTGTAAAGCGAATTACACTTTTTTCAGTGCTATTGTAACTTCATGCAGTCCCTAAACCAGTGGTTGTAAGTCATAACTATCTGTATATAACAGGTAGCCCCAAGTTAAACATTATGGAGTTCAACTGATACTATTGCTAGGCATAAAACTTCAGTGGCCCTCATAGGAATTTCTATCAGTGGGTTTTTCCCCAGTTCCTCTGTGCCCTTCAGTTTGACTCAGAATTAACTATAGGGTTTTCTTCTGTGAAACACACAGTCTTTCACATGTTCTTGCTTTCATATTCAGAAAATGCCAAGGGAAGTGGGAAGTTTAGTTTGCCCCAAGAGGGCCGTATTCAAATTTATGCACATATGGATGCTTATCTGCCTTCACACATGAGGTAAGCATACACAGCTTGGTTGGGTTCTTATGCAGCTTCACTTATTCTCTTGGTAGATAAATTCTCTTGCCAAGGCAATTCTAATTCTTCAAAGATCTTTGGAAGATGAATTACAAATCATCTTAGAAAATGTAAATTGTGAAGCCAGGAGGAAACCAAGTCCAACTAAGTGAAGTCTGCAGTATGATTTTTCACTCAGTGTAGGGTGGTTTTTTGTTGTTGTTGTTTGTTTTGGCCTGTAATTAACTGTGAACTTCAGGGACTACTATCCTATGTCATACATTATTAAACTAATTGAATTATAGGAGCAAGGCTCTCTCTGTGTCCTGGGGTAGATGGTAAAGATATAGAGAGATGGATGGATAAATGAATTTATCAAACATTTATAGAGCTGGCTCCCAGCAAGGCCATAGTAGTTAACAGAGGTGACAATAAAAACAGTAAAATTCAATTAAAAAAAGAACCAGTTTTGTAAAACTATTAACATAACAAATACAAGACCGAATAATACACACATACATACATATGAGCCACAGCATAACACTGGCATGCTAGACTGAACATCATAAAATGGGAAGAAAGGCTAAAGTGAACAAATACATTTTAAAATTCCTTTTAAAACTCACTAGGCAACTCTCTGGCTCAGGCACTTTTGACCTTTCAGAAGTTTTTCAAGTATAATTACCTAGAAGTGATGCAAATCCTTATTCCTACAGTAAAGGTTTTGTAGAGGGTCAAGCTGAACCTTCTTCTAGTAAGCAGGAAAACAGTCCACGTTTGCCAGACAAAGAACAGTTACAGTTAAGGAGAGGGCACCCTAGAATTAGAAAAGTCTCTTCCACTTTATCAACAAGTTAAGTGGCTTTCACACATTCTGGTGAGAAAGCAGTTTCCTGAGGATGGGCTCCAGCACGAGTCTGAAAGCTTGGAAAATTAAACCTCTGGTCCTGGTGAACATCCTAGATTGGATCCTGCAACATTATTCTAGGATACATATATTTGCCTTCATTAGTGGCTTTTGTGGTGGATGCAAGCAAGGTGAGACTGCAGGTACATGTATGGGTTGCATATGAAGGGGTGACAACCTCCTCCTCCTCCTCCTCCTCCTCCTCCTCCACCACCACCACCACCACCACCACCACCACCACCACCACCACTATTATGGATGTTGAGGGAGATACAAAGTTCCAGTTCTTGCACTTTTGGCAGCCTCAACCATTTTTATATGATGCTGTTGTCGTGTGTCTTTAATGTTGTCTTTTCATCTTTTTCAGGTTCTGCCTTGTGTTCTTTGGCTTTTTCCTTTTTTTGTACATGCCTTGTATGGACATTCTCTCCAAGTGAGCAAACCACTTACCTTGCTATCTTTGTTTGTAGTTTAAGGTTGTTTCTATTCCAATTCTTTCTCTTATGAACTCATTTTTTATTTTGGTCACTCTGGTCACTTGTCAGCCTTCCTCAAACATCTCAAACAGACTTCACTGAATTCTTTTAAACAGAATTCTTGTGGTAATATCCTGGATCCCATCTGCAGCTTGAACTAAACTGATCATTTCTGCTGCTTTAGGATCCCAGCATCCAATCATTGCTGCTTCGTTCTCTGTTGGAGTATTCCAAATCTTACCTTACTGAGAGCTTTCATTGTTATATATGCTTTCATTGTTATATATCTTTCACTGGGTATATCGTTATCATGTGTCCTCTGCTGACATGCACAAGTGGACTTGTATGGGTTCACATGAATACAGGAACAAATTATCTTCTCCAGAGTTCTGGTACATCTAGAAATTGTGTTAATAAAGAGGATAACAGCTAATCTGGAGTAATTGGGGTTTGATATGTTTTTTAACTTACACAACAGAATGTAAGTGAAGTGAAATGTCTTCAAAGAAAAACAAAGTCCAGTTGCCTTTTGAAAAAAAGCTCTTTTGGGACTACCTAGCAAATGTCACCTTCTTCTCCTGTGTGCAAGAGATATAGCTGTTAATTTATGTTTTTCCCTTGCTGGATAAAGAAAGATAAGGCTTGATTTTTCTCAAAATGCTCCAGAATTTGGACCAGCGCTTTCCAGGGCAACTCAGTAGATCATGCTAGAACCAAGAGTAAGGGAGACAGGTGTATATTTAGAGAAATGTCCATGAAAGTATATGAATTGTAAACATTTTGACCTATTAGATGAATGAAACTTCACATTGGAAAAATGAAAATGTCAAAATGGTTACTCTGGAAAGGAAAAATAAGGCATATTAGCAGTTATAATCATTTGTTCCAAAATAAGGGAGTACAATAAAAAAATACTTCAAGAGTAATCACAGATAGTTAGAAAAATACCTTGTGAATAGACAATTCTCAAGTCTCCGAGGTTTTAATTATGATTTTTAAATCAGGGAAATTGCTTCAAGCAGCTCAAGTCCCCCGTAGAACAGGCAATCAATGATACCTCCAAACATAATATTGGCTCAGAGTAATAATCAGTTGGAAACTCTCTAATTATTATATAGCCTGGAGCCAAATTGTCATAAAGAAATGTCCAATTGTCCAGTTTATGCATCACAATAATAAAGGAACGATCAAGGAAAAGTTGCTTGCAGATCAGTTGCAACTCCTGATGATGGTCTTCTTGGGACAAAGTGGAAGTGATAGGCCATTATCTTCTTTTGTCATGCTTTCTGACTTCCCAATCTAACTGACAGCCTGAAATTTCAATGGTCTCCCACCCAAATACTAAGTGCCACCTACCCTGCTTAGCTTTTAAGATCAGCCAGAGTTGCTACTTTCTGTGACCACACAGGACTCCATGTATGTGTGCAAATGCCTGCATGTGGCTTCAAATTTTGGCCAGAAACTTCCAGATGCTCTAAATCTGCTTGATTACTAAAACCAATAATTTCAAAACCAGTACAATCCTGAAATTATAACCATTTGTTTAGTGGCCATTCAAAGTTACAACAGCACTGAAAAAGTGACAACCATTTTTCACACTTACATGGTCACATGATCAAAATTCAGCAGGTTGGCAACTGACTCATATTTATGATGGTTGCCGTATCCCAGAGTCATGTGATTGCTTTTTGCAAACTTCTGACAAACAAAGTCAATGGTGAAGCCTGATTTACTTATCAATAGTATTACTAATTTAACAACTGATTCACTTATAAACTGTAGCAAGGCAGGTCTTAAAATGGGGCAAAGCTCACTTAACAAATGTCTCATTCAGCAGAAGAAATTTTAGGCTCAATTGTGGTCATAAGTTGAAGACTCAAAGTATCTGCCTGAAAACATTAGAAATAGAAATAAATTCAGAGCTTTGGATATACTTTTACATGGCAGCATGTTGCTGACTAAAAAGTCTTTTTTAAGAGCAAACATTTATTTTGGGATCTAAAAGGCAAATGAGACACCAAGTTATTTCAAGAAAAGAAAAGGTGAGCACTCTAGCCTTGAAAGGAATAGGGGGGAAAAAACCCAAATTAAAGTGAAGACAGTTCTAAGAAAGGTTTATAGAAAATGTCACATTAAGCTGTAATGCGGTTAATTTATTTTGGCTTGATGTGTTGAATAAACCTAACTGATATGGTTGGGAAAATCATGGCTTATATTAGTCTATTTTTTTTAAACCCGCCATTTGTGGCTAACTTGTAATTTATATTTCATCAAAACATGACTTAGGACCTCATATAAACCAAGGCACAATCTTAAAGATTAAGTAAACTCAAAGACAAATCATTGCTGAGCTGGGAGCCATGAATTACAGACTTTATTGTTCTAAAAGAAAAGAAGTTAACCTATTAAGAACAATGCTTTTCCTCAAGGCAAGCCTTTCATTTGGTCTCTAGCAGGAAGCCAATGGCTGATTGGTTTCATTTGTCAATATGAAATGCTACGCTCAACTTATTTGTAAAAGAAAGACAATGCATCTGTTGCTGTCTAAGATGTGAGCTGCTCAACTGCATTCCCCCCCCCCGTCAAGAAATTTTAAAAAATAATTGTATTGTTACCACACAGATAACTAATTTATGTAGTCCAGGGGGCTGTCAACCCAAATGCTTGATAGTGTCATAATTAAACTTACAATTTACTGGTGCAGGCTTTCACAGCCAGTATCTGTTGGGCTTCCATGATCTAGAGCAGGGGTCTCCAACCCCCGGTCCATGGACCAGTACCAGGCCACAGGATGCCAGCAACCGGGCTGCCCAAACAAGCAAAGCCCCATCCACAAGATGCAGGCAGGACACAAAACCACATACCCAGTGGTGGGATTCAGCCAGTTCACATCAGTTTGACAGAACCAGTAGCTAATTTTTTTGTTGCCCAGGCCCAGAATGGACTTCCTGAAGCAGCATCCACACAGAGAACTGGTTGTTCATATATTTCAATCCCACCACTGCACGCACCCTCCGATCCACGGAAAAACCTCTCTCCACAGAACTGGTCCCTGGTGCCCAAAAGTTTGGGGATCTCTGATCTAGAGAACAGATTTCCTGACATTCTGGCAGCAACTGTGGCTGTCATCTTCAGAAACCAGTATGACCAAAGGACCAATCAGGAGCCATCACCACCACCCAAAATATATTTATTTATTTGATTTTTATAGCTCAGCAAATGGCTCTGGGTGGCTCAACGTCCAATCACGCTCAGGCTCAAACAAAGAACCAATCAGAGCTCAACCCTCACCAATCTGCACCAATCAGAAACCAGCTAGCTAAAGGCCAATGAGAAGTCAGGACTCCTGACTATAAAGACAGAAGCCCAGTTAGTCTTGCTCAGTTTTATGTGGTCTATATGTAATGGCCCATTTTGCCTCTGAAAATGCCACACATGCTTGCTGACAGAATGTCAGGAAACCTCTAGATTATAGTTACTAAAGTCTAAAACTCTGAAAAGCATTTGGAAGCTATAACTGGTACAGAATGCAGCTGCACAGACAGTTCTCTTGGGTGGCACATGAAACGCTGCTGTTGTGAGCTCCATGTCCAGTTCTAGGTGTTGCTTATCACTTTAAAGCCCTTTTTGGCACGGGTCCAGGGTATCAGAGGAGCTGTCTCTCCCCAATGGGATTGGCTAGTGTAGGAAGAGGCCTACTTTGGATGCCTTCTGCCAAAGAATTTCAGCTGGCAGGGCCCGAGAAAAGAAACTTTTCTGCTGTAGCTCCAGCTTTTTGGAATATTCTCCCACTAGAGGTGACCTTGTACCCCATACTCCTGATCTTCTAAAGCAGACATGTCAAACTCGCGACATCATGTGACATTGCACAACATATCAGGACAGTTTTACCATTGCCGGCAATGGGGTGGGTGTGGCTTCCTCATGATACATCCAGTCCATGGGCCGGCAGTTTGACACCCTTGTTCTAAAGAATCTTGAAACTTGGTTCTACCAGTTGGCCTAGTGACCCAATAAGTGGGTGTTGCTAACAGGGTACAGAGAAGATTCCCACTCTTATATTGCCCCTCTTCTTGGTTTTTTAGTTTTTATTTAATCTTAATTTTTAATTGTTTTCTCTTTTTATTATCCTTTAAGCTGCCCAGGGTTGCTGTAGCAGTGAGATAGGTAGCATATAAATTTAATAAATAAACACTGCCTAAACATATGATTGCCAATTTCTTGTTAAAATCAATCTTGAAAATGTAAAGCTAGTGGGTTAATTATAGGAATGTTTTTTCTTCTTTTACCATTGCCAAGACTTATAGTCACAAAGATAACTATATCTTTTTGTCCTGTTTGTCCCCACGCTGCAATAAAAATTATTTCATTTTCAGTTTTACAGCAGTACATTTGACTGAACTCAATGGGAGCAAAATGAAAAAGGGAGCAAAAAAAAAAAAAAAAAAACCCACAACAACCCTGGAGAATACTACAGTGTCGGATTTGAATTTCATATCATGAACCTGTGTGCTACATGGGAATGGTATAAAGATTGTCTGTCTCCAGCAGCTTGGCTTCTTGTATTTGAAGCCATGTTTAGAGAAATTACATGCTGTTCATGAAGTATGCAATCAGACCGCAAGCTTTTTTTTTTTTAATCACCCCGAAGAGTAAAAAAAAATAGAGAAATAACATTTCTTATTGTAGACAGGTCCCACTAAAAAAATATGGCCAATGTGGTTTCTCCTCTTCCAAGTGCACACTTGAAATATGCTTAAAGAAGAAAGTATTGCTGCTGTGGGAGTCGCATCTTTATCGCTCAACCTCTCTTCTCTCTAAAAAATCTTGCTGCTAAGCAACCATGAGTAGGACAAACATTGGAGTCCCATAGCAAAGCTATCTTGTATTAAGCCACACTGGTGTCTCTTCTAGGGTTATTTTACATTGACTGGAATTGGCTCTCCAGAGTTTTGGGACATTGTCATACCACTTGGTTCTCATTTCCCTAATTCTTCCAAGGCTTTCTTGAAGGTGACTTCTAACCATCATCCACTCTGCCAACCTCACAAAGGTGAGAACATGCACAGATTGTTAGGGCCAATCAGGGCTCCCTCCTGCTGTTAGGAACAAAAATAACATTCTATCTGAATTTGAGATACAGTATGCCCTGCTATAGCAAAACTCTGGCACGTCCCTACACACACACACACACACACACACACACACACACACACACACAAAACCCCCAAATCCACTGCAAACATCTCCTGTCCCAAACTGAGATTCCCTCAGGCAATTAAGGAATGAATCTTTCTGAACCCAGCCTGGAGATGCCAGGGGTTAAACCTGCAGCCTTCTCCATGTAAAACAGGTGCTCAGGCATGAGCTTCAGGCAGAATGCCTGCATGGCTGGGAGAGATCTTGTGCACATTTTTGTGTGATAAAGAATCCAAGAAAGAATAGGTTGGCTATAAGAGAAGAAGAAAGGGGGAAGCCCAGAGAAAGATCTATTATCTATTTCTACCTACCCTGACCTTGTCTCTGGGAGGAGAAAGATGCATTCATCAAAACTCTGGTAAGTGTTATAGTGGGAAAGTCTGTCAGGTTTCATTTTATTGTTGCTCAAGAAACTTAGAGAGAGAGAGAGAAGGAGGAGATAGAGAGAAAAGAATTTCCTCCAGGGGAAAACTTTACATTACATCAGGACTACATTACATCAGACTGATTTTGAAGTAGCACTGCTTCTGGAAAACCACAAAGTTCCCTAAGAGAAAAATGCCAAATTCCATTTGAGTGGAGTAGAGGAACAGAAAGAATGGGCTTGGCTGGTTGGTTAAATTGTTGTTTAATTTGAATCTATACATATCTTTATCTGTAAACTCAGATGTGTCAGAATTGCCAACATTGCCAGTTGAAGTGGTGAGTGCAGGAAAGCAGAGGTGTTATCTCTGAAAAAAAAAGTCTATGGAAAAATCCCAGGAGGAAAGGAAGAAAGGAAAGAGAGGAAAAAAGAAATGAAGAAACCTCACTATGCAAGCTGTTATTAACTATATGAGATACAAATATTGATGGGCAGACAGTTGATAACTAGACTTACATTCAAAGGTGTCATTTTGATTGAACCCAGCACTCTGCAACCATCTGCAGTTAGGGTTCCTAAGACTCTATTGCAGAAACCTGCCAAACGATACATGACTTACCTCATTTAAGAAGTCTCTTCAAAACCGTTTCAGACTCGTTTAAGGACATTTTGGTACTTTGTTAGACAATTGATCTTTCAAGAAAGATTATGCTCTCCTATGCAAATGCTGTAATCCAGACAAAAGACAACATCTGAACATGCTTTGTGGATAACTTACATTAAAAGAAATAATGTGACTAGATACGTTTGTCTTTTTTTAAAAAAATCTTGTAGGGACTTCCCAGTCTTGTTTCTACTTTTTCAGCAGGAACATGAATTTAGCACTGTTTTTGAATGTTCTTACAAATGGCAAAGCTGTTCAGGATTTGTACAGAGGACTGAAAAATGGTAAGAATTCTGAAGGACATATCTAGTATTCCAAAGTCTTTATTAACATTTTTTGGAATGTTGAACATCAATTCAAATGCACATGCTATATAACCTATACTCTATAATTTAGAAATTGTACAGACAGAAATAGGGGGAAAATATGCATATTCATTTCTCCACATTTAAGTATCCTTGAGTCACTTTTCCCACTTATGGTTTAGTATAATAATAATATGGCCAAATATTGACCAAATTATAGAACAGGATGATCTGTTTAAGATTCTGCATAGATCTATTGAGAAGAAAGAAAGAAAAGCCAAGTGTATGCACATACATTACATGGAATTGGAGCAGCATGTTGGCAGTCTATTGGTACAAATATTGAGTTTGCTAGGGCCCATCAAACTAAAAGGAAGCATTCTTCAAGACCATTTCTTTGTCCTCCTTTATATTACAAGCAGTATCCTTGAAGACAATTATTAATTCATGGGTCTCTTGTTTTTTTTATTCCTGGACATTATACAAAAAATCAGAGAAGCAGCTGTGATAAAAGGAGAGTCAAAGGGATATTTATTATTTATTTATTTATTTGTTTGTCTGTCTGTCTGTCTATCTATCTATCTATCTATCTATCTATCTATCTATCTATCTATCTATCTATCTATTTGCTTGTTTGTTTGTTTATATTTATATTTTGCTGCCCATTTTACCACAAGGCAACTCTGGGACAGCTTGCAAGGTTAAAAGCAATAAAACTATAGAAATATATACTGTATATATCTCTAGTAGCCATACAAATATAAATTATGGTTAAAATTATGGTAAAAAGATGAGAAGGGAGAGAACAGAACGTGCAGGAGGTGAGGTGGGATCTGCTATTGGTCCATTAACTACCCCCAACATGATGCTTCCCTGTTGAGGCGCCAAGTCAACTGGCAGAGCCAGATCTTCAGGTTCTTGTGGAAAGTCAAGAGTGTGGGATCAGATCTCCCCCCTGGGGACAAGATGTTCCAAAAGGCCAAAGCCACAACAGAGAAGGTTCTTCTTCTGGACCCTGCCAGCTGGAATTCTTTGACCGATGGGATCCACAGCCTGCCTCCTCTGCTCTCCTTTTACTCAATTTTCTGCTCTTTGCCTCTTGTGTTTTCTACCTCCATCAATAAAACAAACTTTTTGGCTCATATGTACATTTAATTTCTTGAAAAAAAATGGACTTGGGCCATAAGCAATTGCCCTGATTAATTATAAAAATCAAAAACACAGAGAAGTGTCTCTGTGTGAGAGCTTTATGTTGGTGGATGTGCTGTTTTGGATATTTTCATGGTTTCCTTCAAGATTCTACTTTTAAAATTTAGGCATTTGCTCTCCAGTCTTTTTTTTCCTCCCTCTTCCAGCTCTCTGTACCATTCAGCTCTCCTTCTGGGTTCTCCAGGTCTCTTCTCAATGTTGGGAATTCCCCAGGTACATCCTCAGGTGCCAGGGACTTTTTTCCTTCTCCTCTATAGGCTAGTTGTATTATAAAATGAAGCCTTTTCTTGACACCACCCACCATTTTTCTCCATTTTTTTCTTCAATGTCTCCAGGCCATGGAAAGAAAATATTAGTGGTTGGAGGTTAGCGTTTCAGCTCTAAGCTGTTCTAGCTGCTAGAAAAGAAAGTTAAAATAAGGTGTTTAGATTTCACAATGCAAAGGGAGATGGGCAGGGCTACACCCAAAGCCGAGATGTTACTTTTCTAATCATTTGTTTTCAGTTCAGTAGAAGACACTAATGTGTCTGCCTACATTTTTTTTTTTTTTTTTTTGCAAAGATCAGATGTTATGCTTGTTGTTATTGTTCAGTCACTAGGTCATATCCGACTCTTTTTGACTCCATGGACTATAGCATGCCAGGTCCCTCTATCGTCCACTGTCTCCCAAAGTTTGTCCCAAAAGATCTGATACATCAACAAAAAGGATATCAATGGAAGATGGCAAAAGAGCCAGGAAATCAAGGAAGGGTAATAAAAGTGGCTTAGAAGATTTATAAAATGTTTTATAGATGGCACCTTGATCCACAAAAAATGTCTCTTATGTATCCTGACTTACAGCCTAAATGTTGAAGATGTGGTTGCCTGGACGCCACTTATTATCATATTTGGTGGTCGTGTAAAAATATAAAAGCTTTTTGGATTAAGATATGGTGGAATATTCAAAGAATTTTTAGAAAGAGGGTAAAATTTACTCCACAATTGTTTTTGTTAGGTATTGTTACTGATTGTGATGCTAAGGAGGTTATATTGATGTTGAATTTGATTACAGCCGCAAGGCTGCTAGTAGGGCAATATTGGAAGAAGGAATCTTTGCCTACCTTGCAAGAGTGGCTTTTTAAAGTTTCTTATTTGGCGGAAATGGCAAAGATTTCAGCTTTCTTAAAGGAGCAATCGCAAGAGAAATTTTTTGCCGTATGGGAAAAATGGATAAATTTCACACAATACAAATTGGATATAAAAAAATATCATTTAGCCTTTTTATAACTTGTATATAAATTTTGATATTTTATAGATTGCACTTTTTCTCTTTTTTCTTTTTTTTATCTCTTTTCTTCTTCTTTTTTCTTCTTTTTTAAGCACTTTTTCTTTTTAATGCTTATGTTTTTTTTGTTATATATATCTTATTGTTAATTATTTTATAAGTTGTTTAATTTTTTTTTAGGATTTTTAAAATTTTAATTAAGCCTATATTCAGCTCTGGGAAGCTCGGGGGGGATGGAGGGGGTGGTTTGGGAGGGGTTGGGTGAGGGTTGTTTTGTTTTTTTGTTGTTGTCTTTTTTGTTTTTTGTAAAAACTCTTAAAAATTTTCAAAAAAAAAAAAAGTGGCTTAGAAGAGTAAATGGCTGGATGGCTGGATGGAGTCACTGAAGCAGTAGGTGTGAACTTAAATGGACTCCAGAAGATGGTGGAGGACAGGAAGACCTGGAGGAATGTTGTCCATGGGGTCGCGATGGGTCGGACACGACTTCGCAATTAACAACAACAACAAAAGAAGAGTAAATATGGTGTCAGGAATCCTAACTGAGATTGGTAAAGCGAGCTACAAATAACAAAAGGGCCCCTAAAGATACATTCACAAGAAAACACAGAAGGAGAAGAATCAATACAGTAGCTACTCTGTGAGTACTGTAAGATGACAAGCCAAAACTATTTGATTCCTATTTTGATTTGTCTTATTGAAGTAAGCATGTACTTCACTAGTAACCTGTGACCTGCCTGAAAATATGGTCATAATACTACAAAGCTAATTCAGAACTACTAGTCTAGAGAGATGGCTGAAATGAAATCAAATATAATATTAATTTATTAAACAAAAATCAAGCACATAGGCATGGTATGGAATAGCAGTAATCCTTGAAATATTAGTATTTTGTGAAAAATAATCCAAGAATAGTAATTAATTGCAAAGTGAGTATGAGTGATGTACTTTTGAAAAAGGACAGATGTAATTTTATGCTGCTTCAGCAGAGGTATACTTTCCAAATCAAAAGAAAGAAATGTTTATTCTGCCTTGATTATACAGTATCCTACCTTGACGCCTTTAGAAGAATCCAGAGAAATTGGGACAGGCTTAGAGAAGAGCAATGAGGATGACTAGAAGCCAAAAATTAAGCCCTACGAAGAGTGATTGAAGGATGGGGGCATCTTTGATTTTAGGAAGAGAGGACTCTTCACATGCATAAAAGGCTGTTACGCTGAAGAAGCTTGAGATTTGTTCTCTATTTCTGTCATTCTATTATTATTTTCACCCACTTTTGAATACTTCTGCTCTCTTCCACCTGGCACTTTCTCTGTTCTTCCAAGATATCTGAAACGTAATGCAAAAGAATATGTATAGACTATCAGCAAGCTCCTTCTACACCCTAGGTGCAATTCATCAAGTTTAGAGCATGGAATAATAAGTTTCAATTTGAGTCTGGAAAAGCTCCCTAACATCAAAAACAGGCAGTGGAACCAATTAGTGAAAGAATTTGTTGGGTCCCCTTTCACTTGCATGTGTTCAAGCCATCTCTGAGGCTCCTTTAATCTGGATTCCTGGATTACATGGAGCAGGAAGTTGGACTACAATGGCCTAAATGGCTCTACACACACACACACACACACACACACACACACACTCCAACTTGGAATCCCAGATTATAAGAAAAACAGAATTGCAATCCTGCCAGGAAATCCTGGATATGTTTACTTGCTAGGTTCAAGCCCACCTTATTTTTAGGTAGATAGAGCACTCTATCTCTAACTTTTCTCCACAACAACTTCTGTGGCTGAAGTTGGATTGAGTATCAAAGTGGACAGGAACAATGAGAGGTTTTCACATTTGTTGGACTAAGTAACCCTAAATGCACAGGTAAGGGTTAATTGCAACAGTTAGTACCTTGTTATATGTAAAAAATGAAGGGTCCCTTGGTGCTTGTGAATTTTTGGAAGATTCCTTTAACTTTATTATGTTTGTTGCCCCTCTTACTGTTTCTTTTCTTTCATGATATGATCATACAGAATGATGCACTTTCTTCTGTTTCTGCGGGAACACTGGTATTTTGGCAAATTGGCTCAAGAAGGTAAGGAGAAAGGCGAGTAATGAAGATAAAAGGTAAACCTGAGACCAATTAAAATAGCGATCACAAAGTCAACTAATATTTTTTATTGTTTGCCACACTTTTTGCTGTACAGAATAGTTCATACCATGCAACAAGATTGCTTATGTTGTCATGTTGTCAATATGTTGTCTTGTATATTCAGTATTTCCCCTAGGTCTTGCTGTGCTGCCTCAAAGGAGGGAGAGCGCTCCTGGGAGCAATAATAATAATAATAATAATAATAATAACAACAACAACAACAACAACAACAACAACCACTGGATAATCAAGTGCCTAGAAATAACAGGAGTCAGTAGAAACATCGGAAAATTTGTGCAAAGATCGATGGCACAATGGAAGACACAGTTGCAGATCAATGGTGAGAGACTAGGAGAGGTTAATATCAAGAGAGGAATATTTCAAGGAGATTCATTGTCACCATTACTATTTGTTATTGCACTGTTTCCTCTGTCAACAATACTGAATAACTAAGGACATGGCTATCAAACATCAAAAACATCTACCAGACCATCCCATCTCCTTTACATGGATGATCTGAAGCTGTATGGAAAAACATCATCTGAAATAGACTCGCTGCTCAACACTGTCCGTATATATAGCCAAGATATTGTAATGGAGTTTGGCTTGGACAAATGTGCCACACTTACTATCAAACAAGGAAAAATAGTGAAAACTGAAGGAATCAAGATGTCCCACGAAAATAACATTAAGAGTCTGGATGAGGAAGATTACTACAAATACTTGGGTATCCTTCAAGCTGACAACATCAAGCACACTGAAGTCAAGAAAAAGATTAGAGGTGAATACTTCAAGAGAGTGAAGAAGATCTTAAAGTCCAAACTCAATGGAGAAAATACCATAAAGGCAATCAACACCTGGGCAATTCCAGTCATTAGGTACACAGCTGGAATAGTGGACTGGACTCAAGCAGAACTAAAAGCAATAGATAGGAAGACCAGAAAAATAATGACAATGAATCATGCCCTTCATCCACACAGTGACATAGACAGACTTTATCTACCAAGGCAAATAGGTGGGCGGGGAATGCTACAAGTACATCAGATGGTTGAAGAAAAAAAAATGGCTTTGGAAGAATATCTGAAGAACAATGATGAAGATGCACTGAAATTAGTATATCAGGAAGGCTTGCTGACTACAGAAGAAACCAAACTGTCCTACAAGAAAAACCAAATGAAGAACAGAATAGAGGCATGGGAAGACAAAGCACTACATGGCCAATACATTAAAAAAAAAATAGCTGGGAAAGCAGATAATAACAAGACCTGGCAATGGCTAAAAGCAGGAAAATTGAAGGGACTAATTCTGGCTGCACAAGACCAAGCCTTAAGGACAAATGCATATAAAGTCAAAATTGAGAAGACAGCAACAGACAGTAAGTGCCGCCTATACAAAGAAGCTGAAGAAACAGTGGACCACTTGGTAAGCTGTTGCAAGAAGATTGCACAGACTGATTACAAGCAGCGGCATGACAAAGTAGCAACAATGGTGCATTGGAAGGTCTGCAAAAAATATCATTTGCCTGTAAGCAAAAACTGGTGGGATCATAAAATAGAGAAAGTCATAGAAATGATAAAATTAAACTGCTCTGGGACTTCAGAATTCAAACAGACAAGCACCTGCAACATAACACCCCAGACTTAACAATTGTCGATAAGAAAGACAAAAAAGTCTGGATAGTGGATGTGGCAGTGCCTGGAGATAGCAGAATAGAAGAGAAAGAACTGGAGAAGAGAACAAAATACAAAGACCTACAAATAGAAATAGAAAGACTGTGGCAAAAGCAAGCAAGGGTAGTACCAATAGTGATAGGCTCCTTGGGTGCAATCCCAAAACAACTGGAGCACCACTTGAACACCATTGGCATTGACAAATGCGCTATTAGTCAATTGCAAAAGGCGGCCTTACTAGGAACTGCTTCCATCCTGCGACGATATCTGTAATACCATCAAACATCCACATCTGCCTATCCCAGGTCCTGGGTAAGGACTCGATAGGTAGACAAAATGCCAAATCCAGTCTGAACATCTGGCTGACTGTGCGATGATCCATAATAATAATAATAAAGTTGGAAGGGACCTTGGAGGTGATCAAGTCCAACTCCCTGCTCAGGCAGATAATCCTATACCATTTTGGCTGTCCAGTCTCTTCCTAAAAACTTCCAGTGTTGGAGCATTCACTGCTTCTGGAGGCAGGTTGTTCCACTGGTTAATTGTTCTAACTGTCAGGAAGTTTCTCCTTACTTCTAGATTGCTTCTGTCCTTGATTAGTTTCCATCCATTGCTTTTTGTCCTTCCTTCAGGCGCTTTGGAAAATAGCTTGACTCTCTCTTCTCTGTGGCAGCCCCTGAGATATTGGAACACTGCTATCATGTCCCCCCTCGTCGTTCTCTTCATTAAACTAGACATACCCAATTCCATCAACCTTTCCTTATATGTTTTAACTTCCAGTCCCCTAATCATCTTTGTTGCTCTTCTCTGTACTCTTTCTAGAATATCAACATCTTTTTTACATTGTGGTGACCAAAACTGGATGCAGTATTCCAAGTGTGGCCTTACCAAGGCATTGTAGAATGATATTAATACTTCGCGTGATCTTGATTCTATCCCTCTGTTAATGCAGCCTAGCACTGTGTTGGCTTTTTTGGCAGCTGCAGCACACTGCTGGTTCATATTTAAATGATTGTCCACTAGGACTCCAAGATCCCTCTCACAGTTACTACTATTGAGAAAGGTACCCCCTATACTATACCTATACATTTGGTTTTTCTTGCCTAAATGTAGAACCTTACTTTTTTCACCATTGAATTTCATTTTGTTAGATAGCGCCCAGTGTTCAAGTCTTTCCAGATCCTCCTGTATCCTAAGTCTGTCTTCTGTCATCTGCAAATTTGATGAGTTCCCCATCTATCCCCTTGTCCAAATCATTGATGAAGATGTTGAAGAGCACTGGACCCAGAACAGAGCCCTGGGGCACCCCACTACACACTTCCCTCCATGTAGATGTGGTTCCATTGAAGACCACACACTGAGTACGACCGGTCAGCCAGCTACGGATCCATCTAGTGATGATGCTGTCTAACCCACATTTTTCTATCTTATCAAGTAGTAGGTTGTGATCTACTTTGTCAAATACCTTACTGAAGTCCAAGTAAATTATATCTATAGCATTCCTCTGATCCACTAATTTTGTCACTTGGTCAAAGAATGCAATAAGGTTTGTCTGGCATGATCTGTTTTTGACAAACCCATGTTGGCTTTTAGTAATGACTTGGTTTGCCTGTAGGTATTCGCTGATTCGTTGTTTGATTATCTTTTCCAGAATCTTCCCAGGTATTGAGGTCAGGCTAATAGGTCTGTAATTTCCTGGATCCATTTTTTCCTCTTTTTTGAAGATGGGAACTACATCAGCTCTTTTCCAGTCCTCTGGTAGTTCCCCAGTGCTCCAGGATCTTTGAAAAATATAGTTCAGTGGTTCTGAGATCACATCTGCCAGTTGCTTGTGAACCTTGGGGTGTAATCCATCTGGTCCTGGTGATTTGAACTCGTCTAGGTTGGACAGGTGCTCACTTACCATTTTCTTGCCTATCTTAACTTGCGTTTCTATTCTGTTTTTTATGGCACTATTTTTGATAGGTTGGTCTGCTTTTTCCCTTTGTGTAAAGACAGATGCGAAAAATGAGTTAAATAGTTCTGCTTTCTCCCTGTTGCTTGTCACCTTCTTGCCACTTTCACCACTAATGGACCAATCACTTCTTTCACTTTTTTCTTGTTTTTTACATGTTGAAAGAAGCTTTTTTTAAATTATTTTTGACTTTGATCACAAGCCTTAGTTCATTTTGAGCCTTAGCTTTCCTCACTTCATCTTTGCAGATGGGCTATTTGCTGATATTCTGACTTAGTTATGTGTCCCTCTTTCCACTTTCTATATTTGTCTTTTTTATCTTTCAATTTATCAGAGAGATCTTTGTGCAGCCATGCTGGTTCCTTTTGAGAACTGTTATTTTTCCTCTTTGTTGGTATTGTACTAGACTGGGCTTTTATTATCTCACTTTTCAAAATTTCCCAAGTAGCTTGAGTTGTTTCCCCTGGAGGATTCTTATCCATGGAATCTTTCCCAAACCCTCTCTAAGTTTATTGAAATTAGCTCTCTTGAAGTCCAAGGCTCTAGTTTGACTGTGTTCTAGTGCTTGTGCTTCCATAATGTTGAATTCCAATATTGCATGATCACTTCCTCCCACAGTTCCTATGGCTTCAACACCTTCTATCATTTTATCTCTGTTAGTGAGAAGTAGATCCAAAATGGCTAATCCCCTAGTTACCTTCTCTATTTTTTGGAAGACAAAGTTGCCTACTAGGTTTGTCAGGAATCTGTTTGATCTTCCACTTGGTGCAGAGTTTGTCTCCCAGTTGATGTCAGGGTAGTTAAAGTCCCCCATTACTATTGTGATGTGCTTCCTACATACCTTAGTTAGCTGACAGTGATGATTTATTCAATCTTATATGTTGCCTGGCTATCAGCTACTCTCAGTGGTTTACAACTGTTAAAATGTTTAAAAACAAATGATAGAAACAGCCCAAGAAGAGGACAAAGAAAAAGAACAATAGCCAAGAAAATAAACTCTGAAAGGAAAAAAGGGGCATTGATGCTGTCCAGAAGCCTTTAAGGACCTTGGGATTATCCACCCCTACTTCTTGGGGAACCTCATTCCAAAAAGTAGAAACTGCTACAGAGAAGGAGCGCTATTGTGTGGATGAGGAAAGAATGCCAGGACATGAGCCAAGAGTATTTGCACATACTTTTTGCATGAAGGCCTGATGATCATCCCAGCTGCCCAACTAAAGCAAGCAAGCAGGCCCCTGTGTTGGTCAGTATTGATAAAGGCAGATGGTGAAAGGCAGGAGATCCTTTTAATGACAATGGCAAAATATTATTCAATACATACCTCACCCACATACATGAGGCACATTGGATTTTTTGTTCTGCTGACCTGCATAGTTGGTCAGCAGATCGTCCACATTTGGCTCTGTGGAAGGAAAGATGCAAGATTTTTTCTTCCTTATAGTCTGGTGTCCCCTGGGAGTTTGAGAGAGAGAAAAGAACCACACTTGCACTGCGGAGAGATAAGAAGAAAAATGATGGAGGCACAGCGTTGATGGAAGCTGGTGAGCTGAAGAAAAAGCCAGTTCATATTTGAAGGACGTGAAACTAAACATCAGCAATGTGGTGGACTGAGCAACGAGACTTTGAAACTAACACAGTTGAGTAGCTAAACCTAACAGCCTCACATGCCTTCCATGAAAGCAGTCCAGGCACAGCAAGTAATTATTTTACTTCCCTCTGACAAACTAATATGGACTGAAAGCCAGAGAATCAACTTGGTAAAAGGGAGCAATTACCAGATTACTACAAGCTACAGTAGGACCTACAGGTAGTCTTTGACTTATAACAGTTCATTTAGTGACCATTTGAAGTTACAGCGGCACTGGAAAAAAATGAATTTTGACCATTTTTCACATTTGTGACCATTGCAGCATCCCTATGGTCACGTGATCAAAATTCACCTGCTTGGCAACTGATTCATATTTATGACTGTTGCAGTGTCCTGGGGGGAAGGGTCATATGACCAACTTTTGCAATGTTCTGACAAGCAGAGTCAATGGGGAAGCCAGATTCACTTAACAATTGTGTTACCAACTTAACAACTGAGTGATTCACTTAACAACTGTGGCAAGGAAGGTTGTAAAATGGGGCAAAATTCACTTAACAACTGTCTTGCTTAGCAACAGAAATCTTGGGCTCAGTTGTTGTCGTAAGTCAAAGACTACCTATAGTAAAGTATGGGGGCTGGAGGGTGTAGGAAATACAGGGTGAAGGTAAAGGAACATTAAGACCTGGGTAAAATGAATAGAATTCTCCACCCTTAAAGACAAGGACTAGAAGAAGAAGAAGAAACCCCTGCTAATATTGCCTTGATTGCTAAGAATGTTGTGTAGATAAGAACACAAGGTAAAAGAGACAATTGTTATCTTGTTAAGTACTATCACTTGTCATTTATAGCATTAAGCACAAATACGCTGCATACATTTATATATATATATTTTTTCTGAGGTTTTCGCGGGTGTTTGTATGTAGGTCTTTGGTTATTCGGGTTTTCTCCTGCGTAAAATTGGAAGTGTCTTGGCGACGTTTCGACGAAGTCCCATTCGTCATCTTCAGGCTGGTGTTTTCAGCTTCGTGCTTCGAGGAGCAAAGCACGAAGCACGAAGCTGAAAACACCAGCCTGAAGATGACGAATGGGACTTCGTCGAAACGTCACCAAGACACTTCCAATTTTACGCGGGAGAAAAACCCGAATAACCAAAGACCTACATATATATATATATATATATATAATATATATATATATATATATATGGATGGATGGATGGATGGATGTATATACTCTGAGTGTGTGGTTTAATAAGATATATCTCTTATAAATACCAAAGGAAAACTGTTCAGCCTTAGGCACAAAGCCAGCTGGGTGACCTTGGGCCAGTCCCCCTCTCTCAGGCTTGGGAAAAAGACAAGGGCAAACCACTTCCCCCAAAAAAAAAACCTTGCCAAGAAACCAGCAGGGGCATTCTGAGTGCTTACCTGGAGTCCACACTGACTTGAAGGAACACAAAGGGATCAAAACAAACAAAGGAGTGTAACCCTGCCCCAGGCTCAAAACTTCTCTCATATTATTACTCCACACACATTCCCTCAGGCTCAAGATAGCTTAATGGTTTAATCCAGACAGGAAGCGGTAGGTATCCTCTTTTTCTACCTAATGGCAAGTTGTGGCCAATTAGTGCCCGTTCCCTGCTGACAAGGTGTTTGGGTACCCTGCTGGGCTCCAAGGGGAAGACAGAACAGAAACAGTTGTTGCCTAAATACATCTGTTCATGTTGCCTCTCTGCATTTCACAATTCCTAGGAAGCAGCTGACTCTGAGCAAGTTCTAGATCTTAATATCAAGGGAAGACCCTCCCCAGGATTCGGGAGGGGATATCAATTGTGTCATTTTCTTCTCCATAACTAGGAAAGCATTGTGTTGCTCAACTTTAGAATAGCGTCAGCACTTTCCATCCTGAGCTCGGGTCAACTGAGTCAAATTAAGCATTTGTAGGATTAGCGCCTTAAATCGCCTACAAACCAAAGAGCTCTGGGCTTAGCAAAACATTAGAAAATTGGTTGAAAATAGAAGCTTCCGTTTAAGCCGTTGTCAAGGTCAGAGAAAAAGCAGTCCTTATTTCATCTCCCCTTGAGAGTTCCTTACTCCAATGCACACAAACCATAATGATTAAGCATAATGTAAAAGAGATTACTTAACTAGATTGCCATTTTATTTTTGTAATCATGTATCTCACTAGGAGAGGTTCCCATTATGAATGTTGCAATGATTATTGATGGTTAAAGAAAATTTAACAAACAGCATAATCAAACAAAATCGATCCGGTAGATAAATGTGTGCGTGTATCTGTGGGTGTTTACAGGCAAATTATTTTTGTGTGTTTTCGTATGCTATTCAGAATTATAGGCTCATATTCCTGTGAGCTGATGATGAATAAAGTAAACAAACTCACTTTTAAATTAATATTTTTAGGATCATTGGTGAAAACGGAAAATCCATCTGTCTAGTAATAATATGTATTAATACTATGTTCCCTGTTGCCTTCAGTCACCATAAACATAGACATACACATGTATTTGCAGATATACATTATAGACCCTGGCTTCAAAAACAATTATCTTTCCTTTTCTTACATTGAAGGGCAAATTCTTAAAATATTTTAAGCATAGATAGATAAAAGAGAGAGAGGGGGGGGAGGGAGGGAGGGAGGGAGGGAGGGAGAGAGAGAGGGAGGGAGAGAGAGAGAGAGGAGAGAAAAAGAGAGAGAGAGAGAGAGAGAATGTGTTGCATATCACACTATCCACAAAGAATTGTTTAAAGAACTTTTTATTAAGTTTAATGCTTGGCTCCTGTTTTCCAACGTACAAAGCAGAAATATTTCATGAAACACTCAAGTAAAGTAGATTCTGGGTCTTTCACTTCTCTCCCAGTTCATTCGGAGTTCAATTTTATTGAAAATTAAACATTTATAACAAACAAACAAAAAATTAATGTAAAATAGTAGGCTAACTTTTTAAAATATTTTCAACTACTCAGCTAATTTTATTTCCCAGCATGCTCATAGTGGAAATATGAAAGTCCCTAGAATTTAATTCAGTTGAACCTCAAGTACTTGAACTTAATGAAGTTGATACATCTAGGATGATTTGCAGCAAAAAAAAATCTTGAGGAAAAATACCAGATACATTGCTTAGTTTTGCTTTCCCTTTAGAGTTCCTACAACTTTAACATAAAATATTGTTTGCCCTATATCAAGGTCCTATTGCACTCACTGGTTAGTTTCTTTAGAGGAGGCCTACCTAATATTGAATTAACTTTTTTTAAAAAAAATGTATGCCTAGATTCATTTTTTTCAATTCACGGCTTCATTAAACCACCTTCCTGCATGAAGAGGTATGAAGCAGTATCTCTGACTGCCAAGACTTTGACATTTTTGCAAGTGCCTCTGCTTTACTGGTCCTTTGTGGACAGCATAAAGTCAGGAATAAAAATCACGAATTTTGAGTCCTGAAAATCAGGAATAAAAACCAACCAACTAGAAGAGTGATAGAGGAAGCTATAACCTTGCTATGCCATTGTCCCAGACTAAAAGAAAAGAGATCTAAAATTCAATTTGCTTGTAAGAGGAGGTTTTTTCCCCTTAAGTTAGGTCCCAATCCATAGATCTTCATGTGCAAATGCAGCAGATGTTCCTACCTGTGTAAATGAATTACCACACTCTTCATCAATTGAAACAGGTGGGTAATGGTGTGGCAGGGAAGGAGCATAGACTATTATGCACAGAAGGAAGGAATTCAACTTCTTGAAGTCTGAGAAAAAGAAAGAGTCTACATAACATTAGAATTCTTGATATGCGTATTTCTTATACTTTTCTCAGCCAAAACTACAGAAGATCATCATCAGTATAATGTCAGGCACAAGGAATCGGAACCATGAGCCATGGTGGCGTAGTGGTTAGAATGCAGTACTGCAGACTACTTCTGCTGACTGCCATCTGCCAGCAGTTCAGCAGTTTGATTCTCACTGGCTCAAGGTTGACTCAGCTTTCCATCAGTAAAATGAGGACCCAGATTGTTGGGGACAATATGTAAATTGCTTATAGAGGGCTGTAAAGCACTGTGAAGTGGTATATGTTTAAGTGCTATTACTATTTGTAAGGTTGCAGCATAGATGATTTATTCAAGCCTATACACATAAATCTGGTCAATTAGATTTTTTTTTTTAACAAAAAAGCACTGTCTGTAATTATTGCAAAAGAAGGCTCTGTTTCTATGAGCCTGCCCACTCATTAATGCCCACTTCAGATATTCTCATCATCATCACTCAGTTATCTATGGAACACCCTTCCCCTTGTGATCTGATTGGCCCTTATCCTTTTAATCTTCCAGAAAGCACTTAAGAATTGGCTTTTCCCAGAAACATTGGGATAGGGTGAGGTTGGACAAGAGTGTTGTAGGCATTGGGGAAGTTTGGTTGTGGCACCAGATTGTTATTGTTTTCACTGTGATTTTGTTTTATCTTTTGCAGTGAGTTGCCCAGAGTTTGGTTTTAAGATGGGCGGTCATACAGGTAGTCCTTGACATATCGTCTTAGTTGAGCCCAAAATTTCTGTTACTAAGCAAGACATTTGTTAAGTGAGTTCCACACCATTTTACCACCTTTCTTGCCACAGTTATTAAGTGAATCACTGCAACTGTTAAGTTAGTAACACGGTTGTTAAGTGAATCTGACTTCCCCATTGATTTTGCTTGTCAGAAAGTTGCAAAAGGTAATTGCATGACCCTGGGACACTGCAACCATCATAAACATGAGTCAGTTGCCAAATAGCCGAATTTTAATTACGTGACCATGGGAATGCTGCAACATTTGTAAGTGTGAAAAACAGTCATAAGTCACTTTTACAGTGCTGTTGTAACTTTGAACAGTCACTAAATGAAAGGTTGTAAGCCGAGGACTGTCTATCTGTATACGTATTTTAAATAAATATATAAAATAAAATATGAACTGGATTTGAGTAAAATCTCTATAGTTAAATAGAGTAGCTCCAACTCTGAATACTTTTAAGATGACCTTCTATCTCACAAAGACATTTGTACTCAATAAATTATTTGGTCTTTCCAAGTGATTCTGCTTTTATGTTTTCAGGAACTTGTACTGAATTAAGATTTTTTTATGTCTCCCTTTAGTGATTGCCATCAAAAATGCTTGGTCAGCCACAGATATCAATATTTATATGTAAACTAAGTTAGCATGGAGCTGCTATAGAAATAATGATAGATAATAATTCAGTTTTGCACTGCTTAATACTTTTAATGAGATGGCAGAAACTCACAACTCCTAATCCTGCATTAGAATTACCTGTAATTTGAAATGCCACATCAGTGAATCCTGGAAAGATTTATCAAGCTCATCACTGAAACAGGCCATGTTGGATGAAACAAAAATGGCCTTGGATCAGATGCCACTAATTATACTCAGAATTTGTCTTTTGTTTTATCAGATTTGAGCTTGCTCTCCACAGCATATAAACCCCTGAAGAATCCATGGCTGGAACAGCCAAAGAACAATTGGCTTCAACATTTCCCAGATAGTTCAGCTGCTACCCAATAAAGCCATTCACAGAGCTCTCTGCCATCTTAGGAAAAAGCATTTGACCAGATCTCGAATTCTGCTCTTCTTCAGAGATGAAGTGTCTTACATTGGCCTCATTGAACAATTCCTTGTATCCAACAGTAGGTTTTCTGACATAGTGTGACTATTGCAAAAGGAGAAGCAACTGGTTCAACTTTTAATGTGGTCTTTATAAGGCTATTTTTTTTCACCTAGAGTATGATCTATGTCAGTGATGGCGAACCTATGGCACGGATGCCAGAGGCGGCACTCGGAGTCCTCTCTGTGGGCACACGTGCCATTGCCCCAGCCTCGCCTCCCCCCGTGATCCCCTCCTCTCCATCAGCCCCCCTGAAGGAGAGTCGCCCCTGGGCGTGGCCCATGCAGAGCAGCGCAGCCAAGGACATGGCAGCCAGGCAGTGTAGACAGGACTCTGCTCTCACACCCCATCGTGCACAGTTGATGCTGCAGAGTGCAGGCAGAGGGCATGACCGCCATAGCGCTGCTGGGCTGCCTGGGCAAGCTGCGGCAGGCCCTGGAGGCAGTGAGTGGCCCTGTAGGCAGGTGGGGTGGGGGATGGTAGGTGGGGCATGGGCGGGGCAGGGGGTAGAGGGGGCGGGCAGTTTTTGGGCACTCAGTCTCTAAAAGGTTCGTCATCACTGATCTATGCTGTAGGCATGCCTCTCTTATTTGTAAAAAGTGTTTTATAGCTATTTCAGTATCAAGAATTTCTAAGAGGTTGGTGACTCCTTATTAATCATATATTTTGATACTTGATCAAGAAGACCAGGAGAAAGCTTGAGAAGTCGACTTCATACTGGCGTTGAGAATGGCTGTTCACTTAGTTTGTTGCTTGCTGAAGGATTTTTATGAAAGGGTGTCTGTCTTCTCTTGCTCCTCCTCAGAGAAGAACTGGAGTTCTGGGTAAGTCAATGAGTAGAATCTACATGGAATAAGTGATTAAGGAGTCAATTGTGATTAACTCTTTACTTGATTATTTTATGCTGGCATAGTGAAAGGAGCTTCAAGAGGAAGTTAACTCTAAAATTGAAGAGAAAATGATGATGATGATGATGATGATGATGATGATGATGATGATGATGATGGTGGTGATGATATCCATTCAATCAAGTCTGACTCTTGGTGATTCTATGAGCCAGGTCTCTCTACATCTTCTGATCAAATAGAAAATAGAAATGATAATTGTCTAAAATATTTGGAATAAGAAAAATTACACCACACCAGGACCTTTCATCATTTATGGTGAACATGTGACAAAGCAAAGAAATACTGGAGTAGAATTCACATCTTAAGACAGAAGAGATCTTAAATATAATATAAAGATAAAACCAGATACTTTTCTTTTGGGTTTAATGGAAAAAGATTTGGAAAAAATTGGGACTTTGATGTTATATATGTTGATGCCATATATCAACATATTACTCTATGCACAAAAATGGAAGGATACCTTGATTCCTACAATGGATGAATGCAGTGCTTTTTTTGTAAAAAAAAAAAAAAAAAAGGTGCCGGAACTCACACACATCATACAACCCGCCTTGCCTACGCTACAAGGTTCCATCCAAAAAAGGTGCAGGAACTCCGTTCTGGGTGTTCTATGACAAAAAAAGCCCTGGATGAATGGCTGCCAAAGCTGACGGAGTTAGCAGTGATGGCCATATTGACTGCTCTGATTAAAGAAAAAAACACAATTAATTTTGTTTCTTTTTGGAAACCGCTTTTGGACTTTATGCTTCAGGTGGAAAAAAATGAAGCTTTGATTTTGGGTTTTGCCGATTAGATAGGTTTGTTGTTATAGAAATGGCTAGTTTGTATTATTATATAACAGTAAAAAAGTTGAGATCTGATGCTATTATCTTATTCTACTACATCAAAAGGAGTCAGAAGTCAATGCTTTTTCTTTCTTTTTTCCCTTTGCCCTGCACTTTTCCCTTCCCTTTTTCCTTCCTTATTTTCCTATTATTATTTTCTTTTGTATTTTATATTAATAAAATTTTGAATGAGAAAAAAAAATTACACCACATCATGGGGTTCACTTTGAACATGATCTGGTTTTTCCAAAGATGTCCCTGTTTTATCCGCATATTTGCATCTCCATGGTAGATGAAGATTCTGGTGCTGCAATGTTCTCCTCCTGCCATAACTCACAGAGAGAATCCTGGCAAAGCTCCATCCCAGCCGGAGTGTCCCAGCTTCTTTCTTTCATTTTTGTTGGACTTTTCCAACAACAACGAGCTGCTCCGAGTTTACTTCTCTTCATTCCACAAATTCTACCAATTTCCTACTCCAAGCTTACAACCCCTTTCGATTCCCATTGGCTTCAAAGGAAAAGTTAACAGCAATGCAGCTTAAACTTGCAGAGGCTCATAAAAACCAAGCTCATAAAAGAAAAGTTGTCAAATTCAAGATGTATGGAATTGGGCAAAGGCCACAAATCAATCCAGAGTGCACTATCTAAAAAGGAGAGAGGGAAAGAGAGAGAGAGAGAAAGAGAGAGAGAGAGAAATTTGGTGCAATACGAAAAAGACGACACATCATTAATCTTGCAGGTGTGCTGTGAGCAAGTTGTTTAGGCTTCTGAATCCCATTAGGAGGAGGATGGTGCTTGAGTAGCATGGGGCAGGAGGGTCTTCATCCCAATTGCTTTAATCTAGGTAGTAAGGCTGCTGGAAGTTGAGAAAACTATCTCTGAAGAAATGACACTCTTTAAAATCATAATTCACAGGAATTTTCTGTAAAATTGACTCAGACCTGTAAGCTTTCCTAACACTGTTTTAGAGAGGAATATTAATTCAAAACACGCACACCCCCACAACAAAATCAAGGCATATGCTCAGGTATTTCATTCTGAAGCACATTCAAAATTCTCTACAGCAGCAAGGCATTAAAAATTAACTTCTTTTTGGAGCTCCTTTAACTATGCCAGCATAAAATTATCAGATAAAGTGTTAATGACAATTGAACTGCCGTTAGTGTTCCTCCAGGGCTTACACAGAACTCCATTTTTTCTCTGTGGAGAAGACACCCTTACTTAAAAACCTGAATTTTGCCCCCTCTTACAACTTTTCTTGCCATAGTTGTTAAGTGAATTGCTGCAGTTGTTAAGTTAGTAACATGGTTATTGTGGCTTCCCCATTTGACTTTGCTTATCAGAAGATCGCAAAAAGTGATCACATGACCCCAGGACACTTCCACCATCATAAATATAAGTCAGATGCCAAGTGTCTGGATTTTGATCACATGACCATGGGGATGCTACAATGGTCGTAAGTGTGAAAAACGGCCGTAGGTCACTTTTTTCAGTGCTATTGTAACTTCGAACAGCCATTAAATGAACTGTTGTTAGTGAAGGATTATCTGTAGGTCATATGTGGAAAAAACAGGCTTTTAAAGACCGCTTATTAAAAGACAAAAGTGCAAGGAAAGGATTCCTCATTCTTCCCTGCCCGATGTGGGTTGACCCAGAGCTTGATGGCCTTCCAGAAAGGCCTGAAGAAATGGTTTTGCCATTAAATGTTTGTACGGTTTCTGGATCATTGTTTTCTTCTTCTGTATTGTACACTTTTTTTAAAAAAAACTTTTAATACTTTTAATATTTGTATGGCTATTTTATTTTGAGGTTGGGTTGGATTTTTTTTTAAACTTGGTATTTATGTTTATAAACCACCCAGAGTCAAAATGTGAGATGGGCAGCTATATACATTGAATAAATAAAATGAACTGCATTTGAAAAACTGATTACACAATATTTAGATCACTGTACTGATTGATTTGATTTGATTTTAGTGGTTCCCAAATAAATAGCCACTTTAGGTGACTCACATAATAAAGGCACAATACAGTAAGATAATAAAAATATAACAATAGAAATAACAAACAGGAGGTCTCAAAAAGGCAATCTGGACAACTCACATCAAAACATACAACATATTTATTTATTTCTATAGATTTTTATCTATATAAAACATTCATAACACACCTTCCTCCTATTTTTCTCCACAGATGCAAGAATTTTTTATGCTTTACTCTGAATGATTTAATTTACTTATGAACATTTCCTTCTATAGAAAAATGGTAAATAAAATTATAGAGTAGGCTTCAATGTACAAATTATGCTTTTCAGTGATCTTTTGGAATACCTTATCTCTGAAAGTGAAGATGGCACCGTCTCTCTTTATATTTAGAAGGAGATTTAAAACTGGAATTTTAACTGGTGTTTGATCCTGTTTAATTTGTTTGGACTTCATATTATGGTTCTAACTATATATACAGGTTGTGTTGTTTGCTGTTCAGAGTCCTAGTTGGTTGGGGTGAGGCTTTATAAATACAGCAAATAAACAAAAAAATTAATGGTTCTGGCACAGTGGTTAGAATGCAGTACTGCAGGCTAACTCTGTCAACTGCCTGCAGTTGAATCCTGACCTACTCAAGGTTGACTCAGCCTTCCATCCTTCCGAGGTCAGTAAAATGAAGAACCAGATTGTTGGGGGCAATAGGCTGACTGTGTAAACCACTTAGAAAGGGCTATAAAGCATGGCATATATAAGTTTATTGCTATTGCTAAATAGCCCACATATCCAGCATGAATCCTAGCTACTTCTTATAAGCAAATGAGGTGGTTCTACTGGTATGAAATACCATGTTCAACTGGAGGCTCTATAGCCTTCCTATAGATCTGAGGTGGATTTTCCTTTGAACAAGTAGCCTTGAGTTAAAAACAGTCACATTCCAATAATTTAGGCTTATGTGCAACTGAGCATCTCACTGTCTGAAACATTTCCGATAAATGTTTTGCCATTTTTCCTGAAACCTGTCATTCATGATGAATAGAGTAAGCAGAGAGGCTTTCATCAATCTTAGAAAAAACATGATGGACGTTGTTATACCAGAACTGTTGGAGAAATATATTAACACTGAGCATGTCTTCACAAGAGACAGTGATACATCTGAAGGAAGTTATTGTATTGTATTTCTAATATGCAGGTGTAACAGAATAAAGCCAGACATCAATACTTAATAAATGCTTTAGTAATGTATTATGAATTATGAATGGGTGACTATAGACAACACATAAAATATGTATAATGTTTTCTGGTGATTGTTAATCTAACACTGCTATTGTTTGAGAAACTATTAATGATAAAGAGACAAGCAGTGTATATTTCTAGGCATGTTCAGGAAGTTCCTTTAATTAAAGAACAGTTTACAAATAAAATGATCTTGACTAAATTGGTTGCTGATGTATTACAATTGCTTAATAGACTATTCATTATTAATGAATGGGGTAACCACATTCTATAGCCAAGATTGAGTAACCACGTTCTATAAAAACTTCACTTTTACCAAGTTCAAAAGAGATACTTTTGTGTTTATGGTCTGATCAAATGTTCTGTTAATTTAAGCTGAATTTACAGTCGAATTTAAACAATAAACCATTTGATGTTACTTCTAAGCGTTTTAATTAACTAAATTGCATACTTTTTGATTAAAAGATATAGATCTATCAGTGATGCTCTATGCTTGTTTGTTTAGCTTTTTGACCCACAATTTCTTCCTAAGATGCCCTCTGAATGAAGGTAAGAATCATTTATTCTATGGGCCAGATGTTGCCTCCTCCTACTTAATTTTCTGGAGCCATTCCAAGATCATGCCATCAATAACACTATAGCATTGTTGTTGAATTAGGATTGGGAAGACTGGAATATAAAAACAGCCTCAGCCATGATGACACTGGGCCTGATTTTGCATCAATCACCCAATTTCATAGGGTTATTGTTGTAGGTCAGGAAGGGCATCCAGCCAGTAAACGCTCAAGCTCTGTTCAGTCATCCTGACTCCAACTTGATGCAAGGGATTACGGGGTTATTAAAAAAAAAAAATGTTGTAGGTCAGATGGAAAAGGGAGTGTCCTGAACACCAACTCAGATACTAAAAAAACAGGATATGAATGAAACAAATAAATTCTAGCCAAGTGTTTTCTTCCTCCTCCTCTTAAAATTAAGGCTCATTGTGTGCTTTATGTCTCCAGTGGACTTCACTCCTCTATTCGATCTTTTAATTTTCTAAGTCTCTCAAAATACAAAACAGACTAATGATTCCACTATGCAGCATTTGAAATGCCCAAAAAAGTCTAAACAATGTGTGACATGACCACAAAAAGGCTGCCCCTCCATCTCAGGGCACAGGACGCTGATGTCTTTGGTGCCAAGTTACCTATTGCATTAACCACCATTCCTTGGGCTGTCTAATATCTACTTCAACTGAACCTAGTATCAGTACAAAGGACATTGTATTGCTGTTCCATATCCATAACTGTGAGATTAAAGAATGCTAAAGAAACACCTGGGTTCTTTGAATCTGAGAAGTTCCATATTTCACATGCCATGTACGCTTTTCTAAGTTCTGGATGCTAATCGTAGCTTTGATAGAACTAAAGTCATGCCCTAAGGGGAAAAAAAAGACATGAACATGTCCCTGTGGTCACCAGAATTCAAGTTCAGTTCAGAGATTTTGCTTTAATATTCTCAAAAACAAAGATTGAAGAAAAGGAGATAGGGGAAAAGGTCAGGAAAATGCATTAAGCCTGGGGAAAGAGAATAGGGTCAGCTTCAGGGCATTTTTGATCAAGCACTGAGATATTCCCTCGTCTGAAAAAAAAAAAAAATTCACCGGTTCCCCTTTTAATTTTTCTTAGATTAGCTGCCCAGCATCACTTTTTTGAGTGAGATGGGCAGCATATAAATTAAATCAATAGATTTTTTTTTCAAACTATTATCAACTTTCTTTTTCCTCATGGTGATACTTCACATTTTCTCACTATTTGAGACCCCAAAGTTTAATGCAAAACAGCTCAGCTTATCTTCGGATCTGTCATACGCTTGTTGAGGAAAATGACAATTTTTAATCCTACAGTACCTTTTTCCTAACTAAGGGCCCACAAATGAGTGCTTGTATAAATTAACATTACTAGATATTGTTTACCTTTGGTGTTATGTCTCCCTTTCTATGCCTATATTACCTATAAGTATGACAATTAAAGTACTTGCCCAGTGTAAAATATATTGCAATGAAAATAAACAAAAATCAGAATAGGTATAAGTTATATCTGTATCTGCAGCTGACCACAATGAGGAATGTATTTCTTGGTAAATGGGACTAATTTTGGACAGATGGAAAAATCAGAAAGAAAAACTTCATTACTATTTTCTTAAGGAAAACTTTAAAACATAGGGTAGATCAAAAGCGAAAGCAGGACTAAAACAATAACAGGGCAAACTAGATTGGAGCTAGGTTGTTACTGGTATAAGGTGGAAGTGATGGCTCAAAGCTAGCTTGCTTCAGTTCAAAATCCTCTATCACAATCTAGCTCTTAGTTGACAGTTAGGGTCCCAGAGATCAACAAATGGGAAGTGATGTGTCAGCTGCACAAGAAACTTAAATTGCTTGGGGAAAGAATTGTGCGGAGAGAAAGAAGAAGTAGGATTAAATTCAGAGGTCAACAGTTTTTTCTGAATTAAGAATTGTCCTTGGACCAGATCACCATCAGACATAAGTGGAACAATCTTAAAATTATTAATTTTACTTTTTCACTTAATATGCATTTCTCTGTTTCACTTCCTTAGCAACAGTGTGAAATCATTTGGCAAGTTGACTTAATAGACTAACTAGCATGTTAATAGTTACTTTTAATGAAAACAACCCATACATTTTTGTCTTCTATTTCTCTTGAAACCTGACAGTCAGCAACATGGCAATCAAAAAGTGGATTATTATTACTACTATATTACTACTACTTTCCCGTTGCAAAACAAAACAAAACAAACTGATTTCCTGAAATGTATTATAAATATTCTGCATGATAGGAGTCATCTTTTTATTGGCTCAAAATACCCAAAATAACTTACAGATCATTTAAAACAAAACAAAACATTGAACTGTAATCTAGTATATCTCAAAAACCTGCCATTCTTTTTTTTAAAAAATCAATTTTGCCATTTTACCTCTCTGTAATAGTTTCAACAATTTTGCAAAGTCATACAAGCTTTTTATAACAAGAGATTCCAGATTGCTGCTCAAGATGTTATTATTTTAAAGGAAATTCCATCTAAAATTTTAAGAAACAGGAAAGACTTTGCTTTCTTAGCTAATGAGCTTAAAGCAAGATTGATGCCATTCAGATGGGAGATTCCGATGGGTATCGTTCTGAGCCATGCGGGGATGCGTTATAGGTTGAATACGGTTGCTAAAGCTAAAGAGTTTTATAATACGGTCCTGGGTGCAGGCTCAGCGTCATCTGTTCAGAAACCTTTGAGTGGTAAAGAGCTGGAACAGCAATCTGAAGCATTAGGTCTGATCTCTGCCGGGAAGTTACAACTGGAATGGCAACGTCAAACAGAGGTTAAAGAGCAGAGGATGACCCGTGCAGCACATAGACGTAAGGAAAAGGAGCAACAAAAGAAAGAAACTAAAGAATCTTCTTTGGAAAGTGCCTCATTGCCGGTGGGAGGAGCAAGACCCAAGAGTTCTGCAACACATACAGCAATGGCAGATCTTCAGGCAGTCTTCTCCAGGCTCCTGGTTAAGGGAGATGGCAAAGTTTCTGACCTGGAATGTTAACAGTCTTAATTCCCCTCAGAAAAGAAAGAAAATCTTTCACTGCTTAAAACAACATAACAAAGATGTTATTTGCTTGCAGGAAACTCATATCCTACTTAAAGATCAAAAATATTTAGCTAATGCTCGTCTGGGATCTCATTTTGTATCTCCTGCTCCTGGGAAGAAAGGGGGAGTGGTTATTTATGTTAAGCAAAACTTACCAGTTTGTCTGGTAGAATCAGACCCCCAAGGAAGATATGTAATGATTGAACTTGGTTTATATAGTAAGAAAATACTCATAGTGGGACTTTACGCACCAAATCAACAACAGGAACAATTTTATAGACTGTTACATCAGAAAATAATCTCGGTGGATTATAGATCCGTGATATTAATGGGGGATTGGAATGGTGTCTTAGACACACAAAGGGACAAGAAAGGTTCTTCTCCTCTTTTTAAACAGGCTAAATTACCTAAAGCCTTTTTTGATATGAAAGAAGACTGGGAATTGAGAGACTATTGGCGGGAACGTAATCAAGAGGAGAGAGACTTCACCTTTTTTTCAGATAGACATCAATCCTTTTCAAGGATTGATTTTTTTTATTACAACGGATTTATATAATAAGGTAAAGAATGTAAAGATTTTTCCTAGGTCGTTGACGGATCATAGTCCAGTCTGGATGGAGCTGATTCAAGAAAAAGAGGAGAGAAGATCCTGGAGGGTGAATGAAAATTTATTTAGACAAGAAAAGAATGTTCAAAAGTTAAAGGAGTGTTTAAAGGACTATTTTGCTTTGAATATGTATAAGGGGACACCAATGTCAATGGTATGGGATGCAGGTAAAGCATTTATGCGTGGGATCTTGATAAAAATGAATAATTTTCATAGACAAAAGCAGATTCAGAAACGTAAAGAATTGAAAGATGAGATTAAATTAAAAGAAAAGGCTTTGATTTTAACTCCTTTAGATGAAAAGATTAAAGAATCTATAAAGTTGCTAAGAACACAATTTAATATGTTGATGGCAGATCAATCTGCAACTAACTTATTGTTTATGAAACAAAATACATTTTGTAATGCCAATAAACCAGGGAGATGGTTGGCTTACCAATTAAGAAAGAAACAGAGACAGAGAATAATAGATAAAATAAATTATAAGGGTAAATTAGTGTACCAGAAGGAATTGATTAAGAAATCTTTTTTAGATTACTATCAAAAACTATATAAATCTACTAATGTACAAACTCTAGATATAAACAAATATTTAAGTGAGGCTAATTTCCCTAAATTGACAGAAGATCAGAAACATGAAATTAATGGTTTAATTACTAATGAGGAAATTGCGATAGTAATTAAACAATTGAAATTAGGGAAAGCACCGGGTACGGATGGCTTGACATCTGTTTATTATAAAACTTTAATGGAAGAGATGATACAACCATTAGTTGACCTTTTTAATAGTATTTTACAGGGTTCAGAGATCCCTCCGTCATGGCGCAGTGCTTTTATATCCTTGATTCCAAAAGAGGATCAAGACCTTACTTTACCAAAGAATTACAGACCTATATCTCTCTTAAATGTTGATTATAAGATTTTTGCAAAAATTTTAGCTAATAGGCTCATGAGGGTTGTGCACCACCTCATACAAAAGGACCAATCTGGTTTTATAATTGGTAGATATATGAAAAATAATGCTAGACAAATTATTAATTTACTAGAATATTTGGACAAGAATAACCAAATTCCTGCAGGGTTGATATTTTTAGACGCTGAAAAAGCTTTTGATCAACTGAATTGGTATTTCATGTTACGAGTAATTGAAGAGATAAATTTTGGTGAAAAAATATTACAAGCTTTTACTGCGATATATCAAAAACAAACGGCACAACTTATTGTTAATGGGGGTTTGTCAGAGGTTTTTACAATAGAGAAATGTACTAGACAGGGATGTACATTGTCGCCGTTATTGTTTGTTTTAACATTGGAAATTTTGTTGATCAAGATTCGAGGGTCGCAGGAAATAAAAGGAATAGAAGTTAACAAAAAAGAATATAAGTTGAGAGCTTTTGCAGATGATTTGGTGGTTACTTTGTCTCAACCTATTTATTCTGTAGTAATGTTATTGCAGCTGATTCATCAATATGGACTGGTTTCGGGTTTCAAGATCAATGTTAATAAGACTAAGATATTACCTAAAAATATGACTACTCGGGATAAACAAATTTTGGCTAATCTGACTGGTTTTGAAATTGTTAATAAGGTAAAATACCTGGGGGTTATTTTATCTGTTTCTAATGCAAAACTGTTTAAGAATAATTATGAAAAGTTGTGGGTTAGGATACAGAAAGACTTGAGGAATTGGGAGAAGTTGCAGCTATCTCTCATGGGAAGAATTGCAGTGATTAAAATGAATGTCCTACCCAAGTTTCTCTTTTTGTTTCAAATGTTACCGATTTTGAAGAATGAGATTAATTTAAACGAATGGCAGAAAGGTATTAATAAATTTATTTGGGCAGGGAAAAAACCAAGGGTAAAGTTTAAAATCATGCAAGATTCCCGTGAGAGAGGTGGACTCAAGGTACCGAATTTGAAATTATACCACGATGCGGTGGCTTTAACATTAATTAGTGATTGGGTAAATTTAACAAATTTGGAGATACTCCATCTGGAGGGATGGGATTTACTTTTCGGTTGGCATGCCTATTAAATATTTAATAAGAAAGTGGATCGGGTTTTTAAATCTCATATTATAAGAACTTCTTTACTTAGGGTTTGGAGAAAATATTATAAAAGTGATTTTAAAATACCACTATGGGCTATACCTTGGCATGCGATAGAGGGCATAAGGAGAGGTGTTAAAATGGATACGGTGTCTTATACACAATTACTTAGATGGGATGGACATAACTGGCAGTTAAAATTATTGGAAGAGTTAGTATATGAAAATATTACTTATTCTTGGTTTCAATATAGACAATTAGCAGATAGATGGAAGTTGGATCGTAAGGTGGGTTTTCTTAGAGAAGATGAAAATCTTTTCAAGCAAGTAAAGGATCAAAGACAAACCCATATTAAGAGAATTTATGGGGTTCTAGTGGAACTGGATTCAGAATCAGAATTAATTAAAGATTGTATGATTAAATGGGCGCAGAATTTTGGAGAACCATTTCCACTGGATATCTGGGAAATTATCTGGGTGAGGAATGTTAAATTTACACAAGCCCAGAATTTAAGGGAGAATTTTTATAAAATGTTTTATAGATGGCACCTTGATCCACAAAAAATGTCTCTCATGTATCCTGACCTACAGCCTAAATGTTGGAGATGTGGTTGTTTGGATGCCACCTATTATCATATTTGGTGGTCGTGTAAAAATATAAAAGCTTTTTGGATTAAGATATTGTGGAATATTCAGAGAATCTTTAGAAAGAGGGTAAAATTTACTCCACAATTATTTTTGTTAGGTATAGTTACTGATTGCGATGCAAAGGAGGTTATATTGATGTTGAATCTGATCACAGCCGCAAGGTTGTTAGTAGGACAATACTGGAAGAAGGAATCTTTGCCTACCTTGCAGGAGTGGTTTTTAAAGTATCTTACCTGGCGGAAATGGCAAAGATTTCGGCTTTCTTAAAAGAACAATCGCAAGAGAAATTTTTTGCTATTTGGGACAAATGGATAAAGTTTATACAATTTAAATTGGATATAAAAAAATATTATTTAGCTTTTTTATAATTTTTATATATATATATATATATATATATATATATATATATATATATATATATATATATATATATATATATATATATTCTATTCTTAATCTTTCTTTTTTCTTTTTTTTTTCTTTTTATACAATTTTTTTAACTTTTTTTAATTAAGCCTATATTCTGCTCTGGGAAGCTCCGGGGGGGGTGGTGGGTGTGGGTGGTTTGGGGAGAGTTGGGGGAGGCTTGTTTTGTTTTGTTTAATCCTGTTCTTTTTTGTCGTTGTATTGTTGTTTTCTGTTTTTTGTAAAAACTTTTAAAAATTTTTCAATAAAAAAAAAAATACCCAAAATAACTTACAGATCATTTAAAACAAAACAAAAGATTGAACTGTAATCTAGTATATCTCAAAAACCTGCCATTCTTTTTTTTAACAAATCAATTTTGCCATTTTACCTCTCTGTAATAGTTTCAACAATTTTGCAAACTGACCACTTAGACTTAGTGAAGTCTGAAATTGCATATAAACCCAGTAAATAAACAAGTAAATAATCTGTCTCATTCTGAAAATCAAATTCTTTAGGCCTCTAGGCTTTACCCCTGCTAGATAATGGAATATTAGTACTCTGTTTTTTTCCAAATCATGCACCAGAAATGATTCAAACTGGATCACTCATGAATGAAACAGGCTACAGATCAGCTTTTGTCCACCTCTGAGATGTCAATTAATATTGAGACAAAACCTATAGGCCAGTTATTGACAGGGTTTAGATACATAAAATCTAGGTTCCTGCTTGAAAATATACTACAGCTTTTTAAGCTAATAGCTTTTTAATTAGATGGCCTTCTACGTTTCTGTTAATAAAAGTGGTATGCTGCCCCTAACCAATTCAATGTATACTGAATTTACTAATGGAACCAAATAATAGTTGAGGTGTTCTGCCCTTTCAGATCCCTTTATGTCATGTTTCCATCTGTATCTCTCAAACTAATTTGTAGATGAGAGCTTAGTTCTCTTTCACATTTCTCTGAATATTGTTACAAAGCTTGGTCGTTTCAGCTCATCAAAATACACTTAGTTATCTCAAGAGGGAAAAAAATGCATATTTAAATATATATTTAACCATGCATTTTGAATGGATGTTTTTAAACAGCTTCAAATTAATGCAGAAAGTGCAAAGAAAGCAATTAAAAACATGTGAACGCATCGCGATCCAAAAGTAGAAAGATCCTAGCCCAAACCTATTCAAAGTTAAGCACAAATTCCACAATAACCTTTGCAAAAATGTTTAGTTCCTTAACCCCTCATATATTAAAGTTAAAGCTTTCCATTCAAGAGTTTCCAAGACCACCCATCCAGAAATGGACTGTGAAATGTTTCTTTTGTAGGGATCAGCAACAGCAGATACAGGTAGTCTTTGCCTTATGGCCACAATCGAGTCCAGAATTTCTGATGCTAAGTGAAACATTTGTTAAGTGAATTTTGCCCCATTTTACGACCTTTCTTACCACAGTTGTTAAGTGAATCACTGCAGTTGTTAAGTTAGTAACACAGTTGTTAATTGAATCTGGCTTCCCCATTGACTTTGCTTGTCAGAAGATGGCAAAAGATGATCACTGCGACCGTCGTAACTATGAGTCAGTTGCCAAGTGTCTGAATTTTGATCACATGACCATGGGGATGCTGCAATGGTCATAAGTGTGAAATGTAGTAATCAGTGCTCAGTCATTGCAGGGTGCAAATATGGCTGACTGCCTTCACTGCGTTTATTCTTTTATACAGTTTTCCAAGCAGCAAAAGTTTAACATGGCAATAGCGTAGCAATAGCATTTCATTGGTTAAACTCCCTACCAATCCTTAAGAATAGAAAGCCAGGAGGCCCAAAACAGGGAGCAGTTTGCTGCCACATCCTGTTGGTGTAAGCTAACTGGTACCAGGCAGGTGAGGTCATTGTACCAGCCTGGGGTAGTTTCCCACATCACCATGGTGATGTGAATGGATGAGATGATGTAGAGAGAAGAGTCCCGTAGGCTTTGGAGGGGCAGTTTGCTGCTCACAACCTCTACCTGGCCCCTATCTCTACAGTGAAAAATAGTCTTTTTTCAGTGCCACTATAATTTTGAATGATCACTAAATGGATTGATGTAAGTTGAGGACTCTCTGTAGCCCTGAAGAGCATTTATGATTCTATGTCTTATTTATTTTATTTTTATCTTTTGCAGTGGTTTTTTTCTTTTCCCACTTTGACTGGGTCGTATGAATCTCCATTCTCAGAGTTAATCCCCAGATGAGTTTTGCAATTCTAGTTTCAGGAAAAAAAAATCCCATCCAATGAAAGCACCATGTTGTAACCAACATGTATGAAAATATCTCCAAGATGCAGTTGAGCCCACAGACGGCAACAGCATTTGGCTCGATAACGAAAACAACATAAGTGAAAAAGTCTGTCATTGAAAAGTAAACAAATGTCTCCTAGATTTGCACCCAGTGCTCCCCAGAGAGAACTTCCCACTGTTTGAAGCAGGAGAGCAGTGGCTTCACAGTGTCTCCCCCCCTCCTTTGTTTTGCTTCCCAGGGATTGTGTTGCTTTTGTTCTTTCAAAGAACAGCAGGGAGCTTTTGAAAGCAGTCCATTTCTGCAAGTTCCCTTTTAGGAAAAGAAAGAAGAAACTGAAGAGGAGGTTGCAATCAGCAGCCCAAATAGGAAGAAAAAGGAACTTCAGTGGCAAGGATCACTGCTGCATATGTTTGCTTTAAACCTTAATAGGAACGCAATCTAGCATTTGTGAGTAAATCTGTGGCTTACATCAAGGGACAGAGAAGCAAGCCTCTGTTGAATGAATCTGTCATGTTTGTGCAGAAATGTGGGACATAGTTATTTTTTTTTAAAAAAAGAGGTTGTTTGTGAGCTTACTACCGTCTCCCTCCTTTCGGTGAGCCTAAAACAGAAGCAGCCGTGATTTAAAAAAAATAATGAATGTCACTGTGTTCTCCTGGCTGAGCTGTTTGCCAGCCTAAGAAAATGTTTCCACATTGATTTATCTGCTGCTCATCTCTGAACAGAATTTCTAGGAGGTGTGGAAGATTCTGGGGCAGATGCATCTGCAGGAAAGGCAGTTTTAAATAGTCAATAGTGTGGCTGCAACTGCCTATCAAACCTCATTTATGTGCTTTGCAAATGTGCAATAGTATGTGGGAATGGCCTTGGGGGACAGATGGAAGAACTGCAGATAGCTCAGACTATGTGTAATGGTATGTGGGAACAGCCTTGAGAGACAGGTAGAAGAGCTGCAGACTATATCAGACTGGATCAGGTAAGAGGCAGCTGAGCCTACAGAAGGAATGGGGGCATGGTTAAACATCTTGGGAGGACCCTCCCTAGTTTCTTAGATTATAGGGGGAGAGGTGAGATGTACTTTCAGACTTGCAAGATTCTATTAGTTTAGTACTTGCAAGATTCTATTACTCCTGGGTGTGCTTCTTGTCTTGTCTACTTCTCAAGACCCATACATTACACATGTGAAAAGAGGGCAGTTACCCAATCACTGCTGCCATCTTGACTTTTTTTTTTAAATCCCCTCCCCCCACATCCCTGTTCTGGGACATGTTATGTGAGTGAATTTTTGGATCATGCAGAATTAACTCTGGAAGTCATTAGGAAGCAACCCTGACCAAAGTCAATGGCTTGAAAGAAAATGAAAAACATCTGTACCATGATAGAAGAGTTCAGTGAAATCAAAATTAGTTCAGATTTGGATCCTTTCTTTCTGTGGAAAAAAAAAATTCCAATATGTTGCATTAAGTCTACCTTGAAAAAGATTGGACTTCAAACCAATGGGAACTGGTGAGGCAGAATTTTGACATCTTTCATTCCTGCATCCATGGAATAATTTCAAATTTGGAAATTGTCTGCTAACTTCTGGGAAAGAAAATTAATTACACTGTCCCAGTTCAAAGCACAAAAACAGATAGCCTGCGTATTGCATTCTTGCTATCCTACCACACCCCACTTCCTAGAACATCTAACTGCAGCTCTTAAATCCAAATGTAATTAATATCAGGTACCTTATCTACTGTATGTTGTTTGTTTTGGTTGGAATGCCTGCAGAATCTCCTGTTGGCAATAAAATTTCATCAGTGCTGCTGTCTTTCCTATGTTTATTTCACAGACATTCCTCATGCTTATTCTCTGTTTTTTTATTTTTATTTTATATTTAATACATTGTATTGAATTATAGAGTAAATACAAAATATAAAGCAAATAGTAGGACACAATGGGGAGAAAAAAGGGAAAAGAAAGGGAGGGAGAGAGAGGAAAAAGAAAAAAAAAGACATTGACTTTCGATTTCCTCTGTTGCACTAGAATAAAACATTAACATCGAACCCCAACTTTTTACTTTTTCTTAATAGTATAAACTAGCCATTTCTGTAAGAACAAATCAATCTTATCAATAAAACCCAAAATCAATGTTTCAATTTTTTCCACCTCATGCACAAAGTCCAGAAGCAGACTCCACTCAGAAACAAAAGTTCTTGATCAAAACAGTCAATTTAGCCATCTTTGCCAACTCCGTCAACTTCTGTAGCCATTTGTCCATAGTGGGGATCGAAATGTCCTTCCATTTTTGTGCCTATAGTATTCTTGCTACATCAACATATACAAGATTGAAGTTCCAAATTTTTTTTCCAAATCTTTTTCCATTAAACCCCAAAGAAAAATTTCTGATTTCATGTTTATCTTTACTTTAAGAATTTTCTGTATTAAAATATGAATCCTTCTCCAATATTTCTTTGCTTTATCACATGTCCATCATAAGTGGTAAAAGGTCCCTTCTTTACATTTACATTTCCAGCATTCATTTGAAGTACCTTTGTATATTTTAGATAGCTTATTTGGTGTTAAATACCAATGATACATCTCTTATAAAAGTTTTTTTTAATTGTAATTCAATGTAATTTTTAATCTTTTTGTCCACATATTCTTCCATTGTTCCAGCATCACATTACATCCAAACTTCCTTGCCCACTGTATCATACAATGTTTTACATGTTCATTTTCCAAATTCAATTTCAGTAGCATTTTATAAATCCTCCATGCTTATTCTCAAGTACAAGAACACAAGAGTGTATTTCTTACACAGAGAGGGCCATTTTTGCCCTCATCCAGCTTTCTCTTACAATGTGGGACATTAAGTTTCATATATATGATAGAACAGACTATATCACAGCCAGAGAGTAGCTACTCAGTATGGGGAGGGAATAAATGCATTGAAAAGACCAGAAGAATCAGTGCCCAGAGAGCAGATGTTCTGGAAAAATTATGATGCACAGAAGGATATGCCATAGTAATCTAATTGTTCAATAAATGTCTAACAGCATTGCAAAAATACCTCATCAACTGACTCAGCATAAACTTTCCAGGTTCTAAGGCAATAGTTGCAGTAGAACGCCTTTTTCTTGTAGCAGTACAAATATTTCCCTAAGGAAAAGATGTATGTAGCATGAAATAAAATCTCTACACACATTTCAATCTCCCTTGTTTCCAGTGTTAGCAGCATTGCCCTTTGCTTTGGACTGTGATATGAAGAAATGCATAATCAGAAAGGCATATGAGGCAGATGACTGCCTTTATTTATTAACTTTTTTATTAGCTTTATTTTATCCTGGCTTTATTACTTTTATAAGTAACTCAAAGCAGTGAACATACACAATATTTCTTCTTCCTCCTATTATCCCCACAACTCTGTGAGGTGAGTTAGGCTGAGAGAGAGTGACTAGCCCAAAGTCACCCAGCTGGCTTTCATCCCATAGGTGGGACTAGAACTTGCAGTCTTCTGGTTTCTACTACATCAAAATAGAAGGAAAAACTCAACACCAAATCCCACGAGGGTCAGGCATCCTAACAGGAGAAATGTGTAGATCGTTTCCCCCCCACCCCCCCTCAAACCTCACATTGTTTTACCTATTGTTTTTAGCACGGCAGTTTTTAGATCCAACACTTTTAATAAGGACAGGTAGTTCTCAAATTATGATAACAATTGAGCCCAAAATTTCTGTTGCTAATTGAAACATTTTACAACTTTTCTTGCCACAGTTGCTAATTGAATCACTGCAGTTGTTAAGTTAGTAACACAGTTGTTAAGTGAATTGACTTTGCTTGTCACAAGGTCGCAAAAGGCGATCACATGACCCCAGGACACTGCAACTGTCATAAATATGAGTCAGTTGCCAAGTATCCAAATATTGATCAGGTGGCCATGGGGATGCTTCAATGGTCTTAAGTGTGAAAAACAGTCATAAGTCACTTTTTTCAGTGATGTAACTTTGAACGTCAGTAAATGAACTGTTGTAGGTCAAGGACTACCTGTAAAACCATCTTCTTCCTTTTCCTTTAAAAAAAAGTAATTAGCTTCAGTACTACATAAAGTGATAGAGGGGACCTGGAAGTTTAAGAAGTTAACTCAAATGTGTGTTTGTTAATAAGGTCTATCTTTTGTTTCATTTTAAATTGTAGCTGACCATTGCTGAAAAAAGTGCTGGATTTTCATAAATATACCAGTTAGGGAATTGGGGTTAATTTAGTGTTTTTTGATGTGGTCTTTGTTGAGTCCTTGGCGGGAAGCAGACATGAGAAGCAGTTGAAGTTCTCAGTTTCCTTTATTCAGCATTCAGCTTACAAGTAGATGGCTTCAGCAGCTCCCAAAACCTCCCAGCTTCTTATATAGACGCTTCCCGGGTAAATGTGATACTTTTCCCGCGCCAGCACCCGCGCATGCGCACGGCGTTGGCGACAGCCTGTCTGGTCCCGGGCAGCTTTGCACCTGCCCGGGACTGCCTGCAAACGCCCGAGCCGTTTGCAAGGCTCGGGACATAACACCCCTTTCCCCCGGGCTAAAACTACTACCAACATATAAACATTTATTTTATGCAGTGTTCTGCTTCTCAGTGCTCCTATCGTTACCTGGCTTTTGTTTAGCCAGCAATGTTATGTACTCCTCTAAGTATTTAGGAGACTTCTTTGCTCTCTGTGACCTTCTCAGCTCTGGGTTACTAGCATGAGTTCCCTGACTGCAGGGAGATGTGAGCCTGTTCTCCTTATTTTGCCTTGGTGCCTTCCAAGGACTGTGCCCCGACGCCTGGCCTGCTTGCTTGCCCACCGGGCTCGTCAGGCCAGGGCTTCTGTCACTCTGTGACCTGGTTGACCTGCCTAGCTGTAGACCCTCGGCCCCTTGAAGTGATAGCCACTGCTGGGCGTCTCTGTTGAACCTCCTAGGTCCGTCCAAGACCTGTCAGGAGGCTGACCATTCCCTGAACCCCGTTCTGTGTCCGGGCTTGTGTGGGTTTCTGTACTTTCCCAAAACTCAGTTACTCCCTGATTTGGGCTAGAGGTGTTGTAGTCGGGACTTGGTTCCTTGACCACCTCCCTGTATGTTTGACCCCCTGTAGAATTTGGGGTAAGGTCAGGCCAACCTTGGGGATTGTGTGCCAGCTCTCTTGCGGGGAATGATTTGTGGGGATGCCCCCGGGTATCCTCCGTGACTGGAGTGCTGTGTGATGTGTGTGGAAGGTGAGTATGCCCCCGGGGTGACTCCCTGGCTGGAGTAGGCGTGAGTGCCTGTTGTGTGGGTAAGCTCCATGAATTCCTTTTCGGAGCAATTGCGGAACCCTGGGATGGGCCGTTTGTGGCTCCATCAGTGGAGATGGGCAGCAGCTAGTGCCCTTCCCTTTGCTCCAAAGGGTCCCCCTCCCCCCCTGGAAAAGACCCAGGAGTCTCATCTGAAAAGTCCCGCCTAGGGCGGAGTTGGTCGATGTGCCAACGCAGGACACGACCGTTGTCCAGGGCAACCTCGTAGGAGAGAGGACCTGTGACCCTGGAAATAGAAGCGGGGACCCAGGTATGACCAGGCCCGTAATTGTGAGCCCAAACCGGGGCACCCACAAGTAGTTGTCTAGGTGCCCTAGGATGTGAGGTAGGTGAAGGCAGTCTGTCCGGATGCAACCGGTCAAGTTTAGTAGTAAGTTGACGCCCCCAGCGAAGTTCAGCTGGGCTTCTCCCTGTAGAAGTGGACGGTGTGGTGCGCTAAGAAAGGAGAAAGTCAGCCAACCTGTGATGCCAGTCCCCGTAGGTGAGTCTTTTCAAGGCGTCCTTTGTGATGCGCACCATACGCTCAGCCATACCGTTGGTGGATGGGTGGAAGGGTGCAGACGTGGCATGACGAATCATGTTAGCCTGTAAGAAAGCTTGGAATTCGGAGGAAGTGAATTGAGGGCCGTTGTCAGACACGATGACATCTGGAAGCCCGTGTGCAGCAAAAATCCCCCTCAGTACCTGAATAGTCTTTGCAGTGGTGGTGGAAGAGACAGGTACAACCTCAAGCCCTTTTGAATGGCTGTCAACAAGGACCAAGAAGAACTGGCCCTGAAAGGGCCCAGCGTAGTCAATGTGCACCCTAGACCATGGGGACTGCGTTTCCTCCCATTTATGCACGGGAGCTTGGGGCATCTCTGGGCGAGATCGTTAGCACAGGTGGCATGCATGCACCTTAGCCTCAATATCCTTATCTAAAACAGGCCACCACAAGTGGCTGCATGCAAGAGCCTTCATACGAACAATGCCAGGATGACCCTCGTGGAGGGATTCTAAGACCCTAGTCCTCATTGAGGAGGGAATGACAACTCTGTTTCCCCAAAGCAGACAACCCTGAGAAAGGGACAACTCGTTTCTGTTGGACCAGAAACTCTGAAACTCAGGACTAGGGCAGTGCTCAGGCCAACCGGACAAAACCCAGGAACGGACACGTGAAAGTGTGTGATCTGTACCTGTTTCAGTGGCAACATCCCTGGCACAAAGAGGGAGCTCGGGCAAGGCTTGGATTGATAGAATGTTGACAGCTGGCGCAGGGTCCGCTTCTACTACTGGCAGAGGCAATCTACTGAGGCCATCAGCATGGCCCATTTCTTTCCCAGGCTTGTGGAGTAAAGAAAAATCATATGCAGACAAAAAAATAGACCACCTAAGCATTCTAGGGGAAATGATTTGGGGAGTCTGCTTACGTGTGGTAAACAGTCCCAGCAGAGGCTTATGGTCAGTAAAGACCGTGAAATGCCTGACATAGAGAAAATCGTGGAATTTTTTAATTCCAGCGACAACAGCCAGAGCCTCCCTGTCTATCTGAGCGTAGTTGCGCTCAGCAGAAGACAATGTTCTGGAGTAATATGCAACAGGAACCTGAGTTTCATCAGACCTGAGGTGGCTCAGGACAGCTCCTACCCCGTAAAGGGACGCATCACATGCGATGCACACAGGAAGAGATTCGTTGAAATGTGCAAGTACACTGTTAGAAGTGAGCAAGGCCTTGACTTTGTTAAAGCAAGCCTCATGTGTATGTGACCACTGCCACACTGCTTGTTTGTCTAGTAGCCTGTGAAGAGGCTCAGCTACACTAGCTTTATGTGGAAGAAAAGAATTGTAGAACTTCAGGAGGCCCAGGAAGGCCTGAAGTTCGGCCTGGGACTTTGGCCTAGGTGCTTCTAAAATAGCTGTCAGTTTGGATTCAGCAGGGTGAATCCCAGCAGCATCAATTTTGAACCCCAGAAATTCAGTAGAAGGCACCCCAATCTTGCATTTGTCTTTTTGGAGCTTGAGGCCTGACTTCCTGAATCTTAACAGAACAGCCCTTAGCCTTTCAGCTAGAATGTGTGTGGAGTCTCCTGCAATTAAGACATCATCAAAGTAGGGGCAAACCCCCGGTATGCCCCGTAGTGTGTTTCCATTACGCTTTGGAAAATCCCAGGAGCGACATTCACTCCAAACTGTAGCCTTTTTACCTTAAAGGCTCCCCTGTGGGTCACAATAGTCTGAGCTATAGCAGCATCATCATCAATAGGCAGCTGTTGATACGCTTGAGCTAGGTCACGCTTTGCAAAAACGCGCCCCCCCTTGAGGGAGGCCAGAATATGACTGACCACAGGAACAGGATAGGCATGTTGCTGCAATGCCTTATTCAGAGTGCATTTGTAGTCAGCACAAATGCGAATGTCCCCATTTGCCTTTAGAGGCGTGACAATGGGGGTCTCCCAAGGACTGGAATCAACAGGTTCTAGGATTCCCTGTGGAATCAGTTTGTCTAACTCAGTGTCAATTTTACTCTTTAAAGCAAAAGGGACCCTTCTTGCTTTAATTCTAATGGGAGTGACAGTGGGGTCTAGCTTTAAGGACACAGGGGTCCTTTGAATGTGCCCATCTGGGGGCTGAAAACATCTGCAAATTCTTTGCAGACTTCCTGTAGGTCGAGTGTTTGTAAACTGTTGAGTCCTGTGACGTGTATCCCCAGGGCCTCAAACCAATCGAGTCCTATGAGACTCGTTCGTTCACCCCCTACTACTAATAAGTCTAGTGGGCCTTCAAAACTCTTGTATTGCACGTTAAGGGTGGCCTCCCCCTTAACACACACTCTTGAATTTTGAAAGTCTGTTAACACAATGTCAGAAGGCCTTAACTTGGGCTGAGTTCCACTACCGGAACAAATCTTCCTAAATGTATGCAAGGAGATAATTGAAAAGGCAGACCCTGTGTCTAGTTCCATAGATAATGGAACCCCTTGTAGCTTCACCTTGAGTGACAGCTTTTTCTTAATTGGCTTGTGTGTGCCTGTCCTAAGGATGCTTCTTCGCGAAGCGCAAAACCCTACCCTATTCTGGCTGGGGAATCTGGTACCTTTCAGGCGCGGTTCTTCCTGAGATTGTACCTTTCGTCGGCCCAGACACACAGCTGCAATGTGTCCTTGTTTGCCACATGCCCGGCAGGTAGCGGAGCGGAACTTGCAGTCGATTCTCCTGTGGCGACCTCCACAGCCGATGCACTTGAGCGGAGCTGAAGAGCTTCCCTTCTGTTTTTCTTCCGTCGTGGGGTGGAGACGGTCGACTTCCTCGTCCGGATCCTCCTCGGAGTTCCTTTGGGCGTCGTCCTGGTGCACGGATGCAACCTCTGGACTGTTTCTGATCGGCCGCATGTTCTTGATAGCGCCGCCTGCTGCTTCTTCTGCGGTGACTTCCCTTAAGGCATCTTGGTAGGACAGTTCTTCTTTAGCGAAAAGTCTCTGTTGTAGATCTCGATGCCTTAACCCGCACACGAATCGGTCTCTCAGTCGTTCTTCGAGGTCTTTGAACTCGCAGTGCTTGGCGGCCTTCTGTAATGCGGCGATGAATTCTTTGGCCGACTCGCCGGGCCGTTGATCCCTCTGCTCGAAGGTGTGACGCCATGCGATGACGGACATCTTGGGGTGGAAGTGCTCTTTCAGTAGCTTCTTCAGATCTGCGTAGCTGACAGACTCTACTGGAACAGGTGCTGCAAGGTTTTCTGCGATGTCGAAGGCGTCTTGACCGCAAACACAAAGCAGGGTGGCAGCCTTCAAGCTCTCTTCCCTCACTTGGTTTGCCTTGAAGTAGTTCTCCACCCTGGCTACGTATGACTCCCACCGCTCTGGATGTGAGACGTCGAATTCCGAAAGCCTTCCGATTTTCGCCATCTTCAGATCTTCAGGAGACGGGTCTATCAGCCAGCCTACCCCCGAATGCGCACGGATTGGCGGGCAGCTGCCGAGTCGACGCCGTTCCTTTCCGCCGCTCAGGACTCCTTGGGTAAGCTTACACTTCTTCCTTTCCAGGTAGTGCAAGGCATCCCACCTCGTCGCCAGTGTTGAGTCCTTGGCGGGAAGCAGACACGAGAAGCAGTTGAAGTTCTCAGTTTCCTTTATTCAGCGTTCAGCTTACAAGTAGATGGCTTCAGCAGCTCCCCAAACCTCCCAGCTTCTTATATAGACGCTTCCCGGGTAAATGTGTTACTTTTCCCGCGCCAGCACCCGCGCATGCGCACGGCGCTGGCGACAGCCTGTCTGGTCCCGGGCAGCTTTGCACCTGCCCGGGACTGCCTGCAAACGCCCGAGCCGTTTGCAAGGCTCGGGACATAACAGTCTTCTCTGAGTTCCACACTGCTGGGTATGAATATGTCCCTAGTCCTCAAGAGAGAAAGAGAAAGCCCTGAAAAAGGAGCCTCTCCTTCTCCAGAAGTATGGCCCAGCTTCTCAGGTGCTCAAGTTGTGATTTACAGTAGCCGTAGGTCCTACAAGTTGTCCACTCAGGAAATACCTGTGTTTCTCCAAAAATAAGACCGGGTCTTAATTTTTTTTATTTTTATTTTTTGCCTCCAAAAGGGGTACCAGGTCTTATTTTGGGGGGATGTCTTTTATATTCAACTGCGGCACCCACAGCTCTGCTCAGCCAGTCCACTTCTTCTACAGCCGAAGGAGCAGTTTCATTCTGGAGCTGCATTCTGGCCTGCATTTCACAGTCAGGCCTTTCCGGAAGGCCTCTGCAGCCAAGTACTGAGTACCATAGCTTGGTTCTTGGCTGCAGTGGCCTTCTTGGAAAGGCCTCTGACTAAGAAATGCAGCCTGGCTGCAGAAGAAGCCACAGAAGAAGTGAGCCGGTGAGGAGAGGCCTGGCTGCAAGGTAAGTGGATGTGTGGCATATGGGGCAGCTCCACCCCTCCCCCTCCTGCCTTAACTTGACTTTTAGTGTGTGCTTCACCCCAAAACTAGGGCTTATTTTGGGGGTAGGCTTTATATTAGACCCATTCCCCAAAACAAAGCTAGGGCTTATATTGGGGGTAGGCCTTATGTTTGGGAAAACATGGTATATAACAAAGGGAATCTGGTAAATATCCTCAGGTTATCACTGTTCACATGATCTTTCTAGGACGTATGTGATAAAAAGCCTCCTACAAAAAATTTGGGATTGCTAGAATCACTCCAGGTTATGTAAAGATTAAACAAAGCTGGAAAAGATACTTCTGCTACCCTATACATTTTTTAAAAGTTAATGCAACTTCTCCACCACACTGATTTTATTTTTTTTTTAAAAAAGGCAACATTTCCAAGAGAATTTGAGATGTAATTATTTTATATCCCTATTTCATAAAATTTCTCTTCTTAAAAAGAATAATTGAGTTCTTCTGCAGACCCTGGATCTGAAGAGATAAAGTTAAATAACTGGGTGGGACAAGTACACCCAGTCCCCACTGTAATAATCACTAGTTTGTCTTTAATAGAGTAAATTGAATTACTTTCAAGTTGGGATTAAGGGAATGTAATGCTTCCTGTCCCAATGCAAGCTAATATGAAATTTTGCTAGCACACAGAGCAAGGTGTCTCTGTTTTTTAAGCAGTTAATCAATAACTCATGTTTCCTTCCATATTTCATTGGGCAAACATCAAAGAATAGAAAGATTTTATGCTCCTCGTAATGGAGTTCTTGACCCCCACAAATCTTGTTTTCACCAGCCTTGGTTTCTACTAATATAAAAGGTGCTACTGCCTCAAGGATGTGTTTAGATCACGGCTGACCTTTCTGATAGCCGATTACTCCTTTACCCTCTATGCAATCCCTTTAACAAAGCGATGGAGGAGAGTCACAGCAACTTTGTTTATATAAGAGCCAAGTAAAAATACAATGCCAAAGAGTTATATATTTTTAAATTATTTTGCAGGGTGTGGGCAGTCTTCTTCATTTCTGATATATCATACAATTGCTCCTGAAGAATACTTTTCTCAGTGTTTTCCTTTGGCTATCTCAATGATACTTTTAAAGGCAAATGGTTAGAATATGACCATGGCTAATCCTTCACAAGGTCTTGTGGGTTGTGAAATGTATATGATATATTCTGAATGTGGCACGTTATTTACCTAGACTAGAGCAATGTTTCTCAGCCTTGGCAACTTGAAGATGTGTAGACTTGAAGATGTGTGGAATTCCCCACCCAGCAATGGCCGATAGGCACAGGAAGGGCATCTGTTTTCTTCTTGTTCTGTGCTATTCACATCATGGTATCAACTTACATAAAAATAAGCTTTTTTACTTTTTTATTATTCCTATTTTCTGTTATGAAGAGGAAAGTTGGTTCTAAAGCAAGTGTGGGGAACGATGAAGATTTCTGGGAGATGAAATCCATAAGTCATAAGGGACCATCGTTCCCCACCTCTGTTCTAAAGAATAGAATAGATAAAAAATGTCTGAGGGCCTCAAATCAGCCTTCTTTTTCTTACTTATTAGAGATGATTAATATTTTTTGTGTATGTGTTGATATTGTCCAGGCTGCCATTGTGTTATCTACTATATTTTATTTTTTGTTTATGTCATTGTATCTGTATTCTATTTATATTGTCCAGAGTTGCTCTGAGGTAAGTGACACTAAAATCCAATAAATCAGTAAATAAGATGTTACTCTATGTGTACATCAGGAGATTATTCAGGTCTAGATAGGGAGAATTGGTTTTTTAAAAAATAATTTGTAGTTCTACATTCTATATTTTCTCTATTTTATCAGATTAAATTTGCTCCACATCTGCCATTACTTCATTAATATCTTTTAGACATAGTCTATTCATAGAAAGAGACATCATGACTGACAGTATTGATATTATAATTACTAGTTTCTGGCTCCATTCTTCAAAGATCTCCTTTAATATTTCTGATGTTATAATGTTTTGTGTCGTTTTGTGAGTCCCAGTATTTTTTTTAATAATATTTTGTTAGTCCCAGTATTAACTGACATCAAGAACAGGCTTGTATTTTTTTTCCTATGCTTAGAAATTTTAGTCCCCTCTAGTGTCCAGTTTCTAAAATCATCATTTTTTGTTATGACTTAGAAAAACCAAAATACATCTGTTTCCCACAAGACACTGCTTATTTTTACAATTAATTCCAAATTTTGTATAAAAGTATATTTTTGTTATGGTCATAGACTGGCATATATAGCAAAAATCAGTATTCCAAATTTACTTGGACCCCTATCCATTTATAATTTTCTTAGATCAAAATCTTATTTTGCTTTCTGCTGTTTAATTCAAATTCTTTAGGTTTTTAAGCTTATAATTAATTTTTCTTCTGTTCAGAGGTAAAGATAAATTCACCCAATGAAGGCTTTTCAAATCTGCCATTAGAAGGTCTCCCATAACTTTAAGATGGTTTATAGGCATTTTCTGAAAGTTATTAGAAAGGGAGATTTGTGAACCTCCATTTTATAATGCCTTGGTAAGACCACAAGAAGGAAATGGCAAACCACTCCAGTATCTTTGCCATGAAAACCCCATGGACAGTACTAAAAGGAAAAAAGATATGACGCTGGAAGATGAGCCCCTCAGGTCGGAAGGTGTCCAATATGCTACTGGGGAAGAGCAGAGGGCTAGTACTAGTAGCGCCAGAAAGAATGAAGCGACTGGGCCAAAGCCGAAAGGACGCTCAGCTGTGGATATATCTGGTGGTGAAAGGAAAGTCCGATGCTGTAAAGATTTTTTCTCCATAGGAACCTGGAATGTAAGATCCATGAATCAAGGCAAGCTAGACGTAGTCAAAAAAGAGATGACAAGACTGAACATCGACATCTTAGGAATCAGCGAACTAAAATGGATAGGAATGGGTGAATTTAACTCAGATGACCATCAGGTATACTACTGTGGGCAAGAATCCCTCAGAAGAAATGGAGTAGCCTTCATAGTCAATAAAAGAATAGGAAAAGCAATACTGGGATACAATCCCCAAAATGACAGAATGATCTCAATTCGAATCCAAGGCAAACCATTCAATGTCACAATAATCCAAATCTATGCCCCAACCACTGGTGCTGAAGAGGATGAAATTGACCGGTTCTATGAAGCCCTACAGCACCTTATAGAATTAACACCAAAAAATGACGGTCAACATAGAAATCAGATTGACTATGTGCTCTGGAGCCAAAGATGGAGAAGCTCTATACAGTCAGTAAAAACAAGACCAGGAGCTGACTGTGGCTCAGACCATGAGCTTCTCATTGCAAAATTTAGGCTTAAATTAAAAAAAGTAGGGAAAAGCACTAGGCCACTCAGGTATGAACTAAATCATATTTCTAATGAATATACAGTAGAGGTGACAAATAGATTTAAGGAATTAGATCTGATAGACAGAGTGCCTGAAGAACTATGGATGGAAGTTCGCAACATTGTACAAGAGGTAGCAACTAAAACCATCCCAAAGAAAAAGAAATGCAAGAAAGCAAAATGGCTGTCTGAGGAAGCGTTGCAAATAGCTGAGGAAAGAAGAGAAGTGAAAGGCAAGGGAGAAAGAGAAAGATACACCCAATTGAATGCAGAATTCCAGAGAATAGCTAGAAGAGATAAGAATGCCTTCTTAAATGAACAGTGCAAAGAAATAGAAGAAAACAACAGAATAGGGAGGACCAGAGATCTCTTCAAAAAAATTGGAGATATGAAGGGAACATTTCATGCAAAGATGGGCATGATAAAGGACCAAAATGGCAGGGACCTAACAGAGGCAGAAGAGATTAAGAAGAGATGGCAAAACTACACAGAAGAACTATACAAGAATGAGCTTAACATCCCAGATAACCACAATGAGATGGTCATTGACCTCGAACCAGACATCCTAGAATGTGAAGTGAAATGGGCCTTAGAAAATCTGAGCAACAACAAAGCTAGTGGAGGTGACAGTATTCCAGCTGAGCTATTCAAAATCTTAAAAGACGATGCAGTAAAAGTGCTACACTCAATTTGCCAGCAAATTTGGAAAACTCAACAGTGGCCACAGGATTGGAAAAGGTCAGTTTACATTCCAATTCCAAAGAAAGGCAATGCCAAAGAATGTCCAAACTATTTGCACTCATTTCACATGCTAGTAAAGTTATGCTTAAAATCCTACAAGCTAGACTCCAGCAGTATGTGGATCGAGAACTACCAGAAGTACAGGCAGGATTTCGAAGAGGCAGAGGAACTAGAGATCAAATTGCCAACATACGCTGGATCATGGAGAAAGCTAGGGAGTTCCAGAAAAACATCTACTTCTGCTTCATTGACTATGCTAAAGCCTTTGATTGTGTGGATCACAACAAATTGTGGCAAGTTCTTAAAGAGATGGGAGTACCAGACCATCTCATTTGTCTCTTGAGAAACCTATATGAGGGTCAAGAAGCAACAGTGAGAACTGGACATGGAACCACTGATTGGTTCAAAATTGGAAAAGGAGTCCGGCAAGGCTGTATACTGTCGCCCTGCCTATTTAACTTATATGCAGAGCACATCATGAGAAAGGCAGGGCTAGATGAATCAAAAGTTGGAATTAAGATTGCCAGGAGAAATATCAACAACCTAAGATATGCAGATGATACCACTCTAATGGCAGAAAGTGAGGAGGAACTAAAGAGCCTCTTGATGCGGGTGAAGAAGGAGAGTGCAAAAGTTGGCTTGAAACTCAACATTAAGAAAACCAAAATCATGGCATCCGGCCCTCTCAATTCCTGGCAAATAGATGGGGAAGAAATGGAGGTAGTGACAGATTTTATTTTTCTGGGCTCCAAGATCACCTCAGGTGGGGACTGCAGCCAAGAAATTAAAAGAAGAGAATTAATGAAGAGAAGGACGAGGGGTGACATGATAACAGTGTTCCAATATCTAAGGGGTCACCACAAAGAAGAGGGAGTCAAGCTATTCTCCAAACCACCTGAAAGGCAGGACAAGAAGCAATGGATGGAAACTAATCAAGGAGAGAAGCAACCTAGAACTAAGGAGAAATTTCCTAACAGTTAGAACAATTAATCAGTGGAACAACCTGCCTCCAGAAGTTGTGAATGCTCCAACACTGGAAGTTTTTAGGAAGAGACTGGACAACCATTTGTCTGAAATGGTATAGAGTTTCCTGCCTGAGCAGGGGGTTGGACTAGAAGACCTCCAAGGTCCCTTCCAACTTTGTTATTCTGTTATCTATTAACTTAGTGTCCTTTAAAATAGGGGTCCCCAATCCCCAGTTCACAGCTTGGTATCAGTCTGCAGCCTATTGGGAACTGGGCTGTGGAAGTCGCAGGTGAGCACACAAGCATGCAAAGCTACATTTGTGCAAATGATACATGCACAAAACCATCCCCACTGCTGTCTGTCCACAGAGTCAGAAAGCTTGGGAGCTGCTGCTTTAAAAGGCTTCACCACAGTTGCAAGCAAGATGGTTGATCCCGACATCTCCCAGCACTCAAACACATAATAAATGACTACCCTGTTATCTTCTTGTGAGGACCAGCCATCTGGAGCACTTATGGATGATTTCCCATCCTCTCCTTAATCCGAGAGGTTCCAAGGAACCAGTCTACTCAAATGTTTGTTGTGATATTTCTTGATCATCTATTCTTAATTCCATTAGTGTTCAATGTCTTCACATCATTTCTCACTTGTGTGGCAGCTGTTAATCTTCTCACCTCCATGATCTTACTGGAAATGGTAAAATGTTGTGAAAATACAGATACTTCCTTAAAAAGATGAAAGTGAGATGTATAATAATATTATCATGTCATAAAACAATGCACAACTATATGAAAAGGCTTTGCAGTACCATCTGTGAGCAGATGTTTTGAAATCACCGTAGACTTGTAAATGGCCACCAGAATTTCTCAGTAAAGATTTCAAAGAGTCTGAACCATCTGATCTGATCTGGATCCCTTTCTGCTTAAATCTTCTACACCAATCTAGTATACAATGCTTGTTTCCACTTATTTGTTCTAGTCAGAAATAAAGCATGAAGCAACTCAAATAGGTCAATAAAACATCTTCCATTACAAACAAGGCAGAATAGTCCTTAATGAGTAGCTTAGTGAATTCCATCCCCACTGATTCAGAACAGTTGCCCAGTAAAAGCATCACTACAATGCAAAGTTCCTAATTAATGGACAAGCAGTGTGAAGATTGTAGCCCATTTTAGTAGTAACGCTGTTTACAAGACAGAGTAGGTGTTTTCTTGCTGGCAGGAATTCCTGACTGCAGGCCATTCATATTTGGCTGCTTTCCCTGTTGTCAGTTTGGTTTCTAAATTCTACTTTCCCAAAAAGATATTTTCAGTGACTTGTTCAGTACTTGCTTTATAAAGCAAAGTTGAAGGAAATGGTCTACTTCAAAACAACAGTTGGGTTCCAAGTGCATAAACTGTAGCACACCAGCAGGAAAAGAAAATATAAAATTATACAATAGGAACTTTCATGTGAACAGAGAGCCTCATCCCGCTTTCTTTGTCTTATATAGCTGTAAAAAAAAATGCAATGTTGTGTCTAGCCAGAAGACTTAAAGAACTACTATGCATGCATCCATTCAGGTTTTTTTGGTGCTCACCAAAACAAGAGAAGATTTAATCCCAGTGAAATAATTAAAACATTAAAAAGTAATAGCAATTACTTAAAAGTTGAGTTCCTAGTGTTTTCTGAGTTTGGTTGTTTTCCTGCAGATATTTCATTACCAGGTAATAACATCAGTGCATTGGAAGAGTGGACTTTTCTGGTTGTTTATATATAAAAGCTTGGTCTGCCAATCTTGGCTGGGATATGATTTGTTCCTAGATGTTCCCTAAATTGGGGCATTCTATGCTTTTGAACCATATGAGAGTGTCAAATGCTTCAGAAGAACTGCTGGATTTAGGCATAAGTTAAGCAAGCTATATTTGGGACCTCACAATCTGCAGAGCCTCTTAAAATTGCAGTGTAGGTTGTTTGTATGCATATTTTACAATCTGATATGGCTTTTATGTGTACTGTAATCTACGAGAGAGATTATATACTGTAATCTATGAAAGAAATTATAATATATGAAAGAGATCAAGCCAGCCAAATGATAAATATGTAATCAGTAAATGCATTCATTTGAAAATAATTTGTATTTTTCACTTTAAGTACCTTGCTATTCAATTATGTATATGCATATATACAAATTTTCGTGGCATTCCAAGGTCCTGTTTTGGTACGCGCTGTTGTGAGACTTTCTGGTGTAATTTTAAACAAAGAGTCTTCAAGCTTTATGTAGCTTTGGGCCTCACCAAGTCTCAATCTGGCACTGTTCAGAAGGCACACAAATGGGAGCAATTTGCCCACAGCAAACCTCAACAAAGAACAACTAGTATTTCTGCACAAATATCTATGACAGCAGGCCCTGCCCACCAGCATAAGATTAAGGTTTCCAATAAACTAGGCAGCTGGATGGAAAATAGCCCAACAGAATGGCCGAAAAATGGTACATCTGATGATCATGGATGCTTGCTTTGGCTTGCATATATGCCAGTATATCTTTGATGGCTTCAAAAAAAATTAGAGCAAATTATGATGCAAACTAATAAAGATAATAACAATGTAATAAAGATAATAACAATGACCATCAACACCATCTCACAAAGACAAATTGAAAAGGGAAGAGCAAATGTGCAAATCAAGCTACTAAACCCCACAGAAAAAGATGAAACCAAATCTGAATGGAGGGTAAATATATCCAGCTGTCCACCATCCACCACAAAACATAGTATTCCCTGGAAAGAACTTAAGTGCAACACAAAGAATGCAAACCAATTAGAATTTTGTGCAGCCCTGGAAGCATGATTCAAAACAACTGCTTTGACTAATGGGACCCCCAAAAACACGAGACAAAAAGTATAAAAGTATAATTTTCCAAGGTAAATGTATATGCTTTTATGGTGCTTCAGCAGTTAAGATACTGGGCTTGTCAGCTGGAAAGCTGGCAGCCCAGATTCAAGACCCAAGCACCATGCGACAGGGTAAGCTCCTGTCCTCACCCTAGCAGTTTGAAAACATACAAGTGCAAGCAGATAAATAGGTACCACTTTGGTGGGAAGGTAATGGTGCTCCAGGATGTCATGCTGGCCATATGACGAATGTCTTTGGACAGTGCTGGCTCAATGGCCTTGAGCACTGCCCGCTATAGTTGGCAAGGACTAGCAGAGTAAAATCTTCAGGGATTCCTTTACCATCCCCCACACACAAACAAACAACCCTACTCTGCCTTATTAGATTCTTAGCACACTGGCTTCTCTGAAATATCCAGTGTTGTCTTTAAAATTGGGAGCATGCTGGAAATGTTCCACCTAGCACTGAGCACTTATGTGTCTGTGGCTCAGACACGCAGATTTTGTTTGCCCATGTTATAAGGAACTTTAATATCTCTGATTCTCTTTTAGAGTCTTTTCTCTGCCAGGGATTTTTGCCAGGAACATAAGTCTGCTGCTCTGTATTCAGGCTTCCTGCCTAGTGAACTGTCAGTGTTACCAGCTGGGAGACCTCTCTGGGTCATAAAAGATACAACATGAGGAAAGGGCTCCCAGGGTTAAAACTCCAACAAATTACAATTCCATGTTATATTTCTAGGAGACCTGTAGTTCAATGTTTAGAGTAATTTTATTAAGCATTACAGCTATACAGATAAAATATAATGCAAACTACAAAAAAGGAATTAAAATAGTGTGTGCAGAAGAAAAAAATTAGAAAAAGAAAATAGAAAAGAAAAAAGGGAAAAAAGTATAAAGAAATAACTTCCTCCTTCTTCATAATAAGTAAACAACTTATTGTCTTCTCTTAAAATACAACAATTTCTTCATACCATATCACACCCTTATTTATAAACAAATCCTTAAAGCCTTGTCATTCAGTCTCGGTCAGCATAAAGCCATTCAGAGTCACCAATAATAAAAAAAATCTATTTTAATTTTGATCAAATAAGCCAGCAATGTATTCCTTCCCTTTTAAAATTATTTATTGCTTTTTAATTAATAACTAAAAGAGGGGGAAAGCAAAACACAAAGATAATAGAAAATGTAGATACGTACATTTTCAAAGGGAAAAAGGACACAAAAAGTGCTTTATCAAAAATGAATTTGGTTCTCTGTTATTAGCTCTTCTTTTCAGAGTTTAGATCAGAACACTCACACTGATAGCTCTACACCAGGGGTCCCCAACCTCTCTCCACATAACCGGTCCCTGGTGCCCAAAAGGTTGGGGATCTCTGCTCTATATTCCCAAAAATGTCCAGAATAGAAGACACACACCCCCAGAGGACTTATGCTGGCCATCCTCAAATCCATGGTAATATAGAGACGCAGTAAGTTTTAATGAGTAAGAGGTATAAAGGTGCTCATTAAACTATGAATCTGGTACTTTTCTTTTGTAATCCATTGTGTGTCTAAGTGCTTTGTGAGAAGCAGCTACAAGATCTAATGTTTTCAGTCTACTAACTGAAACACACTGAAGAAAGGACTTGAGGCCCAAAGACATAAATGCTTCAGCCAGCTATCCTCAAGAACAAGGTGAGAAATCAATTCCACAAAATCTTAATGTGTGAAGGATGGCATCTGCTCCAATAAAAGAGATTAAATGCAGTTTATTAATAATTGGTTTCAGTCAAAGATTCCCAGGTCTTTCTGAAATATAGATGTATTAATCATGTGTCCAGGCTAAAGACCTTATCACAAATGAGCTTATTACAATGAGCGGCCCTTTATGTGAAAATGACTATTATTTTCCTTCCACTTTTGAACTAAAATACACCTTTAATTATCCCAAGTGGTCAAAAAGACATGTTATGACCCAGATAGGCAAGACTAGGCAGGCCTCCAGAGAGTTCTTTATTGCTCCTGGAAAGGCTTAACAAATGACCCTCCACTGACCAGTCAGGCTCTACCCTCAGTCCCCCAAACAACAGCCCTTAATTACTTGGCAAGTCCACAAGCCAAAAGTCCGGAGAGAAAGCCAGGGCAGTTCTCAGAGCGAGGCAAAGGTCCAAGACAAGGAGCAGTTTTCCGAAAGGGGCCCAGTGAAACAAAAGACAAATGCAGTTCACAAAGAAGGGCACAGTTCAAACCAAAAGGCAAAGAGCACTTCTCAAAACAAGAGGGGGTCCAAGGCGAGGCAGGTCTGAAGGGAGAATCTTCAGGGCTAAGGTAAGCCACGAGCAGTCCTCACAGCAAGGCAAAAGCAGTCTTTGATGCTGGCAAAAGCAGGCAAAGCCGAGAGAGTGTAATTCGAAAACAAACATTTGTTCCTGGCAAAAGCCCCTCCTCACCTTGTCTCCTTAAATGTTACTTTCCAGGTTAACCTCGTGTGGAGGGGCAGGGCACCCTCCCAAGTAGTGGGTCACCTTGAACTGACTCTTCCTTCCTTCCATTCTTTGCAATTGAGGATTGGGCAGGGGAGGCAGCTCTTCTCCAGAGCTCTGGAGCTCCTCTGCATTTCCTTGATCAGCCTGAGCCCTTTCTTTCTCCCTGCCTACTCTTCTGAGGCCTGATGGATCCTGGACTGCCTCGTCCTTCTTCTCAGGTCATTCCTCCTGAGCCATACAGGCTGTGCCATCTGCTTGCATCAGCCTCTGCTCCATCTCTTCCTCTTCCTCAGACTTGGGCTCCAATGGGGCCATGACAGGACAGCTCTAAAAAGAACAATTGAAAACCTTTTTTAAAAAAAGGGGGGGGGGTCAAATTGATTTCCTTTGGGAAAAATAAAAATTAAGAAAGGACAGGATCCTCAACTAAGGGACTGCTGAATATACTCTATCTCCATATTTGATTCTTCTATCGAAGGCAGAGAACTCATTTTACCTGATAAGGCCAGAGATAGAGTGATATATGATATCAGACCTCGAATTGCAGAAAACTATTACAGGCTTTCCCTTGATTGTATAGGGTTAGCATGTAAAATGTATACAGTTGAAGCTTAGTGACTTCAGTTAATCTAGTAGGTCATTTAATTCTCCAAGTATGGAGAAGTTCAAATCTTCCTAACAGCCTCTGGTAAATATTCATGTAAAGAGTTTGTTCCTGATGTTCTGCCTGTCATAAATTAACGCCCCCCCCCCAAGGATTTGGCATTTCTTTGGTCTGAATGTAAAATACATTACTTTATTTAGACCCAACTTGCCATTAGCAATAACCTTCGAATCAAAGTATGAAGATCAAGTTACAAAATTCCATACTTCTGCATGACACCTAATTATAATGATATAGAGTAGGTGGCAGAATTTTGTCTCTGACTCTGCTTCCTCATCTGTGGTGAATGCCAAAGAGCTGCTGCCTCTTACCTGAGCAACCAAAATTTTTAAGATCCCTGTTCCCAGAGCTGGTTGTTACAGGTCTCAAGAGATTATTACTCTACCTTCCCTCACCCCAATATTAAAAACACTACATCCATAATTAATGAGGGGGAAACAGGCCTGGGTGATTTATTATCCAAAATATGAAACTGGAATATGATGAGATATTGCAAAGCTCATAAAAAGAGGGATGCTGTGCTTCTACATAACAATCGTGTCTTTGTATTTAATCATGAAACACAGTGTTCAAGAAAAGCTTACTTCAAAGAAAGAATCAACTTGGATGGAAGGAAGAGAAGAATTCAATAGTTTTAGGAGGGAAGCATTGGCAGTTTTGCTTTTGCAGAAACAAGCACAAGGGAGCAAGAGAGAGAGAGAGAATATGAGTAGCATCATTAGAAAAATTATTCTTTACACTTCCAAAGTGCGAAATGTTATGCCATGTTTGCATCATTCATTTCTTTTACAGAGAACAAAGACTTTCCTGTCATTGTCTCTTTTTGTCTTAGAAGTAGGAGATCCACTGAAGCAAAATTCTGCCCTTGTTTGAATGTCACAAGCTCATTCTATGAGAGCCAGTGTAGTGTAGTTGTTACAATGCTCTTCTAGGAGCTATGAAAACTCACTCAGTGACTTTGGGCCAGTTACTCCTTCACTCAGCCCAATTTACATCACAGAGTTGTTGTGGAGAAATAAATGGCAGGAGAGCTTTACTACCTTGAATTTCTGTGGAAAGGTGGGATATAACTATTAACACACAACTGAAAAAATATGAGAAGCGTCAGCCTAAATGGCAAAGACTCTTTGCAAATTACTTAATTGTGATGTGCATGGTGGGAATTTTTAAAAAACCTAATAATGCTCCCTTGGTTATCATGTATATTTAAAAGATAGGAAACACCATCCGATTTGACAATTAAAAAGAAATTCTGTTGAAACATTGACAGGACCAGTAAACTATAGCAGAAAAGATCAGGCTTTGGAGAATCTGTAAATCTAGTCATCCAGGAAATCACATGTTCTTTTACATGTGATTAAAGCACCAATAAAGCCTTCCAAAGTGATCCATACCTGCCAAACTTTGTAGGAAAGCTACATTTTTGTCTTCTGGATCTGGCTGCCTTCTTATCTGTCTTTGAGATCTGGAATTGTTATCATAGAGCTGTTGTTTGAACTATGCTCATTTGGAATGGGTTGCTACCCAGTAGAGTCCTGCCAAGACTATTAATATTACTTAGAAACATCAGGCCATCAACACTTAGTTACATTCCTGGAACTGGGAGTTGCTTGCCAATATTTATCTATTTATTTATGTGATTGATTGATTGATTTCTGTAGCCACCCATTTTAATGAATGACTTAGGGCAGCATACATAGTAAGACATAAAGACAAATTAAAACAATGAAAACCCAGCCACAAAAGAGCCCCCCCTGTGAATTCTGTTGACTCCTATCTGGTTTCAATTCAAGGCATTAGTAATGACCTATGGCGGGAGGTGGGGTCATTTGAGGGACCTCTTTTTGCCAGTCACTCATCTGATCAGGCCCAGCAGCTGGACTTGCCAATTTGGCTGAGACTGTTAGTTTATCAGATGCTTGTATATAGGTGGCAAGAATAAACTCTAATGCTTTGAATTCAACTCCTGTTCCTGGTTATTTGTGCCTGACAGGAAGGCCTCTCAAGAAAGTACACTCCCAATCTCACATTTGGTTGGATTAACCTCCCTGCCAATTGCATCCTCGAGATTCTTTCAGGGGGTCCATGAATCCAAGTTAATATTTTTAAATTTCTGAATTTTGATTTCTTATACAATAAATATTAATGGATATAATCCAGAAAAACCAAAGCTCTTTGTGGTCCTCAGTCATTTTTAAGAATGCAAATGGGTCTGGAGAACAAAGGTTTGAGAATCAGTACTTTAAGAATACATAGAAATTTCAGGAAGATACTTTATGACCTAGGATTTAGACACCAATACTTTGATGAAAGATGGAAGAGTAATTTAATCTCTGTCTTTAATCAGAAAGCTATTGTAGATTGCTGGGAACTTGACAAAATGAATGAATTATGGAGAACAAAGTACTCAAAGGATATTCTAGTTCAAAAGAATCAAAGCCAACAAACAGGAGGTCAAATAGCTTTGTACATGAACAATCCATCTAACATGAATATGGACATCCTGTTGAAAGTTTCTGGATGAGATTAAAAGGAATAGAACAACATTTTTAAAAAGTTGATGCCATTTTGGAATTTTATTGAGTTATCTATACAGTCAGAGTAGACAAATCCTTTTCTGTGTCAACTCTCTGTGACTTCAAGGAAACAGGATATAATGGCAAGAGGAAACCAATATTTGCTGGGAAACTAACTCAGCCAGAAATAGATTTTTAGTCTTTCTTGCTTATAATTTCCACCCACTGATGATCAGGAATCTTATTTGCTCTTCCCAATCACAGACCACCTCATATTCAGATAACAGGGAAACCAAGCCACTGTCACTTTTAGATCCCATATACAGCTGCCCACCCCTGGTCATTCATGTCCTGGTCACCTTCAGAATGGGTTGCTTTAATGTGCTCTACTTGGGGCTGCTCTTGAAGAACATCTGGAAGCAACAATTGGTGCAAAATGCAGCAGCACAGGCAGTCGTGGGCATTCCTCATTCAGCCCATGTTACATCTTTGCATCGGTTGCCAGTTTGCTTATGGGTTCAATTCAAGGCATTAGTAATGACCTATGAAGCCCTATATGGCAGGAGGTGGGGTTATTTAAGGGACCTCCTTTTGCCAATCACTCATCCGATTCTGCCCAGCAGGAGAAATGTAAGAGTCCTGTTCATTGTTGTTGTTGTTAATTGCGAAGTCGTGTCCGACCCATCGTGACCCCATGGACAACGTTCCTCCAGGTCTTCCTGTCCTCTACTATCTTCTGGAGTCAATTTAAGCTCATGCCTACTGCTTCAGTGACTCCATCCAGCCACCTCATTCTCTGTTGTCCCCTTCTTCTATTGCCCTCCATCTTTCCCAGCATTAGGCCCTTCTCCAGTGAGTGCTTCCTTCTCATTAGGTGGCCAAAATATTTGAGTTTCAGCTTCAGGATCTGGCCTTCTAAAGAGCAGTCGGGGTTGATCTCTTCTAGGACTGACCGGTTTGAATGCCTTGCAGTCCAAGGGACTCGCAGGAGTCTTCTCCAGCACCATAGTTCAAAGACCTCAATTCTTTGGTGCTCAGCCTTTCTTATGGTCCAACTTTCACAGCCATATTTGACGGGACCCAGGATGACAGCTTTTACAGCTGGGGCATCTGTTTTTTGAAAGATGTCTATGGAGATTTTCAGTCATTCAGATCATGGTTTTGAAAAAAGGTGCTTTTTCAAAAGGCAACTGGACTTTCTTTGTTTTTCCTTGAAGATGTTTCTAAAGAACTGAAGAAGCTTCTTGGATGAGAAGAGAAACCTCTTCAAGGAAAAACAAAGAAAGTCCAGTTGCCTTTTGAAAAAGCAGCTTTGGGACTGTCCTTCGAGACATCGCCTCCCCACCTCTTGAGGTTAGATTAGCCCTGACTGGAGGGCAATTGCTTCTGCTGTTCCCAGCTGTCACTGCTATTGTGGTCCCAGCTCCACCACCACGCCTGTTGCCACCAACCTTGGGCACAACCATGATCACTACATTTTTTTCTCCTTTGAAATAATTCTTCTCCAATTGCATATTCATGGCCAAGTAGTTCCCTATTTTTTTAGAATGATGGGTTTAAATACAGAATGGATCCAATCCTACAAATCAATCTATTGATTTTTAAAGAACCAACTATGTTCCCAAGGATGTTAAAGAGAATCTTTCCACTGTAGTGATGGGTTATTGGACACATATTTGCAGTATAATAAATGACAGATGCAGAAGCCTATTCCTCCTCATATTGACTGATCTTGAAGAATGCAGAAGATATCAAAGAAGGAGCTATATCACTTTGGGCATCCTCATCAAGATAAAACTACAAACACATCCTCATCATTCATCCTAGGTAATCATACTTCTTCGCCACTCCTGAATTAATAATAAAGCAAAAAAAAAAAAAAAAAACTGGTGACTCACAGCTTCAAATATTGAATGTGATCAATGTTTGCTGTAGGAAAGGATGGCAAGAGGTTTCTGCATTCAGAAGCAGAACATATCCTCACATTATTTGCCAACCAGCTGTATTTTATATTCTGTTTTGTTTCTCCTGACATATCTGGCCCTCACTTCTATATAACCAAGTGGGCAGAAGCTCTTATACATGTCTATTTTAACTTCTTTGGACAAACATCCCTCTTCTACAATATTTGTGAGGCTTCGTGATAAGCCTCATGACTCTAGCAGCAGCTAAGTAGGCAGCTTCCCTACTGATCCAGTCCAGTTCAGACTTGAATAACTTCAGGCATAGCTGAGAGCTAATTTTGAGGATCCTATCAGGGAACAAAGCAAATCTGTGAGATTTTCTGCCTATAGCAGGGAAAGCCTTGAATATGCAAATAAGCTATAGAGTTTCACAGCTGGCCCTGGATGTGTGTTAGAATGAGAAAGGCTTAACTAACTTGTTCGATGAGGCACTATCTGCTGAAAATGAAACCTGAACTTTGGTGATAGTATTAATCCAAAGCATTTATGGAAATCTTGGGAATTACAGGTAACCACAGAAAAATGCTACTACTTTTATTCCCTTCTTTTTCACCTTCTCTGAAGATTTTTAGGGCTACACCCAAATAGCCGGGAACCAGCAGAATCCCACTTTCTGTCCTCTTGACGCCATTGCACCTAAAGGTATCTAAGCTTAGATTATGAAACATCTGGCCACTTGCATGGGGAATAACCTGCTAAGCCAACCCCAGGAGTATCAGTAAAATGCTGAAATTGTGAAAAAGGGAGGATTTTGCGAAGATTTATGCATGGAAATGACACAGTCCCAGCCACGAAAGGCTCCGAGGCTGGGGTTGAAGCCTAAATTTCTAGAGCAGCTCCCTGACATTTGCTCTAGTGTAGTCCATTAAATATTTAACTTGGTGTTGGCCTCCAGCTTATATAGCCAAACTGACCATTTCATTAAGTCCTTCATTGCATGCAGATATGCTCTATTCACTCAGCCTGCCCACATACTCATTATGGTCAAAACAATTGATGCTTGGTCTTTGTGCACTGGTCCAATTTCTGAATGCACAGAACCACTGCACGTCACAATGGCGACAACCACAAATCCCTCCAGCTCTATTTCATCTTCCCACAACATTTTCCAGTGCAGTAGTCCTGGGAATGGACTGGCTTCAAATTCATAATAGACATAGTGACAATCCCTTCAACTTCTCTGGATGCAAGACTCACAGTCTCAAAACTTCTGTCAAAATATTTGGTCTATGCAGATGTGTGTTAGCCAGACCAAGACCTTGTCCCCTCATTGGTTCAGTGATTGCACATTCAACCTTATTGCTAGAGCTTCTCCCCTTGTTTGGCATCCCTAGCTTGTGTCTGAGGCAGAGTTAGCCTTTCCAAAATAATGAATCAATCCTCTTCTCTGCAAGTGTAACCACAATTTTTAGGAGGATGGTTATTTGCATGTAATCCTCTATTTTCAGCTCCTTAATTCCTTAACAATTAGGAATCAATATCCTCTTTCTCTGATTCTGGAGTGCTTAGAAAACAGCTATAGAAGGCATACATTTTCACTAGACTGGAACTGAGGGGATGACTTTATCCTTCTTTAAAAAAAGGTCATAAATATTTAGCAGCTTTATTATAAATATATTTTTGCCTTTTGTTTATTTATCTTTCTATTGTTATTTTAAACACAAACACAGAGGTTTTTTTTCCGTGACTTCCTAGAAACATTTCTGATAGTAAATTGACATACTTGCTTATTTACTTTCAGGACTCTGCTCTCTGTTGTGTTCGTGTGTGTGCAGCTTTAGAGCATTGCTTTGATTGCAATTAAAGTATCAAGCTAGATTATAACTCTTTGATCTACCTGCATGGATTATTATGGATATTACATTTTATCTGAAGGATGAAAAATAACTTTGCTGTCTTTGCCAGCCCACACTTTTGCCATTATGTTGTCTCAGCTTATCAGCATACCTCTTTCTGGTAGGGGATTTAAAAGCTCAGTGAGAGTGTGATCAGCTTAAACACTTTCATTTCTCTCTCTTTTTTCTATTATCCCAGTATACCTGCCCAGTTTTTTGTACAGGATGAAAACTTATTTTTTATTACTGGGATATTTGCTCCCAACAAGAAAAGTGAATAGATTTTTTACCCATGATAATCTTTGAAGTCACCTATGGATATTAACCTTGCTTTTTTTTTTTTTTTTTTTTTACTATTTCTTGACCCTTGCTCATCCCAGCAGCCTTCCAATTCCTTCAAAAACTTTATGCAGTTTAATGCTTCTCTTGGCAACATGTAAATCAAATCAAACCCTTCAAATGACACTCACTTGATGGCTTTTGCTAGGAAAGTCCTATCCCTATTTCTGTGGAAAACCATATCTAGCAAACTTCTCTACCCAACCAGCCAAGAAGCTGAATGTCAAGTATATGGGACTATTTTGAAACTTTGTAAAATTTTGTAATGCACTGACTTCTCCCTTATTACCTACCTGCCACCTTAAAGATGCATCCATTTTGAAGTGCAGCACATTCTGGATTTTGAGTACAAGAAGGTGTCACCTGGAGTATTAATTCGCTGGAAGGACTAACTGAAGATGCTACCAACATGAACATGTCCTGCCTCCTTTGCTCTTTGCATTTGTAATGTGGCCATTAAACAAAAGTGCCTGGTTGGTTCCACAGAGAGCCCTTCATCCTTGCAAGCAATTCTGATTCTAGGGAGGAAGCACTTAGTGGGAGAGGGAGATGAGTGGGAATTGGATGTCGGAGAAGTTAAAGGACAGGCTCTCTAATGGCCTCTCAGCCTTCCGGACTGAGGAGACCTCAACACACAAAGAAATGATGGAGAAATCTGAGCTCTGAGGTGCATTACCAGCTTCACTTGATGGCCTCTAAGGGAGGAAGAAGAGAAATGTACTCTTTCTTGAAGCCCTGAACTGTGTGGAAGTAGAGATGGTCCCTAGTTCTTCTAGACACTGAGAGAGAGAAGGGGGGGGGGGATAGACAGATGAAGATTGTATTGGAGAGACATTGGGAGGTAGAGTTACAGCTTCTCAGGTAGGAGTTTTGAAAATATCTGAGGGTTTTCAGTGTGAAAAATATAAAACAAGGCTTCTGTTAAATTGTGAAAAAAGGGCACTTAGCTTAAAGTGCCTTAGTTTAAAAGCGTTTAGATTAAACTAAGAATTCGAAAGGAACGACCTACTGTAAAGGAATCTGTAGCAGCCTCTGTTTAGGGATACAATAAAGCCTCCTTGCTAACAATTTCTTAATTGTTTAGAAAGCTTTAGCCAAGTTTGCCCTAGATAAGGAAGGCAACCTGAGCCTGTCTTTCCCTCTGCATAATTTCATTCCAGTTTCAATTTGTTCCAAGAATTAGGTCCTCTAGAGGTTCTAGAGAGGAAGCATGCATATTTTTAATTTGTTAAAACATGCCAAAACATGGTCCATCATAATAGTATTAGATGTTGTAATGCAATGGTGTTCGCAATTAATTAACAAAGAATACATACAGGAAATTTCCAAATGAGAAAGATCATGTTGTAAGAACTGCTTCACCCAATCTAATTGCCTAAAATGAATAAGGAAAGCCCATGGTGATTTTCCAAATAAGAAACAAGGACAAAAAAGAGTAGCAAAACATCTACGGATCTTTAGGTTTATCTTTTCCTTTAAATACATAGCCATGACATCAGTTTTCTACAAAGGATCTCTAGGGTAATTACCAGCCAAAACTGGGTATGTATTTCTATGGCAGATATTTATTAGTAAAAAAAAGCTTTTTGTGATTAAAAAAGCTGGGAAAATCTTCTTTTTCTACAGCTTCTCCTTTTAAAATGTAGCTAGCTGGTATGTACACTTTAAAGAAAACTTCAGTTCATTTATTGTTTTAATTAATTTATTTATGCAAGTTCCATCCTACAATATCAGCACTATTCAGCAGAACATTAAAACATCCACATTAGAAATAAGTAAAACATTTACAGTATTAATATATTTAGCATGAAAACCAGTTCAAAATTAATGGAATTCACACACGAATAATCATCAAGGTAGTGCTAATTCATCACTGAAATTCTCTGGAAGAGCTCCATCTAAGTCATATTCTATAAGGGGCAATTCTTGCTCTTTGTGTATGTAAAATGCTTTTAAAAGGAAGATAAAAACTACAGGAGTACAAACTAATAAATAATAAGAAAAAAGAAGATAGAAATCAAAAGAAAGCTAAAACTGCAAGCAAATTAAAAAGTAAAGTAAAAATAGAAATGAAAAAAGATACAAAGTGACTTCTGATATCCTTTAGAGCTGTTATAAGTACAATTATATTTTAATCTCTCTCTAAAGTTACATTATGATTCCCTTCTTTCTGTAATCTATTCTAACTGTTCATCAAAGCCCATAAATCACAAGTTCATTATTGTCATTTTATGCAAAGATTCCATACGGGCTTTCCAATCATCAATAAGTGAAGATATTGTCCTTTTTTTTCTAATCAGAGAAGTTAATTTGTCCATCTTAGCAAGATCTGCCAATCACACCAATCGTTCCTCCATAGTGTCTAATCTTTCCAAATTTGTGCAAATAGTAATTTAGCTGCAGTAATCATATTTGAAATAATCTGTTGTGACTTTTTCCTGTATATCCATCAATTCTAAAAGGAAAAACTCTGGCTTCAATTGAATATTAATCTATAAAATATTCTGCATCAATGCATGCATTTTATTTTTATTTTTTATTTTATTTTTTACTTTTTTACATGTTCACCAAGCATGTCCCTTCATGTCATTCAATTTTCCAACATATATTTGAAGTGCCTTTATATATTCTAGATCAGAGCTTTTCAACTTTTTTACCGATTGTACCACTTTTAGGATATGGCAATATTCGAGTACCACGTAGCAAGGTGTCAAAAACTTGATGACCAAAAAAAAAAAAAAACCTGTCTGAAGTTGCAATTGCACTGCAATGACTTATGATCATTTTTCACACTTATGATCATTGCAGCATGCCCAGGGTCATGTGATTTATATTTGGATGCTTGGCAACTGATTCATATTTATAATGGTCACAGTATTTCAGGGTCATGTGATCCTCTTCTGCAACCTTTTGACAAGCAAAGTCAATGGCAGAGCTGCTGGTGGCCAAGTGCTAAGGCGAGGCTTCCTTTCCTCCCTCCCTTCCCTGCCTCCCTTTTTCTCATTCCCATCTCCTTCTGAAGGAAGAATTTGAAATTCCCCCTCCCATATTTTCCCTCTTCCATATATTGATCAAACAAGGAAAGGCCTCCAGAGACAAGCTGCTGAGTGAACTAGCTTAAAAAGGCACATTCCCCTTTAAGAATTAGCTCCTGGCTAGAAAGGAAAGTAAGTAGTGCAGCTGGCACTTAAGGAAGAAAAAAAAATGTAAGTACTGGCTGCCAGCTAAGGCAACCTCCCCAAATGGCTCCATTCATAAGTAAAGGAATGCTACAGGCAAAATCTATTCAGGAGAAAAATACTTCAAAATCCCTTGCATCAAAACTTACAGCTAACAATAGCAGAGCAATAGAAGCTAACACGAGACATCAGCCATCAGCCAAATAGAAATTGCCAAACACTCCTTAAGAACACAAAGCCCTCATTGCACAAATCCCAGAACTTCAAAGTCACAAAAGCACATAAGAATCCTTCCACTCTCCATCTTCTTCCCTCCTCCGTGCCTCACCTTCAGCCATTGCTGCCTTTTTTCATTTCCCTTGGGGGGGGCGATCCCTCCCCCGCTGTATTTCTTGCATGTTTGCTGCTGCCAGCACAGGTGGCTGCCACAGCAGTTGTAGATCAGCTCATGGCCAGCCTGCTTGATCTCCTCTCCCCCCACCCTCCCCCTCCCCCTTGGTGTAGCTGACTCTGCCTCCTCCCAAGGCTTCTGCTTTTTTTCTCTCTCCTTTTCCTGCCCAAACTGCCTCCTTTTATAGGCTCTCATGTCTCCGCCCCCCTCCTCCTTTCTCATGGGGGAGGGTGAGCCAGAAGTGAGCCTGGGGCCTTTGCAACTCCAGAGGACTCTCTCACTGCAAGTCCTTGCCTGTGCTGGCTCTTTCCCTCCCCCACTACATTTGGCTAGGTAGGGCTGTGTACCACCTGCCACTCATTAATGTACCACAAGTGATACGTGATCAGTTGAAAAGCCCTGTTCTAAATAATTTTTCTGGTGTCATATACCAACAATGCACCATTTTATAAAAATTCTCTTTAAGTTTATAACATAATGTAAATTTCAACTCTTTAACCACATATTTTCTCAATGACTCATCACGTTATAACCAAAATTCTTACCAATTTTATCATCCATTCTTTAACCTGTTCTTCTGTTTTAAATGTCAACAAAGGTTTAGATATTTTAACGATTATATGTACATCATCAGTGCACAACTGTATTTCAATTTTTATCTGACTTGCTCTGTACTATAAGTCTTTTGTATATTTTAAATCTTTCTGATAACTGTAAATGGGAAAATCATTAAAAACTATATCCTTATGCTACTTGTTGCTCTCTTGATTTACTCTTAAATTCCTCTTGATGGTTTTCTTATAATTCCTGATATATCAACCATTTGTCTTTGCCTGCTGTTCTGTTTTATAATATGCTTCTTAGGCTGAGAAAGTAGGGGAATTCTGATCTCTGTGGGAAAGCTATCTGTAAGTACCTTGGTACTAGGCCATACATATAGGTCTTTTCAGGTCAAAGCTAGAGTCACTTAGGTAAGATGGACAATGTAGAAATTTAATAAAATAAAATAATAAAAAAATTAAAATCAAGCAAAATCGGTATAGGGCGTGTAGGTAGCAGAGGTATGATGTGTTTCTAGGGTCTACAGCTATATATTAAATAGGCTGCTGCATTATACATCAATTGTAGCTTCCAACTAGTCTTTAAAAGCTGAAGGAAGTATGCATTACTGCAGTCCAGATGATAAGTGATGAGGACATGAATTATTGTTGTGAGATCTCTACATTTCTAGTTAGGCTGTAGCTAGTGATTATCTAGAACAGGGCAAAAACCCTCCTGGCCATTATCTCCACTTGCCCATCTAGCTGTAGCCTCAAATCCAGGAAATCTCCCAAGCCATGGATCTGTTCTCTTAAGAGACAACACTGAACCAACCTGAGAACTTTAAGGAACAAAAAGCAACACATTTTCAACATGCGCACACACACACACACACACACAAACACATCTTTGACTGGAGAATAAGATGGTAGTAACTCCATTCATTTCTTCATTCATCTCTCCATTCCATGGAAGGGTCTATTGAGAAGATTGTCAGTTCCCTCCCATTGTATTTCATAATCACAGGCATCTATAGGAGGCACAGATGAGAAAGTACATATTACAATGAATATGCATCCAAAATCATGACACAAGTAATGTAAGTCCTCCTTATAAAAAAACATGCTTCTTGGTATTTCATCCAACAGTTATTCAGGATTATTCTCTAGGCTAGCTCTATAGATATTATTCATTCCTGAAACCTCAAAGTTCAGATTTCCTTAACATCTGGCCTCCATTATTTCCCAGGAATTAATCCTGTCAGCTGGGGAATCTGGAAGATGAAGTTCAACAGATCTTAAGGTCATCAGGCTGGGAAAAAGCTGTACTTGACTATAAGCAAATTTAAGAAGATCTGTCCCTATTAGATTACTGTATATATACTTCTATGACGGATTCTAATGTTTAAAGCTCACAATGTACTAAATTGAAATAGCTATCAATGAGGCTGTTAAGTAGCTCCCAAAGATTTTTTTCTCACAAAATAGTATGTGGATGCTCACCGAATAAATAGAAAAGCCCCTATGTCTATAATCCCTGCTATAGACAGCTCCATGTTCATTACTACTTATATGCAAGTAAGCTGTATTTAACTCAACTGAGCTTGCTACCGTTTGACAAGGCCATTAATCCAATAATTCTACAAGTCTAACAGCAGTGAATCTGCCGTGTTGTCTTCAGTTCTTGCTCTAATACAACACGTCCCAGAAAGAGACATTTAATGGGACCTAATCTTGCGTTTAGACTTCCAAATTCACTTATGATTTTTCCCTAATCTATTGGAATCACAGCTAGGAGGAAATATTTATTTAAAAAACATACATAGCCATTGTATCCATTCATATGGTTGTGGGGAGTCCCTTTGACACAGGAAATAAAACAGCATACAAGTAAAGCTGAATCATCAGTAGCCATTGTTTCTTCTATGAAAAGATGTGAAACACAGCCTTTCATCTGCCCAGCTGTACCGGCTGAATTACTAATGAATAATCAATGACTTCATTTCAATTTTTTCAGCGACCTGTCTAACACTATCCATTATGCTTCTTCACACAGCAGTTGATGGCTTTCTGGGATAAGGAGTTACATCCCCTATGGAAAACATGCAGAAATAAATAAATGAATCAACCAGCCAGCCACATATACACACATAACAATTGTTAACCTGCAAATGTTGTGCTCGCTGATAATTAATATCTTTTGAACTGAGCAAGACTTATTTGAACATACCTGCCAAAGCAGGGATGTCTATGGAGTGAAGTATAAGAAAAGAGACTTAAGATGTTGGCTGAGCTAGAATAAAAAAAAAATACTAGGTTGAATAGTCATGGCTGCCATCTTAACTTTTTTTTTTTTTACTCCTTCTGCAAATATCCCTCTGCAAAAGTCTAAGTAATTACACACATATATACTTAGTTTAGAATCAGACTTCTCTTAGGGGTCAAAGAGAAGGGTTTTTTTTCACACAGTGAACATTTACTGCTGCATTTTTATATTTAACTTTATTTGTTGTGAACATTTTGAAAGCTCTTTGAAAGTAGATAAAACTGTTATATATTGCACCAATGCTGACTAATTGGTCATTTGCTGGACATGGTATCAACAGCCCATTTTTAAGCCCATTTTCTTTTGTAGCATGTAGAAAATATACTATTTCTGACATTATGGCCATAACTCAATTTTTGAGAGTAATTCTGAGATGACAAAAAATGGTGGGGGAAGGTAGAAGAAAAGTCTCTTTGCTTGGATGAAAAATAAACATTATTGCAGCAATGATTGATTTATGACTGTTTGGGAGACAAAGCTAAACATTTGTATCAACATTTCAACAGGCTGCTTTTTTCAAACAGCAAGTTTGATTTTTAAATCTGAGAACTTTGCTTTCTATTATTATTGTTTCTTTAAGTGAACATACAAACCTATGTCCAAGTTTACTATTATTATTATTAGCCACCCTGCTTTGGAGATATTTCTTGAACATTTTTTTAATAAATACATATTTATTTTAGAATAGATATAAATATATTGCTTTTTCAGCATGAGCCTTTTTTTCCCACAGCAATATTTTTTCTGGTTTTGCATCTACATTATCTGAGATTTTTTTAGATTGGGGGGGGGGAGAGGAGTGGTTTGATGACTGACATAATTACTTCCAAATAACCACAATGGGGTGGTCACTGACCTCAAGCCAGACATCCTAGAATGTGAAGTGAAATGGGCCTTAGAAAATCTGAGCAACAACAAAGCTAGTGGAGGTGACAGCATTCTAGCTGAGCTATTCAAAATCTTAAAAGACGATGCAGTAAAAGTGCTACACTCAATTTGACAGCAAATTTGGAAAACTCAACAGTGGCCACAGGATTGGAAAAGGTCAGTTTACATTCCAATTCCAAAGAAAGGCAATGCCAAAGAATGTCAAACTATCGCACCATTGCACTCATTTCACATGCTAGTAAAGTTATGCTTAAAATCCTACAAGCTAGACTCCAGCAGTATGTGGATCGAGAACTACCAGAAGTACAGGCAGGATTTCGAAGAGGCAGAGGAACTAGAGATCAAATTGCCAACATACGCTGGATCATGGAGAAAGCTAGGGAGTTCCAGAAAAACATCTACTTCTGCTTCATTGACTATACTAAAGCCTTTGATTGTGTGGATCACAACAAATTGTGGCAAGTTCTTAAAGAGAGGGGAGTACTAGACCATCTTATTTGTCTCTTGAGAAACCTATATGCGGGTCAAGAAGCAACAGTGAGAACTGGACACGGAACCACTGATTGGTTCAAAATTGGGAAATGAGTCCGGCAAGGCTGTATATTGTCGCCCTGCCTATGTAACTTATATGCAGAGCACATCATGAGAAAAGCAGGGCTAGATGAATCAAAAGTTGGAATTAAGATTGCTGGGAGAAATATCAACAACCTAAGATATGCAGATAATACCACTCTAATGGCAGAAAGTGAAGAGAAACTAAAGAGCCTCTTAATGCGGGTGAAGAAGGAGAGTGCAAAAGTTGGCTTGAAACTCAACATTAAGAAAACCAAAATCATGGCATCCGGCCCTTTCAATTCCTGGCAAATACATGGGGAAGAAATGGAGGTAGTGACAGATTTTATTTTCCTGGGCTCCAAGATCACCTCAGATGGGGACTGCAGCCAAGAAATTAAAAGATGCTTGCTCCTGGGGAGGAACGCTATGGCAAATCTAGACAGCATACTAAAAAGCAGAGACATCACCCTGCCAACAAAAGTGTGTATAGTCAAGGCCATGGTTTTCCCAGTTGCAATGTATGGCTGTGAAAGTTGGACCATAAGAAAGGCTGAGTGACAAAAAAATTGAGGCCTTTGAGCTATAGTGCTGGGGAATACTCCTGCGAGTCCCTTGGACTGCAAGGCCTTCAAACCGATCAGTCCTAGAAGAGATCAACCCCGACTGCTCTTTAGAAGGCCAGATCCTGAAGTTGAAACTCAAATACTTTGGCCGCCTAATGAGAAGGAAGGACTCACTGGAGAAGGGCCTAATGCTGGGAAAGATTGAGGGCAAGAGAAGAACGGGACGACAGAGAATGAGGTGGCTGGATGGAGTCACTGAAGCAGTAGGTGTGACCTTAAATGGACTCCAGAAGATGGTAGAGGACAGGAAAGCCTGGAGGAACCTTGTCCATGGGGTCGCGATGGGTCAGACACGACTTTGCAATTAACAATAACAACAAAGTTACAAAGAGAGGAGATTGGGCCTTTTAACATGACAATCACAAAGCCCAATCAATTTGCACTTGACCTGATCATTTCCTTCTCCTTGAATCATGATGTAGTACTTCTTCTGTGGAATGTATTTGGAAAGTTTGTATATCTGTCCAACCTAGAAGAGAATAAATAGATTTATTCAGCTAGTTGGCACTTCAATATCTTGGTCTACTTTAATTGTCTAATGGAGTGATTAAAATAAAAATTACAGAAACTACTAGTTGTGTGTTTAATTTTCAACAGCAGCCCTCCCCCCCTCCCCCATGAAACACAGAGTTGACATACCAAGAAGACAGCAAGCTGGGTGAGCTTTATTTGAGGCATAAAATGGCTGGTAAATAAAGTTAAAGGACATCTTAACAGTAAAAAGTCATTAAAGATAGTTCAAGTACGGAGTAAAATATAAAAGCTCATTAAGGTTTTAGAACAATTCATCTAAGGCTTCTTAAGCCTTTAGATTCCTTTTTTATTAAAGAGAATAAGTGTGCCATAAATTATATATGTTTAGAAAAAGTTTAATTACATTTGCTGGTGGCGATGCACACGTAAGGCTATTTAACATATCAATAAACATCCAAAAATTCATAAAAACAATTGAAACATCTATTTCAGGGGTGTCAAACTGCCGACCCGTGGGCCGGATGCATCACGAGGAAACCGCGCTCACCCCATTGCAGGCAATGGGGAAAAAGCTCCAATATGTCGCGCGATGTCACGTGACGTCATGAGTTTGACATGTCTGATCTGTTTTATCACTACCAATGCCATGTCACTTGTAAAAGGTTCTATGTATTTGTGGGCTTTATGGCATTCTTTGCTGAAAATCTAATTACTCTCTGCTTTTCCCCCTAAACTGTTTCTTAGTGTACATAATTTATCCTGTTAAGAGTTTTATTGACTAGTATTCTTTCATACTATAGAAGATTTAGAGCATCTTAGATGAGCAATTTCAAGAAGTAGCTTATCACTGTCCTTGCATTTCAGAAGTGAAGAAAGGTAGGAAAGAAACACACAGCAACTGCCTAATCTGATATCTAGAGAATACAATATCTGTCTAGACCACGGCTGAAGCAAAATTGGAAAGCCACATGACTTCATCAAAGAATGAACAATTGATTGTCTAACATTCTGAAAAACAATAATTTAGGCAAGATCTGCACAGGTTACACACAATGAAGATAGTAAGATAAATAGTACCAGTTCAAATAGTCACACATCATATTTTAGAAGGCGCCTTACATTCAGAATTCCCAATAACTGAAAAATACTTCTACCTTAGAAAGGCTAGGCCAGAATCTCTTTTTGGAGTTTGAAAGCATTGATTTTATTGAGAACTTCTTTTACAAGCCCAGATATTTAAAAATGTGAACCTCCACATTACAGATTTTTAGATATTCAGAATGGAGTGTTCACTCTCCATTCTAAAATATTAGAAAGACTACCTTTCCATTTTTCTGCTTCATTTCCATGTCATTCCATAACACATAAGTTAGTTTATACCTTTTCAATGTGAAAAGGGAAGAGGGTGAGATTCCTTTAGGCGGTGCTGTCATGGGAAGTGAAAGGAGAAAAGGGGCAAGGAGAATTCAGTCAACCAAAATGTAGATGTTCAGGAATTGGGACAGGCTTTTGACCTACATTTATTTTTCTTCCATCTTTTCTCCAGGAGCTCAAGCCTGTCTTTATTTGATCACCATAGCAATAACCATGCATGGTTGGGAGATGTGGTCCCATCAACCACTGAGTTTCCAGTCCTCATTCAATACCTTCACTAATACACACCCCAACAGTTCTTCATCATTATTAATATCATCTTGCAGATATGAATCTGAGGTCAAGGCCACATAATGATATTATAGCTTTGTGCAGATCTCAATGAAGCTAAAATCTGAAGGTGTATAAACTCCAGGCTTTTATATATTATTTTTAGTAAGCAGGAGAAGATCAAGAAAAACAGTGAAAATATACTATTCCCTCCCAGTATATCAAATACTAAAGTTGTGTACAAAAGGGCTTTGCTCCTTTGAAGAGGTACTTTGCTTTGTAAAACAAACTAATACTAAACAATACCAAATTAAGAAGAAAAATAAACCAATGGCAATTCAAAAACAACTAAAGAAAGGAGAAAGAGGTGGACTGATATGTTTGTATGAACATATATGTCATTTGGCTGGACATGGGAGGCCAGTGAGGGGAGGCAACTAAAGGAGGGAAAAGTTGGACTTCGGGATTTTGGCACATGATTTTCAGTTCTGACTATGCACTACTATAATTCACTTGGCTTCTAGTAAACTATCCCTTTCTCAACAAATGGAGTTAAAGCAGGGGTCTTCAAACTTGGTCCTTTTATGACTTGTGGACTTCAACTCCCAGAATTCATCAACCAGGCAATGCTGACTGAGGAATTCTGGGCGTTGAAGTCCACAAGTCATAAAAGGACCAAATTTGAAAACCCCTGAGTTAAAGGATCATTCTTAATTAGAGTGTCAACACTGTAAACATTGGATGTTCCTGCTCTGACAGCTGATGAAAATTGCAGCCATTTTCTCTTTTCTTTTAACATGCTTTTTCTGGTATTTAGAAATCAGGTGCAGAAGGGGGTGGGGTAGGATGAAAGCTCAAGCTCAGCTAGCCATAATAATAACGCTGCTTTGTGGGAACTGAAGGACAAGCTGATAACGTTTTGGCATTTTAGGCTAATTGGAGAATGTGATTTATGACAGCTTATGGGGGGTGGGTGGGAATTGCACTTTGTTACTTTGTATCCAGGAGAAGGGAATTTAGTTTTGGGGTTCATCTATGTAGTGCTGATACTTTGTTTTGTGAATAAAATGTTCTTTAAAGAAGAATTTTTGCCTTGAAGTTCTTTTGATGGGTTTCATCTATCAGAACCAAGACATTGAGATTCAAGCTGAGGCAGGTCTGACAATTACAACTTCGAACTTTCCTTCACTCTTCCTTCTTCAAATCTGTACTGGGAAGCAAACTGATGTACCCAGAGGGAGTCACTTGATATCTGAAAGCCAATAGAGAAAAAGAAGACAGTTGTCTTAGGTTTAGGGGCTGGAAGAGTTTTTCGGATGCTGAGAGTTGGCCCTTCATTTTAAAAGTGTTCAGAAGTAATGGAATAAATTGTTGTCTTGCTATCTGTGATGTAATGCAGAAGTCCCTAAATTCTTTTTATGAAACCAATTAATTTTGATTAAAAAAATTCCAGGTCAATATGTAAGCCAAGGATTGGCAGTAATACTCCTCTGAATATCCTGGTACATGTGATTCTTCAAGTGGTGTTTGTGGGATACCCACCATAAATTACTTTTTATTATGTTTTTTTTAATAAAAAGATTTTTAAAAGGTTTGAAAACTCAAGAGCTTGTCACATTTCATGAGAGCTTATGGTTCCCATCAGACATTTAGGAGATTTAAGGCCAGAAAGTCACATTTTGTGTGGTTTTGGTGATTTTGTGCAATTTCAGGCAATGGGGAGAAAATGTATTTTACTTTAAGTTTACTCATACCAGAAATGATATGCATTACCTGTGTGAATTGCAATAATCCCCAGAATGCCTATTGAGAACCACTGGCCTACTTTATCTTATAAGTCTCTTATGTCTTCTTAATTGTTCTCTCTTTCTTTGCTACATCTGTTTTTAATAAAGGAAATGTACCACTGAGTTAGTGGATAAAATCCATTGCTATAAAGTGAAAGCTGCTGGATACCTATGGTTGTTCCTTCCCATTAATGTAGCTATTCCTCAACACAGAAAAAACCCTTGTTGTTCTAAGGGGTTACAATAATTTATTTTAAAGAAAGATGATCATCTATTTTTGAACTTTAAGGTAGCATTGGGGAACCTATGGTCTTCCAAATACCCACCACATTTGGGAATGGGGAAGAGGAGGTAGGGCAAGGGAGTCAAATCAGGAAAAGTGATTGCAACATCCTAACCCCTTTTGTGTTTGCATCACAGAGCTGCGTGCAAGTTTGTATGGGGAGAGTTGCTTCATAATGCACACTGTCCATTTTGATGTTTGGATATGTTATTGGCTTCCTGCATTATCCTTTGAACTCAACATCCAGGTGCCTCCCCCAAGAAAACCAATGTAGAAGAAATCTGGGAGTTTTAGATCAGCAATATCCAGTGGGATGCTTACAAGATCTGGCCTGAGATACTCCAGACCAGCAGTCCCCAATCTTTCTGGCTCAGTGGACTGGGGGAGGTGGCGGAGGGGGAGAGGGGATGGTTTCTCATGTGCATACGCTCTTTCACAAATGGTGCTTCGTGCGTGCACACACTTATCCACAACTTCTGCGGCCCAGTTGTGAATGGGCAGCAACCCGACACTGGGCTGTGGGTAAAGGGTTGGAGATCCTTGCTCCAGACAACCTTTTTTTTAAAAAAAGCCTCCTTGCTGCCTCTAGTGGCCATCAGAAGTTCTGAAATACACCTTTGGTAATTTTTTCTGAAGGACTGAAGATTCTACTTGCCCTTCATTAAATTTAGATTTAAAAGGACAGAGGGCATGGATTTGGAAGACATCAGCCATTCACATCTTCTTGAGGGTCATCCATCTCGTCATTAAAGCCATAACGACAAGTTAAGCAAGAGCTCCAAAAGGTCAGCAGCTCTAAACATGCCCTGGGGATGTAGCCCGTCTGAATGTGTGCTGGCTGATGGTACATCTAGTTGGCAGGCCTTCAGAGGAAAACAAAACTTCACGTTATTCATTCTATGCTTCCAAGCTTTTAAGCTAAAGATGGAACTCTTCAAACAGAACTCCTGCTTTTCAAAATAATATGAAGACTGTCTCCTAAAGCATTTCTATGGAACAAAAGAGTTTTCTTTTTGGTTTATTCCTTTTGAGTGAATTGTAGCTTCCAATGCTGTGGGCTAAGCATGAGTATTATCCCATCAAGTTTCAGTCATGCTTGTGACATCACACTTCTCTTCCTGAGGTAGAGAAGTGCTTCTTCTAGTATTCAAAGCAGACAATTGATTTTGTCCGTATGCTAATAAAGAAGCATATGAGATTCTGAGTACCACTCACTTCTGTCTCTGTTGTGGAATATTCAAAACACTGAGTTCCTATCCTGGCCTCTAGTTTCTCATTTGTGTACCATTTTCTTAACCCCAGTCCTTGGCTGTGCATTCATTCTTGACTTTTTCCACTTCTCCCTTTTGTTCAAGTTTAATGGCTTTCTGGTGAGGTTGGTGAGGCATCTGCCAAACACTTCTTCCCAATTTTTATATGATATATCCCATCTTTTTGATCCTTCAATTCTCCAGTCCATTCTCACGGAATACAACCCTTTTTGGTGACACCATCTGCATAGTTGCTGGCTTCCAGGACACTCTTTTGCCTTCTTGCTCCATGATCCTCAAATAGAAGGACTGATGAAAAGATTTTTTTAAAAACACTATTAAAGACCCTATCCTAAACCAGTTGGTGCTCACCAAACATATTCAGATTGTAAGTTACTAAGTTGCCTATTTCCAATATAATATTACTCTCCAGGAGATCTTTCCTGTAATTTCACACTTCTGTATCTCTCAGCATTCTACTTGGTAGCACAGAACTGCTGTTGTTATGGACTTAGTGCAGTCAACATTGGATCAAAATCTAAGATCCAACCCTTGGATCACAATTTAGGATCAGAGACTATTGTCTATTAAAAATCAAGTCTCACCCAATACTGGGATCTCTGTAGGATCTACTAACTTGTCCTCCTCCTCTGAGGAATTGTCCTGAAGAGAAGTCACTACAGGTTGTCAAGTGACAGTTACAGAATAAGGAATCAGCTTTGTAAGTTGCACCAAGTACAATCAAGTGCAGATGCTGTTGAAGTGAAATGGTGGGCATCCATCTCTGGTCATGGTAGTAAGGACTGCAAAGAGTGTAAATTTGGACATTTCTGGATGGCTTCATCCCCAGGTCTTGCAGAAACCATCGTCTTTTTTTTTAATTTTTATTTTTAACCAACAGGACAAAACAGAACAAAGCAAAACATAACACACATACACACACAATATATACTCCTTTTTTTTACAGCAATTACGTAACGGTAATCTAATATTTACATTTTCCCCTTATTCTTCTTTAAATATTTGTCCTTATAGCCCCATTATTTCTTATTTACATTTTTCTTCCTTCACGTTCTACTTCTTACTAAGAATAATTTATATTATTATTATTATACATTATTGTACACATATTTTCACTTTTGACCTTTCCATATTTATTCTCCTCTATTATTTCTAGTCTCCAACCAGACATACACCTTGTTCCATACTATATAATACTCTGTGTCTTCCTTTTCTTTTATCTCTTTTGTTAATTTGTCCATCTCAGCACAGTCCAGGATTAGAAACCATCGTCTTAAGGGTATTGTTTACAATAAATAAATAAATAATCCAGATCTGTCTAAAAATTTACTCACCTTACCATCCTTGCTAATATCCATTCTGAAGTTTATTTCTTTGTCTCCCTGTTTTTGGATAGCTCAGCATACTCCTGTGTTGTTTAGTTGCTATTGTGCATTTGATTGAGGGGAAAGCAATTACTGATTTGCATGCTTCTCTCCTGCTATTCAGCTCTGATTTTCTCCTTTTGTACTTTTCTTCACAGTTTTCCTAGCTAATACCAGTTGCCCACTAATTGAAAATTGATTTTGGATTCAGTCCAAGAGCCAGCTCAGGAGACCTCCATCAAACATTGTTGGTTAGTATCATTGGCAGGCCCATCCTTCTGAATCTCCCTTTTGAATTTCATGTCCACAAGTAGTATGCTGGACCCAAGGCACATTGATTTAAGTGGAGTAAACATCCTTGCCAAGGTATCTGCAATGGGGTTCCATAACACCTTGCCCATCAGGTAGAAAGCAACACAAGAGTCATGTATGGCTAACAAACAACTTTTGCCAGGGGCTATTGTTAGATAAATGCTGCTTGCTGAAAATGACAGGGATTTATGAATTGGTAAGTCAAACAAAGAAGGATAAAATGCAAAGGCTGTAATTTGCAGCTCTTGTAACAGTTTGATGATGATTGGCAATTGCACCTTCCAATTTGAGGACCTCTAGATGATTAGTCCTTGTAGGGTATGCTGGGATTTCTCTGCTTAGCACCAGGTTTGGCTAAGCACCAGAAGATGTTAGGGTTAAGACTCTGAAACAGAGCCATTAACATTAACAGGGCAGCTGAAAGTAGGCACAGGTTAGATGTAAAGATCTGCAAAATAACACTTGAGATACAATAGGTCTATCTGGAATTTCATGAATTCCCTTTCTTCTACACTTCAAATTAAAAAACAGGGGTCTGCTCCTATGCAGGACAGATAACCGTGCCTCCTTTGCAAATTGAGAATTCATAATTACTGAGTTCATTGGTTAACGTCAGGGTAACTCTTTCTCATCATGTCCTACCCCATCAGCTCATTGTGCAGGATGAAAGGGGAATGTCATATCACTTCCAGACACAACATATCTGAACACTGGAAGAGAGAGGCTCTATTTTGATTATTTTCCCAGGATTGGGATGATGAAAGAGATCAAGAAAGAATGCAGATAGGAAGCATTTTGGGAGAGGATAGTATAAACAAACAAACCACCATAATGTCATTATTTAACCCCAATCTAACTCTCTCTGCCCCACCTGCAGCCATCTATTTGTAAAGAACAATCTAAATGTCAAGAAATCTGATTAAAGGTTTTCCATAGAACCTGACATTTGGCCTTTGCTAAACCTTACAAGCAGACCACTGCCCAATATGCCTGCTGAGTCTTAGCCCAGGCTTCAGTAGATTAATCAGTTAGTTTTATAGTGTTATTTGTCTGAGGAAGAATTCAATTAATCTTCAACTAAAAATTACACCATGCTATTCTGTATCCATTTGTTTGGTAAAACAACTTGTCACTTTCTAAGTCTTCATTCTCCGTTATTTCATCAGCTGCGCTCTGTAGCCCTATTGTGAAGAAATGAATTTGGCTTGCAGCCCCAGGCAAGTAATTGAAAACACTATAATATTCTTTATTCTTTAAGACATCAAATGAAGCTAATGTAAAGATCTCTCGAGGCCCATCTAGAAGGTCACTATGCTCCTAAACAAGCAAAGAAATAAATTATCCTTCAGAAGAGCAACAGGACCTGAAAAGCCATAACCTACAATTGCATGTATGTAAGACCACATTTTGCACATAAGCTGCTGCTTTTGTTCTTTCTCACTCTTTGATAATAACAGCAGGAGAAACATTCACTCCTCACTTGCTAGATGGAGATGCTAGATTTTAAAGATTTTTTTTTGTTTATTGTTTTCTCCTCTAACATTTGTTTTTAAATATATTTCTTTTTTTATTTTTTCAGGCTGAAGATGAGTAGCACACTTTCATTCCAACCAGTTGTTTTTCTAGGGATATCTGGTTGGTCCTAAAGTGAGACAACCACTCTGTCAAGTTAGGGAGTCAAAAGAACGTAATAGTTGGAGTCCAAACCAATATGTCTATCTAGGCGGGGAAATAGTCCAATTATTTATCAAGGGCAGGACTCCCTTTGGGGATTAGTGTAATGAAAAAACTCCATTATGAAAGTGTGGGAAGCCAAGGAGGCTCCAGAACCCCAGAGAAATGACAGAACAATGAAAATACCTTAACAATGTTGTTATTACATATGTACAAGAATAAAATAAATCTATTTCATTTTTGTTACTAAGATCAAATTTCCAACTGTGTCAATTTGGGTCTTGAATGTTTGTTAAGGTTTGGACAGGTATTCTACTAGATTGGATCTAAAAGGAAATGTCTACTTAGTGCATTTTCTGGGAGAAAAGAGGTGGATTAACTGGATTTCATTTTAGCAAGTTTCTGTCATGCCTGAGGCTTTGGTGGGAGCAAAATACTACTAGGATCCAAGCAGCCTTTGTTTGTAGTCCTACTCCTTTCATGAGGATTTTGGAGAGAGAAAAAAGTCACAAAAACTAAATCTCTTTCATCAAACTGAACACAAACAGAGGAAAAGTGAACTTGAAGAATTTGGTTTTTTTCCCAGCACTGTGTGGGGCATAATATAGTAAAATGCCTTTCCCTATCAACTCACCAAAACCATGCATTTCAGTTAGTCTGACTGGTGTCTGTTGCTCCAGGGAGTAGGACTGATGGACTGGAATAAGTAAGTAGAGTTTAGCTGAACTTTACAGGAAACAGAAAGAAAGATTTGATAATGAATAGACTGCCTTAGAAATTGGTCAAATTTCCTTTTCTGGAAATACTTGAGCACATGTTGGGTGGCCATTTTGCCCTCAGCATAATGTTGAGTCAATAAATTTTCAGCTCTAAAATCTTGTGTCTCTTTTGCTCTAGCCATGAAACCTGAGAGCCAAATTGTATGCTAATTTATTAATGCATGATGCATCCGTCATCCTGATAGGGTCTCCTACTAGTAAACTATGGAAAATTGTTCCCCTGGGGTGCTGTTTGTCCCAAAAGTACTACACTTTCAGCCCTCCAAAAAAAAAAAAAAAAAAACCCACGTAGAGATGAACCTTATCTACACAATATTTAAAAGATATAATCAGAAGTCACAGAAAGAAACAAACAACTCAAACATATTTATGATGGTTGCAGTGTCCCTGGGTTATGTAATCACCTTTTGTAATCAAGCAACGTCAATGGGGAAGCCAGCTTCACTTAACAACCAGGTTTCTAACTTAAAAACTATAGTGATTCAGTTAGCAACTGTGGCAAGAAAGATCACAGAATGGGGCAAAATTCACTTAAGAACTGTCTTGCTTACAACATAAATTTTGGGCTTTCTACACACCTCTCAGATCAAGGTAATGCAACATTCCTGACAGATACCTTGACTTATGAAAGGATGGATATCTTGAGTTATGAAAACAATTGAGCCCAAAATTTATGTTGCTAAGTGAGAAATTTATTAAGTGTTTTTTGCCCCATTTTATGACTTTTCCTGCCATAGTTATTAGGTGAATCATTGCAGTGGTGAACTTAGTAACATGGTTGTTAAGTGATCCTGACTTCCCCATTGACTTTACTTGTCAGAAGGTCACAAAAGGGGATAACATGAGTCTGGAACACTGTGACAGTCATAAATAAATAAATAAATGAATTCAGTTGCCAAGCATCTGGATTTTGATCATGTGACCATGGGGATGCTGCAACAGTTGTAAATGTGAAAAATGATTATCACTTTTTTCAGTGACATTATAACTTTGAACGGTCACTAAATACAATACTTACACATTGTTGTAAGTAGAGGATGACCTGTGCCTGGTGCAGCAATTCTTTTTAATTGCCCCACATATAGCACACTACACATAATGAGTGCTCAGGTTGCAAACTGACAGAAGGATAACTTCATTCAGCTGTTGTAAGTATATGAGCTGGAGTTATATTAATCTTTTTTCCACAAACTCTGCTCATCTTCTCTATTTTGTTTCATTTTTTCCCCTTTTCTGTATTTCCCCCATATTCTGGATTTCATCATTCTAAAGCAATCATAATCCTCAAATGCATGTTTTTTTCTGTGCATGTGCATAGATTTGTAAGTACACATACACACACACACACACACACAGCTCCATTAAGGGAATCATTGTTGCAATTGTGCAATCTCTTCGGTCAGGTTGATTCTTGTTCATTGTCAGAAATCAATACCTATTACAAGGCTTTGCCAATCCATGGCTTATTTTTTAAGGGGGAATGGAATGGAAAGATTCTGCACTAACAGACAAGCACCCTTGCATCTAACATTCATTGGATGTTGATGCTTTTTTAAAAAGAAAAAGAAAAAAAGAAAGAAACAGCATATGAGAAAATCAATGGCCGTTTGTTCTGTGACGGGATAAATGGGAGCGGAGCACATTTGTAAAAAGCAAGCAAGATGTACAGTTTTGAAAAACAATCCAATTGTCTTCCATTTTGCTTCAAGGACATTGCTCATAACTCCACCACCAATACAGTTTAGGTAACAACTTGTTATCGAGGGATTCTTATAGTTAGAAGACAGCGACAAAATGGAATAGCACTCGCTCCTTGATGGAATAACATTCACTCCTTGAAGACTTTGATTAGAAACGTGTTAGGTTTCCACCTCGAGATCTTTGTTCCCTTAGGTCTTTTTCATCTTAATGGGGAGGACAAAAGATGATCCTCTTATTTTAGACCGGACAGGGGAATGGGATGTTTCTGCACATGTATTTCACCCATTCTCAAAAAGCTGATGGTTCAAATCTTTATAAATCTAAGCTGACCCACAAGTGGTAGAAGAAGGCATGGTATACAATCACAACCACCTCCACTGTTATGTTTGCCTCTAGTGGGAATCAAAGTTAAGAATCAGGAGTTACAGAAGACAGCAGTATCCAGGCAGCTGTGGGGAACAGCTTGACATAATTACTTTTCTTAAAGTAGGTACAAGCAGTTGCTTTGCTGTGATCTGCTCCCCTTTCAGATCCAAGACAGTGGAAGCAACCGAGGCTTTTGGAAAAAAAGACAGAGTGAATGCCTGAAATAAAAGATGGAAAAATCAGAACTTCTCTGACAGAGTAATTAGGCAATATTTGGGGTGATGCTCTGGTTTACATATTTATGCCTGCTCACTGATTTCCTTTGGTGTTGCTTGCAATCAGAAATCTTTCCTAAGCCACGTGTGAACTTGTCTCTTGAAAATAGATTCAAGTACCAGGATGCTGGAACTGAGTCATCTCTTTTTTTCATCTTTTCCTTTGAACAAAACTTCTCTGATTGAATCATGACCTAGTTACAATGACCTGTACAATATGTAAGAGGCTTCAAATCTCAAATTTTCAACCTAGCTTCTCTGGCCCTTTTCTCTGCATCAAACTTGCTACAGTAATTACCTTAGAGTTATAGCAGTCACAGTTATAAAATAGGACATCTATAGCTAAGCTCTTAATAAGTGAATGCAACAACTACATCTAGCTAGTCTCACTGGCAGAGCATCTGCATTTAGCTTCTGGAGCCAGATCCCAAACCCCTGTTCAGATGTAGGTTTGTCATCAGCAGAAGATCCAGGTTTAATCTCCAGGTCCTATTAGTCAATTACTGACATCTGCAGGCACCAAAGTTTCCATCGTCCCAAATGTTAGTGCCCACAATTTGTCTCAAAATATGAATAGAGTAGAACAGAACAGAACAGAACAGAACAGAATAGAATAGAATAGAATAGAATCTGGAAGGGACCTTGGAGGTCTTCTAATCCGGCCCCTTGCTCAAGCAGGAGAACCTATACTATTTCAGACAAGTGACTGTCTAGTTTCTTCTTAAAAACCTCCAGTGATAGAGCACCCACAATTTCTGAAGGCAAGCTGTTCCACTGGTTAGCTGTCCTCACTATCAAGAAGCTTCGCCTTAATTCCAGGTTGCTTTTCTCTTTGGTCAGTTTTCAACTGTTGTTTCTTGTCCTGGTGCTTTGGAGAATAGTTTGATGCCCTCTTCTTTGTGGCAGCCCCTCAAATACTGGAGTACTTCTATCATGTTACCCTGTTTAACCCGGTTAAAGGTTAGCATCTTTTTCAGTGTCCTTATGCAAGATTTAATGATAAGGGTAAGACTGCTGAAGTGGAAACATTTTTTTTAAAAAATTAAGTTTACACTTTTAACAAAACAAAATTTGAAGTTTAAAGAAAACATTTAATAGAAAAAAAAGAAAACAACTAAACAAAGATGAAAAATTACCATATATTATATACTGTATACGCACATGGTTTACTAATTTTTTGTTGCTGGTGGTAGTGCCTTCAAGTCAATACTGAATCCTAGCTTCTGGGACAATTCTCTGCAGTTTTCTTGCCAACATTTTTGAAAGTGGTTTGCCACTGCTTCTTTCTTAGGGCTTAGAGACAGTGACTGGCCAAAGGTCACCCAGTTGGCTTCATGCCTCAAGCAGGACTAGAACTCAGTCTCCCAGTTCTGGACTGGTGCCTTAATCACTACACTAAACTGGCTATTTATTAATAAACAGATTACTATAATCAATTAAAAAAAAATACTGTAAATATCACAAAATTTCTGCCATAGTAAATGTATTGCTTTATCTTCTGATTAATATAAAATACTGCTTTTTCTAAAATAGATATGCCACACATTTCTAACCATTCTTTCATATCTGGAATAATATCATTTTTTCCAATTCCTTAATATGATTCTATTAGATACAGACACCTTCATTCAATACAATCATAATTCTTGATAAACAGTCAGATTCCAAAGCTTTGGTATATAAATCTACATAACATTAACATCTTCAACATTTCTTGGTTTTCCCATACATTCACTTATATGCTGAAGTGGCACATGATTTAGATATCTTGAGCCATTGAAGTTTATTTGGCAGAAATACCTTAACCATTTTATGAGACTACATGATTTCACCTTAGGCCTGGAAAGGCTCCCACCTTTTAGGATAGCTAAGATGGTATCCTAAAGTTTACTATTAATCTTTTGCTCTGAACTTATAACCAAGATTCCACATCATAGCTTGGAATTACATGTTATGAGGCAATTTGAGTGTCATTTTTTTTTCCAATTCAATGTCCCAGATTATTTTGCCCATTTTCTTCCCTGATCTTTATTATTAGCACTTGCAGATCCTTTCGATTTTCAATATCATTAATATAGTATAGCTTATGACAGAAAGAAAGAATGCGTTAATAATACCTTGATTGCATGGCATAGGTGATTCTGGTAAGGATGGAACATTTAATGGTTATAGTAAGCTTTTGAAGATAGGTGAATTTAAAACCAAAATTAATTATTTTTTTCTTAGCAAAAACTGCAACACTTTATTATTTATGCTTATTTTATTGCAGCAATGCATGATTATCTGGGAGGCTCTATTGTTATTTTTAATACTTTCTGCCTACCCTGAGGCTTTTAAAGGCTTGAAGAAGGTTAGAAATTAAATAAGGATAAAATGAATCATACAGGACAAAAGGAACGTGATACAGTCGCCCAAGAGTAAAGGGTGAAAAATCTGATGTAGCACTAACAAAAGGGTAGTGTTACCCTGATGGACTCTTGACAAAGGTCAGCACCAGTTTTGACATATCCTGGCTTTTATATTCTGGCTTACCTTTAAAAAAATATGCAAAGTGACTCATAAAAGCACAATGCAGACTAGAATAGAATCAAGCAGGAAAACAAATATCTTCAGCAGTCCATTAAAAAGAGAGGTGAACACATTAGCAGCAGAAACAAATGTAAATTCCAACCCTGGATCACCATTATAATTCAAAACCCTGCCTGAATAACAATGTCTGTCTAAAAGGCAAAAAAAAAAAAAAGGAAGATGCTTAAATAGTCAAAAATCAAATTAAGGTCATTTTTTTTTAATGCCAAGCGAAATGTTAGTATGCAGTCTCGAATTTTCTTGAACTCTTTATCCATCTTAAAGGTTATAAAGTCAGGGGCACAGGAAACTATGGCTGGTCTTTAAACCAAGTTTGCAACTATTTACAGTCCAATACAGCAAACTGATTATTGAGCTCCCATTCTCACCCCAGTTCCTGCCCCCCTACTAGTTTGAAAGCATGCAAATGTGAATAGATATATGGGTACCACTTTGGTGGGAAGGTAACAGCACTGTGTGACGTTATGCTGGCCACATGGCCATGGAAATATCTTCAGATAGCACTGGCTCAACGGCTTCAAAACAGAGATGTCCTAATCGGTAACAACTAGCACAGTAAAATCCACAGGGACTCCTTTTAAGCAAACTGCAGAGAGAAGATATTAATCAGGTTCTGTAAGGTCCAGAAGTGGTGTTCTCCATTTCTTGTAATGAAACAGGTGTTAGTTTTTCCATTTTGGGAGGATAAACCCTAATTGTTATGAAGGGGGAGAAGCAATGCATGGGCCTCTTCATAGATGGAGGAAAAGCTGGGAAAAAAGGATTCCACCCTCTTGGCATCATTGGAGGGAAAGGATGTGAGGTAGCCAAGATGAACAACACCTCCAAAGAAAGTTGAAAGTATAGACAGTATGTTATCTGTGAAAAAAGGAAATAATAATAATAATAATAATAATAATAATAATAATAATAATAATAAAGTTGGAGGTCATCTAGTCCAATCCCCTGCTCAGGCAGGAAACCCTATACTATTTCAGACAAATGGCTGTCCAGTCTCTTCTTAAAAACTTCCAGTGTTGGAGCATTCATCGCTTTTGGAGGCAGGTTGTTCCACTGATTAATTGTTCTAACTGATGATCAAGCCTAAACCCCTCTAGATGGTTTGAATTAAAATCCCTGTAATCCTAGCATTGCCAGGGTTTAAGTCCAAACTTCTGAAAGATGCTAAGTTGCTTACAATACTTTTGGTTTACAACCTAGCACTTTCCATGGATCAGTTCTAATCACAAGTATTTATTGAGTTGGGATAGGTAGCTCCAATAAGGAAGGAATATATTCACTTACATGCTGCAACATAAAGTTGCCTGTTCGCAGCCTAAATGCTCAATGCTGAGTGTTAGTTTTGAGCTATGGCAGCCTCCTCCCAACAATACAAATTGATCCTGACATTCTCATTTTAGGGACAGAAACAGGAGATTGAGAAACAGGCTGATTTCTACAAAGCCACTTAGTGAGTTCATGAATGACAACCTAATCCCAAGCCTATAATTCAACTTATAAGAGTGCATCAGCTATCCTAATATAGATTAAGAAACAAAATAAATTTGGGGTTTTTTTTAGGAACACCATACAAGCTTGACAAGCGGATGATTATGTTCCATTCAGCAAATGCAACCCATTAGAGAATAAACTAATCCTCCAAAGAATGAACAATGAATTTTCCCAGGGCTGCAGGGGAGGAAAAAGAGGAGAAAAATAACAGCACACCTAACAATGATAGCAGGTGGCAGGATTTGCTTAATTATGTTCCAAAATCATCTTAATGAGATAGCCTGGAACCAATAATGCTATGCACATTTCTCTTCTGCCCCCACCTTGCCCCCCCAGATGCACATATACAGACACACAATGAGAGGAAGGCCAAAAGAGATGGGTGGATCAGATATTAATAGCAAAATTAGGTGTTAGGTATGCTACACTTTAAGGCATTTCCCACTTCATTTGTATTCTTTATTAACAATCAAGCAAATTCACATTTTCCCAAAGCCTTCAAGAAAACCCAAGATCTAAGCATATACTAAGTCAGAAATCCCTTCATAGATAGCTTTTTTTCACTCCACATTTGATATCAGAAACAGCAACATGTCCACATCAAAACTAAATGGTCTTTAATTAAAGATATCACATGTTCTGCAGGCAGAACCTCCCAAATTCAACCCCAACATCTTCCATTTGTAAACTGTATGTTGCACGTGCCCTTGATTGAGGCACTTGGGAAGCTCTGGTGATCAAGGTGGACAAGTTTGCACCATGTGGGTTTCTGATTCACTGCAAGGTAGCTTCCCAGGTCAATGTGGTTAGAAGCTATCATGCGATTGAATTGTACCATTTGTTTCATTTATAATTTTGTAATTAGGGACTACATTTTTGCAAATTTGTCTAAGGAAAAGTTAAAAGAGGACTTTTGGATGATTAAGGGTAACTCCTTCCTCAGTGCATCTCTGCAAGATAGCTACCCTACCACTGCTTAAACACTTTCCAACAAGGGAAATCCAGCCCTTCTCTAGCAAAAGCAAACTTCTGATAAGGTTAGGAAGTGCTTTTTCTAACATCCAACCGGAATCTGCTTCACATCAATACAGAGCACTCTGGGATAATGGAGAGCATTTTTCTTGTGGCCTCTTCTCAGATATTTGAACAATGAAATTGTATCATCTCAAATCTTCTCTTTTCAAGGCTAAGCATTCCCAGATGTTTTCCATAGGAGATTTCTAGACTCTGATTGAGTTTATCTCTGACATTTTCCATGGACTCCAATGTGTCATAGGACTCAGGATGGGGTGTGCTCAAGATAAAATAAAGTAGAATTCTTACTTTCAAGGTTTTGAGATTATATGGATGATTTTTGGAGCCTAAAATTACATTTAAGTTTTTCAACTGCCACATCACATGGCTGACTCATACTCTTTTTTGTAATCAGTTATTATTCCAAGCTCTTCTTCACAAATATCACTGCTAAGCTCATTATATACTGCTGCATTAAATTTGCTTCCTTTATGTATAACTTTACATTTAACAGAATAACAGCATTAGAAGAGACCTTGGAGATCTTCTAGTCCAATCCACAGCTCAAGCAGGGGACTATATACCCTTCCAGACAAGTAGCTGTCCAGTATCGTCTTAAAAGCTTCCAGTTTTGGAGCACCCACAACTTAAGAAGGCAAGCTGTTCCACTGGTTCATTGTTCTCACTGTTAAGAAATTTCTCCTTAGTTCCAGGTTGCTTCTCTCCTTGATTAGTTTCCATCCGTTGTTTCTTGTCTTCCTTTCTGGGGCTTTGGAAAATAGATTGACCCCCTCTTCTTTGTGGTATCCCCTCAAATATTGGAACACTGCTATCATGTCACCCCTTGTCCTTCTCTTCACTAGACTAAACAGACCCAATTCCTGCAACCGTTTTTCTTATGTTTTAGCTTCCAAACCCCTAATCATCTTTGTTGCACTTTTCTGCCCTCTTTCCAAAGTCTCAACATCTATTTTATAATATGTTGACCAAAACTGGATGCAGTATTCTAAGTGTGGTTTTACTAAGGATTTATAAAGTGGTATTAACACTTCATGTGATTTTGATTCTGTCCATAAATTAATGCAATCTAGGATTGTTAAATTTTAAATAAAATCTGTAAAATTTTATGTTTTGATTTTCAGTCTCTAACCTACCATCATTATTTTAATTCTTTCTAGGGTTTAATTATCTTAACCATTTGTGTATCTTCTGAAATGTTTGCAAGTATTCCTTCCATCTCTTTCTCATCTAAGGTGTTAATAGCTGATTTGTCAGAATGGCAACCTTCCAGGAAAGTCCCGGCACTTTGGATTTGGCTTAATCTACAAATATCAACAGTTTCCCAGTTGAAAATGTGGTTAACTTTGTCTGTTGATAAATCAGCCCTCAAAAACCACATCGAGATAAACCTTATCTACATACTATTTAAAAGATATAATCAAAAGCCATGGAAAGAGACAAACAACTCAGACACATTCTCCCCAGCAGCCAACACCCAGATAAGCAGAAAACAGCACCAGATAAAGAAGAAACAATATCCTAATCAAGAAAGTGCCAATGAAGAAACTACACTCAACTAAGAATGGCTGAATGGACTAGTTATACAGTATATAAACAACCAGCAAACTTCATTCTCCAATGCACTAATGATATAACACTTTGTGTGGTTACAAAAGTCTTCTAGAAACAACCAAATTCAAAGAACACCAAAAGACCAAAGATGATATATAAAGTCTGGCTTTGAATGAATTTAAATCTCTAAAATCAAATAAATGGAGCACTCACAATTCTGGAGACAAGTCATTCCACTGGTTAATTGTTGGTTTTATTGATATACAGAGTCCAGAGTCATAGGCAATAAATAAGGCTACTTTATAATTTTTTTAACAAATAAAAATAAAGTTCTGATCAAAAAACAAATTAAAACACATTCTCACTCCCCTGCCTCCATCAGAATTGATTGATACTACCATTCATTTCAGGGAGAAGTCAGTGTATTGTCTGCCTGCTTACCTGCCTACCATACAGCTTTAAGTTCCCAAAATGGGAATAGGTGAAATTAACAGGACAGGAGTCTGCTCAAGAACTCAAACACAAGACAAAAGTGTGCTCTTTAATTCAAATCTATTCTTTTGAACCCACTGTTCAATATTAAGGCAGGCTATTATTAAGGCAAGCTAATAGATAGGGTTTAGAGGCAAGTCATATGGCAGAGCAACTGAATATAAAAAACCAGTGGGTTTAGTTCTGAAAGTTAAATCCTATATTCCAGTCATCCAAAAATGTATGTACCATAGTTCATGAAATCTTGCTTTTTTAAAATAAAATGTGCTAATTGGAAAAGCTGCTGCCAATTTCCTTCTGAATTTCATTTACCATAGATTCATCTGGCTCCGCTCTTACATTAGGATCAATGTGAGGATCCCGCCCATTTTCTTTTTCATCTTTTACATCATAGTTCCTCAACCTTGGCAATTTATAGGTGTAAGGACTTCAACTCCCATAAATACATTGTCAACATGGCACAGATGACAATTCTGAGAGTTGGAGTCAACACACCTAGAAGTGGGATCCTTGGTGCTCTCGTAAGTTTGGTTATTTTCTTGCAGACATTTCATTACCAAACTAGGTAATATCATCAGTGCCTAGAAGTTGCTACAGTTGAGAAACACTGTTCTGGACATTTAGGTCACCTCCTTTACTCACTTCTACTCTTCTCTACTACAAGGTCTCTTTTTATCATTGCTCCATCAACATACCATTTTCTAGATAATTGGAGATGCTTTCTGACAAAAGATCAGGTTAAAGCTACCTGCCATTTTATTGTCTGTCTAAATAGGCCACATTTTGAGATATGTATAATATGCCAATTTTCCAACTAGTATTTTTTGTATTATTAATTAAGATTCACACCAAGCTAGATTTCCTGGATCTAACAAAACATCCTACTGCAAAGTACTCACTGAATAGAGCTCACACTTTCTCTGTTGTCCAAAATACGAAGTCCGCATACATACAATTTCCCCCACTGTATTTGTGAGTGAACAATGCATCTAAAACAGAGCATTTTATTTCTAGATGCTACAAAAGAAGCTCTTCTTTTTAAAAAAATAATAATGAGCTTATATTATCTTAAAAACCTGCATTGAGGAAATTTATATCAGAAAACAAGGCATGAGGGAAAACATGTATTATAAAAGCTTGGGAAGTGTTTACATTATAATTACGTACATTAAGGAAAGATCTTTATGAGGTGTTTGTAGTCACAAGTGTAAATGGAAGCAGATATTTTTAAATCGTTTTTAAAAAATGTATTAAAAATACAAACGAACAAAATGCTCTCCTACTCTTGATGACAGTATCATATACGACCTCTATTTTTATCTATTTGTTTCTAATCCTCGTGCTTGGAGATACTGAAACTCCTCAGGAAGTATGGGCTGTTAAAAATCTTTTTTCTATCTTTTTCTATCTTTCAGGTAGAAAACATGATAAAAATTAGAAAGTTTAAATAATAGCCCTCCCTTCTTTCCCCAACTTTTAAAAACCTTTCCGAGGTCTTCTCACTATTCCATCACATTGTTTTGACCACTTTGCTTTAAATGAGCTAATTCTAGGGAACTGATAGGATTGATGTGACAATTTGCCTCAAAGGTAAAAAAAATTACAGAAGGTCATATTTCAGCCATCTGATTCTTGTGGCATTAATTTGGAGTAGAAATTACTGGTGTGGCATGAAATTCTTCCAGCAGGGCACCATTAGTGTACCTCCAAGCTCTTCTCACCTGATATCTACAAATGCCATCTTCCTCACACTTTAATAGAAGGCTTTCATCTTTTAAAGTGTTCCCTACCAGGTCTCTTAAGATAGATCACCTTTATTAATACTTTTCCCCAAGTAGAATTTAACCCCCATTTATTAACACTGTATGTCATTAAAGCCATTCAGGAGATATCAACAATTTCAATTAACTGGAAAGAAAAACCATGGGAATTTAATCCCTTGCCCCCCTTTTTAGAGTTTTTGGAAGCACTGAAAAAGAAATAGAATGTACATGAAGAACATTAAAGTGTGTAATTTCAGAGTTGGGGCAGAGTTGGGAGTATGGTTATAGTAAAGAGCATAGCAAGATTACCAAGGAACCTTTCCCATGACCCATAGATTTTAACACATCTACAATCCTAGAACATCTGGAAATTATCAATTGAAGGCATCACCTTACAGCACAATCTTACACAGGGTGAACCTGGCACCATAAGCAACTCCATAAATTCTGTCCACGTAAATCTATCTAAAATGCAGTGCACTATTGTAATGAGCCAATTTTGTTGAATATTCCCATTGTCAATCTCCTCATTAGTTTTTTTGCAAGAAGGACAATAGTTTTCTTACATATCTGGACCAGTTAAAGTCTTCTATTGTTTCTCTTACAATATAGGACATCCACATGATGCTAGATGGTGGATTTGGGAGCCACAAATGTGCAAGTATGTGAATGGGCACACTGTCAACTGCATAATTCTGCTCACTTCCAGCCTTCCAAATAGCTTGCAATATTGGAAAGGAACAATGCTAGATAGCTGTGCCTTAATGGAAATGTCCCAAATTTTAAACCAGAAACTTAGTGATAATGAGAGCAACATATTTAACCGAAGTATTTTTCTACACCGGTGGAATTGTCCCATCCACTTAGCTGCTGGAGTTTGACCACTTGCAGCCTCTGGGTCATTTCCAAGGGCAGCCCTACACAGACTTTGTTACAGTAATCCAATCAAACAGGATCAGGGCATAAATTCCCGTCAACGGGGCACCTTAGCCCAGGGTTCATCAACAATGGCTTCCACCTCATATATGAGCAAGATCCAAAACTCCAGGAAGACCCAAAAGACATAAACTACCTTCTCCAACCCCATCCCGAATCTCTACTGGGACCAATGTTATAGAAATACAAAGATGTTTACTAATGAACTGCAGTTCTATCTCAGCAGAACTTAATCTGTCCTTGCCTCACAGCATCCACATCCTCACAGTTTCCAGGCACCAATTTAGGACTTCTGAGGTATCTCTGCCTGTGCCCAGGGTGGCAACTGTATACCTGGGGCTCAACAGTATATTGGTAACACCTCATTTTGAATCGAGAGTTGATGTCTACCAACAGTTTCATGTAGATATTAAATAACATAACGAAGAGCCTTGACTTGTAGGACTTTATCCTGGAGAATCCAAGGAACTTATTGCTTCTCCCCTAAGTGAATCAGCTGGAACTGCCTACTCAAGTGGCCCTAGAGTTACCATAAAGCGGTGTCACAACTTCCAATCCTTGTAAGTGTAAGTCCAGAAGTATATTGTGGTTGATGGTATTGAACACTTTCAAAAGGTCTAGTTCAGACATATCAAACTTGCAACATCACGTGACATCACGTGACATATAGGAGTTTTTTCTCCATTGCCGGCAATGAGAAGGGCGTGGTTTCCTTGTGACGCATCTGGCACATGGGCCGGCAGTTTGAAACCCCTGGTCTAGTTGGATAATGACATCAATGATATCCATTAGAGCAGGGGTCTTCAAATGTGGCTCTTTTATGACTTGAGGACTTCAACTTCCAGAATTCCTCAGCCAGCATGCCTGGCTGAGGAATTCTGGGAGTTGAAGTCCACAAGTCATAAAAGGGCCAAGTTTGAAGACTCCTGTATTAGAGTGACTACTGCTATTTCTGTACCAAGATTGGGTATAAATTCTGTCCGCAAAGGATCTAAATAATATTCTAGGACCCTTAGAATACTGCTGTATAACATTACAAGACAATACTGCTGTATAACATTACAAAAATTGATATGGCTGCTTCCAGTTTCCCAGGGCTAAGGAACAAAAGGGAGCCAGTGGGAAGTCTGAAAGATTGAACTCATTGGGAGAATTGCTTGGTGTTAGAAATTCTGTTTATATATAACCCTACAGATCAAACAAAGTATACAGTCACCATGGACCTTGCTGCTTAACTGTTTAACAATTAAAGGAAACTCCTCTCAGAACAAAAAAACCATAGAATATATAGATTGTACCTAGCAAACGTACAAACACTGCCATTTACTAGTTGAATACTGTTGAGTTGTTGCACAAATTATACATTCCAGCACTTGGAGATGTCTGCAGGACAGCAGGACTGCAGAGGAGGAGAAACTACCCAACCAGTTCAGATCATGCAGCCCTACCCAATAATCTGCAAACATTGACTTTTGACTACTTTGCCAACAGCCACTCGGTTTCAAACAAGGAAAGCGAGAGATTTAAAGTAAAATGGAAGCTCAAGTAGCCTCAGATGGGATTACAGTCTTGAAGCGAGTAGGATGGAAAAGAGCTAATTCCAGATATGACATGTCCTCTTTGCCAATGTTTACAAGCCAGGTAGCAAGCTAGTGCATCTTCCTGCTTTCATCAATCCTGCCATCAGCTGCAAAGGAGAGGGTTGCAAATGATAATAGCCCAGAGTGTCAAGAAGAAATACAGTACCTCCCTCTTATTATTCCCCACCACATCCATGCATAGTAAGTTAATCCACCCAGCAAAGAAAGGAGAAACCATATGGGGTTATGATTCAATGCTAATTAAAGTTGTAAATAATAGTGACCGTTATTCTCTAAACAAAGAGGTGACAAACAGGGCATCATCAATGGGAAGAAATATGAAGTCCTGATTAATTCAACTGCACTTCATAAAAGGTATGCATAATTATAAAATGCCAAGGATCATGTTAATGTAGATATTTATGGGGGTGGGGGAATTATGCTACAACTAAGTACAAATTAGATTAATTGTGGGTCTGAGCCTTGACAAATCAATCTAGGTAATAAATGGGGCACAGTGAGAAGACTCCAAAGCCTATGCTGCTTCAGATTTTGTCTCCTTGTTTAGGTGGGGGAAGTAGGAAACTACACAATTAAGTTTCCAGTAAATAAAGAGAGATTAAATCCTGTTAAGAGTTTTGATCTACAGAAAGTTGAATTGGCTGAAGAGAGCTGGATTTTCACAATTCAACTCCTATTCACTGAGTTCTTGGATTTAGGATAATATCCTATGTTGTCTGTCTGAAAATTCCCTGGCAATTTTTTGATCTCCATCTTTTAGACATTCCATTGCTGCATTTTCAATCCTTGGGAATAAAGTACAGGTGCAAATCCTTTCAGCAGTTGTTGTATTTTAAAGGATTACAGCCCTATATTTAATTATCTGATTCTTAGTTTATACACATTCCTGCCTGGTACAAAAATGCATCAAAGAGATCACTTTAAGACCACAAGTTTGTTGTAAGTTACTATGGCAAGAGAAAAGTTGTTGTCGAATTTAATGATTGCTGATAGAGGAGAATATTTGTAGCTTAGCGTTGAAATAAGGGGTCCTTGGCACTCTCTGATCTTGATTGTTTTCTTACAGATGTTTCATTAACCAAACTAGGTAACTTCATCAGTACTACGGACTCCCTACTAGACCCACTCTCTACTAAACCCCATTCCCTAGTAAACCCCAATCCCTACTAGCAATGATGTTATCTAGTTTGAGTAATGAAACATCTGCAAGAAAATAACCAAGTTCAGAGAGCATCAAGGATCCATCAAGTAATAGGTATAGCTTCAATTTGCAAAAAAACAAAAACAAACCCCACACCTTCCCACAAAGTAGCGCAGAGAATGGTTGCCTGTTTGTTTATTCTCATTTAATAAAATGCTAGAAAGAAATTATGTAAAAGGGGGTGAGAACTGTCCACAAGTCCACAAGAGGGTGGTTGTAGCAGTGTGATCTACATCCTGCTTCTTTCTACATGCATGCAATTTAATTGTGGTTATATTGTATATTTTGTAAGGTACTGAGAGTCATAATTTTCAGCCAGGTATTAAATACATACATACAGCCTTTTGAACAACATATAATTAAATTGTAATATTTATTACCCCACAATATAATATTGTTTCTGAACTTGGATATCTCCAGAACCCCCACTTGAGGCCATTTATAACAGTAGCTGTCAGCACATCTTGTAGCAATGAGTTTCATAGATTAATTACATGTTGTATATTTAAAAAACTGTTCCAATTTTTTTCCCCAAGTCTGGCTGAATATGTTTCCAATTCACTTCTCTCAGTGATCTCGATCTCTTATATTAAAACAGGGACAGCATTTCCTGCTTAAATTTCTGCTGTGGTGAAGGTATCCGGTCCCTTACTCATTATGGCTCCTATTTTCTGCCCCTCTTCCACAGTGAAAATTATCTGTCCATGAACAAATTATTTGGGAAACCTTCAGAGCTGATGTAGACTCACCTCTGCAATACATGCAATTTTGAATATTCTGTATTAAAATGGGTGAGGGAACTATACCCGAATGACCATAACTGATCCATCCAGATATATTCCTTGATTCAACCTTAACAGGAGCTTTCCATTCTTTTGTCTCTAAATCCTGACAGAAGAGGGGGGGGTGGCATTGGGTGGGGGTAGTATAGTTGCTAAGCAACTGCAAGAAATTCTCAGCTACCTTCAACTCATCTCATTTCAGGGAAAAAAATAATGATTTCTTCATTTCAGCTTTATTGCTCAGTACCAGAAGTACTAGCAACAACATTCTCATCATCATGTGCATTAAAAAGCAAAAACCTTTGGGGGCAAAACAACTCATCTCCTGAGGCCTTGAGGTGATCCAGGGTCTAAACATTATAAGCAAGCTACGAATTTATTATACTTTGGGGCAATCAGATATAAAAGAGGGCAGAACTCCTGCACCTTTAACAGCTGGATAGGAGAGGAAATTTAGGTCACAATGCAGGAGCCCTGTCTTCTTTCATGTTCCTATGAAGAATAAAACGTTAAGATACAGATTTTGGATAAATATTAAATGCATCACCAGATGATCTACTGTGGATGCAATTAACTGAAATATAAGGGTGATTATGTGAGACCTGCTATTACACAATATCTGTTTGTCTAGGCCAAGGGTAGGCAACCTTGGCTCTTTTATGACTCGTGAACTTCAACTCCCAGAATTCCTGAGCCAGCCATGCTGAGGGGAAAGGGAGAGGTTTCCATGCTGAGCTATGCTGGCTCAGGAATTCTGGGAGTTGAAGTCCAGGAGTCATAAAAGAGCCAAGGTTGCCTACCCCTGGTCTAGGCTCCCCTATCAGGCCTGCAAGATCAGGAAGATCACTCAGGGCACCAAAGAGACTTTTCTCTACCTCCTTGGTGCCATGTATTAGTCATCATAATGCTGGCAGCCCAACTATAGGAGCCCTCAGCCCTGTACGGAGAACATCTCATTGATCTGTCTGCTCTGATTATGTGCTGAGTATTTTGTTCTAAAGAACCCTAGTGTAATGGCATTGAATTCTTCCTCCAGCTCCATTTTATCATAACTAGACATTTCAAACTGATGGAAACAGAGAACTCCGACTTCCTGATAAAGCTGACCTATATTTGCCACCTTTTTTGAGCATGGACATTAGTTCCAGTATGTGCATAGAAGAGCCATCTCAAAATAAAGCAAAGTATTCACCTTATTACATTTTTAATCACAAGGCTTTTTTATGTGTCTTGTATATTTATCTCTTTTAATATTGTGTCTTGCTATTATTAGCTTCTGCTTTAATTAATGAGGCCTGTAAGCTAAAGTTTTACCATGCTTTATTTATAAGTAGATCAGGTGGCTGGTAATCATGTATGATCATACACTGCTCTTCCACTTACCCACCCTTGCTGCATAATGTCTTTGTATAAAAGTTATTTAATTGAATAATAAAGAAGATATGGCAGAGGCAGGGGAGAGAGATTGAAAGAAGAGCTATAAATCTTCTTTCTGAATCTGACTTGCTGAATGCGCTTCTCAGGAACTTTTAAATTGCTAAATCGCAGCAGGCATCTACCGCAGGAAGAGATTTCCCATATCCATTCCATATGTATATTTTAAAAGGGTTCTGATATTTTACAATGCGGCAGTTTAGTCTCAAGGTTTCATACCTATCTTCTATTAATAGTCAAAGCATGGGATCTAAAGCTCAGAACATAACACTACGTAATTTGTTTGGCCTATAAAGCCAGACTGAGTTGATACAACCAGCTTGATGCCACCATAGACCTTTGCGTTCACAAGTACACAAAGAAGAACATTTGAGTTTGCTTGAAGTCACAAGCCAAATCACAATCCTAATCCAAATTAGACACAAAATGCTTATTTTCAAGTAAATAAAAATGGAAATGGCAACTTCGTAATGGAGGTTTTACATAACATGCAGATTTCCTACAAAATGATTATTTTCAAAGGGATAGTGAAAAGGTGGGTGAGAGGGAGTTATTTAACAGCACTGATGGAAATATTTATGTACTTCTAACTAGTTTCATAAGCCTGGTGGCAATTGTCCAGTTAGGGTTGATAATTTGCATGTGCTCTGTCTCAATTTGTAGTATTTGTTCCTATAACAAAATGTTCTATGACATAGAATAAAAAAAACAAAACCAATTTCCATACTTAATCCAGTCTATCACAGATTTCTCTAAAAAAACCCAGAATCATTCATTTAATTACAAAGCAACACCTTTCCTTTTCAAATTTTATAAGAAATAAACACACTAAAATCCAATACAAGAGAATATATGTAGTTCAGGATTGATCTGTAGGATTCTTGGTGCTTTCTAAATTTGGCTGTTTGCTTGCAGTTGTTTTATTACTTGGTTAGGTAACATCTTCAGTACACCAAGGACTCCATTCTAGAGACAATAAGATAGTTCCTTTTTTTCAAATAAACCTATTCTCTCTCCCCCCCCCTCCTCTCTCAATCTTTATGACTTCTGGAAATCCTTTCTCCAAAAGTGTTTGTAGATTTCAGAAAATTATTGGCAGGTAAAAGGTTATAGAGTTATCTACAATATCTTTGCCCACCATCTGGCTCTCAGATGGCCTGCTTTGATGAGCCATGGTGAGCTATGGTGGTGCAGTGGTTAGAATGCAGTATTGCAGGATAATTCTGCCCACTGCCAGGAGTTTGATCCTGACAAGCTCAAGGTAGATTCAGCCTTCCATCCTTCCAAGATTGGTAAAATGAGGACCCAGATTGTTGGGGGTAGTATGCTGATGCTGTAAACAATTTAAGAGTACTGTAAAGCACTATGAAGTGGTATATAAGTCTAAATGCTACTGCTATATTGCTATCAGCGTAGGTAATCTTGGGGAATGGTAGTCTATACTTCTGAAAGGTACATGCTGTGAATATGCAAACCTAAAACTGAAATTCAGGGCTAGTCAGTTTCAAGTGAGGCATGGGTCTTTATCGTGAACAGAGTTAGATTCACTATATGGAAGTGTTTGCTTAAAATAATAAAACAGGAAAAATCTTAAGAATGAGACTAGACAAGAGTGGGATAAGGGTTCATGATTTCCTTAGCAGGTTTTTTATTATTATTATTAAAGTGGATTTTTCTCAAAAAGCTTGGGGAAATCTAACTATGTCAGACAGGGCCAGAAGTTATTAATTTCATATATCATCTTTTACTACAATAGATATTAAATGATATAATTTCCCCTCTCGCAGGATGAAAGATTCCTTTATAGCTGACCAGTATTATACTGCTAGAGCCTTTCTGTTGCATTTTCTTCAGAATTTTTCTCATTGTTGGTCCTATTCAAGGAACACTGTAAATCTTGTTCTACAACTCTGAATACATGGATTCAAAAATTAAAGTTAGAGAATGTGTGTTATATTTTATGATTTTTTTAAAAAAGAATATTTGATTTTCTTTATCTCCGAAGAGATAGTTCTATCTCCTGGGATGGGTATTGGGAGAAGGAAGAGATAAAATCTCTAGAAACATCCCTCTGAGCCACAGCACCAGAAAAAAAATCATCTTTTATTTTCATTTTTTAGCTTTTAATTGTCAGAAATGTAGCACAGGGTTCAAAACCCTATAACTGGGAATAGGGAGTAGATGCCAGGTGAGGCATCCCTGGAAGATAGGGATCTTGGCAGTGGGAACTACTGCTGCTAACACAAAGACTTGGCTCAGGCCACACTCTAAAACTCAAAAGGTTTCTGAAGAAGTGGTTTGAGACTTTGTGCTTAGAAATTATAATTCAACACACACTTATGGAGGATCAGCTGAGAATTGATCACCCTGGAAAAGTTTTCTGTGATTAGTATGTTTGTTGAACTATCAGAAAAAGAGTAAAATTCATAATAAGAAAATCAGTAGCCCCCGGACCAAGCCACAGATAAATTTAAGGCATATCTATTTTTGTGACTGATGGCCAAAAGTCTGAAGTTAAAGTTGAAATAGCACTGGCATTAAATCAAACATGAAGAACATTATATGACATGGATATCACCATAAATAAAGACAATTCTCCTGCTTTAGCTTAGTTTTGTATATACATTCCAGAAATTTTACAAAAGAGCTGACCTTGTTTTCAACCAGAAAATGAAATCTCTAGCCTCTATCAATAGACCCTATGTTTGAAAGAATTACATGGGCAATTACAAACAGAAGAATAGGAAGGAAGGAAGGAAGGAAGGAAGGAAGGAAGGAAGGAAGGAAGGAAGGAAGGAAGGAAGGAAGGAAGGAAGGGAAGTCAGTACATACACACACCCCAGAGAATGAAATAGTTTGGGGGATATTAAAAAAAGACAGAATATTGTATTTTCCCCAAAGTAATAATAGAAAATCTTAGGCAGAAACCAACCCCCCTCTCTGCCCCAAGCAGAAACCAGCTCTATAGAAATGCAGATTTGATAATCCTTTCAGAAGGACTGGGGCCAGAAACCTTGGAGCTGATGGGATTAAAAAGACAAAGACCCGTAAAATCTACATTCCCCCAACCAAAATCTAAAGACATGATCTTGAGGACATAGTAGGATTAACCCACCACCGTTAGAATACCAAAAGAGCACCAGTGAAACTCAGGTCATAGTTCATTGCACAGGAACAACTTCAAACAGGAACAACTCGAAACACAAAATCCTAAGAAGATATAAAAACCCACCACTCCCAGCTCCATTTTGTCACTGCCCCAGAACTACATGCTGTTGCTGTCCTGCTCTTCAATAAAGAACCTTCTTTCCAAACAGACTCCAGTTTCTTTATTCCAGGCTTGAACTAGACCTGAAGATTTTTCTTTCGAAGGAAGGAATGGATGGATGGATGGAGGGAGGGAGGGAGGGAGGGAGGGAGGGAGGAAGGAAGGAAGGAATTATTATAAAAGTGGTAGCATGTGTCTTATAGGATTAGTGAATAAGAGAGGTGTTTTATCTGTATTATATGTATATACAGTACATATTTCATTTGTGTTTTGTTTAATTTGATGCCTTTGCTAATCATGTGCCTGCATTTTGTTGGTTTGTGTGAACATGTTTGAAGTTCTGCTGCAGTTTACAGGGTTTTGTAGGGGGTTAGATTCTTTTACATGTGAACATCAATATGTAATTTGAGGAAAAACATTTTGACCAAGTTTACTTGTTTTCACAATAAATTTTGTGAAATGACTACTGGAGCAAAGCAGTTTTGGGTTTCTCCAACAATTTAGATTTTTATTTTATTTCATAAGTTTTCCTTATATATTTAACCATGCCCATTGTAACATCCACATTGTAAAGGTACCCACAACACATTCTCAAAACTCCAAATATGTCCAATATCCTCCTATTTCAGCCTTTGATCTAATTTCAAGACAAGGTAAATCCAAATATTCAGCAATCATGCCACCAAAACATAATGACATATGATTCAAGCCCCTTCCACCCCCACCCAAAAAAAATCAATCCTAGCTTCTGGGTCTATATGCTGGACCAGAGATGCAGGTTATCTACCACTAGCATATGCCATTCTTGTTCAGAGAACAATTCCTGGAGAAAATGCTGCTCCATAATCAGTGTATTCAAGGACCACGAGTGAAACAAATTCATATTCTGAACCAACTAATTATGTACTGAGCGCAAAGCCTTTGCAAACTTTATTACATCATATATAGTTATATCTGTCCTTTTTTTGGTCCTCCAGCATAAATGAAGTGGCTTCAGTTTAGATCAAGATAATAATAGGGCTTATTATCCCTCAACTATGCAGACCCAAATTGGCTCCTCTGTCACTACAATTTCTATTCTATTCTACAATCCATTGAAATGAACGGGCAAAACACAGCATGAGGAAAATATAGAAGGAAGGAACAAAGGAAGAAAGGGTTCATACTTGATATCTCAGGGTGCCAATCTATATTAGATCCCTTGTGATTACTACCAGACATTAGATGTTTTAATGTTTTTACTATTCTAATGCTTTTCACTGTTTTTAATAGTTTTAACATGTTTCTGAAATTTCAGTTGCAATATATATTTTTAATTATGAGCCACTCAGAGTCATTTGCTCAGATGGGCACTACAGAAATCAAATCAAATCAAATCAAATCAATATATTGTCAAGGTTCTGACTGATGAACCCAACCAAGCAAGCACCATCAAGATGATCCGATCTCTTAATGCAAAACTTTATTGAGTACATCATTTTGGCACAAATGAAGCAAAACCAGCTCTGGTTATTTCCTGTGCAATCCACTATAGTTAAAATATATAATTCTCCCTCCCCCTATTAGTGCAGGTCATATGGTCCAATCAAGTGTCAATATATTGTTATAGGAAAGTGTCTCTGTGTATTTGCAAACATCTGCTGGAACGTCCTTGGTTCACAAGGGATGACTTCTTGTTGTCTGGAGCATGCATTCCATTTCCCCCTCCCATTCCCCTTGGTCCGTTGGCAAACTAAGAAGCAATAATGGTGGCAACATCATACACACACACTTCGAGCTTGATATAAATGCTATATAAAAATACTACAACTGTTAATAAATAAATGCAATAATGCTATTTGTATCATTGCAGATAATACAACAGTCATTGATCTCATTTGAGATGATGATGAATCTACATATAGATGGGAGGTTGAACAACTGGCCCTGTGGTACAACTAGAAGAATCTAGAAATGAACACATTTAAAACTGTAGAGATAGTGGATTTTAGGAGAAGCCCTCCTATTGTACTACCTCTTACAATATTAGGTAACACAGTATCAACAGTAGAGACTATCTAGAAAAGACTTGGAAAAATTTTTGGAACTTTTATGTTATATATGTTGATGCCAGAAAGATTACTTTATGCACAAAAATGGAAGGACACTTTGATTCCTACAATGGATAAATGGCTGCCAAAGCTGACGGAGTTAGCAGTGATGGCCAAATTGATTGCTCTGATTAAAGAAAAGAACACAATTACTGTAATTTTGTTTCTACTTGAAAACTGCTTTTGGACTTTGTGCTTCAGGTAGGAAAAAAATGAAGCTTTGATTTTGGGTTTTGCTGATTAGGTAGGTTTGTTGTTATAGAAATGGCTAGTTTGTATTATTATATAAAAATAAAAAAAAGTTGAGGTTTGAGGCTATTATCTTATTCTACTACACCAAAAAGAGTCAGAAGTCAATGCTTTTTCTTTCTTTTTTCCCTTTTGCCCTGCACTTTTCCTTTCCCTTTTTCCTCCCTTATTTTCCTATTATTATTTTCTTTTGTATTTTTGTATTTTATATTAATAAAATTTTGAATGAGTAAAAAATTTACACCACATCACAGGGTTCACTTGGGCCATGATCTGGGTTTTCCAAAGATGTCCCTGTCTCATCCGCATATTTGCATCTCCATGGTAGATGAAGATTCTGGTGCTGCAATGTTCTCCTCCTGCCATAACTCAGAGAGAGAATCCTGGCAAAGCTCCATCCCAGCCGGAGTGCCCCCGGCTTCTTTCTTTCATTTTGTTTGGACTTTTCCAACAACAAGGAGCTGCTCAGAGTTTGCTTCTCTTCATTCCACAAATTCTACCAATTTCCTACTCCACCCCCTTACAACCCCTTTCGATTCCCACTGGCTTCAAAGGAAAAGGGAACAGCAATGCAGTTTAAACTTGCAGAGGCTCCTAAAAACCAAGCTCATAAAAGAAAAGTTGTCGAATTCAAAATGTATGGAATTGGGCAAAGGCCACAAATCAATCCAGAATGCACTATCCAAACTGATGAAATAGGTTTGTTGTTATAAAAGTGGCTAGTTTATATTATTATTATGTAAAAGTAAAAAGTTGAGGTTTGATGTTATCATCTTATTCTATTGCACCAAAGGGAGTTGGAAGTCAACCCCTTTTCTTTCTTTTTCCCCTTTCCCCACACTTTTCCCTTTCCTTTTTTCTCCCTTATTTCCTACTATGTTCTTTTTTACTTTTGTATTATATATTACAAACTAATAAAAAAATAATATTTAAAAAAAAACAGTAGAAACCATCAAGTTTCTGGGTTCTATAATCTCCCAGGACTTAAAATGGACACCTAATTTAATTAGAGCCATAATTAAAAAGGCACAACAAAGAATGTTCTCCTTGCATCAGGTCAGAAAGCTCAGACTGCCCAAGAAGCTGCTGATGCAGTTCTACAGAGGAATTATTGAATCTGACATTTGTACTTCTATAACTATCTGGTTTGGTAGAGCAACCAAGCAGGACATTCCAGACTTCAATGGATAGTTACCACTGCAGGAAAAAAAAAAAAAAAAAAAAAAACAGCCTGCCCTCCATAGAGGGCCTGTATATTGCATGGATCAGAAGGAGGGCTGAGAAAATATATACAGACCCTACAGAACATCCTGAACATAAGCTGTTTCAACTCTTCCCCTCAGGATGCCACTATAGGGCCAAAACATGCCAAAACGACCAGACACAGAGACAGTTTTTCTCCCTGTGCCATCACTCTAACACCTAATTCCCACAGCACTGTCTTATGCCTAAGGATATCTAACCATATAGTAGGACTATATTACTATTATCTCACTAGAATTCAGTGGTGAAAAAAATAAGGTTCTACACTTAGGCAAAAAACAACAACCCAAATGCACAGGTATAAAATAGGAAGTATTTTATACTACTCAATAGTAGTAACTGTGAGAGAGATCTTGGAGTCCTAGTGGACAATCACTTAAATATGAGCCAGCAGTGTGCTGCAGCTGCCCCAAAAGCTAACACAGTTCTAGGCTGGATTAACAGAGAGATAGATTCAAGATCACGTGAAGGGTTGATACCACTTTATAATGCCTTGGTAAGGCCACACTTGGAATACTGCATCCAGTTTTGTTCACCACAATGTAAAAAAGACGTTAAGACGCTAAAAAGAGTACAGAGAAGAGCAACAAAGATGATTAGGGGACTGGAGGCTAAAACATATAAAGAACAGTTGCTGGAATTGGGTATGTCTAATTTAACGAAAAGAAGGACTAAGGGTGACATGATAGCAGTCTTCCAATATCTAGGAGGTTGCCACAAAGAAGAGGGAGTCAAGCTATTCTCCAAAGCACCTGAAGACAGGACAAGAAGCAATGGATGGAAACTAATCAAAGAGAGAAGCAACCTAGAACTAAGGAGAAATTTCCCCACAATTAGAACAATTATCAATGGAACGATTTGCCTCCAGAAGTTGTGAATCCTCCAACACTGGAAGTTTTTAAGAAGAAACTGGACAACCATTTGTCTGAAATGGTATAAGGTTTCCTGCCTGAGCAGGGTATTGGACTAGAAGACCTCCAAGGTCCCTTCCAATTCTGTTATTCTGTTATCCTTCTCATCTTTCCTATTATCTATTGGAATCTTATGACTATCATGTTGATGGCTGTATCTTATGCTTTATGATTATGTCTTACATTTTATGACTTATTATTTTGTTGTTTGTATGTATACTTAGAGCTTATGCACCAGGAACAAATTCCTTGTGTGTTCAGTCACGCTTGGTCAATAAAGAATTCTATTCTAAAGAAAAGAACAGATGTATACATTTGCCCTTTCATCCCAGTTTGTTCCTAGAATCTAGTATGGCACAGCTACAGCATTTTGATATTAAGACTGAAAAAAAAAAAAAAAAACCAACTAGGTTCAGATTTCAACCCAGCCTGAAACTCACTGGTGATCTTGGGTTACCATAGTCTCACAGGACCATTACAAAGATAAAGCAAAAGAAGGAGAACCAGTCTGAACTGCTGGGCGGAAAGGGAGAATAGAGTCAGGATGAGTTTGTCCTGTCTTTAAGTATTCCATTACTGGCTTTTCCTTGGCTCAGTAGTTTTAAGCAATTTCATTCATTCAAAAGAGTAATCAAAAACACATTCATTCTTCCCCAGAAACTAAGCATATTAATAACACATTGGTTTTTCTTCTTAAACACGGCTACCAAGTGAAAGCAATGCAATATTCAAATATGAATTGCTTCATATTTTAACAGATTTTTTTTTTTAAAAAAAGAACCATTTTAAAGGTAGATAGCTGCATATGGCAATTCTGGCATCCAGTCTCTGTAGGGAATGAACATTTCATGGTGAAAACTCGGAAAAAGGAAAGGTGCCAAACTGAAATCTAAAGATGGAGCAGACACTAGGTTTAGGACACTAGTTCCAAAGTAAATTGCAAATAACAGTGTGGAGTGAATTTTTTTTTTTTTTAAAGGATTGGAAGGAAAAATGATTCCAATTCCTTCCTTTTGTTTCAGCCAATTTACCTTAAAAAGCCTGGCCAATGTTCATTGCATAGAATTTGGAAGCTCTTTTCTGGAGAACTCCCAACCTGCACATCATCCGTGGGATGATTTGCATAGCACCAGAGGAGGTTGGGAGAGGGAAAAGTAGCTCACTATGAATAGTAGAGAAGTGGAATTTTTGTCTCATCTGATCAAGCTGGTAGCCTGGAAATTGCCTCACTGAGATCATTTCCATTCCAGTGGAGGATTGTGGGAGAGTGAAGAAGAGCTCACCGGGAACAGCAGAGAAGTGGGACTTTGCCTTATTGCTCAAAGTAGGCATCTGGAAATTACCTTGCTGATGTGAATGTTTGCATTGCAGTAAAGGATTTGGAAGAGAAAAATTGCTTACTGTGAGCAATGGAAAAGAGGAACTTCATCTTATTGGCTAAAGCTAATGGTCCTTATAGCTAACAATCTAAATCAGGAAACTATAAATTGGGAAGTCTACCAAGTATACATTTATTTGGATCCATATCACCCTTAAGCCCATACCTGTATCAAAACTTATCACATAGCACAAACTCATCCGTGAAAATGAGAAATTTATGGAAAAGGGAGAAATCTGTCTAAGACCAAGCCCAAAGCAAAAACCTCAAGATAATGAAGATGACAACAAGCAAGAAAGTGATGAGAAGGAAGAGGTGCTTGGGTATAAAACAGGAGATACAGCAAGCAAATGCAAGGTCAGCCATAAAGGGCTCAGATGCCTGTATGTTCATGCACAATGTATGAGAAACAGGGAGAACCCAAGTTTGGAATATATTACTAGAAGGATATAATTTGCTCAAAAGAAACAGATCCAACAAAAGAGCAGAATTTGCATTGTATGTACAAAATTACTACACCTCTACAGAAATAATGATACCAAAGAATGAAAGCCTTCTTGAAAATATTTGGGTGAATATTAGGGCAAAAAAAGTGATATTGCTGTAGGTGTGTGCCACAGGCCACTCAATCAAGCAAAAGAAATAGATGGACATTTTGTAAATGAGTTTGCTGAAGTGTGCACAAAACACTTCACTGAAGTAATGGGGAATTTTAACTGGCCTAACATTAACTGGGAAATAAATTCTGCAACATGTGAGAGATCAAACAGGTTCCTGACATGCACAGCTAACAACTTTTCCATCCAGAAAGTACAAGAGAAATTAGAGACTCAGTTATACTGGGGTTGATAGTATAAAGTGCATGAGGGAGTGAAAGTTTATTTATTTATTTGACTTATATACTGCTTTAAGTGCAAGCACTCTCTAAGCGGTGTACACCAGTAAGCAATGTATGTATATTTTACATTGCCCCCAACAATCTGGGTCCTCATTTTACCTACCTCGGAAGGATGGAAGGCTGAGTCAACCTTGAGCTGGTGAGATTTGAACCGCTGACCTGCTGAACACAGTCAGCTAAAGTGGCCTGCAGTACTGCACTCTAACTGCTGTGCCACCTCGGCTCTTGTTGTAGGAACTTAGGGAGAGAGTGACCTTATCATACATGGAATCCCATCATGCAGGCAAGGATAACTGAAAAAATCACACCCGTGTTCTAGATTTTAAGAGAGATGACTTCAACAAACCAAGAGAAAGAATAAGAAGGATTCCATGAATGGGAATCATAGTAAGAAAAGCAGTACAAAGCAACACACATACACCAGCCAAAAATATTAGAATAAAAAAAAAGTTATATAAAAGCAAAACAACAAAGTAGGTTAGCTTGGGAGTAACTGTAATGTAAAAAGAAATATAAAATTCCAAACATTCAAACATCCAATGTTTCTTCCCCAAAAAGTTATTTTAATAGACAGAGTTAATGTATTAAGAATTGCATGGTTGACATAACTAAAAACATGAAGCTCAAATATGACAAACAATATTAATTAAAGGATTTTTTCAAGATTTTGTTGCTTTTTTACAGTGCTATTTTCTATTTTTTCAATACCATTTTTTAATTTGCTATAGTAAACCTGTCAACTCAGATGAAAATGAATTTCTTGGGTTACATCTTTTTATACATTCTGAAGAAAATGGATAAGAAAGCTATACTAGCATTAATCAATACAGACAGCTATGTAATTTTTCTAATTTCCTCAGAAATGTTTAGCCAAAATAGGTAAAATGGATGTTGTTAGCAGGGATAATAATATGTACTAATTTGATTACAATCAATCCGATACATCCTGAGAAGACTCTGATTAATTAGAAGCAATACTGTTTATGCATCTATTTTAAGGAGATGGAGTATCAACTGTGCAGTCTTTTTATAATTCTTAATGAATGGTCAAAACCGATTTGGAAATTATTGTTTATATTATAAAGAATTGAAACCTGACTCCTTATTTCATCACCTAATTTCTAAAAGATTTTTCAAGACAGCCTGAAGATTACATACATACATACATACATACATACATACATACATATATTTGTTTTCTGAGGTTTTCGCAGGTGTTTGTATGTAGGTCTTTGGTTGTTCGGGTTTTCTCCCGCGTAAAATTGGAAGTGTCTTGGCAATGTTTCGACGAAGTCCCATTTGTCATCTTCAGGCTGGTGTTTTCGGCTTCATGCTTCTAGGAGCAATCTGTGATCGTAGCTGTTTCTTCCTTTTAACTGCCAGTGGGGGTATGAACTGATTGGGTGGGAGATTGGCTGTGTTCTGATTGGGTAGAGGTGTGTTCTGATTGGTTAGGGGTTTGGCTGTGCTCTGATTGGATGGGGGAGTGTTCTGTTTGAGTGGGGGCTTTGTTGTGCTTAGGTTAGTCTGAGTTGCAAGGGGATTTAAAATGGTGAGTTGCATTACTCTTGTTTGGCTTTGCATTCGTGGTCGTGCCTCATCTTCATGGTGGGTGTCAGTTTGCTTCATGTATGGATTGGAGGGGTTTAAAGTGGCTAATGATGCAGCTGTGGTCTGGCTTCTGGTTTGTGGTCATGCCTCATCATTGGTGTGGGTTTGGGTTTGCTTTTAGCGTGGATGTGTGGTGGTGACATCCTGTGTGGTTTTCATGAGTGTGGGTCTGGTGTCATTCTTTGTGTCAGGGACTCATTTGTCAATAAGGGCGGGTTTCCAAATGGCTGGTAGGCGGGAGGTATCATCTTGTTTATTCATGCTGTGTGGGCGTTTTTCTATCTCGATGGCTTCTCTGATTATTCTGTTATTAAAGTGTTCAGTTTTGGCAATAGTTCTGGTCTTTTTAAAGTCAATTTCATGTCCTGTGGCTTTAAGGTGTTGGACCAGGGAAGAAGTTGGTTCCTCTTTTTTGACTGAGTTCTTATGTTCTTCAATGCATACACTTATTCTTCTGTTGGTTTGTCCGATGTATGTGGTGGGGCAAGTGGTGCATGGGATTTCATATACTCCTTGATTTTCTAACTCAGTTTTGTCTTTGGGGTTTCTTAGGATGGTGGATATTTTTCTGTTTGTGCAGAATGCTGTCTTGATATTGTGTTTGTGGAGGATCTTGCTGATTCTGTCTGTGGTGCCTTTTATGTATGGGAGGAGGGCTTGGCCGTTTTCTTGTTCTCTGTCTTGGATTTTGGTGGGGGTTTCTTTTTGGATTAGGTTTGTAATCTTATTTCTTTGGAATCCGTTGGATGTTAGTACATTAGTGAGAGTGTGGAGTTCAGTTTTTAGGTGTTGTTCGTCAGCTAAGCATTTTGTTCTGGAGATGAGCGTCTTGGCTATGGAGTTGATCTGTGCTGGGTGGTGGTGTGAGAGTGCGTGCAGATAGCGGTTTGTGTGTGTTTTCTTTTGGTAGATGGTGTGTCCTAGGGAGCCATTGGATTTCTTGTAGACTAAGACATCCAGGAAGGGAAGTTGGTTGTTAGCTTCTGTTTCCATGGTGAACTGTATTTTGGGGTGTAGGCTGTTGAGGAGTGTGAGGAAGTTGTCCAGTTTTTCTTTCCCATGTGGCCAGATTATGAAGGTGTCGTCTATGTATCTGAGCCAGAGTTTGGGTTTGTGATCCGATTTTTCTAGAGCTTGAGTTTCAAAGTGTTCCATGTAGAGGTTTGCAATGACAGGTGAGAGGGGTGATCCCATGGGTACTCCTTCTATTTGTTTGTATTTTTGTCCATTATAGATGAAGTATGTGTTGGATAGGCAGTGGTTGGTCAGATCTAGGATGTGTGCAGGATGGTGCAACACAGAATTCAGGATATCACTACACTAGATCTCAGGATGTCATCACACAACCCATTACCCAGATTGTTACAACACAAAAGACTAATGGGCATAAAGGCAGCACCTCAACTACTCAGAATGTTATGAAACAGCCAAACAATCCACAAACAATAACTCCTACACAGCCAACCAATCCACCTACAGCAACTAAGCCAGCACTCCACACACCCCACCAATATATATAGAGAGAGACAGCAGCTCCGATCACACTTGGCTTGCACAAGCACGAAGCCAAAGACCCCAGCCTGAAGATGAAGAGTATGACCTCATCAAAACATCGCCAAGATACTCTCAATCTTACACGGGAAAAGCCCCGATATATATATATATATATATATATATATATATATATATATATATATTGCTAACAAAGAATAAAGAGAGAACTGGTATAGCTATTTCGAGTTCCTTTAACTCTCTTCATCCAGACATATATATATATATATATATATATATATATATATATATGTAGGTCTTTGGTTGTTGTTGTTGTTCGGGTTTTCTCCCACGTAAAATTGGAAGTATCTTGGCAGAACAAAACACTTAGCTGACGAACAACACCTAAAACCCGAACTACACACTCTCACCAATGTACTAACATCCAATGGATTCCATAGAAATAAGATTACAAACCTAATCCAAAAAGAAACCCCCACTAAAATCCACGACAAAGAACAAGAAAACGGCAAAGCCCTCCTCCCATACATAAAAGGCACCACAGACAGAATCAGTAAGATCCTCCATAAACACAACATCAAAACAGCATTCTGCACAAACAGAAAAATATCCACCATCCTTAGAAACCCCAAAGATAAAATTGAATTAGAAAATCAAGGAGTATACGAAATCCCATGCACCACTTGTCCCACCACATACATCGGACAAACCAACAGAAGAATAAGTGCACGCATTGAAGAACATAAGAACTCAATCAAAAAAGAGGAACCAACATCTTCCCTGGTCCAACACCTTAAAGCCACAGGACATGAAATTGACTTTAAAAATACCAGAACCATTGCCAAAAGTGAACATTTTAATAACAGAATAATCAGAGAAGCCATCGAGATAGAAAAACACCCACACAGCATGAACAAGCGAGATGATACCTCCCGCCTACCAGCCATTTGGAAACCCGCCCTTATTGACAAACGACTCCCTAACACAAAAAATGATACCAGATCCACACTCACGAAAACCACACAGGATGTCACCACCACACATCCACGAAAAAAGCAAACCGAAAGCCACACCGATGATGAGGCATGACCACAAACCAGAAGCCAAACCACAGCTGCATCATTAGCCACTTTAAACCCCTCCAATCCATACATGAAGCAAACTGACACCCTCCATGAAGAGGAAGCACGACCACGAACGCGAAGCCAAAAAATAGCAAGGCAGCCCAAAATCTCAAACCCCTCTGCAACTCAGACTAACCTGAGCACAACCAAACAGAACACTCCCCCAGCCAATCAGAGCACAGCCAAGCCCCTAACCATTCAGAACACACCTCCACCCAATCAGAACACAGCCAAGCTCCCACCCAATCAGTTCATACCCCCACTGGCAGTTAAAAGGAAGAAACAGCTAAGACCACACATTGCTGCTCAAAGCACGAAGCTGAAAACACCAGCCTGAAGATGACGAATGGGACTTCGTCGAAACATTGCCAAGACACTTCCAATTTTACGCGGGAGAAAACCCGAACAACCAAAGACCTACATATATATATATATATATATAGGTTGCTAACAAAGAATAAAGAGAGAACTGGTATAGCTATTTCGAGTTCCATTAACTCTCTTCAGCCAGACTTACTCTTCTGAGATTCGAACCTGGGCTTATCTGCATGTTAGGCAGTTGTTATAACCTCTAAGCCACAGGCTCTTTCCCACTCTGTTAGCTATCAGGAGAGAGACAGGGGGAGGAGATTTTTACCTTGAATGTACACCCTGTCAGCCCAAATATGGGAGAAAGAAATCTTCTTTCTGATACAGGCAAAAGAAAAAGAAAAAGAAAGAAGATTTCTTTCTCCCATATTTGGGCTGACAGGGTGTACATTCAAGGTAAAAATCTCCTCCCCCTGTCTCTCTCCTGATAGCGTACAGAGTGGGAGAGAGCCTGTGGCTTAGAGGTTATAACAACTGCCTAACATGCAGATAAGCCCAGGTTCGAATCTCAGAAGAGTAAGTCTGCTGAAGAGAGTTAACGGAACTCGAAATAGCTATACCAGTTCTCTCTTTATTCTTTGTTAGCAACCTAAAAATGTAAAATGATGTGGCAGTTGTGATTCCTTGTCAGCCAGTGGACCTGGCAGCTGAGTCAGAGGAATCGGAGGAGGAGGAGGAGGGGCCTGGAGTGACATCAGAGTCAGAGGAAGGCTCTGAGGAGCTCCAAGACTTACAGTCTGATGAAGAGCCTGGCCCCTCCACTCGTGCTCAGGCTGAGACACAGCTGTGCTGGGAGGCTGAGTTGGACAGTGATGACTCACAGCTGAGAGATATCCAGGATGCATGTAAACACCAGCAAGCTAAGAGAGTCGGACAGAGGAATGCAATGTGGTGGCTCCAAAGGCAAAGGAGAAGGCATTAGGAAGCCACACTTTGGCTGCATAATAAAAGGGAAGGTGTGGGAGCTACTGGTTGCCGAAGGCAACCGTTTGTGTTAAGGAATCAAGTTTCAGTGAACTGAGTTTTGTTTGCCTTTGGACATTTATTCAGGTCTGTAAATAATAAAAGGAGATTGGTTTTTTTTTTCCTGCAGTTCCAGCCTGCTTGTTGGAAGAGGGGTTTCTCTTTGTGAGCTTAACAAGAACTCATGTAAGCTGGGACCGAATAGTATGCACAGGGAAGCATCATCTTAAGGGAGCCTCTCTACTCTAGTTAGAAAGCCAAGTTATATGATCTTGAGAAATATAAGATACTAAACAGTTATGATTATATAACACGACCCATACTTTGCAATATACTAAGAACTGCAGTGTGCTTCTATGCAGGACTATATGGTAGTAAGTCTTACTGAATTCCAGGAAGTAAATGGATAATTATATTTTATAGTGAACAAATTCAATTAATCCATCTTTTGCACACTGTATTAGATCAGACAAAAAAAATACTTCTGTCTAGAGGAGGCTTGTATGCAATCCAGTTGACATCATGGAAATTTTATCTCCTCCATCACCAAAATGTGTTTCTGTTTGTGTGTGTGTGTGTGTGTGTGTGTGTGTGTGTGTGTGTGTGTGTCTATATACACCAAATAAAAAGTATTGACAAAACACCTAAATGACACTAGAAGTATGATTAAATGAAACAATCCAATCTGAAAACAACAAAACAAAATGAAACCATCTAATTTTTGCTAGATCACTTAAGTAAACCTTTTCTTTTCCCATGCCTGTCATTTCTGAAACTCTGGAAAAATTGGAATGACAACCGTTAACAAGTCTCCATCCTACCAATCTTTGACACAGTTTTCACAATATTTTCTGTTGAATTAGAGCAACTGACAAAAGGTGAAAGCATTCTGACATGCTCACCCTTCTGTTTTGCTCATGGAACAGTCGCTGCTGAGCCTGCCTTTGCCCTCGCTGTGCCAAAGGGGCTGGCAGCAGGAGGAATAGCCTCTGAAATCCAGTGCCAAGGCTTTGGGTTACCTGGAAAGGCCTGGCACACTTTCCACCTTTAGGGAATTCTTTCCCCTAAGATCCCATCCTCTGAGATACTCATCGTTGAGCCTTGTAGGAGATCTGAGAAAATAACCCAGGAGCAGAGCGGCTAACGTTGTCCCTTTTCTTTGTAACTCGTTGACCACACCAGATGAAAGTTCTTTTTAGGATTGATATAGGCCTTTTTTTCCATTCAGGGCTGCATTTTATTTGGGGTATTTCAAGTATTGCAGGCGGCATGACACATCAGGGTGCAGGAATTATCTTTTTGGCCGTTGGGATGTTTGGAGTGCTATTTTCATCCAGAATGAATGTGTTAGGTTTACCAAAGGTGCCTATTTGGAGATGTAAACCATTTTAAACAGGCAAAAATAATATACCATTTGTTGATGAACCCAAGGTGTTCTGCAACTGCAAAATGTGGGCAGGGGCTATGAGGCCACAGACTACCCACCCCTGCTGTAGAAGAACCTACTAGTTATCGGTGCTTTCTAGCTAAGCAAATCATAGAGTGTGAAAAAGGGCACACTAACTTTCCAGAAAAGATTTGAGAAAATGCCAGTATTATTGGAAGAGCCTTCACTGAGCACACTATACCCCATAGTCCATGGGGTGAATTTTAGAAAAAAGTCCTTTATAAGCATCACAGAAGTAAAATATACATCCAATTTCTTTCCACTCTATTCTGTTCTTGTATCCATGCCATCTCAGGCCTGCTTTCTCCAAAGTCTCATGGCCTTCAAGATATCTGATGTTCATTATTTAAGATTTAAGATTTTAAGATAACCTTTATTGTCATTTTTTTTACTGTGGGCACAATGACACACATCAAAAATGAAATTTAGCTGCCCGCTCTCAAAGTGAAACACATACATGACACACACCTAAACATACTATGTACAACATATGTATAGACCCACACCCCTACGTATACGTAGCAAATAAATACTAAATACTGTCCATCTTGAATATATAATGGAAGGAGGAAGCTTGAGAGTTCACTAGGTTAATGCTGTATGGAATGAAACTCTGGCTGAATCTGGATGTTCTGCTACGGATACCACGAAGCCTCCTCCCAGAAGGTAACAAGGAAAACAGGTCATGAAGAGGATGTGTAGTGTCCCAGATAATCTTGTGGACCCTGCTCTAACAACGCTTCTGTGCTATGTCCTGAATGGGAGGGAGGGAACTGCCAATGATCTTTTCAGCCATTCTCACCACTCTCAGCACCGCTTTCCTGTCTGAAGCAGTGATGTCTCCAAACCAGACCGTGATGCTATATGACAGGATGCTCTCAATTGTCCCCTTGTAGAAAGTGGTCAGGACAGGGGAAGGAAGATGTGCTTTGCTCATGCGACACAGAAAATGCAGGCAGTTCTCACAACAGCCTTGTAAGGGGCAGCTGTATAATAACATTTTATTGCAGATAGGGCACTAAGGATGAGTGAGAAAGAACGCAAGTAGGACTGGGTTTTTTTTGTACCAATTACCAAGCAAAGTCACAATTCATCCATTCTGCATACTTTGTAATTCTGTTCCCATTTTTAGTTACTGAATTGTGTGCATGGATCTGAGAATATCCTATTTTAATACACCCTGTGCCAAAGAGTTTATATCTTCATGCCTCTATTTAAAATAGAAATAGTGTCTCTTCTACAGTTAGGGATTTTACAAAAAACAACAACAACATTGGACTTCTCCCCTTCCTTCCCTCCCTCCCTCCTCTCTCTCTAGCTCCAAACTATACAGGAAGGCCAGTTTCACACCATGATTGAGGCTGAGGATGGCAGAATTAAATCTCTTCAGATGTACAGGCTATTAAAAGTTGGAATCCTACATAGACTATTTCACTAAACACTGCGGTGTTGATGAGGTTTTTTGAAGAAGCTCAAATGGCTGGATTTGTGCCAAAGAAGACTAAACCATCATATCAATCTACTAACTCAGATAAGTTTGTGAAAGCCTAACATGCCACTTTAAGACTTAGGATGATGTAAAAGCCTAGTTGTTTCCCTTGATGCTAAGTTCATCAATAAAGCAGACACATTGCATTGCCATGCCATGAGGTCAGTGAAACATGGTATTGGGGATGTAATTTGTTAACCTGTAGTAATAGGGGGACAACTTAAGTATAGAAGCCATTCAGAAGCCACTCTACACTTGGTAGAGTGATGGATGGCATACAAATATAATAAACAAACAAACCTGTCAACTCATCTTGATCAGGAAACAGAGAAAGACCAGGACTATTCTTTAGATGAGAAAGGCTATTATAACCTAATCTTCCTAGTCTGTCCATATCTTCCCAGTTCCTCCTTGGAATTGGAAGGACAATAGTAATCTTTTTTAGAACAGTCTTTCTGTCTCTCTGGACCTAACACTAGAGCCAGTTTGATCTAGTGGTTAAGGCACCACGCTAGAAAGTTGGAGACCATGAAAGCCATCTGGGTGACCATGTGCCAGTCACTCTCTTTCTCCCCCCAATCCACCTCACAGGGTTGTTGTGGTGGGGAAAATGGGAGGAGAAAGGTATGTTGGATATGTTCTTTGAGTTCTTTGTAAGACAAACAAACAAATAAATACTGTACCTGTTTCTCCCGGGCTTGCTGTTTCTCTAAAAGGCTCTGAATTCCTTCTCCAAGAAGGAAGATGGAGGAAAGAGAAGCCAGGATTTGGGAAAAGAAGAAATGGGGTGGATCACGGGGTTGGACTAGAAAATCTCCAAGGTCCCTTCCAACCCTGTAATTCTATGTTCTATATTGTTGAGTACTTTAGAGGAAGGTTATCTCCAGGGCTCTCTACAAGATCCCACAGTTTCCGCATTCCACTTCAGGGCCACAGACATGTTGGCCCAGTACAGAGCACTCCACTCTACTAAGCTCACTAACATAAATTGTCCACCTCCAACAATACTTAAAATTCAAATGCTCCAGCTATACTGTCTCCAGTATTTCCCCAAATCAGAGAAAGCATCATTTGCTATCAGATGTCGGAGCAAAGGGGGACAAAAAAAAAAGGAGAAGCAGTGATAACAACTTTCTAATTTGAGGAATAAAAATGGAACTGCACTTCATGTTCTGCTAAATGCCTTGTGCTAACATACGTTGCAACATATTTTGATTCGCTCTGTCACTATATCAGCCACTGCCTTGTGCATTTAAGCAGACGTGGCACGATTTTGTTTCACTCCAGTAAGCGCAATATTGTTCTCTCTCTCTCTGGTACATTTGGTATTGTCTTAACATAACAATCTGGACATGTCTGGAATTGATTCAGGGAAAGCAAAAGCAGAAGGAAGGTGTTTTCTGTAGGCTCCACAGTTGCCAAGAGGTCATGTCTTAGTCCTCTTCCTCCCCCGCAAAAAAGCTGAGAACATCTACTTTATTCCTAAAGTGTGAAAGTATATAAATACATAAAGGGCTAAAAAGAAAAACCCAAGGAAAATAAAAATAACATAACTCAAAAGCAAAACCCAAACAGACCAGTCACATAGAAAAGGGATTTATTTGATAATGTAACCAAATTAGCAAGGAGATAGGGCTTATCACTTTGGGTGGAAAAACCTAGCTACCTTCACGTGTACAGAGAAAAGAAGCTGGCACTGGACCTGGCCAGACATGAAGCTATGCAACACGAGGCAAGGTGAGGTATGGCGAGACCAGCGGAGGAGCTGGAAGAGCCAGTGACCTGCTAGTCAGCTGGTGTAAGCTAGTTTGTCCCTCACAGTGCACCAAGGAAAGGACGCAAGTGCCAAACAGAATGAACTAGCCTTTGAAGCTGTCAGGACTGCATTGTGTCTAACATTTGTAGATTTCCCTGACACTGTATGCCATATGCTAAATAAATAAAGAGGGTTTATTTCTGAAGTAAACACATAGAAAGGCATGGGCCAAAGTCAGATTGTACGATGGCAATGAGGTGTAGTCATTACCTATGTTTTCTATAGTCTGATTCTGGGGCCTTATGCATCTCTCACTACCTCCGTCCCTGAACAGCATTTTTTTCCTTTGCCACTGAGTAAATTCTGGGTAGTGTTGTGGCCAAAACCTGGCTCACTGAAAGCAATTAAATTACTTTATAGTTGCAATATAAATGTAGTCAACATGCAAACAACATCAATATACACTGAACTCTGAGCTCTGAGCAAAGCTTTGGAAGCTTGCTGAACAACCATGAACAAGAGCAGAACCAGAACTCATATGCCTTTGGCTTTCTATTGTTCAAAGACAAGACAAAAAAAGCAGACACAGAGTAAATTACAACAGGATGCTGGGCTGTTTTAGATAAACCCATTTGGATGACCTTCCCATTATCACTCTGTTTCTCCTATGTCAGTGAGGCCTATCTTATCTATTTTGAGATATGGCCAGTGTATATGAACAGTGTAGTTTACTGGCCACTATCCGTTACTATTCAGGATTACTTCAACTTGCTGTGAATGTTTTCTTATAAGGGAGTTTTAAGTAGTTTCCATGTATGGAAAGGTATCTCATAGGTTTGGTAATTAATGCAGCTCACAAGGGTGTGGAGGGGTGGGTATCTTTTACTATCACATTAGCAGTGACTATCAAACATACCTCTAATCCAGGGGTCTTCAAACTTGGCCCTTTTATGACTTGTGGCTGAGGAATTCTGGGAGTTGAAGCCCACAAGTCATAAAAGGGCCAAGTTTGAAGATCCCTGCTTTAATCAGAGATACAGCACATGTTTTTTCCTACCTCAAAAAAACATGTGTTGAGATACCCTTGCTATCTCTGTTAAGAGCTACATTTTCATAACACACCTTTGGCAAAATAGTTGTATATTTTTCTCTATGCTTGAATTGCTTGTGAGTAGTCAGTACAGATAGTCCTTGACTTACTACCACAATTGAGTCCCAGATTTCTGTTGCTAAGTGAGTCAGGGGTTAAGTGATTTTTGCTCCATTTTACGACCTTTCGTGCCACAGTGAATCGCTGCAGTTGTTAAGTTAGTAATACAGTTGTTAAGTGAATCCAGTTTCCTCATTGACTTTGCTTGTCAAAGTCACAAAAAGTGAACGCAAGACCCTGGGACATTAAATATGAGTCAATTGCCAAGCATCTGAATTTTGATCAGGTGACCGTGGGGATGGTCGTAAATGTGCAAAACGGTCATATGTCCCAGACTGCAGATGCTTAATGGCTGGGCCAAAAGACTCAGAAGGAAGCCTCCTTAGTTTTTTTTTGGGGGGGGGGGGTGTAAAGGAGGCAGCAGGAGAATCTTGCTTGCAAGTTTCTGCTAAGGCAGCCTTTCAATAAAGTAGAATTAGCTCATCTGGTTGTGCTTCCCGCCTGACTCACCTGAGAGGGGCTGACAACCTGACAGGAAGATTATATCTATAAAATTACAGAGTATTCTAATATGGTAAATTAGATGCTCATTAAATCTAGTTGAAGGCACAGGTCATTGTCCGACTCCTATATTTATCAGTAGTAAGTTTATAGTTAACAGCAATTCATGATCTGAAACTAGTCCAGGCCTTTTTTAACCCCCCTATATAATACAAATGAAACCTTCAAACTATGACAATGTTCACAGTAATTCCCAGGCAATATCTGGATAGTTTTTAATATTTAAATCATAATTCTAAATGACTTGGTAGCATGAGCTAAATGCCAGAAGATTGATTTCTTGGCCACAGATGCAACCCTTTGTTTCAATGGACATTTATATGCTAAGCTTAGCCTTAGCATTAAATTAAATAGCATAAAAACAGACTGGTAATTTCCTCTCTTAGAGTGTTGTATGTTTTTGCCCTTTGTATTCTTAAAGTTCACATCCATATGAGCATGCACACAGGATGCCGAAGCATCAGTCGAGTCTGGAAAGATTTACAACAAGCCTTCAGTAATAAATATACAAAGCTAACCTTATACATTTTCATGACGGGTATCAGTATAACACAGCACAACAGAGGGGCAGTGGATTTGGAGAAAGCCAGAAACACAAAACAAAGTCTTCTTTTGCAGAACAAATTATTGCATTCCAAGGTGCAGCTCAGTCAGCTGGAAGTAACACCTGAGGACTTTAATAAGTGTACATCATTGAAGACATGTTTTCATAGGGTTTGTCTCTTAGGTAAAAATCAAAACGTTGAGATCAATAAGAGAGGGAAAATATGATCTGAGAGATCATTGAAAATCAGAATTACTGCAATATCAGTACCAGTGTCAATGTCTTACACACCCTATAGCATCAGAAGAATTATTCCGTTTCTTGCACAAACATAGTCCTAAAGAGCTAGAAGACTATTGGAATATATGAGAGTATAGGGAGTATAGGGAGTCCAGCAATAACAAATTGGAATGTCTGGTATATGAATGTCACCAGAAGATCATTGAAAATCTAGGTATCATATATCTATAGATTTTAAATTAGAATAAATTCAAGACAAATATCTCTTTTATGTTTATTTATTGCAAAATGTACATGACCACCAATTTATCTTTTTAGGAAAACCTCATTGACTTCAACTGGCCATCCTGTACTAGATCTACTAGGTGTATTTTGAGGGTCAAGGCACCCACATTTGCTCCAAAGTAAATGCCGCAATTCTTGTATATACCATTAAATGTATAGAATTGGTTTCAGAAATTATGAATGTAGAAAGTAAACAAGGTGCCTGTATTGATTGCATTGTTAGGCACAGCCAATGTTCCTTGAAGAAACATGCAACTGGATGCATCCAAGAGATAGCCAATGCTGTTTAGTTTGAAGGTATTACAATCAACTTCCTGCTTTAAAAGAGGCTGCAGTTTGGCCATTCCTGAAAGAGACCCTCTGCAGATCCTAAGATTTCTGCCAACTAGCATCTGACTACAAATATTCCTTTCATGAGCAAGATACTGGAGAATTTTATAAGCGTCTAGTTCAGTGGTTCTCAACCTGTGGGTCGGGACCCCATTTGGGGTCGAACGACCATTTCACGGGGGTCGCCAAACAAGGCTGTCCACCATTTTTCCTCCTTTTCTTTGGCCACGCCCCTGGCACCCAGTGATGTATAAGTGGTTGGGGGTCACCACAACATGTGGAACTGTATTATGGGGTCGCAGCATTAGAAAGGTTGAGAACCACTGGTCTAGTTAGAAGCAGCTTTTAACAATTTTTTTAGGTTATTTAAATTCAATTAAAACTTAAATCGAATACACTAATAGAAACATAAATGGCAAGGAAAGTTGATCCCCATCTTAGCTCATATACCAGCTATGATCTGAAGTGAGATGCCTAGGCTCCATGCTCAAATATTGGATGGATTTATTGACTGATCAAATTGGGTGTGAGTGCGATCTGTCCTCATTGGTTATTCCACTGATCACCAGGATTGATTTGCCTGATCTGACTGGCTAGCTGGTTGTCCCCTTCCTTGCTCACACCTCCATGAACATCACTTCTGAAGTTGCATGCTTGGTGGAAAAAGATAACCATCCCAGAAAGAAGTATCAATCTTTGGTCAGGGGTACACATAAATTGGGCTCCCCTGCTAGAACCTACAGACAAGTTCAAGGATTGATTGAATTACTATAATACACTCACTCTACATGAAGCTACTCTTGAAGATGATCTGAAAGTTCATCTAGAGCAGGATGCAACTGGCTGATCCTTCAGGGATCAGCTAGAGCAATAGTCCTCAAAGTGACACTGTTGTTGCCATGAACTCCTAGATTCAATGTGTTGATTTTAGTATATTAGTCTATGTAACCAAACCTGGCTTAAAATTTTGCACTTAAGAGACCATCCAATATGATTGGCCAAGACATCCATTTTTGGCTCTACCAGTGACTCACAGTGAGGAGCTAAGGAATAGGATCTGCTTAGGACAAGGGATAGAACTTTCTTCTGAGAGTTCCTTGGATGGCCTCCCATAGTGACATATTTCAGAAAACAGCTAACACTCCCACCCAAAAAAATACTGAAACAGAAAATAATACAAAACAAAACAAATAAGAATTTCAAATCCAGATGAGGGATACACAGACACACACCCATATTGACCTGGGCATGGGTCGATTACGGGATACCAAGTACTGCAGGACCAGATTGCCTCTGAAGCTCCTTATTACTTATTCTCCTTTCCTGATTTTTTAAAATGAGCTTTGTTTTTAATTGTTATATTTGTTGGGTTGAAGTACTGTTGGTTTTATTGTGATGTTTTTATTTTAGAATGTTTCCCCCCTCCTCTTATAAAGCAATGAGATCCTTTGGGAGGCAAAGTCATGTTGAAATAAAGCAAATAATAACATGTAACATTTGTTTATATGATATGGTAGTTTGCCATAGTGATTCTCCTTTGGGAAGAATTTATTTCGCATACTCATTTTGATCTGGAAGATCAATTGCTTTTTTTCTGGAGAGGTTTATGTTCTTGAATTGCATACATATTCTTGGAAAAAAGAACAGAACAATGGAAATAGATACAATCTTTGTTTATGATTGAAAAGAGGTGGGTAATTCAAGGTTGGAAAAATGCTAGTTTACCAAATATTAAAACGTCTGAAAATCCAAGGTCCCTTCCAACTTTATTATTATTGTTGTTATTGTTGTTGTTATAAAGGTATAATACAAAACAGTAAAGATCACCAAACTATTTTGCTCCAATGTCACATTTGGAAGTTGGAGATCATGTGACAGCCATGCTAATAAAAATTGCCATGCTGGGTGTGGCCAATTACATAACACCATAGACCAGAAGACAAACTCCTCAGCATTTTATCTGCTTTGCATTTCTCTGGAGTCTGTATAAGGCATAGAGGCAAGGTTGAAAATGCAGACTATATGTGAAGGTAGTGAAGTTTTCTTTGCAGCAAAGGTGCTTTTTCAAAAGACAACTTGTCTTCCTTTGTTTTTCCTTTCCTTCTTTGAAGTTGTTTCATTTCGCTTTCAAGAAGCTTCTTCAGTTCTGGCTGAATGGTGGAATTTATATTTCTTGCAGTGATCTGGTTGTTAGCACTCTCTCTGAGACCCGTTGAGGCCACTTGGAGATTCAGCTATGTCCTTGGGGTCAGCTGAATAGCGTAAAAGGGAGTGGAATCTTTTTGGAAGAAAGACTGCTGAAAGACTGTGTTGTAAACAGGAGATAGGTGGCGTCATATCCCTTCCCCTCTGTTGAGAGAGAGCTGTTCAATTTTGACATGGATGGCCTCTTTGACCCCTCTTTCAAACCAGCAGTCCTCTCTGTCCAAATTGTCTTCAAAAAAGTGACCTTGGTCTTTCAAATACAGATTGACTGGTCAATCTCATCCTTATGGGTTTGTTCTCCTATGTTGTGCCATGTGTTTGTGAAGTGGTTACTTTGTGTCTCCAATGTATAGATCTATAGATTGACACCACTATTTCCTGTTTACAACACAGTCCTTTCAGCAGTTCCAAGAAGGTCCCACACCCATTTGCACTATTCAGGTGACCCCCGAGGGCATAGATGAACCTCCAAGAGGCCTCAACAACTCTCAGAGAGAGTGCTAACAACCAGATGACTGCAAGGAATATAAATCCTTCCATCTTCCACCATTCAGTCAGAAATGAAGAAGCTTCTTGGATGAGAAGTGAAACATCTTCAAGGAAAAACAAAGACAGTCCAGTTGCCTTTTGAAAAAGCACCTTTGGGACAACCATGACCTGGATGACTGAGAATCTCCATAGATATTTTCTTTGAGGCATGATTATTATCAAACAGAACAATCTCAATCTACTGCAGATTGGAGTCCATTCCTTGGGACAAATGAGAACCAAATTTTGGGTACTATTGCTACAGGGGAACATTGCTGATATAGTCTTTGGACAATATTTCTACATTGAAGCTAGGGAATCTCCATGGAAATCATTCCTTTTGGAGTTAATTTTCATGCATTGATTCATAAGCTTAAAGTGTGTGTGTGTGAGAGAGAGAGGGGGGGGAGGGAGGGGGGGAGGGACGGAGGGAAGGAGGGAGGGAGGGAGGGAGGGAGAGAGAAAGGGACACTATGTATATTATGCTATGCTTTGCATACGTTTAACATGTGGTGATTCAGTGTTAGTTGAAGCCTATTTCTTCTGAACATGAGGAAGGGTGTATCACATTCCCTGCAGTGAAGATTCCTTTCATTGAATGGCTCTGAATTTCAAATCAAACTGAGGAGACAGTCTAAGTTCTCCCTTAGATTTCACTGCAATTCTGGACATGGAATTGCCTGTTGAAGCTAGAATCAAGTGCCGTGAATAAGAGGTGTTGGGAAAGTGTGAAAATTGCATTTGATCGTACCACTTTTTGAAGCCAAGTGCCAGCTGCTGAGGTTGAAGAGAAGGGGAGGTGAAACACGAGAAGAACAAAACAAAACAAAAAAAGCATCTCACATGAATCCCTATTACCACTGCTCTGTTTTTCTTTCTGCTGTGGGTGCAACAAGTTAAAGCAAAGTTTTATTTTAATGAGCAGATTGAAAAAAAGAAAAAGGGGAAGGTGAAGCGCTCAAACCAGAGTGTACTTGAAATGGATACAAATAGGGTCAAAGAAAAATAAGGAACCATAAGCCTGAATGTCTCATGGATTTAGACCCACCCAGAAAGCAGAAACTAAATCCTAATTGTAGCTGTCAGAGAACAAAGCTGAAGGAAAGTAATTCTGGAATACTGTTTTCCCTAAACAGAGATACATTATATTCTTGCTTCCCTAAGTTAGAAGCTAGACACTAAGGACAATTAAATACACATCTACATTGCATGTTACCTGGTTGTGTTTGAAACATCTCCATGCAACCTTGAATGTGAACATTGCACAAGACAGTGTTGCTCATATATGTTGTATGAGATATGTGCATTACAGCAGTTAGGTATTATTACTTGCTTTTTGTCCACTTCAGACTTTAACTGAGCTGCTCTATGATGAATTGTGAACTTCCTAAATATAGAGGGCAGGAAAACATCGGCAATGAAAGTGATCGGCTAGTTACTATTGAGAAAACTAAAAGCTGAGTTTGGCTGAGGATAGAGGCAAAGAGAAGTAAGTGTGAGTCTTGCAAAAAGTCATTGTGCTTCAGTTAGGTGCCTATGATACAGGCAGTCCTCAACTTACAACAGTTCATTTAGTGACCGTTCAAAGTTACAACGGCACTGAAAAAAGTGACTTATGACCGTTTTTCACAGTGACGACCTTTGCAGCAGCCCCATGATCACGTGATCAAAATTCAGATGCTTGGCAACCGGTTCGTACTTATGACTGATGCAGTGTCCCAGAGGTCACATGATCCTCTTTTGCAACCTTCTGATAAGCAAAGTCAATGGGGGAGCCAGGTTCACTTAACAACTGTGTTACCAACTTATCAACTATAGCAAAATAGGTCATAAAATGGGACAAAATGCACTTAATTTGGGGCTCAGTCATGGTGGTCAGTCAAGGATAACCTGTATGTTCAGCGTAAATGTGCCTCTGATTATTTTCTTGAACAACCTCATTGTTTCACTTGGGAAAGAAATCTATATATCTTGTATGACCAGACAGATTTAGGGTTACCATATCTGAGTTAACTCTAACTTTGAGGCCATCTAGGGTTGTTTGTGGTTTTCCAGCCCAAATATATGGGCATAGAATTTTATCTAGTGGCATTGACTTGCGTTAAGAATTGAGTTAACCATTTCCAATTGTAGCTTAATTCAACTATGATCAAGAGCAGGTTCTACATCACTTTTCCTTAGCCACTGAGCAGAGCATAAATGGTTCCATGGCGCTTTCCTAATGCCATGCTTAGACATACAGATATACCATACCGGTACTTGAACAATAGTGTTCTGTCACTCTTCCCTTCAGCCTGCTCCATGATCAAATAAAAATGTGACAAAATCTCTTAATGAAAGGTGACTCCATATTGTCTGAATACCTGCTTAACACTGTAACCATTTATCAAAGAATAATTTTCTCGGAATAATAAAGTGTGATAAACTACCTCAAGAAATCCTGTGCCATCTGGTTGCCTCCTTTATCATTAACATTCACCTTCAATCTTTGCCCGTCTTGTTTTGTAACTAGTTGAGTGACAGGAGAATTGGTTCATTCCCATGGCTTTTGCCTAAGATGAGATTTTCCCCTCTCCTTCTCTTGTGTGTTCAGTTGGTTAACAGAAGGTGGGGGGAAGGATTAAAAGTCTAAACAAATTTGAGACACTATAGCATAGCAACTGTGTGCAGATGTTATGGTGTTTGCACCATACATATTCATAGGAATAAATAATACTATTTTTCCCCAGGGGAAATAAACACAGCTCTAAAGGCTGCATATGAATCAGAGAAATAGTTGTACAGTTTCCAGAATATTACAAAATAACTCCATCCCTTGTGATGGTTTGGATTAAATATACCAAGTTTACTAGAGTGAAGCCTTCATAGAATTTCCCCCAGCATAGCATCTCCTTCCAAGGGCTAGAAACATTAACATTTCTTCAAAGCTAAATAATAATCTTAGATACAGATGGTCTAACCTTGCTGACATTCTGCAAAAGAGCAAATTAGACATTCTGCTTGGCTATCTTCCAAGGCAGTAGGTCCAAGACACTGATGAAGCTCTGATGTAGATGCAGGTCTATCTGTTGTGACTGTTGTGACATTTTTCAGGTCCTCAAAGGGTGTTGCTGCTCCTTTTTATGCCTTTTTTTAATATTATGGATTGTAATTGTTGCATTTATTTGTTCGGAACATAGATGCTTCAGTACATGGGTGCCCGTATGAATGCAGAAATAACTTATGACATGGAGAATTATGGAAAGAACAGTCTTTACAAAACATTAAAAAGCTGAGTGATTTTCTCATAGCCTCTTTTTGGTGGCCTAAATCAACATCTTAGGAACAACTTGTTTAGAATGTTATGTGGGATTGTTGATTACTAAACAGCCAACATTCTGATTAGGTTCTTTAGCTTCTTGGAAGGAGGATTAAGAAGCAGGAATTTCTGTCTTGTGAGACTTGAGCTGAACAAAATATTCAACTCTGGGTCTATTTACTGCAATATTTCAAGTTTGAATTGTGGATTGTAGCATAAACAACTGATTACTAGAGAGATAATTGGGTTTGCTGCAATTAAGAAACAGAAGAGAAGCAACAACAGCAGAAATCCTTCTAATATTGCATAAGTTAACAAATTTAGAACCTATTTTTATTATTATGCATACTCTCCAACTGCAGTCATTATAGGGCTAATTTAACATTTTTTTGCAAGTAATAACATTCAGTCTTTGGGTAAGAACGATGTTTTCACCTTTAGCAGCCTGTGTGAAGAGAAAGAAAGAAAGAAAGAGAAAAAAAGGGAGAGAGAGGAAGGAGGGGAACAGCAGATTGGGAAGAGAGGAAATGATGACTTTTAGCTCTGACCTAGCAAAGGTTGATATGGATTGCAGCCCTTATCCATATATTATTACTGCAGGAATATAGTGTGGAGGAGGAGGAGGAGGAGGAGGAGAAGAAGAAGAAGAAGAAGAAGAAGAAGAAGAAGAAGAAGAAGAAGAAGAAGAAGAAGAAGAAGAAGAAGAAGAAGAAGAAGAAGAAGAAGAAGAAGAAGAAGAGGAGGAGGAGGAAGAGGAGGAGGAGGAGGAGGAGGAGGAGGAGGAAGAGGAAGAGGAGGAGGAGGAGGAGGAGGAGGAGGAGGATCTCTAGCATAGATTTTCATCCACTTCATCAGATGTATTTGATGGTATTAACTACAGTCTTCCAAAGCTTATTCTCTAATACATTTGTTGGTTCCAAATGTATTCAAGAATGCACTGTTCCTGCAAACCTGTTTTCTATTCTATTCTGAATATTGACATAAGCAGGAAAATCACACACTTATGTCATATTCTTTGTCATAGTCCCCCATGGGGGTCTTATTTAAGGCACTTGACATGACAAATATTACACCAAGATTACTAATTATTCTCTATCCTCCTATCAGAGAAAGAAGAGCCAGATGTTAGGTATTTTAAAAATGCCAATCTGAGTAAATGTAGATACATACACACACAAGAGAGAGGTTGGGGGGGGGGGGTTTGAACTGAGGCTTTGGAGACTGAAATATCCCAGAAAAACATCAGTTCTCAATTTCCATTTCATATAGTAAAGCAATATGAATTTCCAGAGACAGATTCCTTTTGGGGGGGGAAGCATCAGCAAAAATAAAGGGAGGGAAAAAAAGGAATGATTACACAATATGTAATCAAAAATAGGAAAAAAAGGCAGCTCTTTTCTTCTTCCTTCTTCCCAACCTGAGGAGGACTTTTCACGTCATTTTCCGATATCTCAGAAGTTGTGCTGGATGTAGATAAATCTGCAAAGTAGCTGGGGAGGATGCTTTGCCTCGTGTGGCTTTTCAGAGTCCAATAAGTGCTGTTTCAGAGTTGCAAAGCAAACCTCCAGCTGCCTTGGAAATTAGTACTGTGCTCCACCAGGGGTCAAGTTTGTCTGCCGAGGCTCTCCCCAACAGCAGGATCTATGACAGCTTTGCTGGAGGGCCGTGCCTCTGCATCAACGTTGCCATTTCCCCCAGCAGAGATCTTCACTGCTCCGATTGCTGAATTTTTACTGAGGAGGAAGTTACCTGCAGGAAGAAGAGGATCACAGAAGGTCAGTCCACAGCAGATCAAAGAAGTTGTGGATGCAGGGCAAATGTATATCTGTGTGCGCGCACACACACACATACACAGGGCTTTTTTTTTTCTCATAGAACGCCCAGAACGGAGTTCTGGCACCTTTTTTGGATGGAACCTTGTAGGGTAGGCAAGGCGGGTTGTATGATGTGTGCGAGTTCCGGCACCTTTTTTTTTATAGAAAAAAAGCACTGTACATACATATCCAAACTGCAGATGTTACACTGTATACTAAGGGTAATATTTTCTGATCTATATTTATCAACTAAGGATAGGGGGGGAAATGCAGATAACCATCATGGATAATGATGTTCCTCTGTTGGCATTTCTAAAAAGAATATCTAGATAAAGAAAAAGTCAACAAAAGTATTCTCAGTGCGATATTGGCCTATTAGATGTGTTTTGGTTTTAAACGTCCAGGAGGCAAGTGTATGTCCAAGACTGTATTTTAAAGGGGCCCTCTTATTCAGTGATGAAGAATCCCTTGGAGGCAAAATGCTAAATATCCTGGATCAAAGTATTGGATCAGAGTGACCCTGCCATGATGACCTGAAGGAATAAAGGAAGTTGGCCCATGCATATGCATGCACAATTCCACTCTCTCCTTTTGATCTGGAGCATAGCATTTGGCTGAATGGAATCAACCCACTTTGATTCCTCAATTAAAAGCATCAAAGCAGAAGAACTCATCTCTCTAGACCAGGGGTGGGGAACTATGCTCTTTTATGGCCTGTGGACTTCAATCCCCAGAATTCTTGAGCCAGCATTCTGCAAGTTGAAATCTGCAAGTCATAAAAGGATCATAGTTCCCCACCTTTGCTATAGACTAAAACCCTACATTGACTTGGCTGGCTTGGACTATGCTCGTTAAATCAATACTTCAAACAAGATCACAACCAGGCCTTAGTTTTGTAAGTGTGCTTGCCCTATATCAGTGGTGGCGAACCTATGTGGCAGTCAGAGCCCTCTCTCTGGGCACACGTGCCATTGTCCCAGCCTTGCTTCCCCCCATGACCCTCTCCTCACCAGCAGTCCTCCTGGAGAAGAGTTGACCCTGAGCGTGGCCCACATGGAGCAGTGCAGCCAAGGACTTGACAGCCAGGCACTGTAGACAAGACTCTACCTTCATTCCCCATCGCGCACAATTGATGCTGCAGAGAGCGGGCAGAGGGCATGGCTACCATGGCGCTGCTGGGCAATCTGTGGTGGGCCCTGGAGAAGGTGAGTGGCCCTGTGGGCAGGTGGGGTGGGGGTGGAGCAGGGGTCTCTAAAAGGTTTGCCATCACTGCCCTATATTCTGTAGTACAACTGTCTCTCCATGATCTGTAGCCTCTCATGATCAAATGCAGGAGATGTTACAAGAATTCCTCCTTCAGGCCTTCTGTTGAAGGATGGGCAGGCAGAGAGGATACAGAACAATGAAGAGATACATAATGGAATAAAGGGATAAACATACGATACCTTCAGTCTTCATATTTGTGACATTTAATCAAGGTACAATACAGCAGAAAAAGGAATTCTTAAGAAATATTAAAGACAACGTGATCTAAGAATGCAACTGTTTTCACAGAGGAAGAAGATTTACAGGAAAGCATAAGACAGATTTCTACAGCACTTTGTGAAATGTGTAGATGGCAGGCAAACATATCAGTCCAATGACTTGTCTCCACGTGTTCTACTATTGTGAATTCATGCAGTAGTGAAATCCTTGGGGTTTTTTTTTTTTTTTAGATTGAAGGAAAAATCTGAATATGGAGAGAATCACATCATGTGTAGAACCTAGTGCTGGCTCCAGGAAAGCCTAGATTACACCATGTGAACTGAAAACATGGCACCATGAAAGGAATCTGTCATCCACATATGGAGGAGCATCCCCAGACATGAGAGAGGTAAACAATATCAAAAAGATGGTTACAACTAGGCAGTCAAAACAAGTTCCTTGTGTAAATTTCAAGACTTTTTTTTTCTGCTATGTATTCAAAATGGAATGAATATATATATAAATTGGAAGTGTCTTGGCGACGTTTCGACGAAGTCCCATTCGTCATCTTCAGGCTGGTGTTTTCAGCTTCGTGCTTTGAGCAGCTCCTCGAAGCACGAAGCTGAAAGCACCAGCCTGAAGATGACGAATGGGACTTCATCGAAACGTCGCCAAGACACTTCCAATTTTACGCAGGAGAAAACCCGAACAACCAAAGACCTACATACAACCAAAAAAAACTATATATGTAGGTCTTTGGTTGTTCGGGTTTTCTCCTGCGTAAAATTGGAAGTGTCTTGGCGACGTTTCGACGAAGTCCCATTCGTCATCTTCAGGCTGGTGTTTTCAGCTTCGTGCTTTGAGCAGCAATGTGTGGTCTTAGCTGTTTCTTCCTTTTAACTGCCAGTGGGGGTATGAACTGATTGGGTGGGAGCTTGGCTGTGTTCTGATTGGGTGGAGGTGTGTTCTGATTGGTTAGGGGCTTGGCTGTGCTCTGATTGGCTGGGGGGTTGGCTGTGCTCTGATTGGCTGGGGGAGTGTTCTGTTTGGTTGTGCTCAGGTTAGTCTGAGTTGCAGGGGGGTTTAAGATTTTGGGCTGCCTTGCTATTTTTTGGCTTCGCGTTCATGGTCGTGCCTCATCTTCATGGAGGGTGTCAGTTTGCTTCATGTATGGATTGGAGGGGTTTAAAGTGGTTAATGATGCAGCTGTGGTCTGGCTTCTGGATTGTGGTCATGCATCATCATCGGTGTGGCTTTGGGTTTGCTTTTTGCGTGGATGTGTGGTGGTGATATCCTGTGTGGTTTTCGTGAGTGTGGGTCTGGTATCATTTTTTGTGTTAGGGAGTCGTTTGTCAATAAGGGCGGGTTTCCAAATGGCTTGTAGGCGGGAGGTATCATCTCGCTTGTTCATGCTGTGTGGGCGTTTTTCAATCTCGATGGCTTCTCTGATTATTCTGTTATTAAAATGTTCACTTTTGGCAATGGTTCTGGTATTTTTAAAGTCAATTTCATGTCCTGTGGCTTTAAGGTGTTGGACCAGGGAAGATGTTGGTTCCTCTTTTTTGACTGAGTTCTTATGTTCTTCAATGCGTGCACTTATTCTTCTGTTGGTTTGTCCGATGTATGTGGTGGGACAAGTGGTGCATGGGATTTCGTATACTCCTTGATTTTCTAATTCAATTTTATCTTTGGGGTTTCTAAGGATGGTGGATATTTTTCTGTTTGTGCAGAATGCTGTTTTGATGTTGTGTTTATGGAGGATCTTACTGATTCTGTCTGTGGTGCCTTTTATGTATGGGAGGAGGGCTTTGCCGTTTTCTTGTTCTTTGTCTTGGATTTTAGTGGGGGTTTCTTTTTGGATTAGGTTTGTAATCTTATTTCTATGGAATCCATTGGATGTTAGTACATTGGTGAGAGTGTGTAGTTCGGGTTTTAGGTGTTGTTCGTCAGCTAAGCGTTTTGTTCTGGAGATGAGTGTCTTGGCTACAGAGTTGATCTGTGCTGGGTGGTGGTGTGAGAGAGCGTGCAGATAGCGGTTTGTGTGTGTTTTCTTCTGGTAGATGGTGTGTCCTAGGGAGCCATTGGATTTCTTGTAGACTAAGACATCCAGGAAGGGAAGTTGGTTGTTAGTTCTGTTTCCATGGTGAACTGTATTTTGGGGTGTAGGCTGTTGAGGTGTGTGAGGAAGTTGTCCAGTTTTTCTTTCCCATGTGGCCAGATTATGAAGGTGTCGTCTACGTATCTGAGCCAGAGTTTGGGTTTGTGATCCGATTTTTCTAGAGCTTGGGTTTCAAAATGTTCCATGTAGAGATTTGCAATGACAGGTGAGAGGGGTGATCCCATGGGTGCTCCTTCTGTTTGTTTGTATTTTTGTCCATTATAGATGAAGTATGTGTTGGATAGGCAGTGGTTGGTCAGATCTAAGATGTGTTTGGGGGGATTATATTTGTTTTGGATAGCTGTCAAGGCTTCTTTGATAGGCACTTGGGTGAAGAGGGATATGACATCGAAGCTCACGAGTAGGTCGCTGGGCTATAAGTTTTGTTTCTTAATGATCTCTATAAACTGGAATGAGTTTTTTACGTGTGAGGTGATGGATTCTGCATAGGGCTGTAGTTGTTTAACGAGAAATTTGGCTAGGTTTTGTAGGGGTGAGCCTATGGAGCTTACTATAGGTCTGAGTGGGGTTCCTTCTTTGTGTATCTTGGGGAGACCATAGAGTTTGGGGCATCTGGATGATTTCTCTTTGGGAATGATTCTTTGCTGGATCTCTTCGCTAATGGGGGAGGCTTTTATTTTGGATCTGGTGGTTTTTTCCAGGTAGGTGGTGGGATCTGTATTTAGGGGTTTGTATGTGGAGTCTTGGAGTAGGTTGGTTAATTTGGTTTGGTAGTCAGATGTGTTCATAACCACCGTGGCGTTGCCCTTGTCTGCTGGTAGGATTATTATGCTGGTGTCTTCTTTCAGGTTACGTAGTGCTGTCTGTTCCTCTTTGGGTAAGTTGCTTTTGGGTGGCTTGCTGGTGCAGAGGATGTTGGTGATTTCGAGTCTGATTCTGTTAGCGTCGTCGGGGTTGATTTTGGTCAGGCTGGTTTCAACTCCACATATAATGGTTTCAGTGGGGATGTGTTTGGGAGCGACTGCAAAGTTGAATCCTTTGGAAAGGACATTGGTTTCGGCTTTGGTGAGGATCCTATCTGAGATGTTATGCACTGTTTGTTTCATGTGTGGCTGTGAGGGAGGAGGGGTTTGTTTCTGGCGTTCTTGTAGTCTTCGGAGTTTGTTGGTGTGTGTATCTGTCTTGAGGGTGGTCTGTGTTTCGGCTCTCCAGACGGCGAGTTGTTTGGATTTGTCCCAAAGTGCGGGGTGGATCTTGTTGCTGAGTTTGAGGTGGAGTGTGAGGAGATCTTTGTTAATTCGGTCTAGGAGGAATCTTTTTGTGTGAAGTTCATTTCTGATTAGGGCCAATTCTGTTCTTTTCAGGATCCGTTTGGTGGCTGCAGAGTTGGAGTGGAATTTCAGTTGGAAATATGTGGGGATTAGATTTTGATCTCGGCAGTTGCGTAGGAATGCGAGGTCGCATAAAATGGAAGCTCTTTGGACTTCACGTTTTTCATAGGTCCTAGTCAGATGGTGGATTTCCTCCCCGTAGAGGTTCAATATTTGTTTTCTGAGGTTTTTGTGGGTGTTTGTATGTAGGTCTTTGGTTTTTCGGGTTTTCTCCTGCGTAAAATTGGAAGTGTTTTGGCGACATTTCGACGAAGTCCCATTCGTCATCTTCAGGCTGGTGTTTTCAGCTTTGTGCTTCGAGCAGCAATGTGTGGTCTTAGCTGTTTCTTCCTTTTAACTGCCAGTGGGGGTATGAACTGATTGGGTGGGAGCTTGGCTGTGTTCTGATTGGGTGGAGGTGTGTTCTGATTGGTTAGGTGCTTGGCTGTGCTCTGATTGGCTGGGGGCTTGGCTGTGCTCTGATTGGCTGGAGGAGTGTTCTGTTTGGTTGTGCTCAGGTTAGTCTGAGTTGCAGGGGGGTTTAAGATTTTGGGCTGCTTGCTATTTTTTGGCTTCACGTTCGTGGTCGTGCCTCATCTTCATGGAGGGTGTCAGTTTGCTTCATGTATGGATTGGAGGGGTTTAAAGTGGTTAATGATGCAGCTGTGGTCTGGCTTCTGGTTTGTGGTCGTGCCTCATCATCGGTGTGGCTTTGGGTTTGCTTTTTGCATGGATGTGTGGTGGTGACATCCTGTGTGGTTTTCGTGAGTGTGGGTCTGGTATCATTTTTTGTGTTAGGGAGTCATTTGTCAATAAGGGCGGGTTTCCAAATGGCTTGTAGGCAGGAGGTATCATCTCGCTTGTTCATGCTGTGTGGGCGTTTTTCTATCTCGATGGCTTCTCTGATTATTCTGTTATTATATATATATATATATATATATATATATATATATATATATATATATATATATATATATATATATTCAATGATGCAATCTTCGATCTCCGGAAAGAGTATACTCCAGTTATTTATTGTTAAAACAACATTTAAAACAATAAAAACAGTTATAAACAAAAATTAAAACAACTTAGCTTTCGCTGGTCCTCTGCCAGCATCCTCAGAGTGGGGCTTAGGGGGTGGGAAGTTCTTTTTATCCCCTTGCTGATCCAATTGCCTACTCATTGCCCTCGTGACAGGGCCACTCTTCCTGATTGCCTGTGACTGCCTTGCCTGTTCCGCCCTCTCTTTTTTGAACTCTAACATTGTATTTTCCTGCTTTGTCATCCTTGTGTTGTCTCCCCCTCCCTGCGCTGTTATCATTAACACACTCCCCAATCCCTCCTCCTTATCCAATGCAAGGTGCCTCCTCCGACTCGGCACTACACAAATCCTGTTGGGCTGCTGAACTGCCTGCCGTTTTTGCATACCATTGCCAGTTCCTATTTCAACTCCCTCCTCCAACCCCCCTCCTCTCCCAGCCTGCCGATTTTAACAATAAATAACTGGAGTATACTCTTCCCGGAGATCGAAGATTGCATCATTGAATATATATGGACTCCAGAAGATGGTAGAGGACAGGAAGACCTGGAGGAACATATATATATATATATATATATATATATATATATATATATATATATATATATATAGGTCTTTGGTTGTTCGGGTTTTCTCCCGCGTAAAATTGGAAGTGTCTTGGCAACGTTTCGACGAAGTCACATTCGTCATCTTCAGGCTGGTGTTTTTAGCTTCTTGCTTTGAGCAGCAATGTGTGGTTTTAGCTGTTTCTTCCTTTTAACTGCCAGTGAGGGTATGAACTGATTGGATGGGAGCTTGGCTGTGTTCTGATTGGGTGGAGGTGTGTTCTGAATGGTTAGGGGCTTGGCTGTGCTCTGATTGGCTGGGGGAGTGTTCTGTTTGGTTGTGCTCAGGTTAGTCTGAGTTGCAGAGGGGTTTAAGATTTTGGGGTTAGGGAGTCGTTTGTCAATAAGGGCAGGTTTCCAAATGGCTGGTAGGCGGGAGGTATCATCTCGCTTGTTCATGCTGTGTGGGCGTTTTTCTATCTCGATGGCTTCTCTGATTATTCTGTTATTAAAATGTTCACTTTTGGCAATGGTTCTGGTATTTTTAAAGTCAATTTCGTGTCCTGTGGCTTTAAGGTGTTGGACCAGGGAAGATGTTGGTTCCTCTTTTTTGACTGAGTTCTTATGTTCTTCAATGCGTGCACTTATTCTTCTGTTGGTTTGTCCGATGTATATGGTGGGACAAGTGGTGCATGGGATTTCGTATACTCCTTGATTTTCTAATTCAATTTTATCTTTGGGGTTTCTAAGGATGGTGGATATTTTTCTGTTTGTGCAGAATGCTGTTTTGATGTTGTGTTTATGGAGGATCTTACTGATTCTGTCTGTGGTGCCTTTTATGTATGGGAGGAGGGCTTTGCCGTTTTCTTGTTCTTTGTCTTGGATTTTAGTGGGGGTTTCTTTTTGGATTAGGTTTGTAATCTTATTTCTATGGAATCCATTGGATGTTAGTACATTGGTGAGAGTGTGTAGTTCGGGTTTTAGGTGTTGTTCGTCAGCTAAGCGTTTTGTTCTGGAGATGAGTGTCTTGGCTACAGAGTTGATCTGTGCTGGGTGGTGGTGTGAGAGAGCGTGCAGATAGCGGTTTGTGTGTGTTTTCTTCTGGTAGATGGTGTGTCCTAGGGAGCCATTGGATTTCTTGTAGACTAAGACATCCAGGAAGGGAAGTTGGTTGTTAGCTTCTGTTTCCATGGTGAACTGTATTTTGGGGTGTAGGCTGTTGAGGTGTGTGAGGAAGTTGTCCAGTTTTTCTTTCCCATGTGGCCAGATTATGAAGGTGTCGTCTACATATCTGAGCCAGAGTTTGGGTTTGTGATCCGATTTTTCTAGAGCTTGGGTTTCAAAGTGTTCCATGTAGAGGTTGGCAATGACAGGTGAGAGGGGTGATCCCATGGGTGCTCCTTCTGTTTGTTTGTATTTTTGTCCGTTATAGATGAAGTATGTGTTGGATAGGCAGTGGTTGGTCAGATCTAGGATGTGTGCAGGATGGTGCAACACAGAATTCAGGATATCACTACACTAGATCTCAGGATGTCATCACACAACCCATTACCCAGATTGTTACAACACAAAAGACTAATGGGCACAAAGGCAGCACCTCAACTACTCAGAATGTTATGAAACAGCCAAACAATCCACAAACAATAACTCCTACACAGCCAACCAATCCACCTACAGCAACTAAGCCAGCACTCCACACACCCCACCAATATATATAGAGAGAGACAGCAGCTCCGATCACACTTGGCTTGCACAAGCACGAAGCCAAAGACCCCAGCCTGAAGATGAAGAGTATGACCTCATCAAAACATCGCCAAGATACTCTCAATCTTACACGGGAAAAGCCCCGATATATATATATATATATATATATATATATATATATATATATATATTGCTAACAAAGAATAAAGAGAGAACTGGTATAGCTATTTCGAGTTCCTTTAACTCTCTTCATCCAGACATATATATATATATATATATATATATATATATATATATGTAGGTCTTTGGTTGTTGTTGTTGTTCGGGTTTTCTCCCACGTAAAATTGGAAGTATCTTGGCAGAACAAAACACTTAGCTGACGAACAACACCTAAAACCCGAACTACACACTCTCACCAATGTACTAACATCCAATGGATTCCATAGAAATAAGATTACAAACCTAATCCAAAAAGAAACCCCCACTAAAATCCACGACAAAGAACAAGAAAACGACAAAGCCCTCCTCCTATAATGGACAAAAATACAAACAAACAGAAGGAGCACCCATGGGATCACCCCTCTCACCTGTCATTGCAAACCTCTACATGGAACACTTTGAAACCCAAGCTCTAGAAAAATCGGATCACAAACCCAAACTCTGGCTCAGATACGTAGACGACACCTTCATAATCTGGCCACATGGGAAAGAAAAACTGGACAACTTCCTCACACACCTCAACAGCCTACACCCCAAAATACAGTTCACCATGGAAACAGAAGCTAACAACCAACTTCCCTTCCTGGATGTCTTAGTCTACAAGAAATCCAATGGCTCCCTAGGACACACCATCTACCAGAAGAAAACACACACAAACCGCTATCTGCACGCTCTCTCACACCACCACCCAGCACAGATCAACTCTGTAGCCAAGACACTCATCTCCAGAACAAAACGCTTAGCTGACGAACAACACCTAAAACCCGAACTACACACTCTCACCAATGTACTAACATCCAATGGATTCCATAGAAATAAGATTACAAACCTAATCCAAAAAGAAACCCCCACTAAAATCCAAGACAAAGAACAAGAAAACGGCAAAGCCCTCCTCCCATACATAAAAGGCACCACAGACAGAATCAGTAAGATCCTCCATAAACACAACATCAAAACAGCATTCTGCACAAACAGAAAAATATCCACCATCCTTAGAAACCCCAAAGATAAAATTGAATTAGAAAATCAAGGAGTATACGAAATCCCATGCACCACTTGTCCCACCACATACATCGGACAAACCAACAGAAGAATAAGTGCACGCATTGAAGAACATAAGAACTCAGTCAAAAAAGAGGAACCAACATCTTCCCTGGTCCAACACCTTAAAGCCACAGGACATGAAATTGACTTTAAAAAATACCAGAACCATTGCCAAAAGTGAACATTTTAATAACAGAATAATCAGAGAAGCCATCGAGATAGAAAAACGCCCACACAGCATGAACAAGCGAGATGATACCTCCCGCCTACCAGCCATTTGGAAACCTTGCCCTTATTGACAAACGACTCCCTAACCCCAAAATCTTAAACCCCTCTGCAACTCAGACTAACCTGAGCACAACCAAACAGAACACTCCCCCAGCCAATCAGAGCACAGCCAAGCCCCTAACCATTCAGAACAACACCTCCACCAATCAGAACACAGCCAAGCTCCCATCCAATCAGTTCATTACCCTCACGGCAGTTAAAAGGAAGAAAAACAGCTAAAAACCACACATTGCTGCTCAAAGCAAGAAGCTAAAAACACAGCCTGAAGATGACGAATGTGACTTCGTCGAAACGTCGCCAAGACACTTCCAATTTTACGTGGGAGAAAACCCGAACAACCAAAGACCTACATACAAATACACGCGAAAACCTCAGAAAACAAATATATATATATATATATATATATATATATATATATATATATATATATATATATATATATTATATGTATATGTTTTGAACATATATATATATATGTTTTGAACATATATATATATATATGTTTTCTGAGGTTTTCGCGGGTGTTTGTATGTAGGTCTTTGGTTGTTCGGGTTTTCTCCCACGTAAAATTGGAAGTGTCTTGACGACGTTTCGACGAAGTCCCATTGTGTTTGAAGCACGAAGCTGAAAACACCAGCCTGAAGATGACGAATGGGACTTCGTCGAAAACGTCACCGAAGACACTTCCAATTTTACGCGGGAGAAAACCCGAACAACCAAAGACCTACATATATATATATATATTATATATATATATATATATATATATATATATATATATATATATATATAATCAATTACCAATAAAGCGTGAACACCAGGAATATAATAAACTATAAAAGTTTAATACCATCACCGATCACCAAGCTTTCGTCAGATACTTCTGACATCGTCAGGGTTAATGCTGGTCTGTGGGAGAGTGCCTTTATAGGTGAGCCGTCATTTGCACACGGCTCCTAGATCTTGTCATAGGTCCTAATTGATTTAACTGCTTTTTAATTACGGCTTCCATACTGATGACTCCTCTTTTCTTGCTTTTACTGCTTGTGGGTGTGTCATTATTCCCCTCTACCTCCCACTGCCTTGAATTAGGGAGGTTCTTTCCTCCCCTTTTTTGGTCATTCATATCTCTAAGTTGTTCCCTCTTCACACCTCCGTGTCTCCTACCTTCCTCCTTCTTCTGATCTTTACTTGCTCCCCAATTGTCATCCCTCATTCTATGGGGGAGCACTCTCAGCCTTTCTCCCCATCCCTTGCTTTCCATTTCCCTCTCTTTGGCTGCATAAACTCCGTTTCTGTCATTGCCATTCTGTCTGACATCTACTTGCTCTTTCACCCCATTGTCAATGTTCTCTAATTAAAAAGCAGTTAAATCAATTAGGACCTACGACAAGATCTAGGAGCCGTGTGCAAATGACGGCTCACCTATAAAGGCACTCTCCCACAGACCAGCATTAACCCTGATGATGTCAGAAGTATCTGACGAAAGCTTGGTGATCGGTGATGGTATTAAACTTTTATAGTTTATTATATTCCTGGTGTTCACGCTTTATTGGTAATTGATTATGGATTCACCCAGGAATCATATATATATATATATATATATATATATATATATATATATATATATATATATATATATTTAGGTTTTAGGTTTTGCTAACAAAGAATATATATGTAGGTCTTTGGTTATTCGGGTTTTCTCCCACGTAAAATTGGAAGTGTCTTGGCAACGTTTCGACGAAGTCCCATTCGTTATCTTCAGGCTGGTGCTTTCAGCTTCGTGCTTTGAGCAGCAATGTGTGGTCTTAGCTGTTTATTCCTTTTAACTTTAACATACAAATACCCGCGAAAACCTCAGAAAACATATATATATATCCATCCCAAAAGGGTTTGTGAGACAGCATAGTAGACCACATCAGAATCATAGGGACTCACGCTCCAATGTGACAGTAATGCCGGCCATACGGACAACCCTCCCTTACATCCATGGTGTCTCCAAGGCCACAGCATGGCTGTTGGCCCCCTACAATATGAGCATTGCCCATAGGCCCGAGCAGACCCTAAGGTCCAAGATCATGCATCCAAAAGAGCTGCTCCCCAATGATCAAATATCATCTGCAGTTTACAGAATCAATTGCAAGGACTGTGCTAGCAATTACATTGGGGAAACTACTAAAAGGCTGAGGACCAGGGCCCATGAACATGAACTGGCTATTAGAAGGCAGGAGCAACGCTCACAAGTGTGGGTCCATATATCCAGCTTTGGCCACATGTTTGATCTAGCTAACATAGAGCTTACAGCTCGTGAGACTACCAAGGGTGGCCGCCTACTCAAGGAAGCCTGGCTCTCTGATGAAAATTCCATCACTCGGCATATAGATCTTTTGCCGGCTTATCAGACTCTTAGGGGATGGGAAAGACAGCACCACAGTCTGCTGAGAAGACACTCAACTCTTCCTTCTCAGGATTGGGGGCATAGAATGATGAATGAGATGGGCACGATCCCTAAGGATGATGATGACCTGGTTAAAGGGAAAAAAACAGAGACTGAAACAATGGGACAGCATCTTGCATAATTGGGACGAAGGCTCTACAGGTGAGGCGACCACGACTCCCATTGGTGGAGATTATGGACCAAAAGGCTCTAAGCTGGGGACGGACAGGCAGAGGCGATCTGGAAGGAGGGGGAGGGAGGAGGAAGATGCAGAGCAGGAATGCTGGAACAGCTGCTTTTTTCAAGACTGGGGCGGAAGAATTACAGGGGAGACAACAACGTCCTTGGGGGTGGGGGAGGATAATGGCCCTGGGAGGGAGGGAGACTGGGTACAGGGACCGGTTGACAGCTGCTCTCCAAGTGCTTGCACATGCTCTAAAAGAGCATTTGAGGATTGTAAAACAACTAGCAGAGCCAAGGACAGTTTGCCTGATGCAGAACAACTCTGCGCAGTACGGATTAATACAATCAAGGGGCCAATGATGTGGTCAAGGAGCCGGGCGCAGAGGCAGGAGGTATATGAGCTACCTTCCTGATCTCCTTTTATTCCAACTCTGATGACATCGGTAGTTTGGCCTGATGAAAGCTTAGTGACTTTTTTTAACCATGGGCTTATTTATATTAAACAGTTTGGTTTATTATATCCTGGTGTTCATTTTTCTTTCTTATTTGGTTAACATAATCCCCAGGATTTGCATTTTTTAGCATTTTAAAATGCTAAAATACAAGACTTCCGGTGGTTAGCGTCGATGATGGCGGCTACATTGTAGCCGTCCTCCTGGGACAGCGTGAGAACCGCGTAGTACAGCAGTCACCAGCAGTCCCGCGGCTCGAAATCCCCCTCCCGGGTGAAGGGAGGGGGGAGAGAACCACCCGAATAGAGGTAGAGCATCTCAAATCCCCCAGGGATTTTTTGGGGGGGTAGAAAGAGAGCTCCCTCGGAGTTCGGGTTGCCTCCGCCTCCCAGCTGTCTTTGTTTCCTTCGGGAACAAAGTGAAACGCCGCTACCATCTCCGCGCTTAAAGGGATTGGGTGAGTGTTTTTTTTTTTATAAAGTGGACAGAGCTGGATAAGGGATTGGATTTATTGAGTTTTATTTTGCTTTTTAGTTTAGGTTTATTTTTTTCTTTTTGTTTTTTCTGTTTGTGTGGAGAGTGAAAGTAAAATGGCGATTTGAAAGTTTTTTTTTTTTCAGGGAAAGTTAAACGGAACGTTATGGATTATATAGCTTTTTCTTTTTAAACTTTTTAAACTTTTCCTCTTTTTCTGAAGGTGGTTTTCTGTTTTTGAGATATTTTTTAAACTCTCCTTTGTTTTTTTTATTCTTTGAGGATTTTTTTTTCATATAAAGAGGAAATAAGAAAAAACTTTCTTTTTAAAAATGGCTTCAAAAAGGCAAGCAGTTTCTACAGTTCCTAAGGTGGCTTCTTCTCCTGCGATTTTACCGGTACAACAGCCTAAAGCTACACCACCATCTTATCCTCCTCTGCCAGTAATATCTGTACAAGACATGAAAGATATAATGGGAAATGCAGTAACTCAAATCAGAGGGGAAATGAAGGAGCTTTTAGATCAGAATAAAACTGAAATTAGAGGGGAAGTGAAGAACCTGTTGGAGCAGAATAACACTATTTTGAGGCAAGATATAGTTATGGCTCTATCAGGACTTGCTTCTGTGGTTGAGAAGCTTGACTCTAGAATCGAAGAGGTTGCAGACAAGGTTGATATCTTGGAAGATAAGTTTGAAGGCATGGAAAAAAAGATGGAAATTTCATAGGATGACATTGTTATGTCTCAGTACAGAGAGATGGAATATGCTTTAAGAATCAGGAGTCTGAAAGAAGATATGCAGCATGATTTGAGAGAGATTGTGGTAAATGACTTTGCTGTTATTTTGAACAGAGAGAAAGAGGAAATATGCAGAGAGGTTGAAAAATTATTTAGAGTTAATTCCTGGATTGCAAAACAGAGAAATTTACCAAGAGATGTGGTAATTTATTTTGGAAAGAGATCTCTGCGCAATGAAATTATACAAGCTTTTTATAACAAGAGATTTCAGATTGCTGCTCAAGATGTTATTATTCTAAAGGAGATCCCATCTAAAATTCTAAGAAAGAGAAAAGATTTTGCTTTTTTAGCTAATGAACTTAAAAAAAGAATGATGCCATTCAGATGGGAGATTCCAATGGGTATTGTTTTGAGCCATGTGGGGACGCGTTACAGACTTAATACAGTCACTAAAGCAAAGGAGTTTTATAGTTCGGTCCTGGGAGCAGGCTCATCATCATCTATGATGCAGAAAGTTTTGGATGGTAAAGAGGTGGAACAGCAGTCTGAAGGACTAGGTGTGATGGCGGTTGGAGAGTTACAGTCGGACTGGTCCCGACAAGCAGAGATCAAAGAGCAAAGAATGACCTGTGCAGTGCATAGACGCAAGGAAAAAGAACAACAGAGGAAAGAAGTTAAAGAATCTCTTCAAGAAAGTGCTTCGTTGCCGGTGGGAGGAGCAAGACCTAAGAGTTCTGCGGCACATTCTTCAATGGCAGATCTTCAAGCAGTTTTCTCCAGGCTTCTGGTTAAGGGAGATGGTAAAGCTCCTGACTTGGAATGCTAACGGCCTAAATTCCCCTCAGAAGAGAAAGAAAATCTTTCATTATTTAAAGCAACATAATAATGATATTATTTGTTTGCAGGAAACACATATTATAGCCAAAGATCAAAAATATTTAGTCAATGCTCGTTTGGGGTCTCATTTTGTATCTTCTGCTCCTGGGAAAAAAGGGGGCGTAGTTATTTATGTTAAGCAAAACTTATCAGCCTGTTTGGTAGAATCTGATCTTCAAGGCAGATATGTTATGATTGAAGTTGGCTTATATGGTAAGAAAATACTTATAGTGGGACTGTACGCACCAAACCAACAACAGGAACAATTTTATAGACTGTTACATCAGAAATTAACTTTGTTGGACTATAGATCTGTGATATTAATGGGTGACTGGAATGGTATGTTAGATACACAAAGAGATAAAAAAGGATCTTCTATTTCTTTTAAACAGGCTAAATTACCTAAAGCTTTTTTTGATTTGAAAGAGGACTGGGAGCTACGAGACTACTGGCATGAACGCAATCAGGAGGAGAGAGACTTTACTTTTTTTTCAGATAGACATCAATCTTTTTCAAGAATTGATTTTTTTTTATTACAACTGATTTATATTTTAGGGTAAAGAATGTTAAAATTTTTCCTAGGACATTGACGGATCATAGTCCAGTTTGGATGGAGTTGGCTGATGAAAGAGAGGAGAAGAGATCATGGAGGATGAATGAAAATTTATTTAGACAAGAAAAGAATATTCAAAAATTAAAGGAGCACTTAAAGGATTATTTTGCTTTAAATATGTATAAGGGAACTTCAATGTCAATGGTATGGGATGCAGGTAAAGCCTTTATGCATGGGATTTTGATACAAATGAATAATGTTCATAGACAAAAGCAGATTCAGAAACGTAAGGAATTGGAAGATGAGATTAAATTAAAAGAAAAAATTTTGATCTCAAATCCCACAGATGAAAAGGTTAAAGAATCTATAAAATTGCTTAAAACACAATTTAATATGTTGATGGCTGATCAAACTGCAACTAACTTACTGTATATGAAACAAAATACATTTTGCAATGCTAATAAACCAGGGAGATAGTTGGCTTATCAATTAAGAAAGAAACAGAGACAGCGAATTATAGATAAAATAAATTATAATGGTAAATTGGTATATCATAAGGACTTGATTAAGAAATCTTTTTTAGATTATTATCAAAAATTATATAAGAGTACTAAAATACAGGCTTTAGATATAGATAATTATTTAAATGAAGCCAACTTCCCTAAACTAACAGAAGATCAGAAACAAGAAATTAATGGTTTAGTTACTAGTGAGGAAATTGAGATAGTGATTAAAGAATTAAAATTAGGCAAAGCACCGGGCACAGATGGCCTGACATCTATTTATTATAAAACTTTGCTACAAGAGATGATTCAACCTTTAAGAGAGCTTTTCAATAATATACTACAGGGTTTAGAGATTCCCCCGTCATGGGGTAGAGCTTTTATATCTTTAATCCCAAAAGAAGATCAAGATCTTACCTTACCAAAGAACTATAGACCTATATCTCTTTTAAATGTAGATTATAAGATTTTTGCAAAAATCTTGGCTAATAGGCTTATGATGGTTTTGCATCAGGTTATACATAAGGATCAAACGGGTTTTATAACTGGAAGGTACATGAAGAATAATGTCAGACAGATTATTAACTTATTAGAATATCTAGACAAAAATAATCAAGTTCCTGCAGGATTGATATTTCTAGATGCTGAAAAAGCTTTTGATCAATTGAATTGGCAATTTATGTTAAGATTAATTGAGAAAATGAACTTTGGAGAAAAGATTTGGGTGTTATTTATCAAAAACAAACGGCACAACTTATTGTTAATGGGGGTTTATCAGAGGTTTTTACAATAGAAAAGGGGACAAGACAGGGATGTCCATTGTCACCACTGCTGTTTGTTTTAACTTTGGAAATATTGTTGATTAAAATTCGAGAATCACAGGAAATAAAAGGAATAGAAGTTAATAAAAAAGAATATAAATTAAGAGCTTTTGCAGATGACTTGGTGGTTACCCTGTCCCAACCTACTTATTCCGTAATAGAGTTACTACAATTGATACATCAATATGGACGGGTTTCGGGTTTTAAAATTAATAATAACAAGACTAAAATATTACCCAAAAATATGACCAATTTGGATAAGCAGATTTTGGTTAAGTTGACAGATTTTGAGGTTGTTGATAAGGTAAAATATTCGGGGGTTATTTTATCTGTTTCTAATGTAAAATTGTATAAAAATAATTATGAAAGGTTATGGGTCAGGATACAAAGAGATTTGAAAAACTGGGAGAAACTGCAATTATCCCTGTTGGGAAGAATTGCGGTGATTAAAATGAATGTTCTGCCAAAGTTTCTTTTTTTATTTCAAATGATACCTATCTTAAAGGATGAGGTTAATTTAAATGAATGGCAGAAAGGTATCAATAAATTTATTTGGGCGGGGAAAAAACCAAGAGTAAAGCTTAAAATAATACAAGACATTCGTGAGAGAGGTGGACTCAAGGTACCGAATTTGAAATTGTACTATGATGCGGTGGTTTTAACATTAATTAGTGATTGGGTTAATTTAAGAAATGTAGAAATACTCCTCTTGGAGGGCTGGGATTTACTTTTTGGATGACATGCCTATTTAATTTTTAATAAAAATTTGATTGGGTTTTTAAATCTCATATTATAAGGATTTCTTTATTTCGGGTTTGGAGGAAATATTATAGAAGTGATTTTAAAATTCCATTATGGGCTATACCTGGGCATGCGATAGAGGGGATAAGGAGAGGAGTTAAGATGGATGGTGTTTCTTATTCACAACTACTTAGATGGGATGGTAAAAATTGGCAGTTAAAATCTTTGGAAAATCTGGCACAAGAAAATATTAAATATTCATGGTTTCAGTATAGACAAATAGTGGATAGATGGAAGTTGGATTGTAATATGGGTCTACTTAGAGAAGATGAAAATTTTCTTAAACAAGTAAAAGACCAAAGACGAACTCATATCAAGAGAATTTATGGGGTGCTAGTAGAATTGGATTCAGAGGCAGAATTAATTAAAGATTGTATGATCAAATGGGCACAAAATTTTGGTGAACCAGTTTTACTAGATACCTGGGAAATTATTTGGGTGAGGAATGTCAAATTTACACAAGCCCAGAATTTAAGGGAGAATTTTTATAAAATGTTTTACAGATGGCACCTTGATCCACAAAAAATGTCTTGTATGTATCCTGACTTACAGCCTAAATGTTGGAGATGTGGTTGTTTGGATGCCACTTATTACCATATTTGGTGGTCGTGTAAAAATATAAAAGCCTTTTGGATTAAGATATGGTGGAATATTCAAAGAATTTTTAGAAGGAGGGTAAAATTTACCCCACAATTGTTTTTATTAGGTATTGTTATTGATTGTGATACTAAAGAGATCACATTGATGTTAAATTTAATTACAGCCACAAGGCTGTTAGTAGGGCAATGTTGGAAGAAGGAATCTTTGCCTACTTTGCAAGAGTGGTTTTTTAAAGTTTCTTATTTGGCGGAAATGGCAAAGATTTCAGCTTTCCTGAAGGATCAATCGCAGGAGAAGTATTTTGCCGTATGGAAAAAATGGATAGATTTTATACAATATAAGTTGGATATTAAAAAATATTATTTAGTTTTTCAATAACTTATATTTAAAATTCAAAATATTTTATAGATTTTTTTTATATATATATACTTTTTTATCTTTTTCTTTTTTCTTTTTCTTTAGTCTTTTTTTTTCTCAAGTATTATTTTTCTGGTATTCGTGTTTTTTATATATATATACATATATTATTGTTAATTATCTTATAGTCTGTTTAATTAATGTATTTAGTATTTAGATTTATTCATGGTTTATATTTTTTTTAGATTATTTGAAGAAATTTTAATTAAGCCTATGCAGCTCTGGGAAGGTCGGGGGAGGGAGTGGGAGGGTTGGGGAGGTTTGGGGAAGGGGTGTTTTGTTTTTGTAAAATTTTAAAAACTTAATAAATATTTACAATTTTAAAAAAATGCTAAAATACACACATTTGTGTGTGTGTATTTGTGGGTGCATGTATGTGCATGGTTATATATTTTTCTTTTGAGAGAAGGAATCAGAATTTCATTTTTTAATGTGTGCCAGTGTGTTCACAGAAAAAATGGCAATAAAGGTTATCTTATCTTATATCTCATCTCATCCTATTGTATCCTATCCTATCCTATCCTATCCTATCCTATCCTCTCATATTGTATCCTATCCTATCCTATCTTATCATTTTACCCAATCATCTTATCCTATCTTGTATCTTATCTCATCTCTCTTTTTTAATGTTTTATTAATTTTTAAGAATTTCAATCTTTAGAGTTTAGTAAACAACATGTTGTCTGGGTTCACATATTTAACATTAACTTCTTCAATATAAATCTGTTCAGTACTGCACAATCCAGCATTTTTTCTTCCTTTCTTCCCCGTATCTTTTCCATTTCCCCCTCATCACACAATTACAATTCTTGGTACTATTGATGTATACAAAGTTAGATATAAACATCTTCATCATATTTTACTAATATTATACAAATAACCATAATATCAATTCATAAATCAATATCCTGGTTTTTGTACTCTTGTTAAAGTTTGAATTCCCATCAATATTTGAAGTATCTTTGTCAGTTATGATTTTCTCAATATTAATTACATTTATATAGCTAAAAAATTTAATTCATGCCAATCCTCCTCCTATTTTCATATTTCCCATATCTAAAGAAGAAAAAAATGCTATTTTAATTCTAAATCATATCTTTCATTATAAAAGTCTAATTATATCTAAGGGTCATCCTTTCTTTTAATCATATTCAAACAAGTATTTAAATATACAATGCCCCCTCTAATAGGTCAAATCTTCTATTTTTAAAATCTAACCCTCACTTTCTTTCTTTGCCAAGCAGCTTTCCAGGCCAAGGCAATTAAATTGCCCAGGAATTTTCTTTCTATTTTTATGAATGTTGCTTGGCATGAGGAAGACAATTTACATAGGGTATTTATAGGGGGGGTGGGGAATTCTGCCCATTTATGTTCCTTAAGCAATTCCCACTTTCCTTCTCCCTCAATTTCTCTTTTCATTTTTTGTCTCCCAAGTTGTAACATTTCCCCTGATAGCTCTATGTTCCATTTTTAAAAATCTTCTTCCTTGTCATCGGGTATATTTTGCTAACTTAAGGGGTAAAGGGTTTTTTGCATTTTCATTGTTATGGGTAAGTCTTGCAGTATTTTATTTGTATATGAATTAGTTGTAGTGTGGAGTATATTTCCTTCTAAAAGGTGTTTGGGTTTTTTTGAAGCATCATTCCTGGAGATCCTCTAATATCACCAATCTCAGTAAAAGTAGAACAAAGTTTCCTCTAGTTTTCTGGTTTTTATATGTAGCCTTTATATTTAAATAGGTTCCAGAATACAGGTCCAGTCCCAAAAGCAATATTTTATAGTGATCCTTTGTCTCATGCATCCAGAAATTGTCAGTCAGGCAAGGTTATATTCCACAATGTTCAAAGTGTTCAAAATGTTTAACCTCCCTAAAAACAGCTCAAAAATCTCTCCCAGCCAGACATAATCAAAGGTCAAATTTTTCTTTCTCTCCCACTAGCTCTTGAGATTAAAAATCCAAGCTCAGTAGGTGTTTATAGTCCAAGAAGGTCAGGGTGATAAGTATGCCAAAATATTTTCCTTTATTGCCAGCTGTTCTCCCTTAACTAGGAGTCACCAAGCAGCCAGGAAGCTAGTAATAGTGCTGTACTCAAATCCATCAGTAGATGTCATTCAAAATCCATTTTCCACTCTTAAGACAAAGGATTGATTTCTTATATTTCACCTCAATGTTTTTTTTTCAAAAGAGAAAATCATAACAATTATCTCAGTTTTCAAATTTTCAAAACTGTAGCTTTCTGTTACTTCTACTTCAATATTGTACATTTCTGTCCCCCATAGAAATTAAAATGCCGCTTCCATTCACATTCAGAGGTTTTTAGTTTTTTGGTAGCCTTTCCCAGGAAATTCAGTTTTAAAATAGTAAAGAAAGGATCAATATTCTAACCCAGTTCCAAACATGCTGTGTATGATGTGTTAATTGGTGCTTTTCTTCTTCGGTTGTCAGCAGTTAATGGCTGGCCACAGGAATGTAGCCAGTCTTTCCCCTGCCAGTTTGGAGGGCTTTTCTCAGATCAAACAGAAAGACTGTCATCTCCCCATGATCGACGAGACAACCCTCCATCGCCTCTTCGGGGCAACTTTAGGCCCTTTTTAGGGCCCCCAGCAGGGCGAAATCAGGTGCAGAAGGCAGAGCCCTGCCTTCCTACATTCATCTCACTGCGACACAAAACCAGAAGATATCTTATCTCATCTCATCTCACCTCACCTTACTTTTATCCTATCCTATCCTATCCTATCCTATCCTATCCTATCCTAGCCTAGCCTAGCCTAGCCTAGCCTAGCCTAGCCTAGCCTAGCCTAGCCTAGCCTAGCCTAGCCTAGCCTAGCCTAGCCTAGTTATGCATGTAAAAAGGAGTGGGGTTTCAATCAACTAATTCCATTCACCCTTTTGGTGTCATTGACCCCCTTCTAAAGACATTCTTATAGGATTAAATCAAATCAACACAAGAGGGAAAAAATGAGGTACCTATGTATCTGGGCCCATTGATTAGTGCTTCTCTTTCAACTGTGCTTAGAAAAGCCAAAACTGGCTTCATTTTTAAAAAAAATGGGCAAGGGACCACACATGGATGCTGGCAATGCAATAAGCTAGCATAATGGTGGGCTACTTCCAGGTCTCATTAATATTTATGAATGTATACGACAGAGGGATTAATCTTTACTTAGCTTTATTCCAGTTAATTCTCTGAGACTCTGAAAGGAGATTGGCTTGGCAGAACTTCTCTTATGGTATATTTGAACTGTCATCTTTTCTGAACAGCAGAGAGATGGGTAAAGAGCAACACATAATAATTAGTTGTAAGAATTACTCTTAAGCTAATTTAATGCCAGTAGCAGTAGCAGTTTCCTATTCAGCTTTTGCAGTATAGTGGCATTCTCTCTGATAAAGAGGTAGGGTGATAAATTCTTTGAAAACTGAATGTAACCAGAACAATTTGAATTCACTGAAATTCTTATTACTTGGGATGCTTAATACACAGATAATCCTCGACTTACAACCACAACTGAGCCCAAAATTCATGTTGCTAAGTGAGAAATACATTAAATGAGTTTTGCCCCATTTTATGACTTTTCTTGCCACATTTGTTAAGTGAATCACTGCAGTTTCAAATTAGTAAGACGGTTGTTAAGTGAATCTGATTTCCCCATTCACTTTGCTTGTCAGAAGGCCGCAAAAGGTGGATCACATTACCCCAGGACATTGTAACCATTATAAAAGTAAGTCAGTTGTCAAGCATTCCAATGTAAATCATGAGACCATAGGGATGCTTCAATGGTCACAACAAGTCACTTTTTTCAGTGACATTGTAACTTTAAACGGTCACTAAATGAACTATTGTAAGTCAGGGACCATCTGTATGTAGTAGATATGCTAGTTTGTGGAAGGCTGATGATAGTCTGTGCAAAGGCAGAGGCATAATGCACAAAAGTGTGCTTTTGGAAAAGCTGCACCCTAATGTCCAATTCAGATAAATAAAAACCTTGTTTTCATCCAGATCCTTACACAGGATTATAGACAGATGATTAGATAGATGAACTGAGTTAAATTAATACATAAACTTGGAATATACTGCTGAGATCAAGGACTAATTTAGGCTCACCTACAGTTTCTTGGCAAAGAAGTTGTAATATAATAATTTTCATTTCACTTTATTCCTATATAGCTGTAGTTTTTATGGTTGGTTTTATTGCAAAGGTTAAATAAAATTCTGGTTCCTGGTTCATACTTGGAAGAAATTTGTTTCTTCCAAATAAGGTATTAATGGCAAAATCCTATAGGTTCCTAATAGGAACACTATCTTTTAATTAATTATGAGCTCTAGTAAATGAGTGAGACCCATGTGGTAGTTAAGGCACTAGGCTAAAAATCAGGGGATTCTGAATTCTAGTTCCACTTTAGGCAAAAAGCCACTTTAGGCCGGTTACTCTCTCTCAGCCCTGGGAAGGAGACAATGACAAGCCACTTCTGAAAACCTTGCCAAGAAAACTGCAGGGATTTGTCAGAGCAGTCTCTGAGAACCAGATATGATTGAACAGAAGAAAAAAAAAGTATTTAAAGCAATCACATTTTTATTATGCCCCTGTGATGCAAACTTTAATTAGTCAACCAGTAGCTTAAATGGCTACATTTTTAGTCGATTTAATCTCTATCAGGATACTGGGACAAAGTTAAAAGCCTTGCTGAGAAGACCCAGATGGGGCAGAAGGATATAATTTCCCCATGAAGAAAGAAAACGAGAATTTTATTTAGACCAGCCTAAGGATTGATCAAAGTTCCTTCAGTTTCCAGTTGGATTTGCCTGGGAGGTTATGTGACATTTGGATCTATTTAATCCAAACTGCTTTCTATTATGCTCCCTGCTCATCTCTTGTTGCAACTCCTTTAAAGGTTTTTAAAAGATGGGATTTCCCATTACTGGGACTCTGAAGCTCGGGTATATCTCATGATGTACCTTTTAGTGAATAAAATGTGGAGTAGTATTGACAAGCTTTATGATTGGGATACTGGCCAAAATGTGTTATAACTCAGAGGTCCCCAACCTTTTGGGCACCAGGGACCGGTTCCGTGGAGACAGGTTTTTCTCTGTACCGGAGGGGGCATGGTTTCATGTACTACCTGCATCCCACAGATGGGGCTTTGCTTGTTTGTTCAGTCTGGTTGCTGTTGTGATTCCTCGCCAGCCAGTGGACCCGGCAGCTGAGTCAGAGAAATCAGAGGAGGAAGAGGAGGGGGAGGAGGAGGAGGAGGGGCCTGGAGTGACATCAGAGTCAGAGGAAGGCTCTGAGGAGCTCCAAGACTTACAGTCTGACAAGGAGCCTGTCCCCTCTACTCACGCTCAGGCTGAGACACAGCTGTGCTAGGAGTCTGAGTTGGACAGTGATGACTCACAGCTGGGAACTATCCAGGATGCACGTAAACTCCGGCAAGGAAAGAGAGTCAGATAGAGGAATGCAATGTGGCGGCTCCAAAGGCAAAGGAGAAGGCATTAAGAAGCCACTCCTTGGCTGCATAATAAAAGGGAAGGTGTGGGAGCTACTGGTTGCCGAAGGCAACCGTTTGTGTTGCGGATCGAGTTTCTGTGAACTGTGTTTTGTTTGCCTTGGACATTGACTCAGGTCTGTGAATAATAAAAGGGGATTGTTTTTTTTTCCTGTGGTTCCAGCCTACTTGTGAGCTTAACAAGGACTCATGTAGGCTGGGACAGAATAGTTGCTGGCAAGCCACGGCTCATTACTGATCCATGGCCCGGGGGTTGGGGACCCCTGTTGTAACTAATCAATGTTGTCCTTTACTAGAGTAGAGAAGTACTAAGGTGTGGGTATGAATATGACTAGTAAACTGGTCTACCCATTCTCCCTCTTATTAAAAAGCATTACAGGTAGTCCTTGATTTACAACCATTCATTTAGTAACTGTTCAAAGTTACAACAGCAACTTTGAAAAGAGTGAGTTTTGACCATTTTTCACACTTACGACTGTTGCAGCATTCCTATGGTCATGTGATCAAAATTCGGATGCTTGGCAACTGGATTGTACTTATGACAGTTGCAGAGTCCAGGGGTCATGTGACCACCTTTTGTGACAAGCAAACTCAAGGAAGAAACGAGATTCACTTTACAACTGTATTACCAACTTAAAAACTGAAATGATTGACTTAAGAAAGATCGTAAAGTGGGGCAAAACTCACTTAACAACTGTCTCGCTTGGAAACAGAAATGTTGGGCTCAATTGTGGTCATAAGTTGAGATCTACCTACATGTGAAAGTCTCAACTGACCAAAGCCATGAAGGATGGTAGGGCTTAATATCCAGTAGTGACTGTGAAATACAGAGGCTGCAACTTGGAATGTAAGAGTGAAGAACATGAATTATATAATGGAATTATCCAGTTAATTATCCAGTTAACTAGTGGAATGCCTTGCCTTCAGAAGTTGTAGGTGCCCCATCCCTGGAAGCTTTTTGAGAAGAGACTGGACAGCCACTTATCTGGAATGGTATAGGGCAGGGGTCCTCAACCTTGGCAACTTTAAGACTTGTGGACTTCAACTCCCAGAATTCCTCAGCCAGCAAAGCTGGCTGGTGAATTCTGGGAGTTGAAGTCCACAAGTCTTAAAGTTGCCAAGGTTGAGGACCCCTGGTATAGGGTCTCCTGCTCCAGCAGGAGGTTGGACTAGAAGACCTCCAAGGTCCCTTCCAATTCTGTTATTCTATGTCCTAAATGAAAGAAAAAACAATAGGTTATGAATTTCTGAAACTAATTGAAAAACAAAGCATATAATGGATTTCAGTGAAAGTTGTCTGATTTTTGTGGGGTGAAGTTGATAAATATACGCAGGGACATGAAGGTATCACTTTAATTATAAATAAATGTAGGCCAGAAAGTAAAAATTGGTATTATTTATCTACTGTCGAGCATACTATCAGCATGCCAGCAGTACTGGTTTGTACTCTGCAGTCTGCAAGTTTTTTCAACATTAGAAAAACACTTTTTTTCTCATCCTCCAAGAATGAATATTCACAATTAATTAAAGCCTATGGCCAGAATCCAAATTATACCCCAGTGGGCTACAGATGAGTTTTTCTTCAACAGAATCTTCCTGTGTTATATAACAAACTGCTTTAGAAATGCAGAGTGTGTTCATTTCTGTTTTGGAACATGCTGGTTGAAGACGATGCCAGTGTGGCTGGGATGGTGTATACTATCCATAGCCTTTTCCTTTTCAGACTATTGTATTTCCATTTATTGTAATGCTTAAATGTTTGCTTACGGTCTGTTTTAGGGCACTTCAATTGGCACCACGGGATATATACTTTTTTGCACATTTCAGAATCAGTGACTCTATATTTCCTGCTTCCTGAAATTTTATGATGATTAGATTTGACATTTGAAACATGTTTTATTAATGCACTTCCCATAATCTTTATCCCCTGGGATACAGTTCTTTTTTTCTCTTTCTTGAAAATAATATGTCAGACTGATAAGCTCAACGTGGTTTATCCACACACATTGCCCACAACAAAGTTTTGAGGAAAACCCAGGACAAATTCCAAAAGAATGTATGGTATAAAAGAAGTAAAGAAAAATAATTAATAAGGTCAGAGATCGGAGATGTCAAATTCATTGAAGCATTTTGTACTTCCTGCAAAGGAAAGTGCAGAAACAAAACCAATGCTGACACATCTAAAAAATAGGAAAAAAATATTTTTGTTCTTTCTCTGAAGAAAGGAGAATTTTCTGGGCATCTTGATAACCCAATCTGCAGCCAAGTCTGCCCATATCTTTTATCCCATAGTGGTCTTATGTCAAAAGTAAGAAAAAGAATATACAACATAACTGGCATTTCCAGAAGACAATCTGGGGAGAATTAAAAAAGAATATTCTCTACTCCTTTCAAAAAGAAACCTTAGTTTTACAGCCCCTTAAAGGACATCCTCAATACCATAAGATTTAACTACTCTTTCTTTTCTGCAGGCAGAGAAAAAGAGGTGTGAATAGGGATGTAACCTTAGATGTCTCCCTTTGGGGACCTTGGAATTTCTACTCTTTTCTCTCTCTGCAGTCAGTGTTTCACAGCAATCAATATCGAAAGTACAGGTAAATCCTAGCTAACAATGGTAATTGGGACTCTCTAGTGATGCGGTCATGAAGCGTGACATAATTTGACCACTTCACTTAGTGACAATCCTGTTAGTCCCCATTGCCATCATTAAGTGACAATACCACCTCACAACTTCCAGTCAGCTTCCAACACCCAATGAGGAAGCCAGCAGGAAGTGGCATATCTCAGGCAAGGAGAATGCATGAAGCAGGGATGGTGAGGCATGGTGGGAACACAGTGGGCCTAGAGCAGTGGTAGCGAACCTATGGCAGGGTGCCAGAGGCAGCACTCAGAGTCCTCTCTGTGGGCACGCGCGCCATCGCCCCAGTCCTAGGCCTTCAGCTGGGTTTTATAAAACCTTTTCACTTTAGGCCTCTGCTGATGTGTGCAAAAAAAAAAAAAAGGTTCAGTCAGTCAATTTCAACTTCTCGCGGGGAAAAAAAAAGATCTTGCAAAGTTGGAATTGACTGATTGAACTTTTTAGTCCCACCCAGACTGCTATTACCACTGCAGCCACGCCCACCCAATGGCCCACACCCACCCAATGGCCCACACCTACCTGGCACCCAACAATGCATAAGTGGGTTTTGGGTTGCAGTTTGGACACTCGGTCTCTAAAAGTTTCGCCATCACTAGCCTAGAGGAAGACATTTTTGTTAGGGTTTTTTTTTCCTAGTCATAAAGATATGTAATGGAAAACAGTTGTGCTGAAAAGCCATGCACCAGATCTCAGTCAAACATTATTGTTTCCCGGAATGTCTCCTAGCCCCAAGTAGCCTCAAAGAAAATGGTTTGGAAAACAAAACATAACAAAAAGGGCTGGACCCACAGCACTTTATTTGGAAATGTGCCCTCCTGTCCAGAGAAAGTTGTTTACTTAGAGTGTCACAGATTGTCCTGGTATCAGAGTGATGGCGCCGCGCTATAGTCCATCGTCGTTTCTTCAGCTTTGGTCTGTGGACACCAGGACCGCCTGTCCCTCGTAACACATGACTTAGAATAACCGAAGACCACAGTCCCCGGCTTAGTTGGGAGGGTTGGTGTGTCGGCGGTTTCATTTCCCGGCTTGAAGGTAATGGCAGCGGGGTTTGGCCGCTGAGGATTCCGGTGTGCACCCCCCCACCTTCGGATGGTAAGCCCTGTGGGGCTTGACACCTGGAACACATGCCAACCATCTACTATCCTATGAATTCAGAAACTCCCCCTGTCATGGCAGCGATTTTATATTCACTTAAACTCTCTTAAAATTGTATGTATGCTGAACACAGTTACTCTAAGTCAGCTCTATTTAGTAATATCAGTTGTAGGAATGAACAATAGCAGCTTTTTTTATGCAGACTTATCAAAGACTTGGTGTTTTCTTCAATTCAAAAATATTCAAATCATGCCTCATAATCCCCCCCTTCAAATTTGGCTTCCTCTGTTTGATAATTATGCGTGTCATAATTTTTGTTTCATCAGATTTTGTGGTGGTTGTTTTGCTTGAACAAGAGAGAAAAAAAAAGAATTGAGAGAGAGAGAGAGAGAGAGAGAGAGAGAGAGAGAGAGAGAGAGAGAGAGACTGCCCAGAGTCCATTAGAGTTGGGCAGCTGTAACAAATTTAAATAAATAAAAATTTCAGTGAAATAATTTAGAGTATCTAGATCGAAGAAATAATTCAGCCTGAACTTCTGGAAGTGGCCAAGTTTTTGCCTTTGGAGCAGCATGTAATTTAAATTAGTAGGACGTGAAGATAGTCTGATCATGGTTAATGCTAATTTAAATTTTAATAGCTGATAAATTTATTTATCAGAATATCCTCACAATCTACTTAGAGCCTCTATGTAGATATTCACTGTGCAGTGAGCCAGGTTGGTATAGTGGTTAAAGTGCTAGCCTAGAAGCCAATAGACCATGAGTGCTCGTCCTGCTTTAGCCATGAAAGCCAGCTGGGTGACCTTGGGTCAGTCATTCTCCTTCAGCCAAACCCACCTCACAGGGTTGTTGTTATGGGGAAAATAGGAGGAAGACGTATGTTTGCCACCTTGAATTATTTGTAAAGTGATAAAGATGGGATAAAAATCTAATCAATCAATCAATCAATCTATCCCACCATTTCTTCTACACATATGTGTTCTACCTGAGTTCAAGATTCGAAAATCCTTATCTTGGAAATCATCACCATCACTGTCAGTGGCAATATCATTTTGCAGCTGCAGAACATTCTCTACTCAGTTATATTATATATCTGGTGACATTTTGCAAAGAGTTTCTGTTTTTCCCTTTGGTCAAAGGAGAACATCTTTTCATATACAAAATAAAAACAACAGGCAAAAGCGAAACAGAGATTGTGTCAGTGTTGCACTGGAAAAGCCCTGATTTTAACAAGCAGGGTGATTACTTTGTGGCACAGGTCAAGCATAAAAACCTCTTGGAATCAGAGAGGGATTTTCCTTCTTAACAACCCTTACCTGAAATAGAAACAGAATGGAAATCTGTAAGTGCTGGATTGCCCAGCTATAGCTGGAGGGCTCTCTTGGGGGCTGTATCAAATTAATGTGGAAAGGGAAGTTGGTGGCTTGAGAGGAGTTGCATGTCAGAGTAGAACAAAGGAAGGTAAGGAGATATAAGATAAGATAAGATGAAATGAGGTGAGGTGAGGCGAGGCGAGGTGGGACGGGACGGGACGGGACGGGACGGGACAGGACAGGACAGGATAGGATAGGATAGGATAGGATAGGATAGGATAGGATAGGATAGGATCGGATAAGGTAAGGAGATAAAGGACAGAAATAAAGTATGGCCTTAGTAAGACCACACCTGGAATACTGCATCCAGTTTTGGTCACCACATTATAAAAAAAGAAGTTGAGACTTTGGAAAAAGTGCAGAGAAGAGCAAGAAAGATGATTAGGGGCCTGGAGAAACATGATGAACAATTGCAGGAATTGGGTATGGCTAATCTAGTGAAAGAAAGGAACAGGGGAGACATGATAGCAGTCTTCCAATATATGAAGGGCTGCCACAAAGAAAAAGAGATCAACCTATTTCCCAAAGCACCGGAAGGCCAGACAAGGAATAACAGATGGAAACTGATCAAGAAGATATTCAACCTAGAACTAAGAAGAAATTTCTTGACAGTGAGAACAATCAACCAGTGAAACAGCTTGCCTCCAAAAATTGTGGGTGCTCCATCTTTAAGAAGAGACTGGACAGCCATTTTTCTGGAATGGTATAAGGTCTCCTGCTTGAACAGGGGTTAGATTAAGATGTCCAAGATCCCTTCTATCTCTGATATTCTATGTTCTAAAGACATGAGGTAAACTACATAATAACAGCTGATGCATGAGAGCACAAAGCCAACCATATATGTTTACAGTAATGGAATGAGTAACAATAATCCAGGAAAAGAAAATGAAACCATTACAGAAAACATACCTGCAGCATTTCAAATTCAATTAACTCCTATGCTTCCCAAATGATTTTGAATATCTTTTTCATTCACATTCTATTGTTTTTTTCACTGATTAAGTTTTAAATCTGTGTGTATGCTTTTATATATTAAAAGTATGCTTCTAGTAATCAAATTAATATGTTTTGAATCTAATTTCATGTTATTAAAGTCTCTTTTTTGGTGCAGGAACTAATAATATGTGACTCAATCCAGCCAAAATTAAACACATTTCTGTTCCTTTGATTTGAGAGAGAAAGATAGGAGCAGATTATACTTTATGTTCCTTTAATGATATTGTATTAGGTCTATAATGTTGCTTATGTCTGAATTGTATTTGATATGTGTTTCTTTTTCCCTGCCTCTGCCTGATGCTGGAAGGTGACATGGGTTGATTAGCTTTGTGTTATCAGTGTCGAACAGTGACATGTAACTCTGTTGAACTAATACAGCTAAATATAGCCTAAGTTTAGAAATAAGTTCTCCTTCTCTTCTGGCATTGTTGTTTTTTTTTAAAGCAGACTATATTAAAAGATAGTGCTGATCTGTTCAATTTATATAGCCGCCCAATCAGCTTGAGATTCAGGTCAGCATAGAAGATTAAAAACAGCAAATATTAATCAAAAGATATTAAAATGTAACAAAACACAGTGCACCAGAAGCAACTTCAAACAGCCCAGAACAACACCAACAATTAAGATGGGCATAAAACTTCTCAACTTAATGTTTGGAGGAAAAGAACAGATCTTCAGGGCCTTCAAAAAACAAGGATGTCAGGGCTATCCACATCTCTGGGAGAATCCTATTCCATAGGGCAGGCATTATAACAGAGACAATATACTTCCTATGTTCTACTAGATGATGCCACTTAAGTGACAGGACCTGGAACAAGCCCTGTGCCTGTCAGATCTTATTGGGTGTAATTAAAGACTACTGTTCACAAATAACTAGGCCCTGTGTCATGAAATGTTTTACAGATAACAACTGGAATTTGGCCAGTAACCAGTACAGTTTATATAGCAGTAATGTTATTGAAGTGGTTCCATAATTACCAACATTGGTGTACATTGAATTAATCCAGATGAGAAGTGACCAAGGCACGAGCAATCATAAGTTGGGCCTTCTGATGCAGAAATTCACACACAAAATGGATTTATAGAAGTACTCACTGAGGCATAGCTATCACCTGTTTTTCAAGCAGGAACCACAAAACCAGGAGAATTCTCTAATTGTGCCCCAGGTCTGTCCGGGTTGGTGTAATGTCACCCATAACCAAAATTGGAAACTCTTCAGAAGACTTCAAAATCCAGAGCCATTCGGTCTTGCTAAGATTGAATCTGAGATTGTTCGGCCTCCATCCAGATCCCTACAATCTTTAAACATTAAGATGTTATCATATGGCTAGCCAAAGGTTGTGATATATAACTGTGTATCATCAGTATGCTGATGATACTTAACTTCATGCTGACAAATTACCTCACTGGAAACCTCATTTAGATGTTAAGGAGAGGGAAGAAAAGTATCAGGTCCTAAAGGCATTATACAAAACAAAGGCTGAAGAGTAAACCTGTCTCTTTTTTTCAACATTGACTGAAATCAATCTTAGAGGAAGGAGGAGAATCATCAAAACATGCCTTCCATTCCCAACCCACTGAACTGATCTAGAAGGAATACCATGATTCATGATATTGAATCCTGATAAGAAATCAAGGAGAGCCGAGATGGTTTCACCACCCTTATCTGGTCCTGACATAGGTCAATGACAAGGATGATCAATGTCATTGTGGCACTCTGTCTTGCTTAAAACCAGACTGAAAGAAATTCAGATGATTTCTTTCTTCCAGAACCCTCTGAAGCTATAGCCCAGCCATCTTCTCAGTAACTGCCTCTCAAAGGGAAGTCTGCAGAGTTGATATGAGGGTCAGAAATGACTTCTTCAATTGGAGTTCCACCTTAAACACAGGTAGAACCACTCCATCTTTCTAGGATAAATTCACCACTGCTTAGTCCACCCACAAATCACCACCTAAGTAGCCTTCTCCTGTTGCTTGTAACTAAATATGTTGGGCAGGCTGTATCTCAGGAAGTAAGGAGTAGTAAGAATCAGCCGGTGTCAACAGGTTTCTAGTATGATAAGATCAGTGGTGGGATTCAGCCAGTTTGCACCACTTCGGCAGAACTGGTAGCTACTTTTGTTGCCCAAGCCCAGAACGGACTTCCCCAAGTGGCATCCACACAGAGAACCAGTTGTTCACATATTTGAATCCCACCACTGGATAAGATCAAGTAGGCATGGGCATTAGGAATGAGAAGATATCTAACTTGCAAAAGTTCCAACTTCTGTATTGCTATGATTGACAGAAAGATGATGATGGTCATAGCAACACTAAAGTTGGAACTTTGTTTGAAGGAGCAACTCCTAGACCAGGGGTAGAGAACATTGGCTCTTTTATGACTTGTGGACTTCAACTCCCAGAATTCCTGAGTCAGCATAGCTGGTTCAGAAATTTTGGGTATTGAAGTCCACAAGTCATAAAAGGGCCAAGGTTCCCTACCTTTGTCTTAGACCAAACTCTGATGGGGATCCAATCCAGAGAAGCAAAATAATTAAGCCAAAGATGGACAAAGGCAACAGAGGATTTTGAAAGCACTAAAAACTTTTGAGGATTTAAAATATGGTGTTTCTATTTGCCTGGCAGAGGAAATCACTATTTAGCTCCTGGAACACATATTTTTCTCCCTCAACTGCATACCCAGCGCTTTCTTTCCTGTTCATCTAAAATTGCTTCCACAGGCATGAAAACTATACAGCAGGTTGGCTATCTGACTCTTCTGTCTGCTTCTATGTTTAGTCTAAATATTTTATATTTGCAGCTTTTCTCTTTATTGCCTATTTCTTCCAAATTGTATGCTCATCATGCAAATCTTGCAAAAACGCTTTTAAATATAGTAAGAAAAATACTACTCTAAATACATCCTTTGTTTCTCATTACCTAAAACTGTAGTAGGTTACTTACAAGAGTGTGAACATACTGATTTCTGAATAAATTATAAAACCTTTCCAGCCCTAATATTCTTCCTCCAGTTGGAATAAATGAGGGCTAACAGTCTTTAGCTTTGTCTGAATTCTGCTGTCCTCTTTTATTACTTGGCCAACCTTCTGAAATTCTCCAGCTATGTCATGAAATAAAATATGATTTCAAGTGTTGGAAATCCACTCATTGGATGCATACAACCAAAGATGTTGGCTCATGCTGATGCAGAACAAAGACTGTAAGAGTGAAAGATGATACAATTGATTGCATTTAGGGTGACTTAAGACAAGACAATACTTAGGCTTTCCACAGGCCTGTTGGTCTGTAGTCCCAGAATCCCTTGCCTGTTCCATCACTAAAACTTTACCCTAAGATAACTAGAATAGGGTGAAGTCTCACTTTTATTTGAAGATCACAGGAACTAACAATTCCTTTTAACTGAATGTGTCAAGAAGATGCAGTGAGTGATCATTGTTCAGTAATTATTCCTTGATGTGAAGCTGAAGCTTTGAGGACAGATTTATTATAGCTGGGATGGTGCAGACCAATATATCGTATTACGTTTTCCTTGAGGATAGACTTGAAATTGTATTGGCAAGTAAAACTTAGTGATATATATCCCCTATGATTTTCTGGCCTGGTTCCCTGTTCTCAATTAGAAAATCTTATTAATCCTTAACATTTATAGCCTGTTGTAACAGTAAATTATTCTTACAAAGAATTCTAAAATAGACATTTTTCACATCATATCCCCCATGTTTGATGACCATGGGAATGTGATAGACATAGTGTACCTTGACTTCAACACATTGAACAAAGCCTCCCACAAAATATTGCTTGGACTATGCTATTATTACACATCAATAGCTCTACATGTGAGAAGACATGATAAGAGCCTTCAAACATCCAAAGAATTCATCATCATCACTCTAGTCATTGTCTATCCACTGCAGGATGAAGGCCTCTTCCACAAGTTTCCACCCAATATGGTCCTGAGCTTTCTTTTGTCAATTGGGCCCACAAAACTCATTGAACTATCTTGTTTCAGGTCTCTTTCATAGATGCTTTTTATCAAGTGGGATCCATTCTATGACTGCCTTGGTCCACCTGCCATCTGTTCTTCTTGCTATGTGATCAGCCCATTTCCATTTCAATTCTTTTACTCTTTTGATGGCATCATATATTTTTGTTTGTTCTCTCATCCATGTGCAGATCTTTCTATCTTGCCTTGTGATGCCGAGCATGTATGTTTCCATGGCTCTTCACGCCACTCATAGCTTTTGTATTGATTATGAGGTTAGTGTCCATGTTTCGCTGGTATATGTTAGAATAGGTAGCACATACTGATTGAAAACTTTTTTCTTCAGGCACAGGGAGAGGTTCCTCTTGAAAATTAAGCTTAACTTGCCAAATGCCTGCCAACCACATTTAACACACCAAATAATCTGAAGATTTATCTTGTAAAACTCTTGAGAAAACAAGACAAGGTTTTTTTTAAAAAAAAAATGCTTTAAATGACCAGGAAGTATTTTAGTTGAACATAAGTAACAAGTCCTAATGGTACAAGTGGACCCTCCTTCACTGAGCCAGCTTAAACAGGCTGGCTAGCCATTCAATAGGGCTACTGCAGCAGTGGATTCCTGTTCTATGCAGAGTGTTAGATTAGATCAGTGGTTCTCAATCCTAGCAGCTTGAAGAATATATGGACTTCAACTCCCAGAATTCCCCAGCTACCAATGCTCCTAGGATTCTAGGAGTTGAAGTCCATACATCTTCAAGTTGCCAAGATTGAGAAAAAATAGATTAGATGATTCTCAAGATCTCTGCCAACCCCAACACTCAATGATTTTATAACACATTTGGGTAAAATCCATGACTGCCACAAAATTCACATCAAACCTTGCCCTCCCAATGAGAAAAATGATGTGCAATTATAAGCAAGTGTTTTCAGCTTTCAATGGGCACAACATATTATAAATCTACAGATGTGTTTACCTTTGAGCCTATCTTCCACACTTCTTGTCAAGAAAGAGTCCACTGCTATGTATTTTCAGCAATATATTTTATTTTTGCTAATTTATTTGAGTGAAAATAAGTGAGCTTCCCTCTAACTTCTAAAGCTGCTCTATTTAAAATGCTAAAATAAAATCATTTGGAGTGATTAAAGCAGACTAATAATTTTTTAAAAATCATTCTAAATTCTTAACAGGCAAGGAAGTCATGGTAATCAATGTGCAATCATTCATTGTCCATAAGCAAAATGCCAGGAAGTACTGGGAAATATTTATTTCCTATTTAACTAATTAAATACAATTTATGTATTTGATATTTTTTAATTGTAATCAAGTCTTTTGACAGGTTTCACTCTCAACATTAAAACATCAATAGAATAATAAGCCTAATAAGGTAGGACCCAACTGGATTTTGTGTGATAGGGAGTTACCATAGGATCATCTACTCTACAGAGATGGGGAACTATGGCCCTTTTGTGATTTGTGGACTTTAATTCCCATGTTGGCTCAGGAATTCTGGGAGTTGAAGTCCAGAAATCATAAAGGAGCCATATTTCCCCATCTCTGATCTACATAAAAACATTAGTGGGCCTCCATCCTCCTCATCATCCAGAAATGAGAGACTACTAATAGATTTCTTGGGAGTTTGAGAGGAAATCATTTCAGAGGTATCTTTCGAGGTCTAAAGCTCACAAACAGCACTTATAAGTGCACATGGAAACTAATAGTGCTCAGAGCACAGATACAATGAGCTCATATTGGCAAGTGCAAATAACTGAACCATTGTATTCTAGATTAATTGATGCTTCTATGCCATCTTCTAGGGCACAAAATTCAGAATGATTTGCAATGATCGACCTAAGTGGTGATGTGTCACTTTGTGAGTTCCTCTTGTCCCAGATAAGGCCATAAGTGACACACCAGCTGAAGCTGGGCAAAGTCTCCTTTTGCTACTGTCTCCATTTGACAGTCCAGCAGCAGACATGAATTCAGGAGGACCTGAAATCATGAACCAGATCCTTCAGGTTTCAAGAAACAAAGCTGTCTATATCATGGACCCATGATAAATTTTGTTGAAGTCCAATTTAGTTTTATATCCAGTCCTCTCTACTTTATCCAGTGCTATCTTCTCTATACTGTAGCATTGGTTTCTTAATCTGGTTCATGCACTACATCTTTAATGAACTATCTATTTTCTCACATATATTACAACATTCCGGCAACACCAATACAAAGGGGGATTGTTTTACCTGGGATGGGGTTTTTTTTAAACTTCTTTCTCTTTTTTGTATATAAGAGCACAATCTTCAATTTATTTATTCAATCATTCATTTATTGATTGATTAAATTTATATGTTGCCTATTTTGTTGTCCAAGGCGACTCTGAGTGACTCTTTTAACAACCTTTTCCTGGCCTGCAGAGAGTTCTAACTGATGGACACTCTTTGCTGAGCCTCTTTTAGTTATTCGGTTTTTGGAAGATGAACAGAAATCTGTGAAGCTGTTTAGACCAATCCAGAAATGCACTATGTGTGCATTTGCTGATGTATAATGGAATAGTGTCTTGATATACGAGGCATACACTCCATTTTAATGTGAAGAGCCGATGCACACCCATGATGGTGATTGTGGCGGCCCTGGAGATGGCACACTTCAAGTCTTCAAAGAATCTCACTCATATTACCTTGGATATATTTGCAACAATTGCCATTATTCTCTCTCTGCTGCTGAGATGGAAATGAGCAGAATTCCATCCTTAGGTTTGCTAAAGCACTGTTGACAATGTCATTATTTAGATCATATCCAACTATACTTAAGGGAGTTTTTTTTAAAAAAAAATAATAGTAATACATTTAAATTACTTCATAAATTGGAGAGACAGAACTTGAGATTTGAAGTGTTCGAATATTGGAGAAAAACAGTCTGATAGATCTATTAGGACACTTCTGTGAAACTACAAGCCTGCTATATCTTGAGGCTCTCCAAATGAAATTGGATTGTCTTTTCTAGCTAGTCTGGTCTGGGAATGATGGGAGCTGAGGTAAAGCATCTCTAAAGGGCATCTACTGGGGAAGCCAGTGGAAACCAGAGTTGGTTATAAGATGGGCAGCTATATAAATGTTACAAACAAACAAACTCTTCAAATGTTTCAGTCTCAAGGTCATGTAAATGGTAAATTATAAAGCAGTTGTTGTTGTTTTCCATTTTGGCATGGACTATGTCTCCACTTGTAATTTATAGCATCCTCATAGCATTGTTGAAGAAATACAAAAATTCTTGCCATTACTGTTATTTTAATAGAATAACAGTTAACTTATTCTAGAAAACAGGGTGAGCTACTAGCAGCAAAATGATCATATTCCAGCCAAGAGTCACTTACTCAAGAAATCAGGTTAAACCAAACATGGTATACAAACCCAGTGTGCCTTCGAATCCCTACACATTCAAACTTGTTTAGGATGTTTAATTCAAATTCCTTTTTTTTTCCCTGTCAGGTTCAGCTTTAGCTGCACTTTATAAAGCTGCAGCCATATGGTTCTCTCCATTCTGAGGAGAGCAGGGATAAATTCATTTTCTTCATTTAAAAAGAAAAAAGTGTTTAGCAAAGATTTTATCAATGGGATAAGAGATTAAGTTAGGAGAAGATAAAAAGGACTAGACTTCCCACTGGTACACAACTTCACAATGCCACTTCTTGATTATTGAGTAGGCCTCTAATCTCTTATGTCATCAGACTAGACCAGGGGTAGGGATCTTGGCTCTTTTATGACTCATGGACTTCAACTCCCAGAATTCTGAGCCAGCTATGGAATTCTGGAGTTGAAGTCCACAAGTCATAAAAGAGCCAAGGTTGTCTACTCCTGGACTAGACCTTAATACTGGACATTTTTCTTATTAAGGTCTCATTTTAGCATTTCAACCTTTGTAATTTTGTGTCTCTCTGTGTGTGTGATTTGGACAGTGTTAATGAACCTTCCTTTGACTATTTTAAATGGGAAGCAGACTGGATGATGCCACTTGCTGCAGGTCCTGCCTTCTCTATTGCCCTCAACTATTAAAGATTGCCTAGCATTGTTTTGAGTCCAAAGTGCACACACCTATTAAACTAAATTTAGCTTTGAATCACTTATTGAAATGTCACAGCAGTCACAGAAGGGTTGGGGGCTATTTGTATACCATTGTGGGAGTCTTTGCTGAGATTCTGGCTAATGCATCACATTGCTTCTGATAATAGCTGGGATAAAATTGGCAGATGAATGGGTATTGATGCATATGCCTCATTAGAAACTAATTTCAAACCATTGGGGAAAAGAATTTTGCAGTTTGGGGTGATTTTTCTTTCATTGCTACAGTTGTTTTAAACCTTTCAACAATGAGAATCATAGTTTCTTGCCTAATTATGATCTGATGACAGTTTGCATACATCAGGAAAAATAGCTGCTTGTTGAGCTGATCAGAGATTTTAAAAGCGAAGAGAATTTGCTGCTCATTGGCAGTTTGGGCCTTTTGACTTTTGATCAAAGTCAGTTATTCATTTTGTTGTCAATGTGCCCCAGTGCTCTTTATCAAATGTTGATGGATGGGCCTAAGCAAACTCTGCTCAGTGACAAAATGTGCTCTGACCTTTAAAAGAAAGTCTCGTCTATATCCTATTGAATTCAAAAATATTTCTCTACGCATAGCAGTTGCACAATCTTAGGAATACAGGTACTCCTCAACCTACGACCACAGTTGAGCCCAAAATTTTCATTGCTAAGCAAGACATTTGTTAAGTGAGTTTTGTCCCATTTGTTAATGGAATCACCGCAGCTGTTAATTTCGTAACACGGTTGCTGTGTGAATCAGGTTTCCCCATTGACTTTGCTTGTCAGAAGATCGCAAAGGGTGATCACATGACTCCAAGACCCTGCAACCGTCATAAATATGAGTCAGTTGCCAAGGATCTGAATTTTGATCACGTTGACCATGGGGGTGCTGCAACTGTCATAAGTGTGAAAAACGGTCATAAGTAACTTCGTTCAGTGCCATAGTCACTAAATGCACTGTTGTAAGTCAAGGACCACCTGTGTCTGATAAATGCTTTTCCAAACTGTGGTAGGAGAATTATAACAAACAATTAACATGTTATTCCCTAAATTATCCTAAATTATAGAGCCGAGGTGGCGCAGCAGTTAGAGTGCAGTACTGCAGGCCACTTTAGCTGACTGTGTTCAGCAGGTCAGCGGTTCAAATCTCACCGGCTCAAGGTTGACTCAGCCTTCCATCCTTCCGAGGTAGGTAAAATGAGGACCCAAATTGTTGGGGGCAATGTAAATATATATATATATACATTGCTTACTGGTGTACACCGCTTAGAGAGTGCTTGCACTTAAAGCGGTATATAAGTCTCATAAATAAATAAATCAACAGATAACTCTAATAAGATTCTTCCCCTTGCTCCTGATGCTACTCAGTTGGAAGATTACCTTGTCTCTGTCAACTGCACATGGCCTAAGAGACTGAATCCTTTTCTATCCTCTCTTTTAAAAAGCATTTCACTATCAGGTGTCCCAATTGGAGGGCTTTTTAAAAATTTAGGCTGTGTATACTAATTTATATGTTTGATTTCCCATTTACTTTTCCTTAAGTAAACTGATTTAGCCGTTAATAATTTAAATGAAGAACAATATGGGACTGGTTTGATTAGCACTGAGGATTTTAAATTTCACGGTGTGTGTTTTTTCTTGTTGTTTGCCTTTCCTTCTTTTTCTTTTTCTCCTTTTGGAATTGTAATTGAAATTCTAAAAAATACTGCAGAAACAAGTAAACATTAAAATTAATTACAGTTAATAATAAAGCAACTGCAAATGAAAATAGTCATTTCTTAAACTATGAGTGACAAACAGCTGAGCCAATCAACTGCTTGTTGGGCACACTGCCAATGAGGTCATTGGGAGGCTACAGGCCTGCCCCTTTGTAATTCCAGATGCAAATCCAGAAATAAAGCATTTTGTTCATTCTCCTGTCTGCTGCTTATACTTGGATGAATTCTTTCCTTTAGAAAGTGTTATGGTTTCTGCAACTTGAACTAGACACCCACTCCCACACAGTTTATAACAAACTAAGGAGGGCAAGGAGAAAAAGATATAATTGCAGCCAAGGAAATATCCTTGCCAGATAAGATCAAGTGCAAATAGGCAGAGTCTTTGGGGGGGGAGGGGGGAAACTTCCCCAAGTCCTTTCTAAGGGTTTCCCTCATTTTGCAGTGTTTTTGTTATCAGTTGGGTAACTCTAATCAGAAGAAACTGTTCTATTTCTTCAGGGGAAGAAAACAAGCTTAAATGAACTGCCTAAGTATTGAGTTGAATGTACTCTAAATTCCAGTTTATGCCGAGGGAAGTCAGTAGCCTTCATCCTTTGCACCGAGCAACAGGGCTCCTCAAATGTTCAAATTCCCGGCAGCATGAGCCAATATGATAGTTTTCCTCAGTACTTTTTTTGTAAAAAAAAAAAAAGTGCCGGAACTCACACACATCATACAACCCGCCTTGCTTATCCTACAAGGTTCCATCCAAAAAAGGTGCTGGAACTCCGTTCTGGGCCTTCTATGACAAAAAAAGCCCTGGTTTTCCTTATCACCGATGCTATTGGGTTGGAAGCACCACAGACTCTCCATCTGATACTCATTTTATGGCTGACTGATCAGCCACAAAAGAGCATTCTCCTCCTTCCTTTTTGCCTCTTCTTTTTTTAATCATAATTGGATTATTACAATGTGCTGTACATGGAGCTGCCCTTGAAGACCATCCAGAAGCTACAGCTGATTCAAAATGCAGCAGTGGGAGTAGTAACCGGCACCTCTTGGTATGCCCATAAGAAACCACTGCTGTGCAAGCTGCATTGGCTGCCACTTGGGTTCTGAGTGCAATTCAAGGTGCTGGTTGTTATTTATAACATCCTGTAAGGCCTGGATATCTGAGAGATTGCTTATCTCCAATTGTTTCTGCTCACCAAGTATGTTCCAGCAGAGTTGGTGTGTTCCATTAAATATTGAAATCTTGTGGGACCTAGGAAGTGTGCTTTCTCTGTTGAGGCCCCCACTCTTAGGAACAGTCCCCCCCCCAGCTATAAGGACAGCACCATCCTTCTGGAGATTCCAGGAAGCTTTGAAAATCTCTCTTTGGCCCCAGAGATTCATGTTTGTTATTTAACGCTCCTTTTTAATTTTATGGCTCTTGTTATTTGAGCATGCTATTCCATGGTGTTCTTTGACTTAATATTTTTAATTATTTTTAATCCCTGCTTTAGTTTTGCGGACCCATCCAGGATCCGGTGGAATTGGGCATCCAACAAATTTAAATAAATAATAACAAGTTTGACAAAAAGAGATAGGGGAAAAAAAACACTGCAAAATATACAAAACCAAGGAAAGAAACTACATGAAAAATGATAAAGGAGAGAAAAGGGCGAACTATTGATATATGTCAAATATTAATCAAATGTCAAACAGATTTCTGAACTTTCCCTGGAGGTAAAAAAAAATTAATGATTGTCTAATATTACAAAATGTCATAAAAGCCATGCCACAGAATAACATATTGAGTAATTTTTTGATTAGTAGATAAAATTGCTTTTTCAAAGACGGATATCATACATCTCTTAAATACAATCCTCAGTATCAGGAATATTACTTACTTTTCCAATTTCTCAAAATAATTCTCTTAGCAACCTCCCCAAACACAATACTAACCATACTAGCCATAACTCTTCAACAACTGTCAAATTCCCTCATTTGTACAGAAACAACATCCTGTCTGTGCCTTCTCATAATCTGGGGCTGTTTTATTTTCATCACCTTAAGAGCGGGAGCCGTAGGTATTTTTCTTCAAGACCCCTCCCATTCCCTCCCATTAATACATAAACCCTAAGACAAAATGGCCCAACCCTTTTCATTCTCAGTGACATTACAGTGTCCCAGGAAACTCTGCTGCAGTCCTCCAGAAAGACTTAGCCAGAAATATATTGCCCTTAAGCAAGTCAAAAGAAAGAATGGATCTAGAAATCCACATTCATTTAGGCAGAACATCCATTGTAAAAAGTTCTTAATCCTTTATATGAAAATGGAGGAAATGCATGTATGATGCAGAAGGAAAAGGACAGCCAGCTTGGTAAGTGAATTTTGAAAAAAAAAAAAATTCAGATCAGAACCACAGAAATTAAATAATAGATGTAGCCTGCCTGCTGCATCATCAAATTTTAATTAGATTCTTTGCAGCTGCAGGCCTTTGATCTGAGTTAAATAAATCATAGCCATGTTTTGGGGAGGCATTTCAGGATGATTTACATGTCATGCAAAGCTCATACAAGGAGAAAAGGGAAGGTAGTTTGGAGCCAACATTATTATTATCTTGTGCTAAACCAAGGCCCTGAGGTTACCTTACCATTGAATTTATATCATGAAAAATTAATAGCTCTGTTATTCGTAAGAGCAACAAGTGTTTCTTCACTTATCTCTACTATAGTCCAGTGCTATAAGTGTTACTATACTGTAATGAATTTGGATCTTAGGTGAAACACCAAGACTGCAGGCCATTTCATTATTACATTGGGGAACTCTTTGCACTCTTGCACATGTCTCCCAGCATCTGCATGAATGAGAACAGTGCAATTCCCGTGCTGCAAATTTTCAGTTCCTCCTTGCTATGATTTTACTCTCATCTAGTGAAGATTCTCACTCTCATCTTACAGAGACATCATATCAACAGAATAACAGAGCTGGAAGGGACCTTGGAGGTCTGCTAATCCAACCCTCTGCTCAAGCAGGTGACCCTGTATCATATCAGACAAATTGCTGTCCAGTCTCTTTTTAAAAGCCTCCAGTGTTGAGCACCCACAACTTCTGAAGACAAGCCATTCCACTGGTTAATTGTTCACACTGTCAGGAATTTCTCCTTAATTCTAGGTTGCTTCTCTCCTTGATTAGTTTCCATCCATTGCTTCTTGTCCTCCTTTCATGTTGGAGTTTAGGTTCATCCCTTGGGTTGGAAATTAGGTTGACCCCCTCTTCTTTGTGGCAGCTCCTCAGATATTGGAACACTGCTACCATGTCACCCCATATCTAGACCCCTCATACCCTATAAACTGTTTAAATTTCTTCCCTCAAGACAACACTATAGGGCTATGCACACCAAAACAACTAGACATAAGGGTAGTTTCCCCCCCCCCATGCCATCACCCTGCTAAACAACTAATTCCCAAAACACTGTCAAATTACCTAGTAGGGCTATGTTACTATTATCCTTCTCATCCTTCCTATTACCTATTCCTTATCTTCTTATCACCATAACTTTGTTGCTTGCATCTTACGATTTATATTAATTGTTTTATTTAGTATTCTAGTATGATTTATATTGATTGCTTATTTAGTATCCTACTACTATCACTGTGTTGTATCTTATGATTTATGATTAATGTTTTTATTATTATAATCATAATTTATCATTTGTTACTTGTATGTACACTGAGAGCTTATGCACTGGACACAAATTCCTTATGTGTCCAATCACACTTGGCCAATAAAGAATTCTATTCTATTCTAGTCCTTCTTTTTACTAGACTAGACATACCCAATTCCTGCAACTGTTCTAAAATATTTATTAAATGTTTATTTATGTTTATAACATAAACATGTTTATGTTAGACTGACAGTTATGGATGTACAGACTTCAGCACTGATACTCAACCCTGTGCATATTTAGTGAGATATAAGCTTAATTTTGCTCAATGCCACTGGCTTTCCATGATCTGTTAGCATTTATGTATTATTGTGATTGAGGGACTCTGGAAAAGAAAACTCTGGGATAGACAAAAGTGTCAATTTTGTTTCAGCATAACTCTTCAAACTCAGATTGAATTCCAGGAGAAATCCAGAAATTCAAGAAGTCAAGGAATAGTTTGTAGGAATTTCTTCCTTAACTAAATGTGTTAGAAAGTTCAAAGGACTTTGAGGTATGAATAGGGAACTGTCAGTCTGTAAAACAAAGTTTTGAAGAATAAAATTACAACAATTTCATTATGTAATATATATAATAAACTTGAGTAAACTTTTTGGTTACTGAGACAAAATATAAAATCATAATACTGATACAACTAAGACTGTAAGTCTGATTTAGACACAGAAATGAATATAGTGAAAATATATAGATTTGGGTGAAGCTGTAGAGTAATGACTTAAAATAGATTAAAATAGCTAGCAAGATCATTTATCTAAGCTTCACAATATGCTTTTGCACTTTCCCAAATAATTAGCCCATTCCTAAGTTTAGTTCTGTTTGTCAAATGGCTATTATATAGGATAGCATGCCTTTTTTTATATGAATCAGTTCTGAGGAGGGTGGTGTTTTGAGTCCATGTGTGTGTATGTGTTTTTTCCTCAGAAAAAAAAATTCCCAGAAGAAAAGTTTGAAAAGAAAGCTAAAAGTTTACTTGTTAAATATAGAACATTGACATATATTTTGAATGAGAAAACTCTGAGAGCAGCTATAAGCTTTCAAGTTGAGTGGTCTAGTTTTCTTTGGTTCTGACATTTTGCCAGCAGCTGTAGTTGACATCCTCAGAGGCAAGGTAAGCTGGTTTGTGGTGTACTTCTTGGCAGCCCAACAGGTAACTGAATTGGGTTGACTGAGATCCTGTATTTGTATTTGATTGATATGGACCAGCTTTGCTCAATTTAAATACAAGAGAACAAGGATTTCTTAAGTCATACACAATGGGAATTCTGGGAATTGCAATCTCAGGGTCTCAGAGATGCCAGATTAAAGAAGGCTGCTTTGTGCAGATATCACCAATCCAAAATGTGACCATTTTATGACCTTTGGATTCATAGTTTACATTTTTTGTCACTATAATATGTGCATATTACACACATACATGTCATTGAAGCAGGCATTATGAAAGCTTGTTATAAATAAATCTGTTGGTTTTAAAGTTATTACTAGACGTTGTTCATCATCAACATCATAATTTTAGCCATTGTCTATCCACTGCAGAATGAAGGCCTCTTCCACATGTTTCCAACTAATACCATCCTTGAGCTTTCTTTTGCCAACTGGGCCTGCAATACTTGCTGAGGATGTTATTTATACAATTGTTGGATATTTGGACTTAAAGTCAAGTCAGACTTTATTAGTACAATTCTGAACTGCTTGGATTACAGTTCAGTAAGCACAATTTAGACAAGAAACAAGACTTTAACTCATGGGTAAAGTATGTGGCTTTTAGTGCAGCAAGTATAAGAATCAATTCTTGGCACCATTTGTTAAAATGGAGATCTAGTACCAGGTGAATGTTGATGAGGAAAACAGCCTTGTTGAAAATCCTGCCACTGGCATAGATGAATTCCCTTCCATTACTGTATTGAATTCTGTTCCTCTCCTCCTTTTGTTCTGCTGGCACAAACCAAGCAGACTTTGGATACTTTGAAGCCTAATATTAGAAGTCACACTCAAAAAAAGACAGGATTGTTCCACACATATTCTCTTCTGTTTCACCAATGACCAGCCAATGAAAATGCACCTTGCCTAGAACTGCTACTTGCTATATGATCCTCCTGAAACCAATTTCATCTTGCATATTCTTCCTTAGGCAAAATGTTTGGGAACTGTGAAGAAAAAGTCAATTGTATTTCTTCACTGAAAGGAAAAAAAAACATCTTGGAGAAATTTCTCAAGATACAATCAATCAGATTGACCTGGAGAAGAAAAAACAATGGTCTTTATACTTAGAACAACACATTTAGATCTTCCATGATCTGTTGCAAGTTATTTAGAATGAAAGGGAATGTAGAAAGCCATGGGAACATAACGGCTTCGAAATATCTGGACCAGGCAGCAAATAGCCATGTTACTAAGTAGCTGTCCATCACAATCACTAGGCAACACAACAGTCAGAGAATGAGGAGGCTGTAAAAAAAATTTTCAGGAACGGAATGGCCCTGGAACATTTTAGCTCTAGAACACAACAACTATCAACATTTTTGCTGGAGATTGCAGTGGTTTTGAACTATTTGGAATGTGGGTCACAACATATGTGCAAAATTGTGGCTGTAGAGCACAATGGCAGGAGACATTATGGAAACAGCACAATATTACAAACTATAGTACAAAGAGTGACCAAGCCAAGGAAGCAAACTGGTACCACTACCCCACATTAGGAATATAATCTGAGGACCAGTGTCTATTCTTCCACATCTCACATTCAAATTGTGTAATTGTGGAATAAAATTGGACTTCTCTATATAGTTACCAGGAGCCAAGACTGAATCAAGGAATAATTTTTAAAATAAATTGTGCATCTATCTCAGATCTCCAGCGAACACCAAAAATCCAGAACATTTTACAGAAAGTGACTGAGTATTAACACTAATTTCAAGGAATAGTCACCTTGCTTCCTGATTTGTGTTTTCTTTCTTCTTTCTTTCTTTCTTTCTTTTTTTCTTTCTTTCTTTCTTTCTTTCTTTCTTTCTTTCTTTCTTTCTTTCTTTCTTTCTTTCTTTCTTTCTAGAATTCAACACAACCCTGGAGTGATTAAAAAAGAGAGTCATTTGGATATAAAATAAACTGTAAAACTGCTATAGAATATGTTTGAAAATCAATAATTATTGCCGCAAGTGATGGGATTACCCATGCTGATCTTTACTAGTTGAGTGCTCAAGAGGACATGTCACCAATCCTTTGCTGCAGCGCTGCAACTAGGAACCCTTCGGACCTGAGAGAGAAGAATAAAAGTGTGCTTTTATGCTGATTGGGCTGGCCACGAGTGATGACATTGCTACATTCCTTCTAGAACCAACAAATACAGGTGATATGCCAGCAAGCAGGAAAAAAACAACCAATTTTCCCAAGTGAAAAAATATTTTATTTAGAGACTCTTACCTAATGTACCAGGAGAAATAGGTTATCACATGCTAATGCAGGAAGATACTTTCTAGATTAGTGTATAGCTAACTAAGCATCTAGCTATGTAAGAACCCATTTCTATATAGAAATAAATGGTAATATTTAATAGTTCTAGTGGGGTATCTGGATGGGGCTACCAGCTTTAGTATGCCCTGCTCTCCTAATTTTTTTATTTTTTTGAATGATTACTGCAAAGAATGAAAATGTTCACCGCAATAATCCTCTCTTTTTACTCTATGCATTTTTAGGAGAACTGGGTCTTATAGGAGCTTTCCACATCTTCTCCAGTCAATGAGATCTGCTCTTTCTGAATCAACCAGTGTGCTATCCCAATGAGGGAAGGCTTGCACTAGATGAACTCCTGCAGGAATTGTCTTCCATGTCTCCACTGATGGCCCCTGCCAATTGGCCTTGCCTTCAGGAATAACATAAGAGAAGTAAGATTCTTTCAGCTTAATTCCATTTTGCATCAAGTAGCCTACCCCAGCAGGTATGAATTCAGCTTCCAGATCAAATGTAATTCCTCAATAAGAAAGCTAATAGGCTGAGCAAATGGATTCCTTGGTACAAGAGAAAGGATTGTTTTCAGGAAAGCCATATAGATCCTGCATAGATAGTTGACCATTAAATTCCAGGCAAGGCTCTCAAGGAATGTTGATTAATGCAAACACATAAAACAAGATCTAATATCAATAGCTGTGAATTTGTAGATTTCTTCTTTCTGAAATAAAACGTGGATTTCTATTTTCTGAAATAAAAATCCTTTCCAGAACCTAAAACACATGGAACATTGCCTTTAACAAGTAGCCCTTAACAAATTTAAAATTCCTAAGGAAGGAATCTTAAAAATACCTGGAGAGACAATTCAATCCATTCTTTCCATAGCCTTCAGGAAGTCTTCCAGGCATCAGTATTCTCCAAGTGTACCTTTGCTTTTTCTATCAGAACTTTCTTTGTTAATCACTGCAGTTTACATGGCATCCTTCATCCAATGATGTGGCAGCAGTTTACAAACAATCCTTATTAATGGGACTGTGCATCTCACCACTGCTTTGAAGTACATCTCATTAATCATGGAGTGACAGGTAAATGGAGGCAGCAGGATGAGACAGAGTGTAAAATGGCTTTCAGATGCCCAGGCATTTTGATGGAGTTGCCGTTTGCTTACTTAGTGTGCCAGCAGTATCTCATCTTGCATTCCACTATGTCCCTCCACTTCCTTTCTTCTATAAAATAGGCCTAGTGAAGTAAACTGTTATTTCTGTAAGAATTAAGAGGGAAAAAAACAGATAATTGGATGACATATTATTTCTCAAAGAGAAATAATGAAATACAGGAGGAGAAAATACATCAGAAGACTCAGACTGGATAAAGATCAGGACTTTGCTCCTGCCTTGTTTACTCATCTAGGAAAGTTGTATTCATAAGAACAACTCCCCGTTGGACCTCCAGTCTGAATGCATGGAAGATAATGCTGAGCAGCATTTGTAGTCAAACATATGCCTCAGCCATACTTGAAATACTGTATGTACGGTTGCAATGTCCAAGTCAGCAAAGCACTGGAAACTTCTCCTTCAATTGCAATGGATAAGACTTATTTTCTCTCTTTCCCCTTCAATTGCTTAAGAAGTGTCAAGCCACAACAGCTAGTTGGTGATATTTTACTTAAAGATTTCAGCATACAAAAATTTCTTTCTTTCTTTCTTTCTTTCTTTCTTTCTTTCTTTCTTTCTTTCTTTCCTTCCTTCCTTCCTTCCTTCCTTCCTTCCTTTCTTTCTTCTGTAGGACAGCACCCACCCACCCACCCACCTAGAGAAGGAAATATTTTGGGGGGATATTAAAAAAGCAGAATATTATATTTCCCAAAGGAATACAGTAATAGAGAAAAAAAATCTTAAAAGACAGAACCCAGCCCCCAGAAACCAGCCCCAGTCTCCCCCAAGCAGAAACTCAGAAGCCAGCTTTTACAAATGCAGATTTGATAACCCTGTTCAGAAAGGTTGGAGCCAGGAACCCAGAAGCTGATGCGATTAGAAAGACAAAGACCCCTAAAATCTACATATCCCACCCAAACTCTAAAGACATGACCTTTAGGACATAATAGGATTAACCCACCACTATCAAAATACCAAAAGGACAAACTCAAAAGCTCAGGTCAAAGTTCATGCCACAGGAACAGGAACTCCAAACACAAAGACCCAAGAAGGTATAAAAACCCACCATTCCCAGTTACATGTAGTCAGTTTTCCCAGAGTCACATTTCTGTCTGGCTCTGCTCTTCAATAAATTATAACCTTCTTTCTAAAGCAGTCTCCATTTTGTTTATTCCCGGCTTGGACTGGATCCTGATGAAGATTTTTCTTTCAACCCTTCCTTCCTTCCTTCCTTCCTTCCTTCCTTCCTTCCTTCCTTCCTTCCTTCCTTCCTTCCTTCAGTTTATATAACTGTACATCTCAAATACATGACTTTTGATGTCTAACAATGATTAACAGATAAAACATTATAATAAACCAATAAACATACACCACTGCAACATTAGGAAAAAATGGGGACAAATTATTTCTTTGGGAAATCAACTTCAGAGCTTCAATGCTGTAACTGAAAAGTTTCTGTTTTGCCTCTGCACAGATTGTTAGTATCCAGAAAAACAGTCTTTGAATCCTTCCCCGCTTTCCATCGGGATGTCTCTGGCAACCTTCTCCAACCAGGTACACTCCAAATGTGTTGTATATGAAGTCCCAGAATCCAAGGGTTAATGTTCCAACACCTGGGGAACACTGATCCATAAACTTTTAATGTGTGGTAAGTTGATATTGTATGGTGAATAATTTTATTCTCAGTTTAATTCACTTCACAAATGCATCCCAGACAACAATTAGCTTGTTTGTCAAGGTTAGTTTCTGGTGTGCATGTGAGCATTGTTAAAATGTATGAAGAGGGGAAACCAAGAACAAACACCCTGAAAAATTAAAAACTGTGGACAAAGTTCAGATCCAATGTTGTCTATCTATCATTTAGCAACTTAAATAATGGCACACTAGAGAAATCAAGTTCTGTAATACACTGGTTATATATTTATTTCATCATTGAGTATAATGTTTTTCAGATGGCTTCCAAAGTTGGATTTTGAAAGGAAGATTTCAAAATCATGGCTGACCTTCAGATATAGAACATTTCAGAAGCATCCCTGGGTGTGATTGGGTAGGAAAAATGCAAGATGAGTGGTAATAAGCCCATTGTCATGGTTCCGACAGATGAAACTCTTCAAAAGAACTTTGAGGCATTGTTTACCTTAAAGAATCTTTTATTCGAGAAACAAAGTATCGGCACTACATAGTTGAAACCAAAAACTAAATTCCCCTCCCCTGGACACAAAGTAACAAAGCACAATTCCCTTCTCCAATAAACAGTCATAAATCACATTCTCCAATTAGCTTGAAGCATGGGCTTTCTCCCCAGCTCTCCAGCACACCAAAACTCTATCAACTCTGGGCCCAATAACCTTGAATTCCCATGACTGAGTTATTATTGTTATAACTAGCTGGACTCTCATCCACATCCCCCCCCCCCCAGCATCAACTAACTCTAAAAGCAATAGAGGAAAATGGCTGCAATTCCATCTGTTGTCAAGCAGGAACATCCAATGTTAGCAGCATTGACACCTATGTTCTTGCAGATACAACATCATGCATAATATGATACACGTTTATGATCTAGTTATTCTGTAGAGCTATCTCATTTTGCTTGTGTAAGGGTGTGAAAATCATGCACAAATGTGTACATAATTTATATTTTGACATTCCACATTTTTCTTAGCCGAGTTCTGCTCCTTGACCCATCCATCGATCCACTGATCCAGCCAGCCAGCCAGCCCAAAACTGGGTATGATAAACCTACATAAGTATTCATACATCTTCATTTTTCTTTGTTTTACAGATTGAACTTGTCCCTGTTTATGATCATTTTGTATACAGCTTTCACAATTACATGCTGTTTTGTATATTCTTTCCTGAGGATAAATGCTGTTTTCTCCAAACTTCTGTGCAAAAGAATGATGGACAGCAGGAGTTCTGTTTGCTTCTACCATTTATTTCAGATAATCAATATAGCTTTTTTTCCTTCTTTCTGTTTTTGTTTTTGCTGCTTTCCTCAATCTGTAGTAAATTTCTTTTATATTCCTAACTTGTGCTGATGCTGCATCTCATAGCATCAATTTCTACATAATATTGTGGTGGGTGAGGGCAAGGGAACATATGACCTTGAGACTGATTTACATAAGATTTATTGTACGATAAACTTTGCTGGTTCTCTTTCTTTGCTACTTATGCAGGTGGCAATGTGGGACTCCTGTTCTCAATAGAAAACAAAATAACCAATAGTTCATAGGTCAGCCACCAAACAAGGTATTCAGTCCCATTCCTCTGGCAAAGACAACGTGAAGGTAATTGATTTTCACTGTTGTGTCTAATGATGGCTACCATCTAGGTTTACATGACAGGAGCTGAAATTAGTAGGCACCAGCTTCAGCAGCTGCTCGCAATCACTTGCCTGGTTCCACAGCCAATGTGAGATAGTTAATCAAAGAGAATATTCTAAGCTCTGCTATTTGGCATACTCCTCTTGTTTATTAATATGTCTCCTTGATCTCATTATTTCATTTAAAAGTAGAGGGAGCTATACTGCACTAAAATCAATGAATTGAATATATATTGTATAGAGATGGAGGAGGGGACCAAATTCATCCCTCGGGGCTGGAAGGAAAGGTTCAGTAAAAGTTGCCACCATCACATACAAAACAGGAGAAAAACACCCCCAGGGGAAACTTTTGTTTTGTTAAACACTTTACTCAATATGAGGGGGTCAGACTTGCAATATATCAGCAATATGTTTGCCCGCAGATTTTATTAACCTATTAAATCAGCAAGATAGAAAAACTGCTTTGCTCTCTTTAATTTAAAACAGTAAAACTAAATAATAAAATTGCAACTTCATAATCTAGCTTTATGTTAAGGGACATGGGTGTTTCATTCCACTTTAAGCATTAATCCTCTTGATATTAATGCAGTATTGTGTTTATAAACTTACATTTAAATCAGTGCTCTCCATTGGGATTGGTTGTCTGGGCAGGATAATGGGAGGATCCAAAATTCTGAGCCTGTTGAAGTCAAAAAGGGAGAAGATACAGAATGCCTGGGAAAACAAAAATGTATGAAAAGAGGGAGTTTAGTTTGCCATTCAGGTATCTATGATAATATCTCCTTAAATAGTTTTTTAGAATATGGTGGATCATCCTTCCCTTTCCAAACTCAGTCAGTTTATTTCAGTAGATGGAAAAGTGAAAGTGGTATTTTGTTCTTGCACTAAAAGACCTCCACCCTTATTATTTTGTAATAGGAAGGAAGGAAAGAAGGAAGGAAGGAAGGAAGGAAGGAAGGAGAAAAAAAGAGAAAGAGAAAGGAAGAAAGAAAGAAAGAAAGAAAGAAAGAAAGAAAGAAAGAAAGAAAGAAAGAAAGAAAGAAAGAAAGAAAGAAGCAAGGTGACTATTAGTGTTAATACTCAATCACTTTCTACAAGATACACTGGATTTTTCATGTTTACTGGAGATCTGAGATGCACAATTTATTTTTAAAATTATTCTTTGAGTCAGTCTTGACTCTTGGTGACTATATAAAGAAATCCAGTTTTACTTCACAACTACACAATTTGAGAGGGGGGGGGAAGGAAGGAAGGAAGGAAGAAAGAGAAAGAAAGAAAGAAAGAAAGAAAGAAAGAAAGAAAGAAAGAAAGAAAGAAAGAAAGAAAAGAGACTGTGTTTGTGAAACTAGGAGAAGGGGATGGATGAAATAATCTACTTGAAGGTGGAAATTATGAAAACATACAGAAAAAAAGATGCAAATGCAGAATGCAAGAAAGACTAAAAGGCATGTCAGGAAACATGACTTGGTGTCATTCAGATGGTTTTCTAGAAATCTGCAATGTATCAACTGGTTCAGTTCATAGGCCAGTATCGAATGGTGAAGAAAGAAGAGATAACATCTTATGGTACATTCTAAATAAATGGAGCCTGTAGAGGAAATATTATCCTATTGGGTATCACAAAAGGAAGGAAATAACACAAGGGATTTTGAAAAAGTGAAAAAGAGCCATTCAGAAACCAAGAATAGCAAGAACGGTTACAAAAAGTTATATTTGTTTAAAACATGTGATATAAGCAAGTCCATAAATAAGTAAACATGAGATAAGCATGAATCTAAAAGCACAATTGATTTATTTATGATGGTATACAATGATTATTGAGGGATAAAGTTTTTTCGGGGAGGTAATGGCAAAAGTGGGGAATTTATCTTGGGGGGGAGAAACAAAAGGCAAAGAAAAAAATATGTAGCATGAAAGTAAAAATATTGCAGGAAGACAAATACAAGGCATGTATAAAAACGTTTTGTTAAAAGGTAGATTAATTGCCTAACAGAATGAATGGAAAGTGAATGGACAGAAAGATGAGGTGAAAAATCTTAGAACAGAGTGCAAAAGTATTATGTTACATAGAAGTGTATTGAGCTGTGCAAATTAAAATGAATATGCGTGGAGGATAGAACATTTTGCATGAATATGATGTAGAACTGAAGATTGGTAGGCAAATGCAATAAAAATGCTACATGGTATAAAACAGTCATATAAATAAATCTTATTGGATAGTTCAGCAAAGATCAGGGAGTAAGCCAAGGAAATGAGATAAGTCATGTGTAGAGGAGCAGTACATGGGAGCACAGTGGCCTAGCGGTTAAAAGGCTGGACTTGTTGACTGGAAGCACTGACCAATGGGGTGAGCTCCCGTTACTTGCCCCAGCTCCTGCCAACCTAGTAGTTCAAAAGCATACAAATGCAAGTAGATAAATATACTTCGTTAGAAAGGCAAGAGCATGCCATGCACCTTGGTGTATAGTCATGCTGGCTGCATGGCCACGGAAGTGTCTTCAGACAACATTGGCTCCTTTAGCTAGGAAACAGAGATGAGCGCTGCCTCCTGGAATCAGACACCACTGGACAGGGGGAAACTTTATCTTTATCTTTTAGAGGAGCACTGATATGATCTTGGAGAAAATATGCAGCAACCTTTATTAAAGTACGAACGTAGCCCAGGAAAGCAAGGAGGCACAAAGAAGAAACCATAAATTACCTCACCTTGATAGCTTGACTCGCTTTGATATAAGATGAAGGGAAGAGGAAACATTTCAAGAGCCTATTCTTATAGCCTGTATCAATGAAGTTCTAGTATTCCTTGTTTCCTGACCTGGCCTATCTGAAAGGACTGATACTGTGGCTGCTTAATGCATTCATGGATATATCTACAGAAAATGATTGTTGTGACAATGCTGTTGTCTAGGTTGGGGATGTGGGGATGTGTAATTTGTATGCAGATCATGTCATTTGTTGGCTGATAACTCAAATGATTTGCAATGAATATTACATGCAATGAGCAATAAGAATTTGAAAGGTAATATGTCAAAGACCCAGTTTAACAGGGAAAATAGAATGACGAAAGATAAAGTATGTCAACATAGTAAAATATTAGAACAGGAGATGAATATTTGTATCTTGGTAGAATGTTTACCAAAAATGGATACATTTTAAAGATGTGCAGATGCTGATAAAAAGATAGTGGGTGGTCAGCTGAAGGAATAAATGTTTGCCCAAAGAAATGAAAATTGCTGTAGATAAAGATGTGCTTCCGCCTATTTTGTTACATGGAAAGGAGAATAAGGCATGTCAGGAGAAACTTAAATGTAAATGGAATGCAGTAGGAAGGAGTCATTGAAGAAGTGTGCACATAGTAAAACAAGGAGAGATACGCGCAAGAATGAATGTGGGATGAAAATATATCGATTGGATAGAAAAATATAATAAGTGACCAGAACAAAAGCAGGACATTGAAGTACTTTGGTCATATAGAGAGAATAAATGAAGATTGAATCATAGAATGGAGAGATTGAAAGATAGAAAATTTTGAGAGGAAAAGAAAGAGCAAGAAAGTTCTATCTGTATGGAGTGGATATAGAAAAGAGCTGAGATGTTTAAAGAAGAAAAAAAAATGTGGTAGGCAAGGATAGAAACCTAAGAAGAGACACAGTGAATGTTAATGGGGTAAAATTATTTAATTAGATACCCTTCTCATTTTTCTTATCTCCTGCATTTATTTCCTTTTGCTTACTACTAAGTATTTTTTTCTGTACTTTGCACAACATTCCTTACCCAGAAGGGATATAACATAATGGATATGCATATGAATTCAATCTCCCTTATTCCTCAACATGAAAATCAGTGGGGAAAAACTCAAAACATAATTGCAATTGTTAAGAAAAGTAGGATAAAGTTGCAAAGTGCTTTTTAAATGAAGAGTCCTATGCATGTGGCATACAGAGTAATTAAAATATGCCTAGAAATGGGCAGATTTGTTTTTGCTTTTGTTGTTACAAAGTGGATAAATATGACAAAGATTCATCTTTGTGTATTTTCTTCCTTGGGACTTAGAATGGTAGTGGCCAATTTCTCATTGAGAAAGGTGAGAATTTACCAAGCGCTTTGCTAATTGAAACACAAATGCAGAATGCTGAAAAGGTCACAATGTATATAGTACAGAATTATCTTTCTGCAATGCATCACACATTTCATTTCAGAGCCGGATATTTTAATTAAATTGACATATAGCAAAAGGTTTTGCTTTAAAAAAGGGGGGGAGGAGAAAAAAGACGAGAGAAAACAGACTGTAGCAAAAATAAAATAATAAAACAAAAAATAACATGCAATTTATTTTAAATCAGGAGTCAGCAATGTGAGGATCAGAGCTGACCACAATTGCTGAAATTATTGCATAAACTCTAAAACATTTATTTTTAAAAAGTCAGGAAATGCCCAATTCCCACCAAAAATCTCTTGAGAATATAAAATAAGTTATTTTCCACCATGCATATTAGACATCTCTGCTCACCTTTCTCGCTAACATTTTAAGGATGATCCTCTGATTTGGCATAATGTCTTACACTGGGATCAAAATTAGTCAGAGTGCAGATAAATGCAGATGATCCTAGAGGTTGGTGCTAACCAAAGTGACAAATTAGCTTCTTATTAAAAGAATAATTCAAAATGTGGGGCAAGAAAATAGATCCTGATGATGGGATTAAAGAGAACTTTGGTACCCCTGTTTTCTGTTCTGCTAGAGTTCTGCTTCATGGCAAGAAGAAGCCATTTTTGTGTGTGCAGGAATGAATTTGCCATGATAAAAGGAACTGCTAACTCCATGTGCTTCCAGACAAATTTGTTTCATGCAATTGTTCCCCTTCGCTCACAGAACTGTATAGAACTTTCAGAAGATGTTTTTAATCATTTCTAACTGCAGCTCCCCATGTTTTTTCCATTCCTCCTCCTCCTCTTTGGAATATATGAAATAGCTTGAGGAAGTCTTTTTATTGGTAGTGCAAATAATTCTTTATCTGGAAGCATCACACCATCATCCTGGATATCGAATGGTCTTTCCTGGAGTGAAGCATGGGGACATAGTGGATAGTTTAAAAAAGAAATTTGATTTTGCTAATTTCCAATACCTGAAATTTGAAACATTGCCATTTGACTTTAGTGTCAAAATGTTGAGCTCCGATTTTGACACTATAATTGTGGAATGTCATAAATGAAAGCTGAAAGTTTAGTAGTTAATACTAGAAAAGTTAATAAGGGGGTTCTCTTTCAAATATCATTTTGTCAGATAGCAGAGCAGAGGAAGAAAGGATTCTCATGATAACACAGCTATATTTTGTTTATCCTCAGCTATATATCCTGAATGAAAGCCAGAGGAGTGAAGAGTACATCAGTAAAATGGCACCCAGAGATGAGCTGCTATTGTATTCAACCATCCAACAGACATATAGGTGGTGCCTGAGGCAGCAGCAGACATGGGAGGAAGATCAAAATCTTGCGTGGGATGTAACATCAACAGACAGCTGAGATAGCAGACATTGGGAAAACCTACTGGTGACTGGATTAAAAGAGAGCACTGAGGCACCAATTATAGCACCACAAAAACAGGCACAAAGCACCAGATCCACAGATACAAAGGGACCTTCCTCCAGAGTAGACAGGACCTAAAGTGTAGACTATGCAGAGGCTTCAGCAACAGTCCAACACATAGGGGCAGATAGGAACAGCATACATTGAAAAGCACAATCAAGGTGTTAGAATTGTGTATAAGAACTTCTGCACAGAATATGGGCGAGACCCTCCCAAGTCCAGGTGGGAGATTCCACAGAAGGTCATGGAGAATAAGAAAGCTAAGATCCTGTGGGACTTCTAGTAGACCCAGACACTCAGGCAGGAACTGGCCAATCCATCAGATATTATGGTAGTAGACAAGGACCAGAAAACAGCAGTGGAAGTAGATGTAATGGTTCCAAGGGGACAACAACTTCAGCTGAGAAGCTGGAGAAGTACCAGGACCTGAAGGAGGAACTGGAGAAGATGTGGGAAGTCAAGGCCAAAGCAGTCCCAGTGATGATAGGAGCACTCGAGGCTGTGACTCCTAAGCTAGGAGAGTGATTCCAACAAATCCAAGGAACAACATCACAGCTCTCTGTCAAGAAGAATGCAGTGGTAAGGATAGCTAAGATACTATGCAGAATCCTCAAACTCCCAGGCCTCTGATAGAGGATCAGAGAATGGGGAAGAGACAGGTCACTTGTTAAAGGTAAGAAGGATTTAAAAAAAAAAAATAGAGAAGAACTGTTGCCTGAGTTTGTTTCTTCCCTCTTCTACTCCTTTCCTTTTTCTCTTTTGTTTTGTTAGTAGAGTAGGGGCTGTAGGGGCTTTATCTATCCCCATCTCTATCACTATCATTTCTTTCCATCCTCTTAAACATTAAATCCTATTGCCCTGTCAGGACAAATACACAGAGGTGTTGACCAATCTATGTTAAAATGTCTTCACTGAATTCCATTGCATTTTGAGCAGCTCAGGATTTTGTGGGCAATTACTCGCCTCCTCTGCTTTCCAGTAGGAAAAGCTGCATTTTCACAATAATACATACCAGGTTTTTAAAAGATCAAATTTGACTTTGCTTGTTCTCATTTTTTTCAACAACAATTCCATCTATTGCCACATCAATATGTGACTTAAAAAAAAATCCACAGGGGCCCTCATGCAATTTTTAATATGCATTTCTCCAAAAGTATCAATCCCCATCTGCATGTTTTCAAGTATACGCCTTTTGTTAGAAAAATATACTCTAATGTAATAAACATAATTTTGTGCACATTTTCCCTTAATACATTGATTTTGGACTACCTTTCTTTGAGTTCTGAATCATACCAGACCATTTTTTTTAAATGTGCAGAAGCTTGTATTCTGGCTTGCAAGCAGATTCAGAAAGTGTGATTTCTTTGTGTTAAAATGACTTTTCTCATTTTATGACTTAATAAGAGAAATATATGGAGGGAACGCTTTCATTCTCTCTCCTGCTTTTATTTTGTACTTATGGGATTATTGTCAAAGAAATGCAGGAGTTTATCTCCTTTTTGGAAATCCCATGAGTGAAAGATGCCAATTCTTCCCCTCAAGTGGTAATTTAGGAGCATAAAAAAATCAAATATCCAAGTCCCTCACACATTCACACATCTAATTTGTGATGTTACCATCTGTTTCCATGTAATGCTAAAATCTATGGATGCTTTTGTTGCTAGCTGTTTCTGAAGCAGGATTATTTTCACGTAAGTGATGGCTTGCATTAAATTTCATGGCCTGTCAAATAAAAAGCACTCCCTGCATCAAATTTTCTATTTCCTCTCTCTCCAATTCTTGCATTCTGGTCTTGCCAGTCAGGAAAAACAAAATTTTGATGAAAAGTTGAATTTAAGGGTAGTGGGTGGTGATGGCAGGGAAGGATAGCCAAGGACTGAAAGGTAGTAGGAGATTTTAAATGAAGTGGAGAAATCAAGAAGGTAGTGTTTTAGGTGAAGAATAAAGCAATTTGTATACATTATTAGATTGTTTTTATTATATTATTATTGTTGTTGTTAGCTTTTTAGCCCATTTTAGATCTATTTGTATCTATCTATCTATCTATCTATCTACTATCTATCTATCTATCTATCTATTTCAAGGGGGCAAATATGTTGATTTCTCCCATATATTCTTTTTCCCACAACAATAATCCTTTGAGGTGGGTTGGGCTGTGAAAGAATGTCTAAGCCAAAGTCACCCAGCCAGCCTTCATGTTGAAGACAGTACTAGAACTCACCGTTCCCTGGTTTCTAGGCCAGAACCTTAACCACTACACCACACTGACTCCATACATGCCACAGATCCAAATATGTACTGACTTCAAGTCAGTTTTTGATTCCTGACATTTGCTTGGATGAGTCCATGCAATTTTCTTGGCAAATGTTTTCAGAAATAGCTTGTCCTTGCCTCCTTCCCAGAGCTGAGAGAAAGTGACTGGCCCAAGGGTTACCCATATGGTTTGGTTCCTAAGGAGGGGCTACAACTGAGTCTCTCATGATCTTGCCTGGTGCTTTAACTACTATCCCAAACTGGCTCTTACTCAAGTTCAAATCAGAAATTGAAATAACTTGTGATAAAACTGGGAAAGCCTTTTGTCTGAAACTAGAGAGCTAGCTAAAGCAATTATTATTTATTATTTATTTAGCGTATAATGATGTCACATTAGCCAGGAAACTACAATGATAAAGTAGTTATTTGGCTACCTAAGACTATTAGCCCATTCAGTTCATGCTTATGCACTAGCCATGGTGCACCACAAGGGACGTGCTAGCTCAGCACTAGAAAGAAAGATGAACGGCATCCTGCAGCACCATCCAGGACTTTCTCCCTCCACCAAAGTTGCCTCACAAACAAGTGTTGTATCTGGGAAGGTCCAGAGCCGGCAGGGTTCTGACTATCCACACAAAGTGCCAGCTCATCTTCCCATTGATGTGGTCCCTATTTATATACTCGCATAGAACATGCTTTTGAACAGCTAGGTGGGCAGAAGTTGAGGCAAGTGATGGGAGCTCACCCTGTTATGGAGTGCTAGGACTCAAACTGTCAAAGCAAAGTCCATCTCCAGTGTCATTAAACCACTGAGCTACCACATCATTGCTAAACCAATGATCTGATTTGTTAAGGGCAACTTATGATCACAGCTATAATATATCCAGATGATAGTAGAATATTAACCAATTGGGACTGATTTGACAGAGAGATGAAAATGTTTATTCAGACATATTATTAACTTCATTACTGCAGCATAAAGGGTTGTAACCATTGAGTTTATAGAGCTACATTGACACAGTTCTTTGAATTCCTCAGCAAATCCCTAGGAAGAGAAAGTGGGTGAATGGTTTCTTCAAGGAAAAGAAACATTCCCTCACAACTTCTCAAAAATAGGCTTTCCCCATATTACTGAAAAAGTAGTGCTACTGAAAAGAGCCGAGGTGGCGCAGCAGTTAGGGTGCAGTACTGCAGGCCACTTTAGCTGACTGTGTTCAGCAGGTCAGCGGTTCAAATCTCACCGGCTCAAGGTTGACTCAGCCTTCCATCCTTCCGGGGTAAGTAAAATGAGGACCCAGATTGTTGGGGGCAATGTAAATATATATATACATTGCTTACTGGTGTACACCACTTAGAGAGTGCTTGCACTTAAAGCGGTATATAAGTCTCATAAATAAATAAATATTGCAAGAGTTCCTCCATGCTATCTTGAGATGCTGCTAAAATGTAGCAAGCCAGCAAGGCTGAAGGCCATGGGAGGGATGATAGTCCAATGAAAGACAGGAAAGTGCCAAACACAGTCAGTTTCCTCATAATTAAACAAGAATTAAAGCTGATTCTCTGCACATGAGTGTTTCTGCAAATTTCTCATAATCATTTAAAGATTTTCCAATCCAATGAAATTTTTTGTCATCATCAGATTGAATGAGAAATGGTTTGGGGCAGTGCTGGAGATTTTGGCTTTCCTTTTTTTTCCCTTCCATTCAGTTGAATTTGATTCTTTGGGATTGCTTGAACAAGTGCTTGCAGTTTCCTTGGCAAGTTTTTTTCAGAAGTGCCTCCTTTCTAGAGCTGAGGGGGAGTGATTGGCTCAAACTGGTTTTATGCCTAAGCGAGACCAGAACTCATGGCTTCCTGGTTTCTGACGCCCTATCCATTACTGTGTAAGTCCAAATGCTGAGACATTTGTACTATTTAAGCAAAAAAACACATTCCTCATCTTTTGTAGAATTTAGGTTTAATAGATGAGAATATTGGTAGCTCAAGGTTGAAATGTGGAGTCTTCACTGCTCTCTGAGCTTGGCTGTTTGCCTGCAGACTTTTTATTACCCAACTAGATAACGTCATCAGTGCTCATACACTCAACATCAATCATGATGTTACCTAGTCGGATAATGAAAAATCTGAAAGCACACAAGTAAGCTCATTGATTACCACAATTTAGGTTTATGACACAATAATACACTAATTTGAATCCCCAGTAGTAGAATGAGATGTATGGCTGTTGGATTTCAGTAACATGGCTGTTGGCCATCCCTTGACTGAGGGCCTGTAGGACATATGCAGTAACCTGTCATCAAGGGAAAATGGATTAAGTGAGCCTATTTCAAGCAGACATGCAATTATTCTAAAATATGTTGGAATTCATGCAGCTTTAGGATAGTGGTGAAGCTGAGCCCTGAGATTAGGTAGAAAGGATTAGTTTTAGTCTGAATATTAATGATTCCTATATATAGTTCTGAAAATTATAATGTTCATAATTTGCTATTGGTAATGCAGTTTTAGTCATCTCATATATTTTATAGCTTAAACTGCTTCTCTGCAGTGGTAGGATTTTTTTAAAAATAGTTATCTTACACATCTATTAATATTTATCAAGACCTTATATTTTATGTTGCACCTTTCCTTTGTGCAATATTAAAATTTAATATGATTAGACATTTGTGATAGTAATGCTAATATTTTAGTCATTCTTTACACTTTATTGATGAAGTTACCAGCTGTAAATTTTGCTGGCTGTAAATTTTGTACTTTTTGTATTATCTTGTACTGCTCTATGATTGAAAATAAAGGAAGTGTTATTTATTATTAACAACCTGCATATATTGAGACACCCAACTAAGTAGGATCAGTTCTGGTTAGGGCCTGGAGGGAAGACTTCTAGTGAATCCCAGGGTTTTCATTTAAATTGGGAAGGCAAAAAAATTTCCAAAGAAGGAAGTGGCAAACACTTTTGTACTGTTGCCAAAAAAATGACATGGACGTCTCCATGAAGGTATTAGAAGTTGAGACTGATTCGAAGGAGCCTTTACCTTATACCGTAATTGTAATATCATGAATTTGCCTTCTAATGCAAACTTATTTAATATTTAATACAAAAGAGAGAACTTTTATAAGTTAAATCAAGCATGATGCATGGAAAGGAGCCAATGTACTGTAATGGTTCAGGTGCTGGAGGTGGACCAAGGGAAACTGAATGCACAGCCCCCTCGACCATGGAGCTCATTGGTTGACTGTAGGCCAATAATTCTCTCAACACAATGTATCTTCATTGTTATTGTGAGGATAAAATTAGGGAGGCTCCTCCCAAGTAAGTTGCCTTCAAAGAAAAGATGGGCTGTAAATGCAACAAGTAAATAAGTTAGATAAATTTTAAAAGGCAATCCCTTGAAATTCTGAATATATAAGTGTGTGTTTATGTACAGCAACTAACTCTTCTTTTTTAATTGGATCATGTACCACATACACTGAATATTGATGGGTTTTGTGGCATTCTACCTCACTGGGAAGATCCATCATTAGTTATATAAGAAACAAAAAAAATGTTTCGATTAAGGGTTGAATCCACTGAGGCTGGGTAATATGCATGATATGCTTTCTTCTCTAATATGAAGAAAAAAGTTGTACTTAAATCTCAGTTCTTCTTGTATAGATTTTATTAGTTTTTATAGTGTTGGGGATAAGGTGGGGTCAGGATTAGGGTCAGGATTTGGGTTAGGGTTAGGGTTTGTATTTGGGTTAGGGTTAGGGTTCGGATTTGGGTTAGGGTTAGGGTTAGGGTTCAGATTTGGGTTAGGGTTAGGGTTAGGGTTAGGGTTGGGGTTGGGGTTGGGGTTGAGGTTAGTGTTTTTCCAAATTACATTTTCAATATTTAGCAAACAACATAATGTCTGGGTACATGTATTTAATTAACAATAATAGATATAGTTAATTATCATAAACAATATGTTAATTCATCACTCAATAGCCTTCTTCTTACTAATATATATTCAAATTTACATATCATATTCTTTTCTCTCTGACTCGTTTTTCTAGCCATTGATAAAAATTATCCCAACAATTCTTGCTGCCATTAATATGTGTAGTATTAGATATCTGCAATCTTTCTCATAACTAGTTCTTTTATAGAACGTTTCAGTCTTCCATATTGCTCAACAGTGCAGAGGGTTGCAAATATTGTGAAGGGTTTTGTTTTTCAATGCAACTTTGAGATCACTGTGCTCTTCCAACATGATTGAGAGTTGACATCTCTGTTTCCTGGGTAAAAAAATAACCCTTTTCAGATCCACCTGTGAATATCTATGCAGTTAAAAGAATATCCTTGCTATTCTTTGGATGCAAGATGACATTTGAATAGACTGAGATAAAATAATGAAGGTTTGAAATAATTGCTTACCACATAAATTTAAAAAAACTTCTACAGCTGTTTTGGCATTCCACAATAGTTCAGATTCTTCTAATATTTTGACTTGAATTGTGTAAAACATAAAAATATTTATGACACAAAGATACACTAGCCTCTCCCCAACCTGGTTCTTTCCAGATATTTTGAAATTCATCTCTCATTTTGTCTGACCGTTGATCATGCTGGCATAAGCTGACAAGAGCAAAGTTTCAAATACTGCAGAACATCATGCTAAAGCAACCTGCAATACTCTTTCTAAAACAATAAATTGTGTCACAGCTGTTGCTTTTTCTCATATATGCAAGAACATTTCTCACTTTCTTACATTCATACATCCCTACCTTTTTTTCCACAATAGAAATCACAGCAATATTTAGGGTGTTCCTTGGTGATCTCCTTTTCAAACATCGGGGAGACCTAGAACTTTGTAACTTCAGCAACTCTGCTATTTCATGTGCATTTACATCATTTACATTTTACTTGCTTCCATAACTCTTCCAAAACTCTTTGTCATGGTTCTGATAGATCAGTGGTTCTCAACCTGTGGGTCGGGACCCCATTTGGGGTCGAACGACCATTTCACGGGGGTCGCCAAACAAGGCTGTCCGCCATTTTTTCCCGTTTTCTTTAGCTGTGCTACTCCCCCTTATTCTATTGGCTTTTGAAAGCCAATAGAATAGGCTCTCTTGAATAGAGTATAATTCTATTGGCTTTCAAAAGCCAATAGGAATTATCCAGGCTGTCTCTGCCCTGCTGAGCCTGCCAAAAGTCCCATTCTGCAAACGGTGCTGCACCAGTTGTGTAGTCCTCGACTTACGACCAGTTGAGTAGTCCTCAACTTATGACCGGTTGGGGGTCGTGGCATTAAAAAGGTTGAGAACCACTGTGATAGGTAGAACCAAATAAATCAGAACTCCGAGGCTTGACTCTTCCTCAAAGAACATGTTTATTGAATATAAAATATCAGCACGGTCAAAAATGAAACCAAGTCTGAAATTCCCTCCAAAGAGTTACCCTATTACAAAGTAAAAGTTCCCACCTCAGGGCCATGCAATAGCTATGCTACCCAATAAAGTAGTTTGGCGGGCTTTCTAACAAAACACCCAAACCTCTTCTCCCCAGTGAGAGAATGACCTTGGTTCCCATAGGACACAATATTGTTTAAACTAACAGAGATACTCCACCACCACCCCTCTCTTTCATGTGGCAACCTAAAACAAGCAAGATGGCTGCAGCCAGGTTCATTGTAGAGTTGATACTCTTTTTTCTTCTTAAAAAAAAATAGTGGCCATACAGTGGCTCATTATTTCCAGGCTTTTGGATAAATCAGTAAAATTAATCAGGTGGCAAAGTTTCATTGTAGGAATTCGACTAAACAAGAGATTCATCACACTTCAGTGGGAAAATGTCAAAAATAAAGGTATGTCTATTATTTCTGGAATGAGACAAAAAGAGCAAGACTGTTAATGGAAATCCTTCAAAACATTTTGGCATTAGATTAAAAAATTGGGTTTTTTTAGAATACTCTTCCAATACATTGATATTTGATGTAGTAATGGATGTATCAAATTGATTGGAACAGTAAGATTGCTCTGGAATATCTTGAGGGCGCTGTTTGAGTGGTCAAAAGGTTTTCCTTTGCTGTAAAATGGTAACCAATGTTTTAAAAAAACAGTTTTAAAAAGGGAAAGAATGCTAGAGATGTCTGGAAATTTTGGAATGTGCTGTGATCAGAGGTGGGAATGGGATGGGGTGGGGTGGGAGGAGAGGTGAAAGAAGAGGGGGGAGGAGGAGGAGAGGAATACCTGTTCAATGTTTGTAAATTTATGAGAAAAATCTGAGGGAAGGAGAGGGAAGCTTCTATTAGCAAATGAGTGGAGATGAAAATGCTGTACTAGACTCTTGGACATGTGAACCCACTCTCAGCTATGAAAATTCTCTCAGTGATCTTGGTGTGTCATTATTTCTCATCTTAATTTATAGAAAGGAAGTCTGGGAACAAGTTCTGAGGGTAAAATTATACGAAGAATTGCTATGGGAACCTCTTTTGGATTGTTAGGGCAGTAGTCGGATTCAGCCAGTTTGCACCACTTCGGCAGAAACGGTAGCTAATTTTTTGTTGCCCAGGCCTTCCGGAAGTGGCATCCACGCAGATAATCAGTTGTTCACATATTTGAATCTCACCACTGTGTTAGGGTCCCAATCTAACAAAAAGATAAATAAATAAAAAACCTGACTCTGTTTTAAAATAAAATAAATAAAATAAAATAATCCACTAAAGACTGGGAAACTTCTTCCCTCTCCTTACAACTATACCAATAAAGTTTTAAGTACATCTATCTTTATGCCCCAAATTCTTTCAGACTGACATGAATGAGTTTAATGTTACATTTGAAATACAGGAAGCAGTTCATGCAAAATGCCACCATGCTGAATAGAAGATTTTGTGTGCATCACTTCCATGTCATGTATTCCTTGCATTAATGTTATGCTTCTTCTGCAAAAAAGTAAGTTAAGTGTAGCACTTCTGCTATGGTACTATGTTTCTTACATCTTGTTGAAGTCAGGTAATAGTGACTTAATACATCTGATCTCCATACTCCCCAAACCATAAGGACATGGTTATTTAGTTATTTAGTGAATGAAATTTTCTGGATCATAAATTAAGACAGAAATTACATACAAAATGGGAAAGAAGAATCAATGGCTTAAAACTAAGACATATAAAATATGTTGCAACACCTCTAAGCTCTTTAAAAAATGTGGATTATAAACTTAGGCAGCTCAAAGGGTTACTGTACAAATTAGCTCTGGTTTTCAAGATATGAAAGGCAAGTGCAGGTCAAAATTATGAATTCCTGGAGGCATAAAAGTTGATATCTGCAGCGTACATACTAGTTAAGTTAATAACCTAATAATTTCTCCAGGTAACAAGAACATTTGACTTTCTGCAAATAAAGATGTGGGGAGGAAAATTGGGTTTTCTAAATCTTACGAGGAGGAATGCCATTCAGACAACTACATGAAGGCCTGAAATTTTTAAAACAAGCATTCTGAAAGAAAAAACAGTTTCATCTAGATAAATATGAAACAATCAGCTTGATATTCTGTCCATCATCCAGTGTGAAGATCTGACTAAGTGGCTTGCTTGTAAAGATTGTGACCCAATATACAAACAATAAAAAACAGTAACACCCCCTTGCCCCAAGCACAATCAATCAAATAATCCATTTGATGGGCTCCATCCCACTCTGAATTCCCCAGGCCTGTTGGCACAACCAGGTCTTCAGAGCCTTGTGAAAGAGTGTCAAAATGGGGGCCAGTCTAATTTCCTTATATTCCTAAAGGCAGTGTTATATTTGGTGATCGGTGAGGCATCGATGAGGCAACAGGTGCAACAACAACTCTTTATTTAAGATTTAAACAGAAGCCTGGATAACTGCCGCTCCACCCCTATTTATATACTCAGCAACAAGGCGGCAGTCAATAGGATTCAAGTATTAGATCCTGCTTTAAACACAAGTTAACGAGCATGTAGACAGAAAGTCTGGCACTTAACTGACAAAGTCTTATGACCATTTTTTCAATAGAACCAAGTAATTCACATCAATACATTACAGGTAGATTTCAGGTTAACATCCCATGGGAAAATATAGGGCACAGCAACCACCTTGCCCAGTTTTTTTCTAATAAAAATCCCTCCAATTGGCAAAAGAAATGGAATTTATGCATGGAAAAGGAGAATGGATATATTGGTAACAAAATTAAGCAGGATTAAGGTGTCACCATATCACAGGTTATTGCAGCCATGCTGCACAAATAGGGAAGCTTGGATATTGAAAGGCACAACCCTTCCTTCTGGGACACATAATTTTGGCAAAATCACCAAATAATCTCTCCTCTCCCCCCCCTTTGTGTATTTGTTTGTGTTCTGATGATAGCTGAAATGAAGTACATTTTTAGTCATTTTAACAGGCAGGGAAATGCTGGTGGAAGTTTAATCAATACCTATATTTCTGTTAAATCCTTTGGGCCCCTGCAGTTTCTTTCACATTGTTAATTAGGCTGATCAGAGCAAGCTGTTTGCTGAATGCAACAAAACCTTTTTTTTAGTTTGTTGAGAATGGAAGGAACCAACAGGAAATGATGCATAATAACAAGTTTATTTTAGATCATTTCTGTTCCCTCTGAACTGATGGCTCTTGGAAATCTAATTGAAGAAGTAAGTTACTTCATAAGTAACCATCTTCCAATATCTCAGGGGTTGCTATAAAGAATAGAATAGAATAGAGCTGGAAGGGACCTTGGAGATCTTCTAGTCCAGCCCCCTGCTCGAGCAGGAGAACCTATACTATTTCAGACAAGTGACTGTCCAGTCTCCTCTTAAAAACCTCCAGTGATGGAGCATCCATGATTTCTGAAAGCAAGCTGTTCCACTGGTTAATTGTCCTCACTGTTAGGAACTTTCTCCTTAATTCCAGGTTGCTTCTTTTTTTGATCAATTTCCAACCATTGTTTCTTGTCCTGCCCTCTAGTGCTTTGGAGAATAATTTGACCCCCTCTTCTTTGAGGCAGCTCCTCAAATACTGGAATACTGCCATCATGTCACCCCTGTTTCTTCTTTTCTTTAGACTAGCCAAATCCAAGTCCTGCAGCTATTCTTCGTATGTTTTAGTCTCCAGGCCTTGGATCATCTTAGTTGCTCTTCTCTGAACTTTTTCCAAGGTCTCAACATCTTTTTTGTAGCATGGTGACCAAAATTGGCTGCAGTATTCCAAGTGTGGTCTTACTAGGGTTTTATAAAGCCGCACTAATACTTTGTGTGATCTTGATTCTATGCCTCTATTTATACAATCCAGGATTATATTAGCTTTTTTGGCTGCTGTTGCGCACTGCTGGCTCATAGTCAAGTGATCGTCCACTAGGACTCCAAGGTCCCTCTCACAGTTACTGTTTTTGAGCCAGGTGTTGCCTAATCTGTACTTGTACCTTTGATTTTTCCTGCCTAAGTGTAAAATTTTGTTTTTCTCCACATTAAAATTCTTTTTGTTGAATAGGACCCGTTGTTCAAGTTTGTCAAGATCTTTTTGTATCCTGAGCTTGTCTTCTGGGGTGTTGGCTATTCCTGCCAGTTTAGTGTCATCTGTAAATTTGATGAGTTCCCCTTCTATTCCCTCTTCTAAGTCATTAATGAAGATATTGAAGAGAACTGGGCCTAAGACAGAGCCTTGTGGTACCCCACTGCTTACTTCTCTCCATGTGGATGTAGTACCATTGAGGACTACTCGTATGGTTTGTCAGCCATCTGATGGCGTTGTTGTCTATCCCATCTTTTTCTAGCTTACTAAGCAGCAGGTTGTGATCTACTTTGTCAGCCTTACTGAAGTCTAAGTATACTACGTCCACTGCGTTTCGCTTGTCTACTAATTTAGTCACATTATCAAAGAATGAAATAAGATTGGTTTGACATGATTTGTTTTTGACAAACTTGTGCTGGCTACTGGTTATAACCTTGTTTGCTTCTAGTTGTTCACAAATCTATTTTTTGATTATCTTTTCCAGGATCTTCCCAGGTACTGATGTTAGACTGACTGGTCTGTAGTTTCCTGGCTCCGTTTCTTTTCCCCCTTTGTTGAAGAGGGGAACAACATCAGCCCTTTTCCAATCCTCAGGTACTTTCCCAGTGCTCCAGGATTTTTGAAAGATATGGTACAATGGATCTGAGATAACATCTGCCAGCTCCTTCAAAACTCCAGGGTGTAATCTGTCGGGTCCGGTGATTTATATTCGTCAAGGTTGGATAGGTGCTCTCTTAGACTTTTTGGGATGTGGCTTTCTAGTTCCAAAACACCTGGAAAAAGTCATTTACATAGCTGTCTACTGTGAATGAATATAGCTTGATCTTTGGAAAAGAAAGGTTGCATAACTCGTACACTCTGTGTAAAAAAAAAATACTTTTGTGAGAATTCTGGGACTTTAAGCCCACACATCTTAAACCTATCAAGTTTGAGAAACATTGATATAAATGCATTAAGAAAGGACTAAGGATGGTTCAAGACCTTTTTTTTTTTTTGCCTGAAGCCAAGAAAATGTTCCCCATTTCATGTGCAAAAGCTGAATAAAGTGGCTGTAAAATCTTTCTACAACCACTGTGAGGTGCAGGGGGTTCTGTTCTACCCAGGGCTTTTCAACTGGTGGTACGCGTACCACTTGTGGTACATTAATGAGTGGCAGGTAGTATACAGCCCTGCCTAGCCAAGTGTAGTGGGGGAGGGAAAGAGCCAGCACAGGCAAGGACTTGCAGTGAGAGAGTCCTCGAGCTGCAAAGGCCCCAGGCTCACTTCTGGCTCACCCTCCCCCATGAGAAAGGAGGAGGGGGGTGGAGACAGGAGAGCCTATAAAAGGAGGCAGTTTGGGCAGGAAAGGGAGAGAAAAAAAAGCAACAGCCTTGGGAGGAGGCAGAGTCAGCTGCACCAAAGGGGGAGGGGGAGGGGAGGGGGAGGGTGGGATGAGAGGAGATCAAGCAGGCTGGCCATGAGCCCATCTACAACTGCTATGGCAGCCATCTGTGCTGGCAGCAGCAAACAGGCAACAAATGCAGTGGGGGGAGGGGTCGCCCCCCAAGAGGAATGAAAAAAGGCAGCAATGGCTGGAGGTGAGGCACGAGGAGGGAAGGAGATGGAGAGTGGAAGGATTCTTATGTGCTTTTGTGACTTTGAAGTTCTGGGATTTGTGCAATGAGAGCTTTGTGTTCTTAAGGAGTGTTTGGAATTTCTATTTGGCTGATGGCTGATGTCTCGTGTTAACTTCTATTGCTCTGCTGTTGTTAGCTGTAAGTTTTGCTGCAAGGGATTTTGAAGTATTTTTCTCCTGAATGGATTTTGCCTGTAGCATTCCTTTACCTATGAATGGAGCCATTTGGGGAGGTTGCCTTAGCTGGCAGCCAGTACTTACATTTTTTTTTTTCTTCCTTAAGTGCCGGCTGCGCTCCTTACTTTCCTGTCTAGCCAGGAGCTAATTCTTAAAGGGGAATGTGCCTTTTTAAGCTAGTTCACTCAGCAGCTTGTCTCTGGAGGCCTTTCCTTGTTTGATCAATATATGGAAGAGGGAAAATATGGGGGGGAGGGTTCAAATTCTTCCTTCAGAAGGAGATGGAAATGAGAAAAAGGGAGGCAGGGAAAGGAGGGAGGAAAGGAAGCCCCGCCTTAGCACTTGGCCACCAGCAGCTCTGCCATTGACTTTGCTTGTCAAAAGGTTGCAGAAGAGGATCACATGACCCTGGAACACTGTGACCATTATAAATATGAATCAGTTGCCAAGCATCCAAATATAAATCACATGACCCTGGGCATGCTGCAATGATCGTAAGTGTGAAAAATGGTCATAAGTCATTTCACTTAACGACCATGTTATTAACTACTGCAGTGATTCACTTAACAACCATGGCACGAAAGGTCATAAAATGGGACAAAATTCACTTAACAAATGTCTCGCTTAGCAATACAAATTTGGGGCTCCATTGTGGTTGTAAACTGAGGACTCTCTGTATATGCTACCATAATCAGTTTAGTTCTTGATGGTTTCCATGAAATGAAAAAAATAATTTTAAAACATCCCCAGTAAGCATAAAAGTAAAAATAGATGAAAGTATGAGCAGCTCTGCAAATCTAAATAAACACATAAAGAATCCAAATAATAAAATAAAAGTTGTCCTGGTCTCATTAGAATGCTTATTAAAAGAAGCTCAGCCTTCAGCATCTACTTAAATGAAATCAGGGAGGAGGCCAATCTGACTGTGACTGGAACAGTTTTCCAGAACGTTCCACAGCTATCAAAAAGCAGCAGCCCTGAGCCTCACCGCCTTTTACTTCTCCAGAATAGAGAACTAGGAGGAGCAGTCCTTGGGTTAAGAATGCACTCCACTCCTAATTCAGCCTTTAACCCAAATCTGTATGTAAGTCAGAACTCATACTTTACAAATGGACTGCCTGTTACTAAAAATGGTTGTCCTTCCTTGAACCACAGAACTACTGAAGCCACGCAAGGCTTTCAGGAACTGCTGAAAACCGCTGAAAACAGGCTGTGTATTAAAAATGTGCGGCTTCAGCGGTTCCTGAAAGTATTTCATGGCTTCAGCAGTGTTGGCTTGAGGAAGGAGAATGCCATCCATCATTTTTAATAATCGACAGCCCATTCACATCTAGGAGCTGTCCTTAAGTTGGATGCTCTTAACCCAGAGACTGCCTGTAACTAAGATGATACAGTAGGTGGGCCAGGTCTGACTACAAAAAGTGGCTTTGTAAGGATTATATCAGCCAAAATCAACACTGTAAATTACATGGGTAACAACTGTAGCATTTAGCAATAGCATTTAGACTTATCTACTGTCCCATAGTGCTTTACAGTGCTCTCTGGGTGGTTTATAATGTAAGCATTAGTTGTATATTGCCCTCAACAATCCAGGTCCTCATTTTACTGACCTCAGAAGGATGGAAGGCTGAGTCAACCTTGAGCCGATCAGGATTGAACTCCTGGCTGTGGGCAGAGTTAGCATGCAATTCTGCAGTTAAACCATTGTATCACCAGGGCTAGATATAATCCTCTCCCACCAGTTTCTGGACTGGCTGTAACTTCTGGGGCATCCTTAAAGCAGCTCCATGTAAACTTGCATTGCAGTAGTGTAACCAGATAGTTACGAGGGTATAAGTTACTATTGTGAGGTCCATAGGTCTCACTTCCATCTTCACCCATCCTACCTCTATATCTACTGCCTGAAGTGATTGCCTCCTTCTGCCTGGTAAAGGGCTGTAAAGACTTTAAGGAATCTAGACAGTCTTCTCCAGGTTACACATCTGATGAAAAGTAGAAGCCTCCAGTAGAAAATGTGAAAATAGTTATTTAAGTGGATAGTCTTCAACTATGAGCGAGTTAACAATAATTCCTAGCTAAAGTCACATTTGAAACAGGAATCCAGAGGCAAACATCTCAGTATCACTTCTCAGTCTCCTGAGCCATCTGGTCAATTTGATGGATTTACTTGCCCATTTCCCAGAAATTAGAAATTCTTCCACTAGAGACTGGAGGAAAACAATCAAAGCAGCTTCTCTGTTTTCTTCCCCACCCTAGGGGCAAAAGTATTATGTAGCTTTATTCTCTTTGATAAAGGGAAACATTTGATTAATTTTGACAAACATTTCTCAGTCATTACAGTAACATCAATAATAATAATAACAGCAGCAGCAGCACAAGTACTTCCTCTAAACAATTTGCAAATCATTAAGAGAGGAAGACATTCTGCAGAAAAGGAAAATCCCCTTTGGGAAAAATGACAGCAAATTTTCAGCGGCTATTTCAGTTTGTAATTTTCAGCACGTGACTATAAGATCAGAGAGAATTTCAAGAGATGCAGCTTGCCTTGTTCCAAGATCACTCATCCTTTGCTAATTTGTCCCATGGCAGAGAGTGCAGTACCTTTAGAAACATCTTAAACAGATTAAAATTGTATTTTGGAATGAGTTCATCTTGAGCTTTATGAGCTGCAAAAATGCAAGTTAATTGGAAGTGTACTATTAACTGGAGACATAAAGAAAGAAGCTGAGTGAAAAGGCAGGAAAAAAGCAAGAACCTTAAGCACCAATTTATATACAATGTAATCACTTTTCTCTTTGATTCATTACATATGTTGTCTTTTGCTCGGCAACATCAATAAATAGTGGGGAACACACATCCTTCCCTGCTCCTTGCATACATTTTGTCATAATGTGTTTAAGTAACCCGATATGAGTTGAGCATCTGAAATTAAGTTATAACACTTCTGCAAAATTTAACAAAACAAAAGTCATTTTGAAACTGAGTCAAGGTGGTGTTACACTTTCAACTGGTGTATGTGTGAATGTCAGGGAATAGGTAATGTCAAGAAATAGGCATCATGGAACAACAAGGCAACAATGCTATGACGTAAATCAGTTGCCCTTAGTGGGATTTATTAAGTCAATACATGGCATGCTGCCAATAGCCAATCTGTTGTCTAGACCACAGTCATTAAACCATTAAGCCCAACACTGCCTAACATACTATTAATGGCTTAAGAGTAGTTGGTGCATTTCCTAAGCATTTGATGGTTTCTTCTTGGGTTATATGAGAAATTACAATTTGGTAATAACTTTTAGAGGGGACTTCCAAGACCACGTCTCAATCTAGTTTTGCAATCAAGAAAGACTTAAGACAAATGAGTACCCACAAAGAAGTCGTCTCTTGAGCAGAATCTCAAGCCAGAGTTTCACAAAGGTGACTTGATCTGAGGCAAAGTACATATAAATGAAGACATGATCTAACTATGGCTATTTCCTTCTCTCTTATCATATTTCAACCCTTTCTGCCATGAATTTCTAGCCCCCAAACATCAGCTGCAGGGCAAATTCCAGTAGACCCTTGATTTCAAGCAGTCGTCCTTCCTTCGTTGGTTATGAGCAATTAGCTAATAAGCGACCATTTTGAAAACATATTTGTGCCCTTGCAGCTGGTGGAAGGCAGAGAACTTTCCTTCATACAGGTAGTCCTTGACTTATGACCACAACTGAGCCCAAAATTTATATCGCTAAATGAGATAATTGTGAAGTGAGTTTTGCCCCATTTCATGATACAATTGTTAAGTGAATCTGGCTTCCCCCTTGACTTTGCTTGTCAAAAAGTTCACAAAAGGCGATCATATGACATAGGGACACTGAAACCCTAATAAATATGAACCAATTGCCAAGCACCCAAATTTTATCACGTGACCACAGGGATGCCACAATGATTGTAAATGTAAAAAGTGGTATGATAAGTCACTTTTTTACAGTGCTGTTATAATTTTGAACAGTTTACAAAATTAATGGTTATAAGTTGAGGATTGCACTGTTTAGAAACTATATTATTGGGCTTGGGGCAGGAGGAGGAGGAGGAGGAGGAGGAGAAAGAAGAGGAGATGGCTTTTTTTTTTCCAGAGATTTTGAATGGAGATGAAACAATAAATTGTTAACCTTGTTATAGGCAGAGTTATAAATATTTTGTGGTAACTATGTGAAGTTTGTCTGCTGTAGCTGCTTTCATTTTTATTTTTATTTTTCAGCATGAAAGATTTACGAATCATCTCTGTTTCCTATCATAAACTAGTTGGGCTCCTTATGGATTTTCCAAATGGTTGAGCCGAATTCTGTAGAGCTGTTACCAAATTGCCTTAGATTATATGCTGTTGAAAATACCATTTTCTTTCTTGAGGTTATTAGTAGCCTCACAATGCTTTAACTCTCCCCTTCTGTTTACTAATGATAGAGTTTGATTCCTAGCCAAGCTGGAATCAATAGTGGGAAAGGCTTCTCAAGCAGATTCCAACAGGTGGAAAACAATTTCACTTCTCACATGTAGTGAACAAAAGAATGTTATTTATGGGTGCTTGGAGTACACTTCACTTGCCAATAGTATGGAGACAGCTTAAATTTTAATCTGAACTAACGAGCTCTCAGAAATAAATACAGGCAGTCCTCGACTTACAACAGTTCCTTTAGTGACCATTCAAAGTTGCAACGGCACTGAAAAAAATGACTTATGGCCGTTTTTCATGACAGTTGTAGCATCCCCATGGTCATGTGATTAAAATTTGGATGCTTGGCAACTGGTTCATATTTATAATGGTTGCAGTGTCCCGGGGTGACATGAACAACTTTTATGACCTTCTGACAAGCAAAGCCAGTTGTTACTAATTTAACAACTACAATGATTCATTTAACAACTGTGGCTAGAAAGGTCATGAAATGGGGCACAACTCACTTAACAAATGCAGGGCTTTTTTTGTCATAGAACGCCCAGAATGGAGTTCCGGCACCTTTTTTGGATGGAACCTTGTAGGGTAGGCAAGGCGGGTTGTATGACATGTGTGAGTTCCGGCACCCTTTTTTTTTTTTTTACAAAAAAAGCGCTGAACAAATGTCTCACTTAACAACATTGTGGTTTTAAGTGGAGGACTACCTGCAAACTTTATGCAGTTGCAGGCTGAAAACTGGAGACTCACGGATACATGCTGAATATGTGATGAGGTGATTAAACGGTAAAAAACAGGGGACTGAGTTCTAATCCTACCATAGGTATAAATCCAGTTGGGTGACTTTGGGGCAATCACTTTTTCTCAGCCCTAGGAAGAAAGCAATATGGAATCCAACTATTTAAAGGGAAATGTAGGGATATAGACAGTGGTGGGATTCATCCAGTTCGCACCACGTTGGCAGAACCGGTAGCTAATTTTTTGTTGCCCAGACCCAGAATGGACTTCCAGAAGCGGCATCCACACAGAGAACCGGTTGTTCACATATTTGAATCCCACCACTGTATACTACTTCCTGATATTTCCTATTTTCCAGTACCCCCTCTATTTTTGTTACTTAGCAAAACAACTCTTAAGGCCTTGCTTAAGATACTGAGGTTAAGGGAGGTTTAACTGCATATAGTGCAGTTTCCAAAGAGAACCTAAATGTTTATGGACACCACCAAAGAATAGAGGCCTAAAAAGGGAAGACATTAGAAATCAAATAACATTTTAAACTTTCAGTTTATATTCATTCTGCCAGCACAAAAACAAGCACTCTCAAAGGGATAAGATTTGTAGGAAAACAGTATTCCCCCCCCCCCAGAGAAATCTTTTGGGGAATATTAAAAGCAGAATATTATATTTCCCCAAAGGAATAATGGAGAAGATCTTAAAAGGCAGAAAACACCCCTACACCCAGGTCTCTCTGCCCCAAGCAGAGGCCAAATCTATTTGCAGATTTGATAATCCCATTCAGAAAGACTCAGGTCCCATTCATGAGCAAATACTACCAGGCAAAAGCCCATTCAAGACAAAATATTTTGAAATCCCTTGCAGCAAAACTGATAGCTAACAACAGCAGAGTGATAGAATTAGAACCAGCAACCCCTCACCCATCCAACACAGGACATAGCCATCAGCCACAGCCCCAGGGAAGCAGGACATGACCTTTAGGACATAATAGAATTAACCCACCACTATCAGAATACTAAAAGGGCACACTGAACCTCAGGTCAAAGTTCATGCCACAGGAACAACTCCAAACACAAAAGCCCAAGAAGGTATAAAAACTCACCACTCCCAGCTACAGGTGGTCAGCTTTCCCAGAGCCACATTTCTTTCTGGCTCTGCCCTTCTTTCTAAAGCAGTCTCCATTTTGTTTATTCCTGGCTTGGGCTGGACCCTGATGAAGATTTTTCTTTCAACAGATCCAACTCAATCTATGCCTGATCTGCATCAGTATCACATTCATATTGTCTTCCCTCACAGTTCAGTTTCTTCTTTCATTTATTAAATTTACTGTATATGTTGCCCATCTTGCACTTTGAGATAACTCTGGGCAGCTTCTTTTTTTTAAGAACACTCATATTTTTTATACTTTAAAGTTCAGCTGCTTATATTTCTCCAAAGTATGGAGTTTTATATACGGCTTTCCTTAACATGTGCTCAGATTAATTTTTAAAACAGTTTCCAAATACAGAATACTTTCATATATACATATTTGACTACATGACTTTTCAGCCAAGAAATAAAGTTGCTGGACTCCTTAAGTCAGGGTCCCTGACATTGCCAGCAATCAGGCCTTGCAAACAAGTGAAGCCCCATCTGTGGGAGGCAGGCAGCATGCAAAACCACACACCCCTCTGCTCTGTAGAAAAATATTTCTCCATGGAACCGGTCTCTGGTTCCTAAAAGATTGGGCTGTCCTAAATAATATATGTGTTTTGGTATTTCCACACGACTTTGCTTAACCAAAAGTCCACAATAGAGTTCTTCACATCTCTGCTGAAAGGTAGAACTGGAAAATAGGAACAGGGGATGATCTCCAGGAGGGGAAGAAATCCAGAGAATATATCTGGATATTTGCCGGTTATTTTCCTCATTTCTTTCTAACACACACACACACACACACACACACACAGAGAGAGAGAGAGAGAGAGAGAGAGAGAGAGAGAGAGAGAATTCTTTGTTTTTTCAAGGAAAACTCTAATATGAAGATGAGCTCCCTTTCATAGTCCTAATTGCAATTGTCTTCAGATATAACATATACAGGTTTAGCATTACTGGTGCATCCTTTAAGAAAATGGGTCACTTTGGAGTGCACCTCCTTGAACTGCCCAGATACCCCCTTTTTCTCTCGCAGCTAACTTATGGGAGAGTAATTCCATTCAGTCAGTTTGCAGCTTTGCAATAGGAAAAAGCAAGTAAAAATCAGACATAACGTTATCATTCTTTCTCCTTTTGTTTCTCCTTTTTCTCCTTCCTGTTTTAACTCCTCCCTGGTGCTTACATCCCATCAGTAATTCCCATCTCCTGATCTCACTATACCTTTTGATTTTGTTACTTTACACCTCCCTTTGATTTTTTCTTTCCATCCATACTTTCTTCTTTTCGCTCTGTACTACTCATTCCTAATGGACTGCAGAAAAATCCTACTGTAACCTCCACCTTTTCATTAACTCCTACAGCTGCCTCATCCCCAGTGAGTCAAAGCATTAATCATATTTAACTGCAACTTTTTATCCCCTTCTTTTCCATTCTTTCCTGTTTCCACTGCTGAAAGAAACACCTTTTCTCCTTTACATTACTCATCAAGAGACGATATAATTATTATAAATCAATTTCTAACTGAAAATAGCAAAACAACCTGATTGTCACTGAGAAAAGAGACTAGAACACAATTGCAGCAACAAACATCCAGTGCTTGGGGGGGGGGGAATAGAAGGGGCTGCATTTCCCCAGCAGCTTATGAAATAAGCAGAGAATGGTAAGCTTTCTCAATTCCACAACTTTGAAGTTCTTCATTTACAGCAGTGAAATTGGATTACAAAAGCAGAGCAGCAGTTGTTTTTTCAGAAGTTAAGGTGGTATGAGCTCTCAAGTTGTTTTCACTCTCAAATAAGACTTTAGGTAGAAAGCAGCAAACAAAGCCTATCAGCCAGGGAACAATTCAGCCAAGCAATTAACCATGAGCCTACTCAATTTCACCAGCCCATTGACTGCTGCAATTAAGGACAAGGAAAATGGAGTGAAGGATCTCCTGCCTCTACCCAATTACCAGTGTTCATGCAGCTATCAAACTATCAGTGCCAGATTACCCACCATTAAAAAGGAACATTCTTCTCAGAAAATATCTCTGCAAAACCCAGAGGCCCTTTCAGACTTTATCTGCTCAGGAGAACAGGTAATATGAGTCAAGTATTATATTTATAATGGACCTTCAATGGGGGCCACAGCTCATTGCCTGCATTTACACATTTCACTGAGCCATGGACCATTGTTAATGAACTACTATCGTGATGGGAGTTTCCCATCATGCTCAGTCAAATCCAAGCACATCGCATACAGCTTGATGCAACCCAATGCTCTACAGAAGTATCAGACTACAAAAAACTCATTGACTTCTGTTTTTCATATTGGTAGTTTGAGTAAGTAGGGTTCTGGGGAGATGCAGTGTAACACATCTAGAGGATACCAAACCTAGTGTGATGTATCAAACTAATCACTAAAAATTTCCAGACAGTAAGAAGAATTAACCAGTGGAACAGCTTGCCTTCAGACATTGTGGCTGCTCTAACACTGGAGGCTTTTAAGAAGAGACTGGACAACCATTTGTCTGAAATGGTATAGGGTGTCCTGCTTGAGTAGGGGGTTGGACTAAAAGTCCTCCAAGGTCCCTTCCAACGCTGCTGCTGATGATATCCTCTCAATATAGGATTATTATAATGATCCTAAATTCCAAGTTAGGAAGGAGGTTTTGGAAATGAAACATGATGGCTTGCTTAAGGTGATATATTCAGAATATGTCTGGATTAGGTTTGAGAGCCTGGCTTCTGAGGCTTTGTCTGATGGTGACTGACCAGCAAGGCCTTCAAATTTATACTGGGCTCCAGAGAGATAGTCAAACATTTGTTTGATATCTCCAGTTTCCAGAACACTCCTTCCCAAACTTCACACCTTCTTCCTCATCCCATGGGGTGATTTCACTGACCTGCAACATCAAAGAGGTAACACCGTTCACTTCACAGGCTATGGTTTGCAAGAGATGAGAAGTCAGCCAACATTGATATACCCAGCTACCGTATGTGTTTTATTGAAAAAGAACATGAAAACGCAGCACCCGCTTTGGAGGCTGTGTCTGACAATACAGTCTTTGATTTGGAGAATGAGGTCACTTTTCAGAGATTTTAAAGCATACTTCCAATAAATGAAGCTTAAGATAAATATTATCCTCGAACAGAAAACCATGTAAATATATTTTGTTCTGAAACTTAAAAGCTGATGGGCCTTGAAATTCACCACTAAATGACAGAAATATTCATACTGGTAATTTGCACTTGTGTGCTAAATTTAGAATCCCTCTGTTGTGGCCCAGATTTTCTTGGTTTATCATCTTACCAGCCTCTAAAGAGTTCACTAGTTACCTGTGAATGCCAACACAGATACACAGGAAGGCTGAAGGGCCTAGATAATTAGGTAAACATCTGCACATAGGGAAACCTAGACCGATAATATTCAGCATTTGCATGAAATGATCCAGCAGGATACATCTATGCATGTCAGACAATCCTCTTATCGAGCATTCAGAGAAAGAGAAACAGCTGCAGGTTCTTTTGCTCTATTTTTTTTTTTTTTTTTTTTTGTCTTTCCAAACCTGCAGATCTCCCCATTTGGGGGCTCATAAAGTGAAATGAGATGAACGTATCAAAAACCCATCTACCAAATGGTCTCTCCATCACTGCTATTTGCACTGCTGTGTGTTTACCTTTTTCATGGAGGAAGCCTGCCCATCATGAGCCTAATTAACTCCATACATATTGGTGGGAGGCAGGTGTTTGATGTGAGTATCTGCTTTTCTTTCCAATGAGGAGTGATAGTGCATCTCAGTTTTCTCCACCCCCCCCCCCATCAGCACACAAACACCAAAAAAATCATTTTGGTATTATCTTGGCAGGGGAAGTTCTTTGGAAAATCCAGATGTTTTCAGGATATATTCAGTAGCTAAGGAAAAAGGAAAGGAGAAGATCTGAGTTTAAAGTATGATGCATGTCAATAAGTTAAAAGGAGGTGGATGGGGAGAAATGCACCTGATATAGCTGACAGGAAGAAAAAAAAAATGACTTTAATAATGCTTGCCTCCTGAAAGCAAACCGGAACAGGAATAGTAGAGTTAACAGACACATTATTCACTGCTTGGATTTTTTTCAACTAACTTAGTTTTTGCATTGTGAGATTTATTTATTTTTTACAACCAAAAGCAAAATATCAGCAAGGATTCCAGTGAATTTATTTGCAATTAACTGCATACAGAATTCCAGTCTAAGAATTACAAAGAGTTAACAGAACAATGGGATTGAATTGGGAGGAGGGAGATTAATTCACTGATAGGCCATTTTCCCTACTTTAGCAATTACAGGTAGTCCTCAGCTTATGAACACAGTTGGGACAAGAACTTTTGTCACTGAGCAACGCAGTCATTGTGTGAGCCATACCCATCTTTACAAGCTTTTTGCAATGTTGTTAAGTAAATCACATGGTTATTAAGAAAATCTGCTGTCGCCCATTGACTTTACTTACTTGAAAGCCCCCTGAGAAGGTTGCAAATGTCAATCACATGACCACACAACTTTGCAACTGTCATAAATACATGCTGGTCATCAAGCACACAAATCTGGATCACATGACTGCAAGGACCCTGCAACAGTCATAAGTGCAAGGATTGGTTGTAAGTCACTCTGAATGGTTGTTAAATGACTGGCTGTAACTCAAGGACTACCTCATCCTAGCTTCAATGAAGCCATCTGAGCACAGCACACCAGCCTATGGGACCTAAGCCTCTCCTTTCACCTACCTCTGTCCACAGCATCCAGGAATCAGGAACGTGAGTGAAGCTTCTCCGAGGCAAACCTTTGAAATGGAGAAGCAAGCAGAAGACACAGTGTGCAGATTGAAGACTTTGCATTGCTGATGGATTTTGCTGATCCTAAGTTAAAAGGCCATAGACCAGAGATTGGCAAACTCAGAAAGTGTTGATCTGCAGCTTCGTCTGTGTTTATGTGTGTGTATAAAATAGTTGGTCTGCTTTTTCCTCATTATTGGCCATAGCAGAAGATTTGAAGTTTTAAGAACATGTGAAAGGCTATCTATTGAACATTTCTGCTGTAAGCCAATCATCCGCTGCTCTCCCTACCTTACAGGCTTCTGGATTTAGAGTCCCTCCCCCAGAACTCGATTATATTGCCTCAACATCAGGGCATTTCCATTTTCACCATCTGAAAAGCATTTCCTGCCAGCCCTTTGCTATTACATATATCCTGGGCTCTTAGATGTCTGTGTTTCAGTGAGGTCCTTGTCCAACAAGATCCACTCTGGAGCCATTTGACAGCCCTTTCAGATATTAGTAGGTTTCTTCATGACTGTAAGGAAAAATTACTAGGAAAACCTATTCTGGGAACATAAATGATTATGAAACCCAGCTCAGACCTGGTCTAGGAGAATCCTTTGTTTTCTTTAAGCAGCCAAATATTTTAAAAATGAAACAATAGTAATATGGTTCAAAAAGGACTATACCAGATGAAGTGCAACATCTAATTTTTGGATCCTCGTATGTCTATATAAAAGCCAGCTAGGTAGCAATATCCAGCTGATCTTAACTGATAAGATAACCTTTATTGTCATTTTTTTTTTACTGTGGGCACAACAGCACACATCAAGAATGAAATTTAGTTGCCCGCTCTCAAAGTAAAACACATACATGGCACACACCTAAACATACTATGTACAATATATGTATAGACCCTCATCCTTACATATACATAGCAAATAAATATTAAATACTGTCCATCTTGAATATATAACAGAAGGAGGAAGTTGAGAGTTCACAAGGTTAATGCTATATGGAATGAAACTCTGGCTGAATCTCAGCAAATGGAATGAAAGGCCTCCAGGAATTCCCAGATCATAGGCTGGACTTGGAAATTAAAAAAAAAAAAAAACATTCTCCAACAAGGCAATGGCAAAATCTTTCTATATAGTTGCCAGGAAAATGACATGGATGAATCCCGAAAGTTACCAGGAGCTGAAATCAAATCAAAGGAGTCTTTTTCTTTTACCTGGGCAAAGATATCTTGGCAGTGAGAAAAAAACAAGAACAAAGCTCTTGCTACAGACATACTCTAATGCAGGAGTATCAATCTTGGTAACTTTAAGACCTGTGGACTTCAATTCCCAGAATTCCCCAGCCAGCCAGAAATCTTAAAGTTGCCAAGGTTGGACACCCTTGCTCTGTCTACTGTATTCTAGGATTGCTTTAAAAAAACAAGTTCCAGATACAGTAGCTGTTCCTATTCCTGCAGGGAACAATTCATTCTGTGTATGTTACCTAGAGCAGGGCTTTTCAACCAGTGGTACAGGTACCACCTGTGGTACATTGGCACCTGGCAGGCGGTACGCGACCATACTAGAAAAGTGGTAGTGGGGGAGGGGAATAAACTGAACTGGTGGCAACACCGCACAAGCCTGAGTGAGAGATGGCTGGAGCTGCAGGACTGTCAGGGCTCAGAGGAAGCACCAGGATCAGTGCCAGGCTCCAGCTGGAGCTCGGCGCTGATCCTGGCGTTTCTGCTCAGCCCAGAAGAAGCACCAATCAACTGGAAAACAGCACTAATCCTGGCGCTTCTGCTGAGCTCAGAAGAAGTGCCGATCAGCTGGAATGTTGCAGCATCTCCAGGGTCTTGTGATTTACATTTAGATGTTTGGCAACTGATTCATATTTATGATGGTCACAGTGTCCCAGGGTCATATGAAGTGACCAAAACCTGCTGCAATCACCCAGCAGACAGGGGGAATAAAAACCAAACATCCCCCCACCCCACCCCCACTGCCAATCCTCAACAGAAATGCTCACAACAATGAAAACCTTGGACAGGAGGAAGAGCACCGCTGGGCGGGCAGGCAGGTGTCTTGCTCAGCTGTGGCTTGGGGGGCACTTTTTTCAGTGCCATTGTAACTTCGAACAGTCACTAAGCGAACTATTGTAAGTTGAGGACTACCTGTACTTTATCACTTTTTTCCTTTTTGGGGGGGGTCATCAAGTTTTTAACACTTTGCTAGGCGACTGGTCATACTCGGATGTTGCCATATCCTAAAAGTGGTACGATGGGTGAAAAGGTTGAAAAGCCCTGACCTAGAGTCCATTTTACTTCCTCAGGATCCAAACTTCTTATTCTCATTGGTGACAAGATTCAAAAGAGCTTAAATTTGGCTTGGTCAAATTTTCATAAATCTGAGATCTCCAATGTAATAATAAACCTTCTCCATTTCTGTATCTGTGCACATTACCTCCATTTTCTTGTTTCTGCACTGAATTGCGTATTCTTCCTGTTTCCAAGAGCAAGAGGCAAAACTGAATCCTGGTTTTACTGACAAAAACTTAATTTGTTTCCAAAGGATGGTGAAAAAAATAATGATGTTGAATCATGCTAAATTGGGGGATATGACTTCACGGATCTAATGAGTAATTTCAAGCTGCAACTCTCTGAAAAGTGGCATTTCAAAGCTAAAGATGCCTTCAAGCATTAGCTTCCCGAAAACACATTTGTGGAAATGGCATTAACAGAAAATTGTTTCAGACAATGCTTGGAAGTGTTGCCAAGTGAGACCACAGGTTCTGGGAATCAGCTTCATCTTTCCCAAGCCAAATGTTTTGGTAACTGTTCCTGTGATGGTTAGATAGATGGATGGGTATTACATTACATTCCCAGTCTTGGGATGTCTCGGGATGGCATGAAGATTGTTTTCTGTTTCCCCTTCCCTGTCTTCCCTCCAGCCCCCCCCCCCAGCTCCCTCCCCCCCCATAGATATCTGAAGGGCTCCATGTCCTCCTGTTTCTTTAAAAATCCTTTTCTTTAAAAAAAAATGCCACATTGCAGAATAAAGTCCAGTCTTGAATATATTCTGCATTTCTAATAATATTTCAGGAGCCCATACATTCCCTGACTGGACACATGGAAAATAAGAAAATGATAGGAATGGGAAGCCCAGAAAAAAAAGAGGCAAGCTGAGTTAGTAGAGAATATTGCAGAAATCTGGGAGGAGAGAAAACCCCCACCCCCACCCCATTAGCTTTCTGGTAAATAAGTCATTCATCATTGGCCGTATCTATCATGGTAGCTAAGTTGTGCAAGTTGTTATAGCCTACTCTCAAACTTCCAAATGTGCTCACCAGCCCAACACATCTAGAGATCCATAGAACAGATAGATAGCATCCATCAAACAGCTTTGCCCAGATCTCTTGCCTATTAGACAGCCTTCTCAAGTCTAGACAGCAGAATGGTTAGGAAGTGCCTCAGCTTTTAGATTAATGATGCTTAGATGTTAGCAACAATAGTCCCTCCCTGTTGATTCCCCCCCCCTTTTCTTGAATTAGCTGCCTTCAATTGCATCTCCAATGTGACAGACTTGCAGCTTGCACATCTATTCCATGCCTAGTTTCTTGACATGCGCACACTTACTAGTTCCTTCACTCTTGGTTCCCTTTCAATGGTTTTCTCATTTTTGACCTAGCTCTGTAGTATGTCATGCATTTTTCAGAATGCTGTGCTTTCAGTCTTCCATTGCAGTTTATTCCTTTCAGCCACAGGCCACAGTAATAAAAAGCATCCTGACACAGGAAAAGCCACAAGCTTCTGGAAACCTGTTTAAAAGCAAGTTTTTTTTAACTCAAAACAATCCTTCCTCTTTCCAAAGTGTGAGTTCATAGCACATCAATGATCCATCCTCCACTGTTGTGTGCAGCAACTTACTGGCTTTGCTGCCAAACCAAAGGTTGGATTATAGCTCAGTGAGAACATAGAGGCAGAAAATCCCATCTTTGAATCCATCATTTTCTTTCAAAGATTTAAGTAGGTGAGGCAAAAGGCATTTTCTTGAAATCTTAGAAAGCTGTAATCATCCTACGCGTCTTCCTTAGCCTGAAAGATGTTAAGTTTGTGGGAGGCTGCCAGTAAGTATATGGAGTGGCATTAGGAATGGTTAACCTCTGCTCACTTGAAGAGCGCACCAAGCTTTGCTCTCCTATGTAGGACTGCACTCCAAATGTGGCCCGAGCCAGCATTTGTTTCCTGGTGCAGCTTTGGCATTTTAAAAAGTAAAATTCATGATTTACATTTTTGAAAGATGTAAGACATCCATTTTGTCCTTTAATCTAAACTCAAGATTTAAACAATATTCAAAAGAATAAAAACAGGAGGACAAGGCCTTCACATTTATTTCCATCCCCTTTGGAGGCTCAAGGGATCACAGAAATGACTTTTTTTTTTTGCATCTGAAAATACGTTTTTTGCACCATGGAATACCTTAACACACATTCTAGTACAAAAGAGCTTTACGTATTTCTAGATTGATCATAGTGATGTTTACTTTAGCGTTTCAAGACATTTCCCTTAATATGCTTGGAAATGGGGAATGGAATTGTCCTTATTCACAGGACCAATCATCATCCTATCTGGCATAAGGTTTGAAACACCTCTGATGTACAACTGCCTATACATAGACACTTTCAGGCAACATACCAAAGTGATGTAATAATGAGTCTAGCATAATGGTCCCACCTATCCCCATCCCTTTGCATCTCGGCATTAGGAGAATGGTCTAAAATGTTTTGTGATAAGTGAGTAGAAATCTCATGTTTTGTTGGGATGACAACAGAGGCACTGGTTGTTTGTGTGAAATTTTCCATTGAAAGAGCCCAAACTGTGGAGTTCTTGGTACTCTCTGAGCTTGATTTTTTGCTTACAAATGTTTTATTCCCCGATTAGGTAACATCATCAGTTCTAGGGGTGTGGTGTTTGCTCCCTATTAATATACAGTCATTTGCTCTGTCAGTTTGGGTGGGAATATGGTTTTCTCCTTGGTAGTTCCTTGATTAGGGTATTGTTTTCTGCTTGCTTGATTGTCTGCTCAATAATTAGTTCCCTTGGTAGTTCCTCTATTAAGATATTACTTTCTGCCCGGTTGTTTGTCTGGTGATAATCCCTGCTTATTTGGGTAGAAGATGCTGGAGATGATATATTCTAATCCACAGCCCCACTGGCAGAGCAAGCTACTGTATAGAAATGGGAAGCACACCCCACACCCACTAGCACTGATGATGTTAGTCGGATAATGAAACATCTGCAAGAAAACAATCAAGCTCAGAGATCACCAAGGACTCCACATTTCAACCCTGAACTGCATGTATTTTCTTCTCTTAGAGCCCAACTGTTTCTGAACTGTGATCACTGCAAATAAAGTACCTTCTATTAACAAGGCAGTGGCAACTACACTTGTTTCAATATTATCAAAGTTATTTGCTGAAATGTAAGCTATGTGAAAGTTGCTTACAGTTTTGTACAATGATGTACAATGTACATGAATTAGATATGTGCCAGACCATCTTGAAAGTTATCACTATATACCAGAGTGCTGTTTTCATTATTAGTTACCAAGAGGAATCCATTCTGAATTTGTATCTCTTTTAGCTCAGTTTTAAATTCCAATTTAGCAACAGTTTACTATCTAAAAAGCAACTTGTGCAGGAGAAATATATGCTTAGAGAAGATTATTTTCTGGTGCCTGTTTGGGTCTGGGAGGAATATAATTGCTATTTTTGAAAGTATAATCCTTGAGAATCATTTTGATACACGAATAAAGTTGTAAATAAGCAAATGCAATAGCCTTTTATTTTAAATTGGAATCCATAGAAGTAATATCTTGGCCAGGTATGGCAAACAGCTGCTCACAATCATAAGAGTTTATTATGGAATTGCTAGAAAGAAAATATTGTGACTTGGAAAAGGGTTCCAAAAGTGGCCTGGGGTGATTCGATGGTTTAAGCAGCAATACTGCACCCTTACTTCCTTAGGGAGAATTTCATCAATACTTAATAGGGCTGTGTAAGAGAAGAGCAGGCAGAGTTGATGTGTGTGTGTGGAGTTAAATGCGTCATCAACTTAGAATCCTTATGTTGCCACAAAGTCCAACCTCTCTTGAATTCCCTTAATTTGATATGATGATGATGATGATGATCATGATGATGATGATCATGATCATGATCATGATGCCCTGTCCAATTCTTGGCAATTCAATGGGCCATGTCTCTCCACATTTTCCGATCCTGAACTACTTTTTTGAGTTTTTCTATGCTCTGGTTGATATCAGCTTTGATGATGTCCAGGTACTGTGTTCTTTGGTGGCCTGGTTTCCTTTTACCACTCAGTCTTCCAAACATAATTGCTTTCTCCAGTGAATTACCTCACATGATATGGCCAAAATAAATGAGACGTAGTTTTGTGACTTTGCCTTCCAGTGACACACCTGATGTTACACGCTCCAGTACTTGCTTAGTCACCTTTCCTGTCCAAAGAATGGGCAGGATCCTTCTCCAGCAGCACAGCTCAAACAAGTGCCTGCCACATAATCTTCCTTTGATGATGTGGAGAATTTATTTTTCCGGACTTGCATGGTTTTGGGAAGGCATCAGCTGAGTCTGTGATTGAATTGCAAAGAATGAAACTGGAACTATTTTTGTCTATCATAAGACCATGAAACCTTTGGGATCCCAAAAGCTGTGCAGCTATTGCCTGGTAGGGCTTCCTGGGACTGCACCTACCAGATGGATGTAATATACAACACAAAACTAAGTTCATACCTGAACGCATGCTTAAGGAGACACGGATCTTTCTCTCTTCCTTCCCCCCTCCACATACACATTCATACATGAATTGCTGATTGTATAATCCAGCCAACTAATAAAGTATTAAATTATGCTTAGGGTTAGTTTTGTCAGATTTAGTGGGTTCCTGAGGCTATTTTTGTGATAGGCACAGCTACTTCCTCAGAGGTTTTGATGGAGGGACTAGTGTTGTCTTCACAACTTCTTCCATGGGAGTATTTACCAAAATGTCCTAATCAATTACTTCTTTCTATGGTGTCTAGAATCTGCTCTTCATAGTTTGAGTTTTTTGAAGTCTTCTGAGACAAAGCAAGGCAAGTCATATTCCTAATCCATCACAGTATTCTAAATTCAGTCGGAAGCATTTTATTACACCTAATACTTTTTATACTGAAATGCTTCCAAACAAATGATAAATACATCAGGTATCATGCAACAGTACAAGGTGCACAAATATAAATTAAATTCCAGAGCAGTTTCAACAGTTGCTTTTTATCTTCTTCACTGCTTTTTATCTTCTCCAATTCTCAACATACCAGATGTCATTATATTCTTAGCCAAAATAGACTCAGCTATCTTTTATAGTGATGTGAATCAGAAAATTGAGTCAGCAAATATCAGCAAAATTTGATTTGTTCAATATTTAGTTCCAGATAAATGTTGTGCTAATGATTCCAGGAGGTTAAGGAAAAAAGAAGTATATCAGAGGTCAACAAATTTTCAAACATTGCCTCCCGATTTGGGTGGGGGAGGCAAACCTTAATTTTCACAAAATCATTGAATGTATGCAAATATTGTCAATTTTACCCCTAAATTCACAATATTTTAGCATTCATGTCTGAACCCCTGCAAACTTCAACATCTTATAGGAAGACTTTTGAGAGTTCTACATTCTCACACAAGATGTTGTGAGATTTCATAACACTGCTAACTTACAAGATAGTCTCATGAGAATGTAATAACTTTTACACTTTTAAAAATAAAATAGGTGTGATTTTAGTCGATGGTATCTAAATGTATCAAAGATGCTTAGGCTGACATGGATATTAATTATACCTATGACATAAGCAGCCTGTAAACAGCCTTTTGCTGTTTTTCAGCAAGGAAAGATAAAACCAAGGCACAATAAGATCCTCAAGAGTAACATCATTGGGAACAACAACAAAACAATTAACCTTTTACTTTATCAATACCACCCTTTACCACTTCATTGATTTGAAAACTAAGTCAATTTCCTATTTTGATCCTAGATCCCTAAGCCAAAGAAATCCCTTGAATGTATAGGCTACTTAACAAAAAAATCTTGAAGAGACAATTACAAGCCATTTCCATAATTACAAAAAAAAAAACCTGCACTGAACTTAACATGAAAAACATATTTTCTTTATTGGAGTGTAAATTACATGCAGGAGTTTTGGAATCAAACTTTTTAAATGCAACAGATGATAAAGTAAGCACCATGGACAGCTACCACTTCTCATACAGTATGTAGATGAAGTGTATATTCTAGAAACATTTGTCTAATTCTAGAAAGAATTTGATTATTTAAAGTAGTCAATTAAAATAAGCCAATTTTTAAAGCATGCTACTTAAGTTGAGACAGATGTTTGATGTCTCTACAATTCCTCCACTAGTAGTTCAGCTATATTAACATTCAAGAAGGTTCTAAACTCTTTTTTTCCACCTATGGGGATGAGTTGTTATGCTTTATATTGGATGTTATGACAAGAAGTCAAATTATATTGACACCATCATGGGATCATATTAAACAAGATTCACTCTGGAATCAATCTACTCCCATGTTTAGCTGTGCTTAACTGTGACTCTCAGTCAAGTGAGGTAAAAAAACAGATGCATTTGTACAATGCTAAATTTGGCTAGATAATGCACTGTGGTCCAAGTCTACTTGGTTAATTTGGGGTCAACAAATTGAGCAAACCCAGATACTGAATTAATCGGTCATCAGCAAAGAATTTTAAATGGACCCACAAGGCTAGGACCCTTTCTGCACTCAGTTGACACACTTGCTCCTAATATTACAGGGCACAATTGTGCATGATCCATACCATTTATTTATTTATATTTTACAGGGCATAAGCTGCTACCATCAACCCCCCCCCCCCAAATTCTTTACATTAAATGGTAATAAATATAAGAACAGTGTACTTTCATGTAATCAGTTTGTGCATGTGTATAGGAGTGAATATATTGGTGTATTTTCATGGCATTAAAAACCCTAAATATTTAGAAGTGGATGTTTTCCTGATCTCTGCTTCAAGCTTGTAATGCAATTTTTAAGCTTTGATTTAGAAGCAAGAGGCAGTAAGCATTTTTTTTTGTTGAGGTTGTTGGCAACGACAGTACAAAACTTTAGAAGAAAATGAAAGGGGGATACCCCCCTTAATGCTGCTCCTAATGCTGCTTCATGTAATTTTCTTTGGTCTTGCAGCTAGGTAATTGTAAACCCTAGACCTAATGATTTTACTTGGCTTTTCTGTTGTAGAAAAGAAGCTATTTTATAAGCAAAATTAATAAAATGAGCACTATAATTATGAACATGCCCATCCAGCCAGGAAAGACTACAACAGTGGTGGCAAACCTATGGCACGGGTGCCAGAACCGGCACTCAGAGACCTCTCTGTGGGCACGCGCACCGTCACCCCAGTCCTAGGCCTTCAGCTGGGCTTTATAAAATCTTTTCGCTTTAGGCCTCTGCTGCCATGTGCAAAAAAAAAAAAAAGGTTCAATCAATCAGTCAATTTCAACTTCTCGCAGGGGGAAAAAAAAGATCTCGCAAAGTTGGAATTGATTGATTGAACTTTTTAGTCCCACCCAGTCTGCCATTACCACCGCAGCCACGCCCACCCAATTGGCCACGCCCACCCAATTGGCCACACCCAGCCAATGGACCACACCCACCTGGCATTCAACGATGCATAAGTGGGTTTTGGGTTGCAGTTTGGGCACTTGGTCTCTTAAAGGTTTGCCATCACTGGACTACAGGATCATCTTTAATGGGACCTATCGCACGCATACCAGCCCACCTACTAATGTTCAGTTTTGGCTATCACCATTCTCTTTGCTCTTCAAATGGCCATTTGAAGCCATTCACAGCTGGAGAATCTTGGACTTTGGCCTAGAGTTCAGCCTTTGAAGCTCCACTTAATCTAAAATGGCATAGCACTCCATATTAGGGGCCTTCTAGAAAATGGAACTGGTGAATTTATTACGTAGGGCTATTTTCCATGGCTGTCTCAGCGTTATGGCACAGGCTACCGTTCAAGATTCAGTTTTGTTTTTAGAAAACACTATCCTTTTCCATTGGGCTTTCCTTTCACCAGTTTCCCCCCTTAATTTTAGCTATTTTAATTAATAGTATAGCTGTGTTATTTATTTTAAAACTTTTTAATGGTTATTTTTAGATTATCATATGCTGCATAGTGTTTAAACATTCTGCAAGGCAAAAAAAAATAATGAAACAAATAGCTGAATATTTCATCACAGTTTCTTCCTAGCAAAATCTGGCTTTAATTAGGGCTTTGTATTCCTTTGAAGGCTAACCAAGGCTTTGTTACACTGAAGGGCAGAAAGCTTTGAGGGATTAATCCAGTAGTGGGGTTCAGCCAGTTCGCACCACTTCAGTAGAACCAGTAGCTATTTTTTGTTGCCAAGGCCCAGAATAGACTTCCGGAAGTGACACCTACACAGAGAACCGGTTGTTCACATATTTGAATCCCACTACTGGATTAATCCCATCATTTAGAGCCTAGAACTCTATTTTCTTTCAGTCTTTTATCATTTCTCACCAAAGTCCTGGTAACACAGTGGTTAGAATGCAGTACTGCAGATGACTTCTGCTGACTGCCAGCTGCCAGTAGTTTGGTAGTTCGAGGCTTACTGGCTCAAGATTGACTCAGCCTTCCATCTTTCCAAGGTCGGTAAAATGAGGACCCAGATTGTTGGGGGCAATAGGCTGACTCTGTAAACCACTTAGAGAGAGCTGTAAAGCACTGCGAAGTGGTATATAAGTCTAAGTGCTATTGCTATTGCTGTTTCAAGTATTCTTCTCCTAGTGGGAAAAGCCTAGGGGAAGGCGGGTTCCTTGTCTAAAAGACTCTAGTTCACAGGGCTCCAGATGGAATAGCCCATCTTGGTCAACCTCTAGGTTGGAACTCAAAACTTCCAAGTTTTACACCATTTGTTCTTCTGATCCAGATGATTCCCCTCCTTCTTACCTATATTAAGATATTATCCTGGTGCTACAGTCAGGGTCATCTATAGACCTGTTTACATATCACAGGCTTGGTAGCAGTTGAGGTACCCATGCTACAGCTTAGCCATCTATTAGATTTTTAATATTTATTAACTATGGGCTTTTTCCTGAAACTTTGCATTTGATGGTATAGTTTCATGTTTTTTGGGTGTAGGATATGTATGTTTGTGGATGGGTGGGTAAAAGAACATGAAATAATGTCAAAATCAACACAAGATATATATTCTAGGTATGAGAAAACATATACAATTATTTTTACCTTCCTTTCTCTCTTATATATGTACAAAGCAGCTTCAATCTTTCATCCTGGCTTGCTGGTATGAGATGTGAAGACATCTACCCGTGGTTTATCAACTGCACACATGATATAGAAAGAAATCAAGAAATGTAAAACCACTCTATTCTGCTGGGTGCAAAATATGGAACTACATCGCTCTCTTTTCTGTCACATCATGTATGAACCAGGAGCTGAAAGCTTTTAATTAAAACCTCCCTCAAACCTGGTTTGAGTGTTTGTCTCCACTTCCCCTGTGCTCATCCTCCTGATGCCTTTAATTAAGACAAATCTGTCAAAACTACAGTTGCTGAAGGGAAGGTCTGGCAAGTGTCACTAGGTGCTATAATAATTTTTGAACTACCACAAGCTGTTTACAATGATTTCCACACCATGGAAGAAATCCTAGGAATCCCAATAAACCAGCAAATGGGTGAAAGAAGTAAATGCTTTGCAACATCAGCATCCTTCTCTGCTTAGCAAAAAGTTGCAGAATCAGAAAGATGCTGTTATCATAAGAATTGCAGTGTCTTTCTTGGACTACTAATTTAGTTTGCAAGGTTGGCTGGTTTCCTTTCTAAGATCAAATCAATTGCCACAACAAGTTGTGTCTAAAAGCATTCTTGAATGGAAACATCACAGATTTGGCTTTTGGGTGTGTGGAATGATAGGTTCATTTCCTTCTTTTCATTTCATTTCTTTAAAAACAAAAACAAAAAAAAACAAGCTGTGATGGTGCAGTGGTGAGAATGCAGTATATTACAGGCTAACTCTGTTCACAGCCAGAGTTCAGTCCTGAAGGGCTCAGAGTTGACTCAGCCTTCCCTCCTTCCAAGGTCAGTAAAATGAGGACCCAGATTGTTGGGGGCAATATGATGAAATTGTAAACTGCTCAGAGAGTGCTGTAATGTACTATGAAGCTCTACATAAGTCTAAGTCAATGTTTCTCAACCTTGATAATTTTAAGGCATGTGGACTTCAACTCCCAGCTGTGGAATTCTGGGAGTTGAAGTCCACATGCCTTAAAATTGTCAAGATTGAGAAACACTGGTCTAAGTGCTATTGCTAAGTGCTATTGCTATTTCATTGAAGTTCCTGAAGCAGTCCTTGAGATTGAGATGTCCAAGTAATCTGCAGTGATTTTAAATTAAGTCCTCAACTTGATACTTAATGCCAGGATCATCAGTGAACTACACAGTTTGTTTACAAATATGTTGCTTGGGTGCATTATTGAGAAAGCCACTAATTGTAAATAAGCAGAGTGCAGTCAAAGGTAATTTGCCCATGGAGAAGTATTCGTGGCTGTCAGATCCATTGGGGCATAAATGTGCCTAGTGATCAGTGGGAAAGAATTTAATTCCAAGCTAATTCTCTTCTTTATCATGTAAAGAAACATGAATTCTATCAATAGTTCGAGTGCCAGGTTTTAGGACACGCTAGGTTTTAGAACCAAGTTTTAGGTCTTCAAGATTCAAAATAAGCAAAGCATTGTACTTTTTTTGCACAAATACAGCTTCTGAATCTTTAATTGACCCCATTAAGTGTATTATATAAACACAAGCAGTACGATGTCAAAATATGAAGTATGCAACAAGTCATTCACTTTCCTATGTTTCAGTGATTAAGTGCCAATATCTAGATGTAAATGTAGCCTTTTAGAATAGATTGATGCGAGGGGATTTGCCATGCCCACACAGAGGGAAAAGTTTTGTTTCCTTTGCAAAAAAAAAAGGGTGGGGTATGTAAACCTCACAGCATATTTTTCCCTCTCTTTTTCAAAAGGGTTCTTTAAAAGCAAAAAAAAAAAAAAATAACTTCCATACAATATGGGTTTTTTTGCTTTTAAAATGTGCATAAAATTCTACAGGGAATTTTTCTTCCACTCTTGTGGCTTATCAAATACAACAAATTGGTAGCAAGATCAAAGTTTACACATTAATGCACAGTCTTGGTCAGTCCCCCAGTCTCATATAACATGGACATTGACTGAGTTTGTGGCAGAACTGGGAACAATTTGTATAGATGGCATCCAAATCCATTACATAAGAACCCCTTCTTAGAATGCTTTCCACATATCAATAAAGGAGGAGGAATAATATCATTTTACAGATCTACCCACAGTCTGCAGCCTGGAAGACTGAGCTTATGAGAGAGAAAGAGATAAAGTAGATAGAAAGGAATCTGTAATCTCTTAGCAATTTGCAGCAGATCAGCAAAGATGCCAGATTCAATTATCTAACAATAAATATTCATTTTTAACAATAACACACTCACTTGGGCTCATGCTCCTGAAACATAGAAAGTCTGGAATGGATTTTTGTTTTGAGGAACTGTGCAGACATTCAAACAATTCCTAGAAACTTTTTTTCCCCCATTTCAAATACGTGATTTTATTAGACCTCTGCAATCCACTCAGTTGATGAATTATAGAAGTCTAATAAAACAAATGTGGTCCTGCAAGTGGGAAGTCAGTTCTTGCTGCAATGCAAATACAAAAAAAGATGTATGTTCATGCCTCTTTTTCTGCTCCCTGATTGGTATCTCCTAACTTCAATCACAACTAATAATTGCACTGCTTTTCAAGCAGAAGTCATATTTTTCCCAAAGTAATGCACACAACACCAGCTGTCAAGCTCTTTCACTGGCCTATAACTTTGTAGCCTGTGGGGCCCCCACCACCACCACGATCACAAGCAGTGCATAATTCACCAAACAGAATCAATAATATTGACTGCTGAGTTATGACCGGCATCAGCAATCAGTCTGAAGAAGCCCAGATATTTCTCAGCGCCAAGTCCAGAAGCAGGCTTGTTAAGATTGGAAAAAATATTAGCAGCAGCAGCAGCTCCACACAGAGAAGGTATGGATGAGTTAGCTGGAACAAAAATAACAATAGCAGCCATCCTAAAGTGGAAGGTAGCTGTGGTAGAAAAGGAAACGCACTAGAGAAGTGTGTTGACATGATGAACTGAAATCTACTTCCCACTGTTTAAAATCCTACCCAGCAGGATAGGACTAAAACTATGGGAATGTTTCTGTATACGACTGCAGCTAGCAAATAGTAAACAAAGAGAAAGAGAGCGTTCACTTCATTTTTAGTTCAAGTTAATCAATGCTGTACCCAAAGTCTTTGTAAAAAATAAAATAATATGCCTGCCTATTCCCGTTCTAAAGACTATTGAATGATGCCAGCTATCAGAAGGCAGCCCCTGGCTGACCTTGGCTAGTCCCAAATCTAAGCTGGGTTGGTTCTGGATATTACTTGGATAGACAAAATGTCAGGGCTGGAGCTATACTGGGAAGCTTTTAAAAATTCTCAAAAAAAAAACCCCTTCCTAATTTAGGTAGCACTCAGTTTAGTGAGTACCAAAATTCTGTTGCTAAAGAAAACAGTTGTTAAGTTTTGCCCCATTTTATACCTTTCTTGTCACAGATGTTAAGTGAATCACTGCAGTCAAGTTAGTAACCCAGTTGTTAGGTGAATCTGGCTTCCCCATTGACTTTGCTTATCAGAAGGCTGCAAAAGGGAATCACATGACTCTGGGACACTGTGACCATCATAAATACATGCCAGTTGCCAAGCATCCAAATTTTAATCACATGACCATGGGGATGCTGCAATAGTCATAATGTGAAAAACAGTCATAAGTCACTTTCTAAAATGACATTGTAACTTTGAACAGTCACTAAATCCAAATCTAAGAGCAATGGTGGCACAGTGGTTAGAATGCAGTACTACAGGCTAACTCTGCCAACTGCCAGCAGTTTGAGTCTCGCCATCTCAAGGTTGACTCAGCCTTCCATCTTTCCAAAGTCGGTAAAATGAGGGCCCAGATAACGATAATGATAACGATAATGATAATGATAACAATAACAATAATGATAATGATAACAACAACAACAATAACAATAACAGAGTTGGAAAGGTCCTTGGAGGTCTTCTAGTCCAACCCCCAGCTCAGGCAGGAAATCTTATACCAGTGGTGGTGAACCTATGGCACGCTTGCTAGAGGCGGCTCTCAGAGCTCTCTCTATGGGCATGCGCACTGTCAGCCCAGCCCCGCCTCCTCCTGCAGCCCCCTCCTCACCAGCAGTCTCCCTGGAGGAGAGTCACCCCCAAGCACAGCCCACATGGAGCAGCTGGGCAGTGGGGACAAGACTCTGCCCTCGTGCCCCGTTGTGCGCAGATGTTGCTGCAGGGTGCAGGTGAAGGGCATGGCCACATGGTGCTGCTGGGCCACCTGGGTGATCTACGGTGGGCCGTGGAGGCGGTGGGTGGCCCTGTGGGTGGGCGGGGCAGGGGGAAGAGCGGGGCAAGCAGGGTGGGGCAGTGGGCGGGGTGTTTTTTTGGGCACTCAGTCTCTAAAAGGTTCGCCATCACTGTCCTATATCATTTCAGATAAATGGTATAGATTGTTGGAGGTCATAGGCTGACATTTGTAAACCGCTCAGAGAGGGCTGTAAAGCACTGTGAAGCAGTATATAAGTCTAAGTGCTATTGCTATTACTAAATGAATGGCTGTAAGAGATTCCATATTGGTACCAAGAAAACATTGGAGCACTGAATTTCTCGCTGCATTTAGCAGACTTTACAGAAGTGATGGTTGCATCTTACATCAACACAGAATAAGGGGAACATCTTGTGTTGCGCTTAATCTCAGAGTGCAGAACTGTTTGCAACATAGATGCTTCCACAACACTTTGCTGTACTCTTCTAATATTAGCTGTTCAGTTGTAGGTCTCGTTCTGCCTAATGGTAGGATTGATCTTCCTTCCACGTTTGCTTTTTAAGGAAGAAAGGGGACTTCTATCCCATCTGCTTCATAGATTAGAAGCAAATATATGAATTTTCCTTAAAACAGAGATGGCAACTTGTTTGCCTGGAGTGCTGCATGACTGCTAAATAGTACTTTGGGGAACCATAGTCACATAGATGATAGCTGGTTGATAGATGGATGATAGATGGTGATAGATGGATGAGTAATGGATGGCTGATGGATGACTGATAGATAATTGATGAGAGATAGATAGACAGATGTACACATATATATGTCCAGAGAATGGGAGAGAGATCATCTCCTTCTCTCCATTTAATTTTAAAATAACTGAAATTTCTAGAGAAGACATAGAAAAGGCAGATAAATGAGGTATGTATTTGTTATATAGTATTTATTCCTGAAGTCAGAAATTCAAAATTTTTCATAGTTGTAGTCCAATTAGCAAATTAGTTTGTGAAAGACAAATTAGATACATTTGCTTAAAATTCTCCAACATCCTTATCATTTGCCTATGTTTTCCTCAATAACATTATAGTCTCTAAAAGCACAAGCAGGACAATTCCCCTTTGCTTATCCTTCCAGCCCAAACTTCACCTCTTTTCTTCAACTACTATCCCAAATTACATGATTGGTTAGTGCACCTCAGTGGAATTATTTTTTTTGGGGGGGCGGACATTTTATTTGGGATACTTCAAACTTTCCCATATCCTCAGGGATCCCCAAAATATGTTGATATTGGCTTTCTTACATCATCCCTTGTTCAGGTTGTATAAATGAAACTAGGAAATAAATAACAATGGATTGAACTTAGACCTACTTAAAAATGTAGATTTTTGCTGATGGTGAAGTCCAACTGCTTTCAAAGATCCTATTCCAAATTTGACTTGATATCTTCTCATTCTTAATTTGATAACAAGGGAGTATAGCTATTGGGATTAGGCTGCTTTTGATCACAGCTTTTTGCTGATTCTTCTTATATCCTTGCAGACATCCAAGTAAAACAGTCAGCACTTGTGTTGCTGCTAAGGAACCAAGAGTAGGTATCAGTTTGAATGCTCACAGGTAAGCTAGAAAAAGAGGTATTGCAGGTGGGCTAGTATCAATATCAAATGCCGAGAAAATCCAAAGAATAAAAGATAAAAGAGCAAACAATTCAAAAGAAAAAATTCTAAACCAAAAGCAAAAGCAAAAGCCAGTCCTTAAAAAGGGAAAGTAAAACAAAAGGGAAAGGAAAAAAAACTCCGACACTTTCAAAACGCCATCTTAAATCCTTTCACTAATATAACAAAGAAAAGGAGGAAAAATAGTAAAAATCAAATAATAAAAAAAAAACACCTAAAGTATATAACAAAAATCCTTTAAACTGCTCCGTCCGTTTAAAAATTACTCACCAAAATACTATAAACACGGAGATAGAAGCGGCGGTTTCTTTTGCTTCCTAGGAAGCAAAAACAGCTGGGAGGCGGAGATCAGCAGGAGCTCCGAGGGAACACTCCTTTCACCCCCTCTAGAAATAAATCCAGAGGGGGTTTAGGGGTTCTACCTCTATTCCTGCGTTCTCTGTCCCTTCCCTTTGCCCGGGAAGGGAATTCCGAGCCGCGGGCCAGCTGATGCGCGCTGTGCTCCGCAGCTCTGACACTTCCCCAGCTGGACGGCTAAAAGATAGCCGCCATCGCCATCGCCTCATACCGGAAGCTCTGGATTTTCAAGGACTATAGTTTGTCTCTTTTTAAATTCTTTTTCTTTCCTCCTCCCTTCTTGTGTGGAGGGGAAAGGGAAGTGAGAACTGCGCTTTTTAAAATGGCTTCAAAGAGACAGCAGCCTGCTTCAATACCTAAGGTTGTTTCTTCTCCTATAACTTCCACTGCACAATTACAACAACAATCTAAACATGTACCACCGGCTCAGCCACCACCCTCCCCCCCTCTGCCTGGACTTTCAGCACAAGAGGTCAGAGGCATAATGGGAGAGATTGTAGTTCAAATGAGAGAGGAAATGAAGCAATTTGCCTCACAGATTAAATCAGAAATTAAATCTGATCTTAAAGAAGAGATAACGGGGATAAAGACTAAATTGCAAGAAAATAATAATGATTTACGACAAGATATACTTGCAGCAGTTTCAGGCTTGGCTACTGTGGTGGTTAAGCTCGATGCAAGGCTTGAGGAAGTGGAAAACAAAGTTGATTCCTTTGATGATAAAATTCAAGATGTGGAAAGGAAGGTGGAGTCCTCACAAGAAGATATTTTGATGTTTCAGTACAGACAGATGGAGTATGCCCTGAGGATTAGAGGCCTCAAGGAAGATATGAATCAAGATTTGGTGGAGGTGGTCCTTACTGATCTGGCAGTGGCCTTGGATATGGATAAAGGAGAATTACATAGAGAAGTGGAAAAAATTTATAGACTTAACTCCTGGATTGCTAAGCAGAAGAATTTGCCTAGAGATGTGGTGATTTATTTTACGAAGAAGTCCCTGCGGAATGAGATTATACAAGCCTTTTACAACAAAAGATTTCAGATTGCTGCCCAAGATGTTATCATTCTAAAGGAAATCCCATCCAAAATTTTAAGAAGCAGGAAAGACTTCGCTTTTTTAACCAATGAGCTCAAAGCTAGATTGATGCCATTTAGATGGGAAATTCCGATGGGTATTGTTTTGAGCCATGCGGGGACACGCTACAGATTGAATACAGTTGACAAAGCTAGAGAGTTTTATACTTCGGTCCTGGGTGCAGGCTCAACTCCATCTGGTCAGAAATCTCCGAGTGGCAAGGAAGTCGAGCAGCAATCTGAGGCATTAGGTTTGGTTTCCGCTGGGATGATACAAGCTGAAAGGCAACGCCAGATGGAGGTTAAAGAGCAGAGGATGACTCGTGCAGCTTATAAGCGTAAAGAGAAGGAGCAACGTAAAAAAGAGCCTAAAGAGAATTCTTCTGGAAGTGCATCATCGCCGGTGGGAGGAGCAAGACCCAAGAGTTATGCAACACATGCAGCTCTTTCAGATCTTGATGGTGTCTTCTCCAGGCTGCGTGCCAAGGGAGATGGCAAAGTTTTTGACCTGGAATGTTAATGGATTGAATTCTCCTCAGAAACGGAAAAAAATCTTTTATTATTTGAAGCAACATACCAATGATGTTATTTGCTTACAGGAAACTCATATTTTACTTAAAGATCAGAAATATTTAGTCAATGCTCGTTTGGGATCTCATTTTATATCTTCTGCTCCTGGGAAGAAAGGGGGAGTTGTTATATATGTTAAACAAAACCTACCAGCTTGTCTGGTAGAATCAGATCCCCAGGGGAGATATGTGATGATTGAACTTGGTATATATGGTAAGAAAGTACTTATAGTGGGACTTTATGCTCCAAATCAACAACAGGAACAATTTTATAAGCAGTTACATCAAAAAATAACATTGCTTGACTATAGATCAGTGGTATTAATGGGTGATTGGAATGGTGTCTTAGATATACAAAGGGACAAGAAAGGTTCCTCTCCTTTTCTTAAACAAGCAAGGTTACCTAAAGCTTTTTTTGATATGAAGGAAGACTGGGAATTAAGGGATTATTGGCGGGAATGTAATCAAGAGGAGAGAGATTTCACTTTTTTTTCTGATAGACACCAATCTTTTTCAAGAATTGACTTTTTTTTGATTACTACGGATTTGTATAATAAAGTAAAGAATGTAAAGATTTTTCCTAGATCACTGACGGATCATAGCCCAGTTTGGATGGAGCTGACTCAAGAGAAAGAGGAAAGGAGATCCTGGAGAGTTAATGAAAATTTGTTCAGACAAGAGAAGAATGTTCAAAAGTTAAAGGAGTGTTTAAAGGACTATTTTGCTTTGAACATGTATAAGGGGACTTCAATGTCAATGGTATGGGATGCAGGTAAAGCATTTATGCGTGGTGTTTTGATAAAAATGAATAATTGTTATAAGCGGAAGCAGATGCAGAAACGTAGAGAACTTGAAGATGAAATTAAATCAAAAGAAAGGGCCTTGATTCTAAATCCTTCTGATGAAAGTATTAAAGAATCTGTAAAGTTATTAAGGTCACAATTTAATATGTTGATAGCAGATCAAGCGGCAACTAATTTATTGTTTATGAAACAAAATACATTTTGTAATGCTAATAAGCCTGGGAGATGGTTGGCTTATCAATTAAGAAAGAAACAGAGACAGAGAATAATAGAGAAAATAAATTACAAGGGTAAATTAGTTTTTCAGAAGGAATTGATTAAAAAATCTTTTTTGGATTATTATCAAAAGTTATATAAATCTACTAATGTGCAACTGCTAGATATAAATAAATATCTAGCTGAGGCAAGTTTTCCTAAACTGACTGAGGATCAGAAACATGAAATTAATGGCTTAATTACTAAGGAGGAAATTGCCTCAGCAATTCAACAATTGAAACTAGGGAAAGCACCGGGTACGGATGGGTTAACAGCTGTTTATTATAAAGCTTTAATGGAGGAGATGATCCAACCATTAAATGATCTTTTTAATGGTATCTTACAGGGTTTAGAGATTCCTCCTTCATGGCGTAGTGCTTTTATATCATTGATTCCAAAGGAGGATCAAGATCTTACTTTACCAAAAAATTACAGGCCTATATCTCTTTTAAATGTGGATTATAAGATATTTGTAAAAATCTTGGTAAATAGGCTTATGAGGGTGGCGCATCATCTTGTGCATAAAGATCAATCAGGGTTTATAACAGGAAGGTATATGAAAAATAATGTTAGACAAATTATTAATCTATTAGAATATTTAGACAAGAACAACCAAGTTCCTGCAGGGCTCATATTTTTAGATGCTGAAAAAGCATTTGATCAATTGAATTGGCATTTTATGCTAAGAGTAATGGAAGAAATGAATTTTGGCGAAAAGATATTACAAGCTCTTACGGTAATATATCAAAAACAAATGGCACAACTTATTGTTAATGGAGGTTTGTCGGAGGTTTTTACAATAGAGAAAGGTACTAGACAGGGGTGTCCTTTATCGCCATTGTTGTTTGTTTTAACACTGGAAATATTATTGATCAAAATTCGAGAGTCTCAGGAAATTAAAGGAATAGAAGTTAATAAAAAAGAATATAAGTTGAGAGCTTTTGCGGATGACTTGGTTGTTACTTTGTCGCAACCTGATTATTCTGCAGTAAACTTATTACAGTTGATTCATCATTATGGTTTGGTTTCGGGTTTCAAGATTAATGTAAATAAGACTAAAATCTTACCTAAAAATATGTCTAGTCAGGAGAAGCAGATTTTGGCTAACTTGACGGGTTTTGAGATTGTTAATAAGGTAAAATATTTGGGGGTGATGTTGTCTGTTTCTAATGTAAAATTATTTAAAAATAATTATGAAAGGTTGTGGGTCAGGGTACAGAAGGACTTGAAGAATTGGGAGAAGTTGCAATTATCCCTCATGGGAAGAATTGCAGTGATAAAAATGAATATTCTACCCAAGTTTCTTTTTTTGTTTCAAATGTTACCGATTTTGAAAAATGAGATTAATTTAAGTGAGTGGCAGAAGGGTCTTAATAAATTTATTTGGGCAGGGAAAAAGCCAAGGGTTAAGTTTAAAATTATGCAAGACTTCCGTGAGAGGGGTGGACTTAAGGTACCAAATTTGAAATTATATTACGATGCGGTGGTCTTAACACTAATCAGTGATTGGGTAAATTTGACAAATCCTGAGATACTTCATTTAGAGGGATGGGATTTACTTTATGGGTGGCATGCCTATTTAATATTTAATAAAAAAATGGACTGGGTCTTTAAATCTCATATTTTAAGAATTTCTTTACTTAGGATTTGGAGAAAATATTATAAAAGTGATTTTAAAGTTCCATTATGGGCTATACCTTGGCATGCGATAGAAGGAATAAAAAGAGGAGTAAAAATGGACATGGTGTCTTATAGTCAGTTACTTAGATGGGATGGGCAAAACTGGCAGTTAAGAATACGGGAAGATTTAGCGCAAGAAAATATTATTTATTCTTGGTTTCAATATAGGCAACTAGTAGATAAATGGAAGGTGGATTGTAAATTGGGTTTTCTTAGAGAAGATGGAAATCTTATTAAGCAAGTCAAGGATCAAAGACAAACCCATATCAAGAGAATTTATGGGGTATTAGTTGAAATGGACTCAGAAACGGAATTAATTAAAGATTGTATGATTAGATGGGCGCAGAATTTTGGTGTCCCAGTCTCATTGGACATTTGGGAAACCATTTGGGTGAGAAATGTCAAATTTACACAAGCACAGAACCTTAGGGAGAATTTTTATAAAATGTTTTATAGATGGCACCTTGATCCACAAAAAATGTCTCTTATGTACCCTGACGTGCAACCCAAATGTTGGAGATGTGGTTATAAGGATGCTTCCTATTATCATATTTGGTGGTCATGCAGAGAGATAAAAGCATTTTGGATCAAAATATGGTGGAATATCCAGAGAATTTTTAGAAGGAGGGTAAAATTTACTCCGCAATTATTTTTGTTAGGCATTGTTACAGATTGTGATACAAAGGAGGTTGTATTGATGTTAAATTTGATTACAGCCGCTAGGCTGTTAGTAGGACAATATTGGAAGAAGGAATCTTTGCCTACATTGCAGGAATGGTTTCTTAAAGTAGCTTATCTGGCGGAAATGGCAAAGATTTCGGCCTTCTTAAAGCAACAAACGCAAGAGAAGTTTCTTGCTGTTTGGGACAAATGGATAAAATTTATACAATTTAGATTGGGTATACAAAAATATCATATAGCTTTTTTATAAGTTTTATTTTTATATATATATATAGATATTTTTTTATATATATATATATAAATATAAATTTTTTAATTTAATTTTTTATTTTTATTTCTTAATTTTTAATTAAGCCTATATTCTGCTCTGGGAAGCTCAGGGGGGGGAAGGGAGGGTTTTTGTGAGGGGTGGGGGATGGGGTTTTTTTATATATATATGTAATGTTTAGTTTCTTTTTTGTATATGTTGTCTTTTGTTTTGTATTGTTTTTGTCTTTTTGTAAAATTTATAAAACTTTCAATAAAAAAAAAAATATCAAATGCCATACTGGCATTGGAGGTGAAGTTTAAATGCCTTCAGGATTTGGGGAAGAGAAAACAAGGGAACGGTGGTGATGACTGGTAGCTCACTACATTGCAGAACCCCTTGGAGCATCTCAATCAGAATTCTATTAAGATCCATCCACTCACTCAGCTATTTTGTCAGCTGTCCCAGAACTATTGTTGATTCTGCTCATCAAAAACCTTCTTTCTTAAGCAGCCTCCATTTTATTTCCAATGTCTTACTCCTGGCTTGATTTTTCTTTTAACAGGGTCATCCAAAGAAGCATGTTGAATAGAAGAAGACCTTTGGACAACATTTTTCTCAATGTAGCAATGGAAGAGAAGATCAAAGATTTACAATATTTGCCAGAAAAAAAAGAAGCCAGCAGATGGCAGGCTGCCAATCAGATTGATGAAGGGATGCTTGTCAGTATAACTTTAAGCCCTTTCTTAATTCCGGATGAACCCACGTTGAATCTTTAGCAAGATAGATGGGTGCGTGTTTGTTGGGTACACACACATGTTGACCTCATGTCATAACTAAAATATGCTTATTAAAAGCTAGAGTGAAGAAAGAAAAATGCTTATTTCTGGTGTTTTTATACAGCAGCCTGGAGGGCAGGGAAAGAACTGCTTACAAAATAAAGCAAAACTTCAGGCCAGGAAAGTGAAACTGTTCTTGTAGAAACTTATTAGCTCATGCTACTTTTGTACTGTCTTTGAGTGTATAATAAAAGGGAAAAGAAACAGGCCTTTCTATTTTGCACTATCCCTTTCGGTCAAGTTCTATCAGCAGTTAACTGTATTCAGTGACAGCTGTCCATTACAAAAATGAGAGTTTCCACAACCTCTTTTAAATTCATGTAATTAAGTGCATGTCAGTGTGGAAGGAACCGCTTGATGTCAGGCTTTGAACCTGCTCATTCACACGCAGTAGAATCTTGCAGGACTTCCTTTTGTTCTTCTCCTGAAAGCAGAGACAACTTCTTTTGGACTGAGAGATTCAATGAGACTGCATTCCAAAAAGCAGGTGTAGGAAAGGAAAAACAACAGCTTAAATTATAATAACAAGTAAATTAATTAAATCAGGCAGTCGGCCTTTATTTACCAGCCTGTATTTAAAACGTTTGTCATAGTATGGTTCCAAGAACATGTTTATATATAAAACATAGGGGAACAACCTGAAGCCTTGGACATGGTCCTAAAGCTATCATACTATGACAAAAGTTTTAAATGTTATGTGTTATGATGTTCACACACACACACACACACACACACACACACACACAGAGGTCATAGCAACACCCACTCACATACAAGTTTATTTTCCATGGAATGAAGGCTTGTGGAGGACATAATGGGAGGCTCCCTGGAGGACAGCATTGGTTTTACAAGACATCTGATTTTTCTGCATCATGGAATAAGAGATTTGGAATCCCAAATTTACTTTTGCAGCACGATCAATTGCAATCAAAGGAGAGTTTCTTAAATAACCCAGCCAAGTTGTTTCTGTGGATTTATAAGATAAGGGAAACATCATCTATAGAGCCAAAGCCTAAGTAAAAACTAATCTGATCTCTTTTGGTAAGAACTGACTTCAGACAATATTTTTTTTTTAAAGGCAAATATATTAATGTTGTTGGACTACCAAGTGGCAACCTTATGTGAGTGTAGACAGACAAGTTTGGATTCTAGATTAATAGCTGGGAGAGCCTACTTGCTGGATTGATATTGTTTAATATTAAACATGCTGCATTTATTCTTCATACCAGTCAGATCCGGACATTCTTGAGTCTCATTTTGTTCTCTTCTCTCTTCTTTTTTATTCTGAAGTTTCAATTTATTTGCTTGTCAGTCTCTTATAAGAATCTCCGTTCATGTATGATCCTTTAATACGCATGCAATTTATCACCTCAATGATAAATATAGACTCAGGCCCTCAACTAGGAGAATACAATTAATGGCCCCATTGATCATCATTAATTACCACATTAGTAGTTGCAAGTGCTATTTGTACAGTTCTGTCAACTCATCTGATTCCCTTCTTTGATAATTAATTATGACATAATAAAGAGATCTTTCATCTAATGGTGTGAAGCAAACTCTTTTCCCCCAACCCAAGATCAGGGAATAATAAACAATCCCTGTGACATATTAATGTACCATTAAAAATAAAGACATGACTACTTGTGTAGCCATTCTGAGAGTGATGAGACTGAAAAAAATGATGGCTTTCATCAACTTGGAGACCCATCTTTCTTCGATATGCTGCAGCTGCAGAAATTCAGAGTAGCCCAGCTCAAATCATCATGACTTTATATTTTACAAATAGATTGAAGCAATATGTTTTTATATGACCTAGATATAAGAATATGTCAAAAGACAGAGCTACCTATATATGAACAGTACACGGATCTCCATACAATGATGCAGATTAATATTATGATGAAATCAGAATTATGCCAAATGGGATTTGTGGACAAGGAATTAGAAAAGAACAGGGTTTCTCAGTCTTGGCAACTTTTAAGATGTGTGGACTTCAACTCCCAGAATTCCTTGGCCAGTCTGGGGGCTGGTGAATTCTGGGAGTTGAAGTCCGCACCTTTTAAAGTTACCAAGGTTAAGAATCACTGGAAAAATAAATGGAAAATTAATATTACATATCATATTCTCTTATTATATGTAAAAAGTTCAAAAAGCAATGAAATAAAATTAATTGAACTAAAAAAATGGCAAAGTTGATTATTCTGATCAGTGGGGGGAAAATGAGGCTTTTTTGAAAGACTGGAAACCTTATATGGAATTTTTCTTGAAAGAAGAAAAAAAATGAATTGATTTCACTCCATGGTGGTACAGTGATTAGAATGCAATATTGCTGATTAACTCTGCTGACTGACAGCATTCAATCCTAACTGGTTCAAGGTCGAGTCAGCCTTCCATCCTTCTGAGGCTGGTAAAATGAGCACCCAGATTGTTGGGGGGGGGCAACACGTTGACTCTGTAAACTGCTTAGAGAGAGTTGTAAAGTACTATGAAGTGGTATATAAGTCTAAATACTATTCCTATTGCTATTTAGGGATTGAAAAAGAATAAAGAGATTAAGGAAAAATTAAGATGTTAACTACAGAATAGAAAGTAGGATGAAATAATTATACATTTTTTTCTCTTTCTCAATTTTTTCCTTTTTTTCTCTTGTTCTTATTTTCTAACCTTCCCTTTGTTTTGTATGTTTTTACTAGATTGAAAAATTCCTCTGTCTCTATCATCTAACTATCAATATCATCTATCTATCTCTACATCTTTCCTTTATTTCCCCTTAGAATTTAGTTCATTTTTATTTCTATTGTGTATATTTTTATTCTCCTAGTGCTCTTGTTTCATTTTTATTTTTGTTAAATTTCACTATAATTTTAACAAAAATGCAATACAATGCAGAACAATGCAAACTTGAATGATGGTGAACTTATCCTGACTCATGGAATTACACAAAGTTTCCAAAGGTTCTATGTCAAGCAAGGACAAAAGACCAGACTTACAGAACTTAATAATTTAGCTATCCTATAAATTGCATTCTGCATATATTGGCAGATACATGGCAAAAATGTGCTTATGAGCAAAGAAGAAATTCTTGATTTAATTTTTATTATTTTAAAGTATTACTGTACTTTCTTGCTGCTTCAGTTGAGCAAATTTGAACAGTTTAAGAATACAGTTCTTGTTTCTAAGTCCTGCTGGTTCCACAAGGGGGCGCTATGGCAGAGAATGGTTCCTTCTGCCTGCCTCACCTAGCAGAGAGTGACAACTCTTTTAACCAGGGCTTTCTCCTAGCACAGTGGTGGCGAATCTATGGCACACATGCCAGAGGCGACACGAAGAAACCCTCTCTGTGAGCACACGCACCGTCACCCCAGCCCCGCTTCCCCCTGCAGCCCCCTCCTCACCAGCAAATCCCCCAAAGAGTCACCCCGGGGCGCAGCCCGTGCAGAGCACCACAGCCAAGGATATGGGAGCCCGGCAGCAGGGACAAGACTCCACCCTCACACCCTGTCATGCGCAGATAATGCTACAGGGCATGGGTGCAGGGCGTGGCCACCATGGCACTGCAGGCTGCCTGGGCAATCTGCTGTGGCAGGCCGTGGAGGTAGTGGGTGGCCTTGCAGACAGGCGGGGGTGGGCAAGGCAGGGGTGGAGCAGTGGTGGGCAGGGGGCTGGGCAGTTTTCGGATACTCAGTCTCTAAAAGATTCACCATCACTGTCCTAGCATGTCTCAGGTGGATAGACTCTACTCAAAGCCAGTGGTCTTGCAGGATTTTATAGGTGATTGCCAGCATCTGAAAACAAATTGATAGCCAATGCAGATTCTGCAAAATAGGTGTGTAGGACTATCAAAGACCACTGCATTCTGCACCATCAGCAGAATATAGGTCATCTTCAGGGGCAGATCCATGTAGAATGAAAAAACAAAACTTTTCTACCTTGATTGTCAGACTAGGCATTGGTGCACCCCAAAAAGCATTTTATACACCATTAAAAAGAACTTACAAAGCAATCAGAAGTTTAAAATACATTAATATGTATAAAACACTGTATAGCAAGTGGAATACTATCAGGAATAATTAAAAACTAATGTGTGTACCTAAACAATGTCATTTATTTTTATTTATTTATATTATTTATACAGCTGGCCATTTCACAACAGAGACTTTGGGAAATGTGTAATTAAAAACACAACAATAAGTAATGAACCATGAGACCTACATCCCCATCATAAAAGCCACATCAGCAGCAATGCTGATTTAATTCTCCTGGACCAAATATCTGGAGGCCCATCAGAAACAATAATACCCTGGCTCTGCACCATGTAGGGGTCTATAGGTGATAGGTAGCATCTTGAATTGTATCCAGAAGCCTACTGGAAGCTAGTGCAATTCGTGGATCAGCAGTATGATATTATCATAATGAGAAACATCCCAAAACTGTCCAGGCTTCTATATTCTGGATTAATTGTTGCTTCCAAATGCTCTTCAAGGATAGCCCTATGTAGAATGCATTATAGCAGTGGTTCTCAACCTTTTTAATGCCGCAACCCCCAACTGGTCGTAAGTCGAGGACTACTCAACCGGTCGTAAGTCGAGGACTACTCAACTGGTGCAGCACCGTTTGCAGAATGGGACTTTTGGCGGGCTCAGCAGGGCAGAGACAGCCTGGACAATTCCTAACTGGCTTTTGAAAGCCAATAGAATTAGACTCTATTCAAGAGAGTCTATTCTACTGGCTTTCAAAAACCAATAGAATAAAAGGGAGTAGCACAGCTAAGGAAAAGGGGAAAAAATGGCGGACTGTGTTATTTGGTGACCCCCATGAAATGGTCGTTCGACCCCAAATGGGGTCCCGACCCACAGGTTGAGAACCACTGCATTATAGTATTCCAAATAAGAAATGACTAAGAATGCTGTCCAGTCCAGGTGCAACTTGTTCAAGGTCCCCCTTAGCTACAGCTGCCATCTGCTCAGGCTGCAGGAGTTGTGAGTCCAGGAGGACTCTCAAATTATGCACTGTCAGAAGAAGTGCACTCAGCCAGAGATAAAGATGAAAAGTTTCCAAAGCTGGGGCCTTAAAAATCAACAGTCTTGCCAGCCAGAATCTTTTTCCTCAGCCCAAATCCAGACAACAGGAAAGGACTCAGGAGCATCACTTGGTCAGTCCAGGGCAGAGATGTACAACTGGTACGATCAGCATAGTAATAATACCATAACTCAGATGATCTCACTCTGTACCAGCCAGAAAGAAAGGAAAAGAACACTGAAATCCATAATCCCTTAAACTGGGACAGAAGAAACTATGTTTGATGGTATCAAAAGGGTCAAGATGGATGCATCACCCAAGCCCAAACTCATCAGAGGTTATCAATAAATATGATCAATGCCATATCAGTGCTATAACCAAGCTGAATCCTGACTGGAAAGGATCCAGATAAATTATTGCTATAGTTTTAGACCAGGGGTGTCAAACTCAATTTCATTGAGGGACACATCAGCATTGCGGTTGCCCTCAGGAGGCCGGATGGGTGTGGCCAGGGTGGGTGTGGCCTACTGAGTGGGTGTGGCCAGCTCTATATCATTCACGTCAAGGGTGCCTGTGGGGGGCTGGGCAGGAGTGGGATAGATCTGAGGGTGTCTGGCAGAAGGGGGTGGGACCAGGGCAAGTACCAAGGCATTGTCCACTAGAGAAGCTTCACTGTTCCTCTCAGGCCATGCGGGGGGGTGGGGGGGAGCTTATGGAGCTAAGACTGAATGCATAGATGGCCACCACAAAATTGTACATTGGCTCCCAGCTGGCCTGGGCCAGGGCCAAGGCAGAGGAGGCCATTCCCTCACTGTTTCCAGGATGGCTTCGCAGGCCATATGAAACCACTTTGGGGGCCGCATCCAGCCCCCGGGCCTTGTGTTTGACATTTCTATTTCTATTAGTTTCATGGAATGGAAATGTCCATAGATAGCTCTAGGTTGTATTTACTAACTTGGGCAACTCAAAACTTGATTGTTTTGTCTTTGGTTTAGTTTGTTTTTTGAAGAAATTATAACCTTCCATAGGAGTAGTATTTCAGATCTACGAATTACATTGATCAAGTATACCCCTGCAGAAATTCAAAGTCTGCTTGTACTTTTGATTGACAACTGATTAGAATATGTGGTAGAACAGGAAATAAGTGAACACTTATGAAAACAGATTTCTTTTGGTTTTGGATCAGATATTATGGCTGAGGATTTTAATTAAAAAAATTAGATCCTTTATTAAATTAGAATATCCCACCTAAAATGTCATATACAAAATTAGTGTAAACTTATATGTTGACTTTAATTCAGTGGAGTAATAATTACTTTTAAAACCTTCATAACAAGAATATATGTTTCCAGATACAACACTGCTTATTGGTGTCTTGATCTACAGTTGGATATATGAATGAATTTAATAGTCATATTACAATATGCTCTGGTAACATTAGCAGTTAATTCAAAAAATAGCCATCTATTTTTTTTTTCCTGGATGATATTTAAATATATCTTTATTAAACAGCCCATTTTTTTATAGAACAGATGCAATTGGATTTTAAAGGATGTTTTTTCTTTATATATAGACATTCTGCAAGTGTATTGGTTATCTCGGCCTTCTGTGTGTTTACATGCTCGTATTATCGATTATACATCATGGAAGGATATAAATAAAATTAAACAAGAACATCTGGGGCAAAGTTAATGAGCTTTGGAAATGCAAAAAGTGCTAAACGGGAGCTTAATTCCCTTTAAGCATTTGAAACAGAATATTCATTAAGTCATATAAAGGAAAAATAGAGAAAGCACAGTGAAAAACCTGGTAGATTATTAGCCTGTCAGCTGAAACAGTTATAACAATATAATACTCCTGCTGTTGAGGATGCCTAAGGTAAAACATAAAATGATTCTGACTCAACAACATTTTTTCTTTATTTTGTTATTTTTATTTTCAGCTGTATTAACATAAGAGGAAATTAATCATTTTATATATATAATACAGTTTTTTCTAAGATTACTCATGATCAAGCTGCCTATTTAGTTGCAGCTTTTTCTCTCCAAAGATTAATAGAAACCATGAAATCTATGTAAACAGGAAAAGCTCTTAGTCCAAACGGTTATTTGGTTGAGTAATATAAGACATATATGAAGTTTTTTGCCGCAATGGCTATTGCAGTTTTATAATGATGCTTTTTAAAATATTCTATTTTTATATAATTGATGAGGAAGGCTGATAAAATGTCAAGTAATTATCTCATTTCCTTGTTAAACATTGGTGCAAAAGTTTTGACCCTCACAGCAGAAAGCTGATTATGATTTTTAGTCATTCTTTCTACACAATCTGGTTTTATAAAAAAAAATATCAACCATTTGATGATATTAGATTATTAATTGATATTCAGGGTAGACATTTTTAAAAAAACAAAAGCAATAGTCACTTCACTGGAGATCTTTAGGCCTTTAATATGGAGGAAAATTTCTGAGGCAAGTTCTGCTTAAATATGGATTATATCAATCGGATATATAGATAGTGTTGCGTCCTTCGCGAAATGGCAAGACACGAGAAGCAGTTGTAGTTCTCAGGAACTCTTTATTCTTAGTTCAGCTTTACAGTTAGAAGACACCAGCAACGCCCAAGAATCCTGGCCTCTTATATAGGCCATCCCCGGGTCAATCTGCAACTTTTGGCGTGCCAGCACTTGCGCATGCGCACAAGTACTGGTGACAGCCTGTCTGGTCCCGGGCAACTTGCACCTGCCCGGGACCGTTTGCAATGCCCCGAGCCTGCTTGCACAGGCTCAGGACATAACACCCCTTCCCCCCGGGCTAAAACTATTCCTCATACCATAATAACACATAACTCATTTCTTTAGTGTAATGCCATGCTCCCCACTACCAGGTATTCCCCGTTTTCCATCAGCCTCAGTGCTCTACTTTTCTACTAGCTCTGTTTTGCCAAGAGAGTTACAAAATCCTCCAAATACTTAGGAGATTTCCTTGCTCTCTGTGACCTCCTAAGTTCTGGGTGCTTGCCAAGTACCCTTTGACTGAGGGGTGATGTGTGCCTGTCCCCTCTATTTTGCCTTGGGGGTTCCCAAGGGCTGTGCTCCACCGCCTGGCCTGCTTGCTTGCCCACCGGGCTCGTCAGGCCAGGGCTTTTTTCTCTGTGTGACCTGGTTGTCCCGCCTAGCTGTAGGCTCTCTGGCCCTTCTAAGTGGCTATCACTGTCGGGCGTTCCTGTAGAACCTCCTAGGTCCGTCCAAGACCTGTCAGGATGCTGTCTGTCCCCTGAATCCCGTTCAGTGTCCGGGCTTGTGTGTCCCAAAACTCAGTTGTCCCCTGAGTGAAGTCAGAGGTGTTGTAGTCGGGATTTGGTTCCTCGACCACCTCCCTGTGTGTTTGCCCCCTTCTGGGGACAGGGGTAGTGTTGGGCCAACTAGAAGGAGTGTGTGCCAGCTCTCTTGCAGGGTATGGATTGTTGGGATGCTCCTGGGTATTCTCTCTGACTGGAGTACTAAGTGATGCGGGTGAGTAGTGATTATGCCCCTGGGGTGACTCCCTGGCTGGAGTAGGCATTGATGCCTGGTATCTAGTTGGGCTCCTTGAATTCCTGTTTGGAGCACTCACGGAATCTTGAGATGGGATGTTTGTAGCTTCCCCATTGATAATGGGCATCATTCCATGCCCCTCCCTTTGCCCAAAGGGTTCCCCCTCCCCCCCTGGAAAAGACCCAGGAGTCTCAGCGGGAAGGTCCCGTCGAGGGCGAAGTTGGTCAATGTGCCGATGCAGGACACGACAGTTGTCCAGGGACACCTCATAAGACAGAGGACCCGTGACCATGGATATAGAAGCGGGGCCCATGTATGACCAGGCCCGTAATTACGAGTCCAAACTGGGGCACCCACAAGTAGTTGCCTAGGTGCCCTGGGGTGAGATACAGAAAGAGGCAGTCTGTCCGGATGCAACCGGTCAAGCTTGGTAGTCAGTTTGCGCCCCCAACGAAGTTCAGCTGGGCTTCTCCCTGTAGAAGTGGACGGTGTGGTGCGATAAGAAAGGAGGACGTCAGCCAACCTGTGATGCCAGTCTCCGTAGGTGAGTTTCTTCAAAGCGTCCTTAGTGATGCGAACCATGCGTTCAGCCATACCGTTGGTGGACGAGTGGAAAGGTGCAGAGGTGGCATGACGAATCAGGTTAGCCTGCAAGAAAGCTTGATATTTGGAGGAAGTGAATTGTGGGCCGTTGTCAGACACAATGAAGTCTGGAAGCCCATGTGCAGCAAAAATCCCCCTCAGTACCTGAATGGTCTTTGCAGTGGTGGTGGATGAGACAGGCACAACCTCAAGCCATTTTGAATGGCTGTCAATGAGGACCAAGAAAAATTGACCCTGAAAGGGCCCAGCGTAGTCAATGTGCACCCTAGACCATGGAGACTGTGTTTCCTCCCATCTATGTACAGGAGCTTGGGGCATTTCAGGGCGCGAACATTGACAAAGGTGGCATGCGTGCACCTTAGCTTCAATGTCTTTGTCTAGGCCCGGCCACCACAAATGGCTGCGCGCAAGAGCCTTCATTCATACAAGGCCAGGATGACCCTCGTGGAGGGAACCTAAGACCCTAGTCCTCATTGAGGTGGGAATGACAACTCTGCTTCCCCAAAGCAGACAACCCTGAGAGATGGACAACTCGTTCCTTTTGGACCAAAAACTCTGAAACTCAGGACCAGGACAGTGCTCAGGCCATCCAGACAAAACCCAAGAAAGGACACGTGAAAGTGCGTGATCTGTGCCTGATTCAGCAGCTACATTCCTGGCACTCAGAGGGGACTCGGGCAAGGCTTGGATAGAAAGAAGATTGATGGCTGGCGCGGGGTCAGCTTCTATTACCGGCAGGGGTAATCTACTGAGGCCATCAGCATGGCCCATTTCCTTCCCAGGCTTGTGAAGTAGGGAAAAATCATATGCAGACAAAAAGATAGACCACCTGAGCATCCTGGGGGAGATGATTTGGAGGGTTTGCTTACCTGTGGTAAACAGTCCCAGCAAAGGCTTATGGTCAGTGAAGACCGTGAAATGCTTACCATATAAAAAATCATGGAATTTTTTAATCTCAGCAATAACAGCTAAGGCCTCCCTGTCTATTTGAGCATAATTACGCTCAGCAGAAGATAATGTTCTGGAGTAATATGCAACAGGAACCTGAGTTCCATCAGACCTGAGGTGACTCAGTACAGCTCCTACCCCATAAGGGGAAGCATCACAAGCGATGCACACAGGAAGGGATTCATTGAAATTTGCAAGTACACTGTTAGAAGTGAGTAAGGCCTTGACCTCATTGAAACTTGCCTCATGTGTTTGTGACCACTGCCACACTGCTTGTTTATCCAATAGCCTGTGAAGAGGCTCAGCTACACTAGCCTTATGTGGAAGAAAGGAATTGTAGAAATTCAGAAGGCCCAGAAAGGCCTGTAGTTCGGCCTTGGACTTTGGCCTAGGGGCATGCATAATAGCTTTTAGTTTGGATTCAGCAGGGTGAATCCCAGCAGCATCAATTTGGAACCCCAGGAAATCAGTAGAAGGCACCCCAATTTTGCATTTGTCCTTTTTAAGTTTGAGGCCTGTTTTCCTGAACCTTGACAGGACAGCCCTCAGCCTTTCAGCTAAATTGTGTGTGGAGTCTCCTGCAATTAAGACGTCATCAAAGTAGGGGCAAAAACCCTGGTATATTTATTTATTTATTTATTTATTTATTTATTTAGACTTATATACCGCTTTAAGTGCAAGCACTCTCTAAGAGGTGTACACCAGTAAGCAATGTATATATATATTTACCCCGTAGTGTGTTTTCCATTACGCTTTGGAAAATCCCAGGAGCGACATTTACTCCAAATTGTAGCCTCTTTACCTTGAAGGCCCCTCTGTGGGTCACAATGGTCTGAGCTATAGCAGCATCATCATCAACAGGCAGCTGTTGATATGCTTGAGCTAGGTCAAGCTTTGCAAAAACACGCTCCCCCTTGAGGGAGGCCAGAATATGACTGACCACAGGAACATGATAGGCATGTTGCTGCAATGCCTTATTCAGAGTGCATTTGTAGTCAGCACAGATGCGAATGTCCGCATTTGCCTTGAGAGGCATGACAATGGGGGTCTCCCAGGGACTGGAGTCAACAGGTTCTAGAATTCCTTGTTGGATCAGTTTATCCAACTCAGTGTCAATTTTACTCTTTAAAGCAAAAGGGACCCTTCTTGCTTTAATTCTAATGGGAGTGATAGTGGGGTCTAGCTTTAATGACACAGGGGGTCCTTTGAATGTGCCCAGCTGGGGGCTGAAAACATCTGCAAATTCTTTGCAGACTTCCTGTAGGTTGAGTGTTTGTAGGCTGTTGAGCCCTGTGACGTGTATCCCCAAGGTCTCAAACCAATCGAGTCCTATGAGACTCGTTCATTCACCCCCTACTACTAATAGGTCTAGTGGACCCTCAAAATCCTTATATTGCACGTTAAGGGTGGCCTCCCCCTTAACACACACTCTGGAGTTTTGAAAGTCTGTTAGCACAATGTCAGAAGGCCTCAACTTGGCCTGGATTCCGCTGCCGGAACAAATCTTTCTAAATGTATGCATAGAAATGATTGAAAGTGCAGACCCTGTGTCTAGTTCCATAGTTAATGGAACCCCTTGTAGCTTTACCTTAAGTGACAGCTTTTTCTTAATAGGCTTGTGTGTGCCTGTCCTATAGATGCTTCTTCGCGAAGCACAAAACCCCACCCTATTCTGGCTGGGACCCCTGGTACCTTTCAGGCGCAATTCTTCCTGAGGTTGTACCTTCTGACGGCCCAGGCACACAGCTGCAATGTGTCCTTGTTTTCCGCACGTCCTGCAGATAGCAGAGCGGAACTTGCAGTCGGTTCTCTTGTGGTGACCTCCACAGCCGATGCACTTGGGGAGTGCTGAAGAGCTTCCTTTTTGTTTCCCTTCCTTTGTGTGTTGGAGACAGTCCACTTCCTCGTCAGGATCCTCCTCAGAGTTCCTTTGGACTTCTTCCTGGTGCACGGATGCAGCATCTGGACTGTTTCTGATCGGCCGCATGTTCTTGATGGCGCCGCCCGCTGCTTCTTCTGCGGTGACCTCTCTCAAGGCATCTTGGAAAGACAAGTCCTCCTTGGCAAAAAGTCTCTGTTGTAACTCTCTATGCCTTAGTCCGCATACAAATCTGTCCCTCAGTCGTTCTTCGAGGTCCTTGAACTCGCAATGTTTGGCGGCCTTCCTCAATGCGGCGATGTACTCCTTGGCCGATTCTCCAGGTCGTTGATCTCTCTGCTCGAAGGTGTGGCGCCACGCGATGACGGACATCTTGGGCTGGAAGTGCTCCTTCAGTAGCTTTTTTAGATCTGCGTAGCTGACAGAATCGAGAGGGACAGGTGCTGCAAGGTTCTCAGCGATTTCGAATGCGTCTTGACCGCAAATGCACAGCAGAGTGGCAGCCTTTAAACTATCTTCCATTACTTGGTTCACCTTGAGGTAGTTTTCCACCCTGGCTACGTAGGACTCCCACCTCTCTGGATGTGAGACGTCGAATTCCGAAAGCCTTCCAATCTTTGCCATTTTTGTAGAAGGAAGGGTCTATCAGCCAGCCTACCCCCGAATGCACGCTGGATTGGCGGGTAGCTGCCGAGTCAACGCCGTTCCTGCCGCTCAGGACTCACTCGGGTAAGCTTACACCTTTTCTTCTTCGATGTAAGGCAATCCCACCTTCGTCGCCAGTGTTGCGTCCTTCGCGAAATGGCAAGACACGAGAAGCAGTTGTAGTTCTCAGGAACTCTTTATTCTTAGTTCAGCTTTACAGTTAGAAGACACCGGCAACGCCCAAGACTCCTGGCCTCTTATATAGGCCATCACCGGGTCAATCTGCAACTTTTGGCGCGCCAGCACTTGCGCATGCGCACAAGTACTGGCGACAGCCTGTCTGGTCCCAGGCAACTTGCACCTGCCCGGGACCGTTTGCAATGCCCCGAGCCTGCTTGCACAGGCTCAGGACATAACAGATAGTACTTTATCCCCTTTACTTAGTTTATCACAAATGGATTTATTTCCTCATCTATCATGACGTCACGTGGAACTTGTCAAGGATGTCCTTCATTTCTTTTTTAAAAAAATGTATATTGGAACAATCAAGTCTGTTTTAAATGGAAATCATTTCAGCAAAACCGTGGTTGTTATTATGCACCAAGGATATATTATGGCTTCTTGCTAATTACGCATTTATTACAAAAAAACAACAACCCTATATTGATATTGTGTAACTTTAGTAATTTATGAAGACATTCAATTAATCTAAGATCCATATATTCCCTATGGACCGAAATGTTTCTGCGGAAATTTGTAAAAATAGGGTATTTATCTCTTTCTTAAATTCCTTTAAATGACTGGGAATAAAATTGCTTAACTTCATTCTTGATTTGTGACTGTACATATATCATTAAAAAAACATTCAAATCAAAGTTCATTATAAGTAGATGGTTAGGAGTCCTACTTATTTTTACATAGAAATGCAAACATAAAAATAAATATTATTTCAGGATTAATGTATATCGACATGGATATTAATATGTTAATAATTTAAGTCATTTAAGCAGTTTGATAAGATGCTATCTTTTTTATGGGAAGGGCAAACCCATAATGATGTTTGGGGAATGGGGGAGTTTCTTGTCCATCATTTTTATTGTTGGGTTATACAGTATATTAATATCAATTCCATGGAAAATCCATAACCATGAATTATAAATCATGAAAAAAGAAAAACATTATAAGCATATTTAGAAAGTTATTACATAACCCCTTTGCGACAGAAAGACTGAGGTTTAGGTCTTCTAGCCATAAGCTGATTATATTTCCTATATTAAGGTTGGCAAAGCCCAGTTGCAAGAAACTGAGATACAAGTGGAAATATGATCCTTATTCTCATGATAAACTTACACTCTTGTACTGTCCCACTGTGAAAATAATTAGAAAATTTCCCAAATCATCAGTAATCAAGGATATGACTACTCCAGATTAGTTTATTGCCTACCACGTTTTTAAAGGCTTTGAAATAAAGGAAGAGAGTTTCAAATTGTCTAAAACTATAATATGAAAGTATATTAAATTAAATCAAATCTCTTGATTGGACAGTTTCACAGACCTTAAAACTCCTAAATTACTGTCTGGAATGGAATGTGATTTAAATCATTTAAAGTCTATCGCATTTTGGAAAAAAAAACTATTAAGAGTATCACTCAGGATGGATATTAATTATTTGCAAGAACTTTGGAATAAAGAATTGAAATATTCCTGATTAATAAATCAATGGCTAAGGGCCTTAAATAATATTAAGTAGTGTCTCTTAAAATCCTAATATGAGACCTATTCTATTTTTTTTACATTTATTGGACATCCTAGAGTTTTGAAAAGTCTTACTATGAATTTCATAAAAGTGGAAATGTAAAACTTATCTGTAAAAATGTATCTGATTCTCCTACTATTATCTGAGTTGTCTAATTCCAATCATAAAGTATACAACCGCAAATAGTCCACATTTTCATATATGATGCTGAATTGTGTGGATATATAAATGTCATCTTACTGGAACAGATATGATCTACTTTTTTTAAATGTACCTTGAGGATTGATAAGTCTACACCGGTCCCAGCAGTAAGGGCAGAGCTGGGCATACCTCCCCCCCATATAAAGCCATTGAGTAATTAAAGTATTCAATTACTGGCTGAAGATCCTAACCACGGACCCAGATAGTCTACCCAAACTGTGCTTCGAAGAGCAATTACACAACAAGGAACTTCCTACTTGGGCCACCCAAATTTCAAATGTCATCTTTCAATATGGATTCTCCATTCAAATCCAAGTCCAATCAGATCTAAAGGATAAAGAAGCTTTCAAACAAAGAGTTATTGATGTGGCTGCCTGAGATGATATTGCAGCACTTAAATGATAAACATTCTAAATATTAAGTTTTTCTGAAACTGATTTAAAGAAACCTTCTGAAACTAATTAGAAACATCTTCATATGTGGGGAAAATATGTTTTGTTTACATTTCAATGCAAAACAAGACTTTGAAGGTTGATGACTAAAGCATATGATGGCTACTCCAAAGGAAAATTTTGATCTCTGAGAATATGAAGAGCTGTAGCTTTTTAATTTCTTGCTGGAAAAAGTTGTTATCAAAGATGAACAAAGTCTTTTGAAAACAAACAAAATGGACTTTAAGGTGGACTCAAAAATTACAACTTGTATCTACAAGTGGAATTGGATAATGTAATGTAGTTTATCTTTTTAAATTGAAATGTAAAAGATTTACTGGAATTACTTCATGAAAAGTATAAATGGACTTGGATAAAGATGATAAGAACAGCAATAGAAGAAAGAAAGAGCCAGGAGAAAAGAGGAGTTATAATTTTATCTATGGAATTTAAGGATGGCTGGGAGGAAGAAGGAAAGAAATCATAACGTTGATTTATTTGACTGTGGTTAAATAGTGAGTTGCTATCTTTCGTGATGCTTAATGGTTGCCTGGATTTGATAGTTTCTTCTTCAATGGTTGTAATGGATTAGTTTTGTAATATTTATGTTACCATTTTTGGATAGCTATGCCTGGTAATGTTTAATAGCTTTCAATTTTATTACGGTTATTTTTTTCATAATGTTTAATTGCTAAGAGAGATGAGGGGAATTTAAACTAAATGGAAAGGAGGATTATATACTTATGTTGTTAGGTATTTTTATTAACTTTTATTAGACCTTTGTTGATCAATTAGGAGAACTGAAGATTTATAAATGAGTTTATAGAAAATGGGATGCGTTATGAAATGAAAATGTATCTGGCTATAAGTTAAGAGACAGCACTAAAATTTTAATGTTGAATATACTTGCTGGGGATGAAATAGAAAGTTTCATTTCCTTACTTTTTTAGGAGGGGTTATATATCTAGCCTTGGGTTTCTTAGTTTTATTCAATTAATATAATTCTTAATAAAATTATTAAAAAATCAGAGCAATAAAAATAAAGTTTCTGAAGTAAGGTGAGAAACTGAACAAAAATAAATTATACTTTTTAAAACACATCAAATGCATGCAATGTTTTCAACCTGTGCTTAAACTAATGCAAAATATCTTATATTTTTAGGGCAGGATGGTCATCTGCCTGGGTATCACCATAAAAAAATTCTGTTCCTTTTATTTGATGTCAAATAAAAGTCCATCTTCTTTCATGGTTGTAGTAGTGTTTAGATTTATAAGAAGAAAGCAGTTCTTTCAGGTACCCTGGTCCCAGTGGTGGGATTCAAATATGTTAACCACCAGTTCTCTGTGTGGATGCCACTTCCAGAAGTCCATTCTGAGCCTGGGCAACAAAAAATTAACTACTGGTTCTGCCGAAGTGGTGTGAACTGGCTGAATCCCTCCACTGCCTGGTCCCCAATAATCCAGTTGTTTAGGAACTTTACTTTTCATCTAAAATACCACCATTCTAGAATAATTTCTGTTAAGAAAAGAAGCAAATGAAATTATTGACAGTGGGTGCATTCCAATCAACCATTAAGTCTGCATAAGATTACTGAAATAATTAAATAGCAAAAGTTTGTGTTTCAAGGAGACTTGATTTCAAATGACAGAAATAAATTATGAGAACAGCCTTCATGCACCAGAAAGCAGAAAAATCAGTTAAGATAAATATTGTGACAATTGGGCAGCACGTAACTTCTAGAATTTCAGACTTATGGACTTAACAAATTTTCCTGTGATCTAAGAAGTACCTAGAAGAAATGTTCCAGCAATCAGAAGGATGATTCAGCTTCTTCCTTGTTCAATAAAGCTTTGATGGGAGGCTGAGTAGAGTGTTTTCAAACAGATAATATTGTGTGTTGTGTGTTGCTCACTGATCAAATTCAAAAGCTTCTGGCAAATAAATAGCTAAGAATTCCACAGAACTGACAATGCACAGGAGGCAGGGCTCATCCTGTTTCTTCCCCAGTGCTTCAAACCTTAAAAATCTTTCACACTCCAGATTTCACAAAGCTGCCTTCCTATTCCCTCCATCCCTGAAACTGGCAGAAAAGACTCAGGCAGTCCACTTAGCTCACAGAGAAACTGCTAGAACAGAGGTCTTCAAACTTGGCCCTTTTATGACTTGTGGACTTCAACTCCCAGAATTCCTCAGCCAGGCATGCTAACTGACGAATTCTGGGAGTTGAAGTCCACAAGTCAAAAATGGGACAAGTTTGAAGACCCCTCTGCTAGAAGATTGATTGCTAACATGACTTGGTTACATTTACGAATATATTACACATTCCCAATCATATAATTGCCAATGGGGGGAAAAAAACAAGAACTCCATCTAAAATTTTAAGTAACCACCTGGCCAGTTTTATCCAGGCTCTGACAGGTATAGTGTACATCTAAACATTATTATTGGATTATAATCAAATGGGCCTGCAGGTTTGTCATAAATTAAAAGACACTGAGGGATTTGAAGAACTTTCTAAATATTCTTTTTTATTTTCATCCAAAAATCTGGGCAAGCTTTCCTTACAACTGTACAGATAATATATTATTGTAGCAGAGAATGCTAAATTAAAAAATAAAGAGATTCATCCCTTTATATTTACTATAAGAATTTCTTTAAATATAAAAGATGTATTGCCATCTTTGGTGTCCCTCACCCAATGTAATAAAATCTTCTTTAGTAATTCAGGAATGTCTAAATTTGTAGAGATGATTCTAATTACATTTCCATTGGCACTTCTTCTTTGACACAAATTTAAAAGAAAAGAATGGGGGGGGGGAGAGAAACTGAATGATATTCAGAGGATGGCCTATTGTTGATGAAGGTTTCCCAATTACCAGTGACTTTCTGTGTGGAAAGTATGTCCTATTTTTCCAGGTAGTGGGGCTGTTCAGTGGATAAGGTGACAAGATATCCCTCATCTGATAGAACTGTGGTGTTATTAAAGGGCAGGATTTTGCCTCTTCTATCATTCATTGTTACATTTTTACAACTATTTGGACCACTAATGGCTAGAGGACAAAACTCTTGGTATGTAATCTATCCTCGTTCATCGCCTTCATTATGATACTGATGTCCTGACAGATTTGCCTTTTGCCCTCAAACATTTGGTCCTTCATTGAGATGAATTATGAACCTTGTTGAGAAAAGACCTCAGACTTTTTTGAGGTCAGCTTTGTTGTAATTCCAGGAAAATGAGGAGACCTCCATAAACCTCAAAATGACAAAATTACAGCACAATTAATAACATTAATTTAACACAAGGGAGTGAAGAGGAAAAGAGATGCACACAAATATTATCTAAGACGTTCTCCTCCTCATGGACATCCAAGGTGAGTAAAAACAGTAATTGATTGTGGTTGTATTCATCCCTTAATAAATAAGAGAGAAAGATCGCATAACAGGAACTTGCTGAAGTTTAATTACTATCCTGATTTTCTTACCAGTTTGCTCATATTATTGAAGCCAAGACCAAAATAACAGGCAGACCATTGTTGAGTAAATTACACTAAATTTGGGTCAGTTCTCTCTATTTCCCAGCAGCCTGGATGTTGATGAGTGTGAGATTTACAGAATGAAAGCCCCACCTTCCTGCAAAAACTTGACATCATTTGCTGTGCAAAGAATTCAATTTGGGGGGGAGGGGATGTCTACAATGTTCACTTACTTTCCCCTCTATTCATTCTGAAGTGTTCCACTCACAATGCCCATCCCATTGCTACCCTGCCATCTACTGTATACTATATCAGTGTGTGGTTTGTACAAGCCAAATAAATCAAAAAAAGAAGAGAGTTTTTTTTAAAAAAAAAATCTGTAGGGTCAATTTAAGAACTTAGCCCAGCATTCCAACTGTCGGGCTCTTGTTCATGGAGGGTAGTTATAAGAGAAATCTTAGGAAAGTGATGGCGAACCTTTTAGAGACTGAGTGCCCAAACTGCAACCCAAAACCCACTTATGCATCGTCGAGTGCTGGGTGGGTGTGGCCCATTGGCTGGGTGTGGCCAACTGGCTAGACGTGGCCAACTGGGTGGGCGTGGCCCATTGAGCAGGCGTGGCCCATTGGGTGGGCGTGGCCCATTGGGCATGGCCCATTGGGCGGGCATGGCTGCGGTGGTAACGGCAGACTGGATGGGACTAAAAAGTTCAATCAATCAATTCCAACTTTGCAAGATCTTTTTTTTTCCCTGCAAGAAATTGAAATTGACTGATTGAACCTTTTTTTTTTTTTTTTTTTTTTGCACATGGCGGCAGAGGCCTAAAACGAAAAGGTTTTATAAAACCCAGCTGAAGGCCTAGGACTGGGGCGACGGTGCGCATGCCCACAGAGAGGGTCTGAGTGCCGCTCTGGCACCCGTGCCATAGGTTCGCCACCACTGTCTTAGGATCTGGGCAAGAAAAACTTGGCAAACGGGGAGTAAATGAGCAATTCAGCCTTCAACCTCTTAAGCAAGGCATCAATCTGGCATGTAGGGAATCTGTGAGAAAGAAATTCCAACAAAATAAAGAGATCCTACCTTACAGAATGCAGACTCTCTAGTAAATTAAGAGTGTGGCGTGTATTTATTTGTTTGTTTATTAAATTTTTATGCTGTCCATCTCACTGATACAGTAACTCACTGATACAGCAACTCTAGGCAGCTTATAATATAATAAAAAAGTTTTTCTAAAGCATGTTGTCCCTCCTTTGGAATCCTTTCTTTAATGATTCTATTCCACCATTTATTTGATATTAGTGTAACTCTTGTCCTCTCTTGCTGAGAGTTGTCCAGCAGAGAGTTGACTATGGCAAATTGGCCACGATGAGTTTTCCTAGACCCAAAAAGGCTCCTTTCCTGGACCCTGCCAGATGAAATTCTTTAGTAGACAAGATCTGAAGAAGGTCTTTTCCACTGGGCTGAGTAAAGCAGCCTAGTTTTCTTATTTAGTTTTCAAGATTCTGTAATCAAGCTCCTTTTCCTGTGATTAAACCAGACTAAAAGACCATGTGAACCGTGCTTCCTTAAACATTTATGGCTGTGAGGGCCCTGTAGTTGTTCTGGCTAATTCCCAAGCCTACAAGACAATAGACAGGCCAATTACTATCTCTTCTCCCCAGCTTAATTTTCTTCTCTGCTCCATCTACACCAGCAAGCAGTTGATTTAACAATCAAGTTCTGTTTATAGAATAATAAAAAATTGATATCTAGAATACCCGTCTGCCAATACAAATGTTTATTCGATCAACAAAATATGAATTTTCTAATAGCCATCAGTACCTATTATCCTTCTAAAAGAAAGAATAGAATAGAACAGAACAGAATAGAGCTGGAAGGGATCTTGGAGGTCTTCTAGTCCAGTCCCCTGCTCAAGCAGGAGATCTATATACCATCTCAGACAAGTGACTGTCTAGTCTCTTTTTAAAAATCTCCAGTGATGGAGCACCCACAATTTCTGGGGGCAAGCTATTCCACTGGTTAATTGTCCTCACTGTCAGGAAGTTTCTCCTTAATTCGAGGTTGCTTCTCTCTTTGATCAGTTTCCAACCATTGTTTCTTGTCCTGCCCTCTGGTGCTTTGGTGAATAATGTGACCCCCTCTTCTTTGTGGAACACTGCTATCATGTCTCCCCTATTTCTTCTTTTTTTTACACTAGCCAAACCCAAGTCCTGCAGCCATTCTTCATATGTTTTAGTCTCCAAGCCAGTGGTGGGATTCAAACACCACTGAACAACCAGTTCTCTGTGTAGATGATGCTTCCGGAAGTCCATTCTGGGCCTGGGCAACAAAAATTAGCTGCTGGTTCTGCCAAAGTGGTGCGAACTAGCTGAATCCCACCACTGCTCCAGGCCTTTGATCATCTTAATTGCTCTTCTCTGAATTATATAACCTTGCAGCAGATTTTGTATGGCAGCCTTTTCATATTGTTTCTTATTGTGGTCTATGGGGTTGTGTTAATAAAGGTGTAGTTTTTGACATCCCGATTGGTTTTTTTTAACCATGATTTATAGTCTGAACAAATCTATATAGAGTCAGTTTATAAGAACTGCTTTCAGAAGTTATTTTGTATTGCAGTGATGTTTTAATATTGCATTTGGCATCTGCTGACCAAAAGCTGTGCACCCCTGATTGATGATAATGCAGGTTAAATCTGTCTAAATTCTTAATTATAAGCCTAGGTCAGGTAGCTGAACAGAAATGTCAACTGCTAGCCATGGTGATGCCAAAATGAGTACAAAATGGCATTGCAATACACATTCTGCCTTTTATACTTGTGTCATGTGAACCTGCAGCCATCGTATGTCAGGTTCAGAAATTGCATCACAGTCTTGCAAGCTTTCATCTCTTCAGCATGTTTCAACTTTCCCACTGCCCCCATGATTCTCATGCCAATGAAGTTAGGTACAATGGAGATGTAATCGTAGTGCTGTTGAAATTTCTTTAATCTAAGAACTGTGTGCATAAATATATAGGGGAGAGGCACTCAGATTTTCTTCTGTGCCAACAAGCTACATAATGTTCATTTCTGCTATTCTTCTGTTATTTAATTTTCTTGCGAAGCCCAAAGAACTCCATGACTCTTTCCTGTGGCACAATTTGGAAACAATTACTACTATGGAATTATATAAATGTGAATAACCTTATGCACACACATACACAAACAGAAAGATGTGGGAAGCAGGGGAATATCTTTTTTTTTTTAAAAAAAAAAAAAGCCATGATCAGTAATAGAGGTTAACATAACAATGAAAAGAGGGCAGGGAAGAGGAGAGGAGAATATCTGTTCAATGTTTGTAAATTTATGCGGAAAATCTGAGTGAAGGTGAGATGAGTTTTAGCAAAAATTGGGCAATACTCTGAGCAAATGCAACCTAGGGGGGAAAAATAATTTGTTAGATGACATAATGAAGGGTACAGAAAAAGTCACTGATTCATAGAAATCCAAGAATAAGCACAAAGGCAAATGCTTGGTAATTATCCGCTTAGGAAAATGCTTGCTCATTTTAAGCATGAATCTATTAATATCCCACTTCCCCCCCCCCACCACCACCACGTCTTGCTGTGCTGCCTCATTGTGATGGGGAGGGGGATGTTCCTGGAAGGGATGAGTAAAGAATGCCAGGAGTATATGCCCAGAGAATATATTCCCAGCAGGATCATCCAACGCATAAAGATTATCCCAGTTGTCCAATTAAAGCAGGTCCCTATACTGATACAAGAAGATGCTGGAGGCAGATGATCCCTTTAGTGACAAAGGCAAAGACATCAATTTATATTGCACGGAGAAGGCAATCATACACCACATCTGTATCCTTACCAAGAAAACCACTTGGATAGACAATATAAAATGATTGATGATGCAGTGCTGGATAATGAGCCCCACAGGTTGAATTCAGCATGCTACTGAGGAAGAACTGAGTTTTTTAAAAAATACAAATGGCATTTTTGATGTGGCTAGATTAAAGCCATCAGGATGTCAGCTGAAACATAGAAAACTAGCAGCAGAAAAAGACTGTGGTCCATCAAGTCTGCCCTTTGAGGGTTTTTTGTTTCTGTTTTCTTTTTAATTTATATATTTATTTATTTATTTTAATTACTATTTTTTATTTTTTTATTATTATTTTTTGTTGGAGGGTGGACAGGTGCTCATCCCAAACATATTTAAATTCAGTTACTGTGGACTGACCCACTATCTCTGCTGGAAGTTGGTTTCAAGCTTCATAATAGTGAATCAAGGTTTATCTTAACGTCAAATAAGACTCTGGAAACAAAGTTGTACTTGCATTTTGATATTTGGTTAAAAAAAAAGGATAATAGATATGGCTATTTGTGACCAATGGGTTTAAATCATAGATCAGATTAGATTTCTGGAGCCTCATTTCAAAGAATTTCTATTTACAAAAAGGGAATTATTCAACTTGCAATTCATTTATTTATTACATTTTTATGCTGCCCATCTCCCCTACAACGTGATTCTGGGTGTCTAGTTGATGATGTTGCCATACAGAAGCTTCAAAGGTAGAATTACAGCTAGTCTTTGGTTAATGACCATTTCTTCAGCAACCATTCAAAGATATGCTGCTGTTGCCTGAATGCTACTTATACCCATCCTTGAAGTTATGGCCATATGACCCACGGTCATATGATCAACAACATTCTGGTGCTTGGCAGACTGTGCTCCGCCCCCCCCATCTCTGCCCTTTTGGTTGCCCTACACGCCACTGTCTTTGCGACCATGTCACCCTGTGCTTTGCTGTAGTTTCCACCATCCTGTATTCTGAAGCCCATCAGGCTTCAACAAGGTCGCATGAAATCTCAGGAAGAAGGCCTTGCATGGCCAACAGCTATCTCATGAAGGGACAGGCTGGATGTGTCTCCTCTGCAGAGGGACGAAGATGACAGCTGTCAGTTGAGGCTGGCAGAAGAAGCAGAGCATTTGTGTGGAGGGCTTGTGGAGTGGAGGGAGGGCTTGTGTGCCCTCCGGCTCCCTGCAGCAACCAATCAGCCTGCCTGGAACCCACAACTTTCTGACAGCTTCCCCAGTGAATTTGCTTTTGGGAAGCTGGCAGGAAGCCACAAGGAAGTCCTCACAATCCTCGCTTAACAGTAGCAATGTTAATGACTGCCATCACTAAGCAATGTAGTCATGGGTCATCACGCTTTAAGACCATATCACTTTGCAATGAAAATTACAATGCAATGATCATGATTAACCTGCTTGTGAGCCTCATGGGACTCACAATTCCTTGCCAGCTTCCCCCTCCCTTGACTTTGTCTGTTAGAAGCCAGGAGGAAATCATGAGGGGTCCTCGCTTAATTACCTATGAGCCTTGCTTAACAATGGCAACAGGGACTGCTGGGATTGCCATTGCTACACAATGCAGTTGTTTGACAGCACAGTTTGTGGCCTCATCACCAAGCAAGGAAAAATCCAGTCACAATGACCGTTGTTAACTAAGGACTGCCTGTACATGCAGCTGCATAAACACAGAAGCACGAACATAGGAAAGCTCAACACAGGGAAGCTGAAATGAGACAACTCAAATTTACACCTTAGCCATTAGTGAATTGAGGTGGACTGGAATTGGGCAGTCCATCTCAAGATCACACCTTTTACAGATAGTCCTCAATTTTCAACCATTCCTTTAGTGACTATTTAAAGTTACGACAGCACTGAAAAAATGTGACTTACTACCGTTTTTCACACTCAGACTGTTGCAGCATCCCCATGGTCACATGATCAAAATTGAGAAGCTTGGCAATTGATTCATATTTATGACGGTTGCAGTGTACTGGGGCCATGTGATCCCCTTTGCGACCTTCTGACAAGTGAAATCAATGGGGAATCCAGATTCCCCTTAACAACCGTGTTACTAACTTCACAACTGCAGTAATTCACTTAACAGCTGTGGCAAGGAAAATGGGACAAAACTCACTTAATAGCTGTCTCACTCAGCGACAGAAATTTTGGGCTCAATTGTGGTCGTAAGTCAAGGACTACCTTTATTACTCAGGACATTAAAAAAAGAACAAGAAGAAACAGTGTTACTTTTCTAGTTAAGAAAGGTACAGCAAAAACAGGACTTGTCTACTATGAAATCAATGACCGAATAATGTTATAAATGAGATATTATGAGAATGAATGGGTGATCAATGATTATGGACAAAATACAAAAGACAGTGAGCAGAACGACAATAATTTATTGAAGTGTTTTAGTTATACAGAGTGGATGAATGCAAATCAGATTGCTCAGCAAATATATGAAGAAAATGAATGGATCAAGAGGAAAGGAAAAACAAAGAAAGTTGTGGTTAGATGGAGTGGATAAGAGGCTGAAAAATTTGAGGAGAGAAGTTTAAAGAACAAAAGGCAAAGTATGAAGAGTGTCTGGACATGATGGAACACAAGATGGCTAGCAAGAATAAAAAGATAAGTACATGGTTTAAGTGCACACTAGATTTAATGTCATTGGTTTATCGCTTCTTAGTCTCGCTCTGCACTTTGCATAAATTACTTATTCTGGAAGAGAATACAGGTGGTCCTCGACTTACAACAGTTTGTTTAGTGACCATTTAAAGTTACAACGGCACCGAAAAAAGTAACTTATGATTGTTTTTCACATTTATGGCCTTTGCATCATCCTCATGGTCACATGATCAAAATTCAGATGGTTGGCAACTGTTCATATTTATGACAGTTACAGTGACCTGGGGGTCACAAAATCCTCTTTTGTGACCTTCTGACAAGCAAAGTCAATGAAGGAGCCAGATTCACTTAACAACCATGTTACTAACTTAACAACTGCACTGAGTCGCTGAGCAATTGCAGCAGGAAAGGCCGTAAAATGGGGCAAATCTCACTTAACAAATGTCTTACTTGGCAATGAAAATTTTGGATTCAATTGTGGTCATAGGTTGAGGACTACTTGTACAGTAAATGATCTATCCTTTAATGAAATCTCTCTGATCCTCCCTTTGTGCTTCAATTGCCAAAAACTTTGCTCCATCCTAAGAAAGTTTCAGTGACTGTCTAGTCCACCAATCAGCCGATGTTTGCAAGACCCCAAAAGCAACTCATACTTCTGGGAAGAGGAAGAAAGAATCCATGGCAACCAAGAGATTACTCATCATATATTGGGGCAGATATAATGCTTTTTGTTTTATCTCTCCTTGATGAAAACTTGCCTGGAGCGAGCAGATATAGCAACAACCTGCAAAAATTCACCCTGGACTGCGGGCTAAGCAGGTCCTCCACTGGCAAATTCCCTTGCTGCTGTCCCTCCATCCCTGCCTCATTAACTTTTTGACTCCCTATGATGAAGAAACTGTGTCTGAAAGAAACCCTTATACATTTAATTATTTTACTGTTTTTTCTCTTAATGTAGCCATAAAATGGTACTACTTTTTAATTTCATTACAGAACCCTCCTTTTGGCTTTTTTGTTTTCAGTTGCTTCATCATTAAATAGCCCTCAGCACTTAGACTTAAATACTGCTTCACTTAGCCCTCTCTAGAGTCAGCATATTGCCATTTATTGACCTCGGAAGAATGGAAAGCTGAGTCTACCTTGAGCCGGTCAAGATCAAACTCCTGGCTGTGGGCAGTGAGTTAGCCTGCAATACTGTATTCTAACCATTCTGCCACCACAACACTTAAAGCAGTGATTAAGGGGGGGGGGGGAAATTGCTGCATTGATTGATAGTCTTTCTGGAACAGTTTTAAAAGATACAGGTAGTTCTCACTTAATGATGGTAATTGGGACCAGCAAGTCTGTTGCTAAGTGAAGTGTTCTTAAAATGCAACTTCACTTGACCACGCTGACTTATGATGGCAGGCCTGATTGCCTATATAGTTGTTAGGCACAAGGTCACATGATTATTGGCTCCCCCTTTTTCTTTGCTTGTTTCCTCATTTAGAGTTGTTGTAATTTTGAATGGTGACTGAACAAGCAGTCATTAAATGAGGACTACCTGTATTCTCATATAGAATGCATTGCAATAATTAAGAATAATTAAGGAATCTAAGCAAGATGTGGTCAACCAGTACCAAATCCAAATGGCTGCAAAAAATATCACTGCTTATGCATCAGGAGTAACTGTGGAAAAATACTACCCACTACACCTGTCATTTACAAATCTAATGAACTTAAAGATCAAGGACTGTTCCCCAACCACACACCTGCTCTTTCAGTATGAAACCTTATCCAAACAGGTTGTGCCTCAACCCCTATTTAACTATAACACTTCCATTTACCTGGGCTTAATTTTAAATTGTGCTCCCTCATCCACTACTTATGAAATTACATTTATGTTGTTTATTAATGTATGTAATTTATGTCCAAGGCTACCAATTACTTCCTTAGAACTAGGTAGTGAAAAGCAAGGGAGTTTGATGTCTTCACTGTTGGATGTCTTCACTGAGCCATTCATAAGCTCAAAGATAGCCTTCCCAATACTTTTATGTAGATGTTATATAGTGTCAATTAAAAAAGGAAGACAAGGGAATATTAGATCAACAGTTTAGGGCAGAGATCCCCAACCTTTTGGGCACCAGGGACCAGTTCCACAGAGAGAGGTTTTTCCACAGACCAGAAGGTGTGTAGTTTTGTGTGCTGCCTACATCCCGTGGATGGGGATTTGCCTGTTTGTGCGGACCAGTTGCTGGCATGCCGCAGCCTAGTACTGGTCCATGGACCGGGGGTTGGGGACCCTTGGTTTAGGGGACAAACAATAATCCTCCAGCATTCCAGAAAGGTCTCATGATTGATGGTATGGAAAGTTTTAAGAAATCTGCTTCCGGTGGTTTAAGCGTCGGTGATGGCGGCTACTTTGTAGCCGTCCTCCTGGGAAAGCGTGAGAACGCGGAGAACAGCAGGCACCAGCTGTTCCGCGGCTCAAAACCTCCCTCCCGGGCGAAGGGGGGGAGGGGAGTATCACCTGAATAGAGGTAGAGCCTCTTAAACCCCCCAGGAATTTTTTCCCTGGGGGGTGAAAAGAGAGCTCCCTCGGAGTTCGGGTTGTCTCCGCCTCCCAGCTGTCTTTGTTCCTCTGGGAACAAAGCAAAACACTGCTTCCACCTCCGTACTTAAAGGAATTGGGTGAGTTATTTTTAAAAGCGGACAGAGCTGGATAAAGGATTTGATTTATTGGATGTTATTTGGACTTTAGTTTGAAAGGCTGACCTTTCTTTTTTTTTCTTTGTTTTTTTTTGTGTGGAGAGTGAAAGTAAAATGGCAATTTGAAAGGTTTTTTTTTTTTTCGGAAAAAAGTGAGTGAAATGGAATGTTATGGACTACATGTTTTTCTTTTAAACTTTTTTTTAAAGGTGGATTTGTGTTTTGGAATGATTTTTTAAACTCTCCTTTGTTTTTTATTTCTTTTTCTCTTTCTGAGGATTCTTTTTATTGTTTTTTTTTTAAGAAGGAAGAAAGAAGAAATAAGATTTTTTCTTTTTTTAAAATGGCTTCAAAGAGGCAAGCAGCTTCTACAGTACCCAAGGTGGCTTCTTCTCCTGCGATCCTACCAGCACAACAACTTAAAGCTACACCACCACCTTCTCCTCCTTTGTCAGCAATAACGGTACAAGATATGAAAGACATAATGGGAAGTGCTGTGTCTCAAATCAGAGGGGAAATGAAGGAGCTTTTAGAGCAGAATAAAACTCAAATTAGAGGGGAAATGAAGAACCTTTTAGAGCAGAATAACACTATTCTGAGGCAAGACATAGTTATGGCTTTAACAGGACTTGCTTCTGTGGTTGAGAAGTTAGATTCTAGAGTGGAAGAGGTGGCAGACAAGGTGGAAATTTTGGAAGACAGATTTGAAGGTATGGAAAAAAAGATGGAAATTTCACAAGATGATATTGTTATGTCTCAGTACAGAGAGATGGAACATGCTTTAAGAATCAGGGGCCTGAAAGAAGATATGCAGCAAGATCTGAGAGAGATTGTGGTAAATGACTTTGCTGCTATTTTGAATAGAGAGAAAGAGGAAATATTCAGAGAAGTTGAAAAAATTTATAGAGTTAACTCCTGGGTTGCAAAGCAAAAAAATTTACCAAGAGATGTGGTGATTTATTTTGCAAAGAGATCTCTGCGTAATGAAATCATACAAGCTTTTTACAATAAGAGGTTTCAGATTGCTGCTCAAGATGTCATCATTTTAAAGGAGATCCCATCTAAAATTCTAAGAAAGAGAAAAGACTTTGCTTTTTTAGCTAACGAACTTAAAAAAAGATTGATGCCATTCAGATGGGAGATTCCGATGGGTATGGTTGTGAGCCATGCAGGGACACGTTATAGACTTAATACAGTTTCTAAAGCAAAGGAGTTTTACAACTCGGTCCTGGGAGCAGGCTCACCACCACCTACAATGCAGAAAGTTTTGGATGGTAAAGAGGTGGAACAGCAGTCTGAAGGAGTAGGAGTGATGGTTGCTGGAAAGTTACAGGCGAAGTGGTCGCAACAAACAGAGATCAAAGAGCAAAGAATGACTCATGCAGCACATAGACGCAAGGAAAAGGAACAACAGAAGAAGGAAGGAAATTAAAGAGGGAGATGGTTGGCTTACCAACTGAGAAAGAAACAGAGACAGAGAATTATAGATAAAATAAATTATAATGGTAAACTGGTATACCAGAAGGAGTTGATTAAGAAATCTTTTTTAGATTATTATCAAAAATTATATAAGAGTACTAAAGTACAGGTTTTAGATATAGATAATTATCTAAATGAAGCTAACTTCCCTAAATTAACAGAAGATCAGAAACAAGAAATTAATAATTTGATTACTAGTGAGGAAATTGAGACGGTGATTAAAGAATTAAAATTAGGTAAAGCACCGGGTACGGATGGCTTGACATCTATTTATTATAAAACTTTGGTACAAGAGATGATTCAACCTTTAACTGAGCTCTTTAATAACATATTACGGGGTTTAGAGATCCCTCTGTCATGGGGTAGAGCTTTTATATCTCTAATTCCAAAAGAAGATCAAGACCTTACTTTACCAAAGAATTATAGACCTATATCTCTCTTAAATGTAGATTATAAGATTTTTGCAAAAATCTTAGCTAATAGGCTTATGAGGGTTTTGCATCATGTTATACATACAGACCAAACGGGTTTTATAACTGGAAGGTATATGAAGAATAATGTCAGACAAATTATTAATTTATTAGAATATTTAGATAAAAATAATCAAGTTTCTGCAGGATTGATATTTTTAGATGCTGAAAAAGCTTTTGACCAATTGAATTGGCAATTTATGTTAAGACTAATTGAGAAAATGAATTTTGGAGAAAAAATTTTACAAGCTCTTGGTGTTATTTACCAAAAACAAACGGCACAACTTATAGTTAATGGGGGTTTGTCAGAGGTGTTCACAATAGAGAAGGGGACTAGACAGGGTTGTCCACTGTCACCGTTGCTGTTTGTTTTAACTTTGGATATATTGCTGATTAAAATTCGAGAATCACAGCAAATAAAAGGGATAGAAGTTAATAAAAAAGAATATAAATTAAGGGCCTTCGCGGATGACTTGGTGGTTACCTTATCCCAACCTACTTATTCTGTAATAGAACTACTACAATTGATACATCAATATGGACTGGTTTCGGGTTTTAAAATTAATAATAATAAGACTAAAATATTGCCCCAAAATATGACTAATCTGGATAAGCAGATTTTGGTTAACCTGACAGATTTTGAGGTTGTTAATAAGGTGAAATACTTGGGGGTTATTTTATCTGTTTCTAATGCAAAATTGTATAAAAATTATTATGAAAGGTTGTGGGTCAATATACAAAGAGATTTGAAAAACTGGGAGAAGTTGCAATTATCTCTTTTGGGAAGAATTGCGGCGATTAAAATGAATGTTTTGCCAAAGTTTCTTTTTTTATTTCAAATGATACCTATTTTAAAGAATGAGGTTAATTTAGATGAATGGCAAAAAGGTATTAATAAATTTATCTGGGCAGGGAAAAAACCAAGAGTAAAACTTAAAATTATACAAGATATTAGAGAGAGAGGTGGACTCAAGGTACCAAATTTGAAATTGTATTATGAGGCTGTGGTTTTAACATTAATAAGTGATTGGGTTAATTTAACAAATGTAGAAATACTCCTTTTGGAGGGTTGGGATTTATTTTTTGGGATGGCATGCCTATTTAATTTTTAATAAAAAGGTCGATAGGGTTTTTAAATCTCATATTATAAGGATTTCTTTACTTCGGGTTTGGAGGAAATATTACAGAAGTGATTTTAAAATTCCATTATGGGCTATACCATGGCATGCGATAGAAGGGATAAGGAGAGGAGTTAAGATGGATAGTGTTTCTTACGCACAATTACTTAGATGGGATGGTAAAAATTGGCAGTTAAAATCTTTGGAAGATTTAACACAAGAAAATATTATTTACTCATGGTTTCAGTATAGACAAATAGTGGATAGGTGGAAGATAGATCGCAATGTGGGTTTGCTTAGAGAAGATGAAAACTTGTTAAAACAAATAAAAGATCAAAGACGAACTCACATTAAGAGAATTTATGGGGTGTTAGTAGAATTGGATTCAGAAGCAGAATTAGTCAAAGAATGTATGATTAAATGGGCACAAAATTTTGGTGAACCAGTTCTACTAGATACCTGGGAAATTATTTGGGTGAGGAATGTCAAATTTACACAAGCCCAAAACTTAAGGGAGAATTTTTACAAAATGTTTTATAGATGGCACCTTGATCCACAAAAAATGTCTCGCATGTATCCTGACTTACAGCCTAAATGTTGGAGATGCGGATGTTTGGATGCTACTTACTATCATATCTGGTGGTCGTATAAAAATATAAAAGCTTTTTGGATTAAGATATGGTGGAATATTCAAAGAATTTTTAGAAGGAGGGTAAAATTTACCCCACAATTGTTCTTGTTAGGTATTGTTATTGATTGTGATACTAAAGAGACCATATTGATGTTAAATTTAATTACAGCCACAAGGTTGTTAGTAGGGCAATGTTGGAAGAAGGAATCTTTGCCTACTTTGCAAGAGTGGTTTTTTAAAGTTTCTTATTTGGCGGAAATGGCAAAGATTTCGGCTTTTTTGAAGGATCAATCGCAAGAGAAGTATTTTGTGGTATGGAAAAAATGGATAGATTTTATACAATATAAGTTGGATATAAAAATATTATTTAGTTTTTCAATAACTTATATTTAAAATTTAAAATATTTTATAGACTTTATTCTTTTTTTATTTTTATTTTTATTATATTTTCTTTTATCTTTTTCTTTTTTCTTTTTTTTATTCTTTTTTCTTTAAAGCATTTTTCTTTTGGTATTTATGTTTTTCTATATATATATTATTGTTAATTATTTTATAATTTGTTCAATTAATGTATTTAGATTTATTCATGGTTTATATCTTTTTTAAAAAATTTTGAAGAAATTTCAATTAAGCTTGTATTCAGCTCTGGGAAGGTCGGGGGAGGGAATGGGAGGGTTGGGGAGGTTTGGGGAAGGGTTGTTTTGTTTTTGTAAAATGTTAAAAAATTTTCAATAAAAAAAAAGAAATCTATAAGAACTAATTGGTTACTGACTCTAATTCAATGAGACTGAAAAATACTAGGACTGAAATCCAATTTAATATTAGCAAAATTGTTCTCTATTTTTCCTCACTCAACATCTGTCCTAACCTCAAAAACTTACTCCCTTCACATACCTACAATAATCACTACTTCTACTGGCAGACCTCTGAATTTTATTTTGTGGCTACAAGCAAAAGCAAAAAACAAAAAAGTTTCGGCACAATTATCTTGGATCCCTTATCTTACTAAATCCAGGAGAGCTTATTTATAAGCAGACATGCTGAGGATTATATTGCAATGATACAGATTCATCTGCTCACCTTTATTCCAGCCTTCTCCAATCTGGGTACCCATCAGATACAAAATGCTAGGACTTAAAACTATCAGAAGACTCAAACAGCATGCCTAGAGGACACTGGTTTAACTGATTTATGGTGAGGTTCCTTTTAGTGGATGGCATTGAAATTAAAGGGATACTGAAGAAGAAAAAAATAATAAATTTGATGATGTTCTGAAGAGTATCTAATAAACCCACTGTAAAATGCAAAAGTGCCCATTTCTGAGTAGACAAGGTTGCCTGCCCATTGAGATTTTCCCTACATTATTATGGAGATTTCCACTGCCATGCCTACTGTACTGTCATAGCTCTAAAAGCAGTCAGAGAAAGGAAGGCATTTTATATATTACAGTGGATTAAGAGAAATATTGATTCTGTCACATTCTGGTCTCCTCATTCCTAGATCATGCCCTGAGAATGAGAGAAGATGGGTGTCAAGATTAACTTGATCTGTCACCTATATTCTGCTTAGATCATAGCTTGACAAAGAAAAGAGAGGGGTGGGATGGAATGCAAAAGGGGGGATTGCATCCCAGCATTGCCTGTTCCCATGAAACAGTGCTTTCACCTCAAGGACATACTGAGCAGATGTCATAGGATGGCTGGCCAGTTCTCATGACAGAATGAACAGAAGTGATTGGTGGACGTGGTGGACTGTGGATGGCCATAAGGAAAGGGGGGGAATTAACTATGCTAGCTTTTGCACGGGAAACCCAGAACTGGTTTCACTTCATATGTGCCAATATGATTTATTCAGTAAAGTTTATACTCTTGGTAAAATAATGTCCCAGGAATTTTTTTCCTGGATTTGTCAACTGGAACAGTTGACAGTGGATATTGAAAGCCATTTTTATTGAAGATAATAGGAAGCAAATATTCAACAAACAAAAGAGAGAGAGCTAAAAATGGGATGAAGTGGGGTGGGGTGGGGTGGGATGGAGAACCACTTTTCTTGTCCTTGGTCCTTGTGAAAATAAGAACTTCCAATCATATCTATTCTCATCATTATAGGACTATACTTTCTCTGTGGAAACCAAACTTGTACTTAGGAGAAAGTCAACTATATTTTATGGATTTTACTTCCTTTTAGCTTTGTAGGATATTAATGATACAGAACAAACATGAGCATTTCACTTCAGAAGTAAGATCCTTTGATTTTTGTGGTGCTTGCTTTTGATTTAGTGGTAATAGGATTATAGAAGTCATGAACTGAAATTTAAGTTTGATCAGAGCTTAAAAAAAGTTATTGAAATATGGCAAACAGAATATCAAGAGTAGTTATATCCAGTAGTGGGATTCAAATATGTGAACAACCAGTTCTCTGTGTGGATGCCACTTCCGGAAATCCATTCTGGGCCTGGGCAACAAAAAATTAGCTACCAATTCTGATCAAGTGGTGCAAACCGGCTGAATCCCACCACTAGTTATATCCACCTATTCTTCATTTTCCCATCCCAGAACTGATGTATCAAGTGTACACTTATGTTAAGAAAATCTGTGGGTAATCACATGACATATGTTAGTCAGTATGTTTCCTCATTTGTAGTACAGGCATAAGGCATCCTGTTGGATGCTCTGTTAATGTGGCAATGTATATTTTTCTGTTGTGATTGCTATTTTGTTTCTTAGATAGGCCTAGCATGCTCAAAAAGAAAGATGTGACTTGAACTCACAAAGAAATATGTCTAGGCTTGGCAAATCTATAGCCTAGTAAATGGGAAAAGAAATCAATTACCCAAAAGGTCTAAACAAAACCCTAACCCACAATAATAGGAATAATAAAAGTGCTTAGTCTTCAATTTATGAAAGCAATAGATATGTGAATAACTTAGACCTGAGGATGTTGTAAAATGGGAGGGTCAACATCTCAAAAGAATGAGAAATTTCTTGCAGCAACTGAGGTAGCTTTGTCAAAAATAATCCTGCTGTCTAAAGGACGAGTCTAATTTAGCTGCAAATTTGAAAGCACCAGGGCTATTTGCAGAAGCTATCTAGCTCTCTGCAGACAAGATTACAGGTCTCAGCATTTACCCATATTTAGAAATCTCTTGGTCTATTGCACCCAAAGATTTTATGCTTATTGTGAGATTGGACTCTGTAGAAATTGTCAAGCAAGACTGTTGTTCCACAGCCCCTACCTCCTACCCTTGACATGAACTCCCATGCAGGAATCAGGTAAGTGGGAGCACAAGGGACAACTTTCTTCCAAAGTCAATTAAGTCAGAATAGGGGATTCACAAAAATGATATATTTGAGATATGTTGAGGAATGGAAAGCCTCAATAGTTAGCTGTCATAGCTGACATAGTCTTTGTCAACATACATAGTTATCACAAATAAGATGCAAGGAAATAAGGGATATTAGTACCCTGGGATAGTAGCACATCAACAAAACATAATGGTGTTGTCTGCAGTCTCAGCTTCCAACATTAGGTAATTGCATTGCTCTCTTAAATTTCACAAAAGACCCCAATATAAGGTGCTCTGGGACCATTGTGGGGTTGTTAGAATATAAAATGTTGTTTCTCTTCCAGAGCTAGGTTCACAATGATATTAGGGGGAAATCTTTGAGCACTCAAATCTAGAGTTGACTCAGGATTTAACCATGCTGTAATTACAGCTAAATCCATATTCTTCTAGAGCAGTGGTGGTGAACCTATGGCACGTGTGCCAGAGGCGGCACTCTGAGCCCTCTCTGTGGGCACACGTGCCATTGCCCCAGCCTTGCCTCCCCCCACAACCTCCTCACCAGCAGCCCCCCGGGAGGAGAGTTGCCACCCAGCGTGGCCCACAGGGAGCAGCATAGCCAAGGACATGGCAGCCAGGCAGCATAGACAAGACTCTGCCCTCACATCCCATCCTGTGCAGTTGATGCTGTGGGGTGCAAACAGAGGGTGTGGCTGCCATGGCACTGCTGGGCTGCCTGGGCAATCTGTGGCAGGCCCTGGAGGCGGTGAGTGGCCTTGCAGGCAGGCAGAGCAGGGGACAGGGTGAGGGCGGGACAGGGGGTGGAGCAGGGGCGGGGCCAGTTTTTGGGCACTCAGTCTCTAAAAGGTTTGCCATCACTGTTCTAGAGGCTTGGAGTATAATACCAGAGAACATTGGCCCTGGAACCCAAGCCAGCTAGATGCAGCTGAAGTTCAGTCCCTTTAGAATTCTGCAGTCTGCAGAAGCAAGTTCTTTCTAATGCAGAAAGACTTGTTGAAGTTGGGTTGAAGGTAAATGATGAACTTTAAAAAGGGGTTGGCTTCTGATTGACCAACTAAACCAATACAGGCTACAGAGTGAAGATAATATGTATTAAAAAAAAAAAAACACTTCAGTGAATAAGACCCAAAAGAATTCTATGCCAAATCTATTTCTCAAGACTTGCTGAGAATTTGGTGCTGCCTACATGCATTTTACATATTTTTTTTAAAAAAGCCGAGTCTTACTAAATATGGTATTGTGGGATTTTACTCTGTGAAATACTAGTAATAATAGCATATAGCTTGCTTCTAGAGGACTGACTTTGGGGCATCTAAATACCTGGGTATTATAAGTCAATCTTGGTGGACTGTTTGAAATTCTGGTCATCCATTTACTTGATGGATGACCATTGATCTAGCAGAAGCTGTATGTTATGACTTGAGTCCAAAGTTATATTCTACTCATGGGGATCTTCTGTTCAAAGAAAGGATGGTGCCAGTTTAGCTAAAGTCTGAGCAGCTTTTCACAAATTAGCTCAAAAATTAACTCACACCTCCAAAATTAAGACAACTGAAAACATTTCCAATCCTACCGAAAAGCCTACATTATGTCCCAGAAATACCCCTACACAGGGCTTTTTTTCTTATAGAACGCCCAGAACGGAGTTCCGGCACCTTTTTTGGATGGAACCTTGTAGGGTAGGCAAGGCAGGTTGTATGATGTGTATGAGTTCCGGCACCTTTTTTTTTTTTTTAAGAAAAAAAGCACTGCCCCTACAAAACTTTCCTATCTTCAAATGCCTCATGGAGCACACTTTCCTCATTCAATTGCTAAACTTTAAAGCAGCAAGTGCAGCAAGATAAACAGGATGACTGTGGCCATACCTCATCCCTAACCCGTAGTTTGTGACAGGTTTTTGTCCAAACTTCAGGGTAATAGACTGCAGCATCTGCAAGATGGAAAGCGGCACTGTGACCTTGCTCCACAAGCAGCAGCCCTTTTTCATCTGCATGCAGTGCAGTGACATAGGTACACAAGGAACAGGGCTGTCATCAGTCTGACACCCCTTCCCGATCCCCTGTGTAGAAACTCCTGGCAACAGACTCAAAAGACTAGAAAGGGAATTGTTCCCCAACTCCTCCTCTTCCTGCAGGTCTTTGGTGCTGTTCTCAGCACAGCTTGGAAGCAGTCAAGGTTGGTGTTGGGGAATGACAGACCCAGCAAGGAACCCTTGAGGATATTCAAGAGAAAAATTGTAATTCTTCCCTAGTTTGGGTTTCAGATTGAGCTGAAGAAAACTCATGAACATGTAGACTTACCTCTTTAGGGCTGTTCTTAGCAGCCACTCAAAATTATTTGCTAGTCCAAACTCAGAAGATTTGCCAACATCTCACTTGCTGACCGGATTGGACCTGCTTCGTGTTTGGATGGGAGGCAATCAGGAATATCAACATTACTTGGTAATCTGAGGAATAAAGCATTTCAGGAGAAGGCAACACAGCAAACCATTTCCACACTGTGGATATGTCCGTAAGCTTAGCTTATCTCTAGGGAGACAATCTTTACCTAGAATTGGCAGATCTTGGCTTGGAGAAATGTTAGCACACATCTAGCTACATCTTTCCATTTGTGCAAGACTATGCCCAAAGGATTTTGGTTTCTTTTTTTAAAAAAAAAAATTGGCTAATTAGTGTCCCAGGATGATATCCTTCAGGTGTGCCAGATTATAACATGTGATTTGGAGGATGTTAAGAAGGAGAAGATGGGTTTTTAAAATGATAGGCTACACTTTTCTAATTGATTCTGTTTCTTATTTTCTTGAAAAATTTGTACAGGTAATTTTTTTCAACTTATAACCACAACTCGGACTGGAACTTCTGCCATTAAACAAGATGGTCATTAAGTGAGCCGTGCCCAATTTTACAACTTTTTTTGCTGCGATCGTTAAGCAAATCACCCTTGTTAAGTGAATCGCACAATTGTTAAAGGAAATCCAGCTTATTGATTTTACGTGCTTGAATCCAGCTGGGAAGGCCTCAAATATACAATCATGTCACCCCAGGATGCTGCAACCAGTGATGGGATTCAAATATCTGAACAACCAGTTCTCTGTGTGGATGCCGCTTCCGGAAGTCCATTCTGGGCCTGGGCAACAAAAAATTAGCTACCGGTTCTACCGAAGTGGTGCAAACCAGCTGAAACCACTGGCTGCAACCATCATAAATGTGTGCTGGTTGCCAAGCGCTTGAATTTGGTCACGTGACCTGCACCGATGCTGTCAACTATCGTAACTGTTATAAGCTGTTTTTTTCAATGCCATCATAACTTTGACCAATCACTAAACAAATGGTCATAAATCAAAGATTACCTGTAAACGCATTCATTGGTGACTGAGCCAACAATATGTAGCTAACAGAAACCAGCTCTCTTTCCTGGTTCAAACTGACCTTCTGTGCAGTACCGGACTTGGCAGTTAAAAAAGTCAAAATGGCAGGCATAGTTGGGTGCCCCATATTTTCCACACAGGTCAAAGTGGGCAGTGCTACAATTGTGTGACTCATGCTCACTGTTTTGACATCATCCTCACCTGTATGGGATGCCCTTGACAAGACTGCTGGTCTCATATATTTATTATTTAGTGTATGGCATATCATATGTGGGCTAACAATATAAATTAGATTAGTAGATTAGTAGAACCCAATAAAATATAAATGTCAAAAAGATCAATGTTCAAATATCAATGTCTAGTCCATCTAACCATTGAAGTGCAACATTGTTTATATATATATATAAACATTGTAAATAGTTGTTTTTATTGTTTTTAAATATATTTTTAGCAATAAACAACTGGTTTATACCTCTCCCGGAGATCGAAGTTTGTGTTATTGAATAATATATATATATAAATCAGATACAGTATATGCCCTCAATTTATAGCTGATCACAATGTAATCTACAGCTTGGTGTGGTCACACTGAGGGGAGGATACTATGTCCCATTTATACAGAGAGTTCTGGCAGATGCTGTGTGAGGTGCAAATCCTATTCAGGATTGCCCATTGCTAACATAGTAGTTCAAAGCCTGGCACATTTTTTTATGGAGCTATTTACATGAAGTGGGGTCATTTAATTTATATTTCCTATATTTATACAGGAAGGCATTATTTCTGTTTTATAAACACAAATCTATAGCACTTTTAGAAAAGCACTAAATCTATGTTCAAAAGCCGCGGTGATGCAGTGGTTAGAATGCAGTATTGCAGGCTAATTCTGCCGAATGCCAGCAGTTCGATCTGGACTGGCTCAAGGTTGACTCAGCTTTCCATCCTTCTGAAGTCAGTAAAAATGAGGAGCCAGATTGTTGGGGGCAATAGGTTGACTCTGTAAACCGCTTATAGAGGGCTGTAAAGCATTGTGAAGCAGTATATAAGTCTAAATGCTATTGCTTTTGCTATGTTCAAGGCTAGAGTAGTGCTTTTCCATCTTCGTGCCATGGTTACAGGCATGTAAGAATAAAATCTAATACAATTTCTCCTACCACTTGTAATTCTTTGGATTCAAAATACTGCTATGAGAATTCAGCCCCCACAGTTATTTTCCTCCCAGAAAGACCCAGAGGAAAATATCAAAGAAAACCTTTGTCCTGTCATAGCTTTAATATACCTCTCTAGCTTTGCATTGTATTTTTGTATTCCTACTAATTACTTCATTACATTCTGCATAAACTCCACTTAGCTGAGTAATTGAAACAGCAAGTCAGATTCCTCTTGCTCTCTTTTTAAACAAAGGTAGAAAATCAAAATTAACCGTTTTAAAAATTAATTTTAAAAGGAAGCCTTAATCTGTCTTGCGATGGCAACAATTTTATTCCCATTCTATCTAATGGTTATGTTCACATTTCACTTATTAAAATTAATCTACTTCAATTATATTAAAATCAGCAGAACTGTGCTCGGCTATATTGATAGATAATAGCAATAAAGGGTAAGAAAGATTTCAAAGCACCAGAGCTGCTGGAAATAGCAACAACACTGCAGTAATTGCTTGCTCCTAAGAGGAAAAACAAAGATAACCCAAACTTCACTGCAGTATTGGAAGGCAAAAGCATTTATAATAAGATGATCCTGTAGGTATAAATCCTCCAGGGAAGCAGCACTGACCCTACATATCAAAATGTGTTTTTAAAGATATAAATAAATAACAAATAATCCACTGCGGAGTAGAAAAGTGGGGCATAAACCAACAAACAAATCAGCAAATAGATAAGAGAAGCTGAAACGTCCCACTTAAATGAAAGCTGAATTTTTTTAAGGTCACTCTTTGGTTACTTTACTTAACCCCCAACCCCACCCTGGTTGACCCCTTCCTGAAGATACGAATGACAAAATCATGTACAGATAGTCCTCGGTTTACAACAGTTCTAAACAACCCTTCAGAGTTACAACAGCATTGAAAAAAGTGAGTTATGACCATTTTTAACATGATTGTTGCAATATCCGCATGATAACATGATCAAAATTTGGGCGCTTGGCAACTGGTTCATATTTATGATGGATGCAGTGTCCCAGGGGTCATGTGGATCACCTTTTGCGACCTTCTGACAAGCAAAGTCAATGAGGAAGCCAGATTCACTTCACAACTGTGGCAAGGAGGACCACAAAATGGGACAAAATTCATTTAAACAAATGGCTTGCTTAGCAACAGAGATGTTGGGCTCAATTGTGGTTGTAAGTTGAGGACTACCTGTATTTTCCCCAACCTACTTTTTCAGAAAGATTTTTACTTCCATACCACCTTCACATAGGATGCCTACTGAGGCAAAGGGTAAATAAAATATCCCAATTCTTGTTTTTTTTTTAAATGGATGACAAAGAAGCAGAGTGAATAGAAATCATTTTTTTCTGACTCATAGCACTAAATTTAGAGTGTTTACCTTGGTGGAAAATGTATTAACAAGGAATTCAAAGCAGGGAAAATAAATAAAGTCACACAATTAAAATTGTTGGTGGGGGTAGTCCTCTCAGGAGTTGGGGCTCCATACTCCCTTGCCATCAGCTGTTGATATTAATGAAAGTCTAAAATACCTAGAAGGCCTCAGGCTGCCCATTGTTAGAGCATTTTATTTGGGGACTGTTCTATTAATTATTCTATTTAGTATTTGTTAATTTTCCTTTGTTTCTACCTTTTAGTGCAGGGCTGTCAAACTAAACCCACGGGCCAGACAGAAGCCATGCCCACCCAATTGCCAGCAATGGCAAAACTGTCCCGATACATTGCGTGACGTCACGTGACATCACAAGTTTGACATGTCTGTTTTAGTGGTTTTTGTCTTTGCCCTCAATAAATAAAAATACTGAGGGCAAATATCTTACGATATAGGCGTGACCAGTGATTTAGACAGACTGTAAAGCAGGGGTGTCCAACCTTGGCAACTTTTAAGACTTGTGGACTTCAACTCCCAGAATTCCATGACTGGCTGGGGGGATTCTGGGAATTGAAGTCTACAAGCCTTCAAGTTGTCAAGATTAGACATTCCTGCTGTAAAGGAAGATAAGAGAAATTCATAGTTGCTAGGGCATTTATAGCCACAGTAGATCATGAGGAGGCTCTACTTCAACACTAGCTACTGGAGAATAAATAACACATTTTTATTTTTCATTTATTTTTGTTGTTTCTAAAAACAGTTATAACAGTTGCTTGAAAGTGTCTCCTAAGGCATTGTTTTCTTATTGAGCAGGACTCTCCTTCTAAAATTCTCATTTGAAGTATGGTCATTTCAGGCTTTCAGCTGTTAAGATGCTATATGATGAGAAAAAGATAAAATAGGACATGCATGCAGACTGGCTCAATTAAAATCCATTTTGCACCATTAGGATAATAAGAGCATCAGACTTGATGGAAGACCCAATGCACAGAATGTCGCATTTGCAGTAAAGTGAGCTTATTGGATCCCTTCTCACAGTATACTGTTTATACATGTATTTCCATAGATGGATTTTTTATGAATAATTTTATTAAAATACTTTATAAAGAATTTTAAAAACTACAGAAATATAGAAGAAATAGAAAAAAAGATTATAAAAGGGCAAAAGAAACAGTGACAAATAACAAAGAGCAAGACAATGATGGATTTTCAAAAGGAATACAGATCGTCCATGCTTAACTACAATCATGAGGTCTAGAATTTCTGTTGGTAAGCCAAGTTTGATGTCACATAACCATGCTGCTTAGCAACAGCTGTTCTGAGTGTCATGGATCATTAAGTGAGGACCTCACATGATGGTGACTTCTGATTTCCTGCTGGCTTGCCCATTGAGGGTTTGTGGGAAACCAGCAGGGAAGGTTTACAAATCACAATTATGTGACCACAGGGCACTGAATCAGATATGCAAACCACTTATTGAGTGCCCAGATTGCATCCAATGACTATGGAAGTGCTGCAACCACTGGAACTTTAAGGTCCAGTCATAAGTTTCACTTGTTATGCACTGTTGTAACTTTAATCAGTCATTGAATGAGTGGCGGTTAACTAAGGACCACCTATAAATTCATATATTTAGGGAGGTAATAGATTTCTCAGTGAGTGGGGAAGATAATGGCCAGGGAATTTCCATTTTTGATCCATTCCTTGCTCTGCAACAGTAACCTCATTGATGTTCTAAAATCCTTATGCCAAGTATTTCAGTGCATTAACTGTCAAAACAAGAAAAGAAAACCCACAACCAGTCTTCCACAGACATCACCCTTGCAATATCTGTAGGCCAGTGATGAACTGTTGGCATCATTCTTAATTTTGTCAGTTGAGACTTGCATGCCTTGATTTATTCATCTGGCTGCTTCTCTTTTTCTCCCTCTAAGATTCGGATTTCTGTATTTCACCTTCTCACAAAGTGCCTCAGGGCAGCAAACTGAAGCAGTGCAATTAAACAATGAAACCACATAAACAACAAAACAGCAGCTAAAAAGAACATGCACTCAATAACAAGGAGGGGTGGAAGGTTTCAAAGTAAAGGAGGCCAACCTGTGGCCTTCTAGTTTCAAAAGCTCCTCACAAGGAGTTAGTTGTTATCTCAAATAAGGACATACGAAGTACAGACCAGGCCAGAGAGAAAAGGATCAAAAACTGAAGGAGGGGGTGGCAGAAAGAAAGAGTGAGGAGGGTTGGTCCTCATCACTTTTGGCTCTGTTCATCCCTATCTTTCGTCTTGCCCACTAGTAGCCTGCAGGCCATCATATATGATTCCTCAAAGGAAGACAGCTCTGTCCCGACATCAAAGCCAAAAAGTGAGCCCACCAAAAGAATGGAGGAGAAGTCAAACAGCATTCATGAGTCAAAAGAGTAAAACTTCTGTTGTTGCCTAAAGAAATGTCAGGATGAGATACGTATGACTTTCGAAGTTGTTTCAAACCTCTTTGGATGCTGTTCTGCTGAAAAATCCTCTCTTTATTAGTAGACAATATTTTTGCATCCAAAAATAAAAGATGAGGACAAGCAGAAAAGGACTATTGCCCACTCAGGGGATCCTTGCTGGAAGGACACTGTATTTGGCATCTGGTTTCATCTCCCTAGGGTTGGACATACAGGTTCATGCATAATCTGACAATTTTTCATCTGGCCTCACAGCTGTTCTCTTCCACAGCAGGTAGATATTCAAATGTTATCAGGATGTCACTTCTTGGGAGAAATATAACTGCCAATGCTCCCACACACAAGGTGTCTTAAGAGCACAAAAGCAAGGCACACCTTTTTGTGGATTTGTTATACCCGTGTCTCAACTAACAAAGTAATAATTGGGGAAAATGTGCGCTAGTCACTGTGCATGTACAAAATTCATTTCTATTGCCTTCCAGAGAGCTTAGGTAAACTCAAGAAGTAGGAAACTGTAAATCTGACTTGATGTTGCATGCTATCCAGGATCTTCCAGTCTAGAATTTAAGCATTGATAAGCCTTGTCCCAAAGATGCTTTTTCAAGAGGCAACTCTATGACTAAGAATCTCCATAGACATTGATAAGCTTTCTTCAGACATGGGTTTTGAACATTTGCAGGATTGATGGGATTCATATTTTTGTCTGGCAGTGTAATTCTTCTCTTCTCTTCTCTCCTCTCCTCTCCCCTCTCCTCTCCTCCCCTCTCCCCTCCCCTCCCCTCCCCTCCCCTCTCCTCTTCTCTCCTCTCCTCTCCTCTCCCTCTCCTCCCCTTCCCCTCCCCTCCAATCCCCTCCCCTCCAATCCCCTCCCCTCCCCTCTCCTCTCCTCTCTTCCATTCTATAACAGTGAATACAGAACAGACAAGCAGAGGACATACTTATCTACATGGCAGGAAATCCTGCTGTGAAAGCATTCCTTTTTGTAGCAACAGCTGATAAGGCAAGGATAGAACATCAGGTCAGCAGTAAAGCTAACATCAGGAAGAAAGAGCTATTCTACCCAAAGGAACAGCTACTCATTTATATCCTCTACCATAGATATTGCAGGTAGAGAACTGTGTTAGTGGCAAATAAAAAATAAAAAATCAGGAATCTGGTAACACCCTTCCTGACTTACAAGTTTCATTAAAAGGCATAAACTTGCATGAGCAATAGTTCATGAAATTTAGGAATTAAATTTCCTAAATTTGAGAGTGGGAGAAAGTGGATTACCTCACCAAAGCCAAGAAGCATTTCCCCAATACCACATTATATTAACTTCTGTCCTCAGATTCCACCACAAATTATAGAGAGAACTGCATACTCTGATGAAAGAATTCCCTAAAAATACACAAGAAAATACCCCAGGAACTGTAATCAAGCATTTACAACTTACTTCAGAAAATACACAATTTAGGCAACATGGGCTGTCCCATTGTCTTAGGCATAGGAACTATCACAACTGGAATTTAGATTTCTATGCTCAGCTCTTATGATCCTCGACTCCCAACTAAGTAAGAAATACCACAAACCTCCAAAGTGAACTCCATAGGCAATCTCTCTAACAGCACAACTTTAGCCACCATGGATATTGAGGTATTATATAACAACATTCCCAACAAACATGGACTTCAGCCCACAAAGAATGTAATCATTGACTCCAAAACAGCACACCTTGCTACCAGAATGTGTAATTTTGTACTTTCAGAACTTCTCCACCTTTGATAATAACATGTACCTGCAATTCAATGGCACAACTGTGGCACAACTTCTTCAATATGCCAATCTATATCTTCATGGCTGACTTAGAACAATATTTTCTTAATTCTCACCCCTTAAAGGCTTTATTTGAGATTCTGCTTTATTTGAGATTCTGCTTTATTTGAGATTCATTGATGACATCATAATTTCAGCAACTTGCATTCTAATATTAGCCTCAGCCTAGATCTAGCTACAGAACAAGTCTATTTCCTTGATGTCATTGTTGAAACCACACAGTAGGAACATAAACACCATGTTATACTATCTCAGGAATTAACTCACTTCTCTGCCTCCCCCCCACTACCCCCAATTTCAATCTTACACCAATCTTACATCAATCTAACCCCTTCATATACTTCATGAAAGGAGCTGCAGCTCACAAAAGTTTGCTTATGTGTTTATTTGTTTATTAAACAAATTTATATAGTCACCAAGTCACACATAGATGACTCCAGTGGTTTAAAACATTTAACATGTTTGTCTTTAAATACTGTTTTTAAGTTGGAAAATATACTCTCCTGTAATATGCTGAGGAGATTGCACCGACACTTCCTTCTGAGTCAGATACCTTCCTACTTATAAGCAAACCAGAGGGTTAAATTTACTTCCCATTAAAACTCTTTGGGATCAAAAGTGCTAGATTGGTAGGGAATCAAGCTAATCAAAGGAACGTCTTCAGCATCTACTACAAAGAAAATGAAAAGAAGAAATCTGTGTGTACTTCACAGAAAGTCCAAATACCCAAGTGAAGTGGGCTACTTCAGAAGTAATTGCAGCTTCCTCTGAAGCATAAGAGATCTTTCCCAATTTCTGCTTCACAGTGCTTTACAACCCTCTCTAAGCAGTGTACAGAGTCAGCCTATTGCCTCCAACAATCTGGGTCCTCATTTTTACCGACCTCGGAAGGATGGAAGGCTGAGTCAACCTTGAGCCGGTGAGGATTGAACTGCTGAACTGCAAGCAGTTTGTCTGCAGTATTGCATTCTAACTACTGCACCATCACGGCTCATTTAAAGTGTAGCAGGTTTGTCTTGAAGCTACAGACAGGTTTGGAGGATCATTGGATTTGGGAGTTGATGTGGAAGAGATTGTCACATTCTTTATGCATACTTTCAGAGCAATTTGTTGCCATCCCATTAGGAGGAGGTAGAATTTTTTGAAGATCTTCATTGGTACCTGCTCCAATGCACGTCCCTTCAGAATGCTCTCTTCTTGCCCTTGCATAAGATAATACACAGAATTCAGCCTGATGTGTGTGCACTTGGCCACAGAAACACCTACAGGATCAAAATAATGAAAGCTGCATTGTGCTATCACAATGCAAAGACCATCCCTTTTGTGTGTGTATGTGACAACATAAGGCATATCTAAAGGAGGAAAGCTACAGCACAATGCATTAGTTTCATCATTTTTCCTCCCTTTGCACACACTCCCCACACACACATTACAGATAGCTGTGCTTGGCCAGTGTATCTGTGTGCATGTTAGATCTCAGGATTCTTTGTTAATCCCCTTGAACTAAAATGGCAATATAAAGATTCTTTTTTTTAATAAAAGCATCATATTTACATGTAAAGGCACAAAATTTACTTATAAATCTCTTTATGGGCACAAGGCAGTGGTGGGATTCAGCCAGTTCCACCACTTCGGCAGAACCAGTAGCTAATTTTTTTGTTACCCAGGCCCAGAATGGACTTCCGTAAGCGGCATCCACACAGAGAACCAGTTTTTCACATATTTGAATCCCACCACTGGCACAAGGTAAATATGAAACTCTTCAAAATGTCTCTTGAACATTAATCAAATATTTTGATGCAAGCAAGAGAAAGAAATTTTAGATCTGAGATTATTTTTTTCTAAAATTTGCTGCAGTTGCTGCAGAATCCTTTTTATTTATATAAACACAGTCACAACCTGCAACATAGTCTTCTTACTGAACGTGCTTGAGAAAATATACAGCACCACTGCGCAGTTAGTGGTATATTACACTAGCATACACACCAAAAGCAAAGCAGTGTTCTAAATCCAAATGGCTCATAAATATGCAAGTTATCTTTCAAAAGAAACCTTGATGTGTAAAGATGAAAAAGAGTGTGCAGGTATGCAAGAAGCCTCCTGGAAATAAAAATTGCAAGCCATGGCAAATGATAAATTATGTCAGTCATAAAGTCCACACTTATCTCAGTGTTGTCTTTCTCCCCTGCCTCTTTCTTCTTCATGACAATTTTAGGAGAATTCCATTTAGAATTATGAATAAATGTGGGTCTCGGCTGCCATTCTCATTTAGCTCCCTCCATCTGGGTTGTGGGCTATTTCAGTAGAAAAGCTTGGTCAAAGGATAAAAGGGGTCAAAATGAGTTTCCTTTCCAGTAACATTGTGTACATTGCATATGAAATTTAATAACTAGTGTCTCCTCTTTTTGTATTTAAGTCTTGGTCCCCTTCCTTGTCTTCAGCCATCAGTCAAAATAAGATAACAACTGAAGGTGCTTGTTCTTTCCTATATCTCAGGCTATAGAAGAATTTTTTTAATGAAATAGTTCCATAAAAAGCAAACAACCAAGACCTCTTGCTTTAAGAAATTTTTCTCAACATAGTAACCTCCAGGCAGGTAGGAACTGTAGTCCAATCCTTCATAGAGAGCATCAGATTTCAGAAAGTTAAAGGGCAATTGACATTGTAGGATAAAAGTAATGTTTATTAGTATTTAGACAAAGTGCCATAGGTGTCATTCAAAGATGGCCCCCATAGAACCTAATGGTTATTGTTTGTTTGTTTCTAATGCTTTAAATATGCATTATTTAAATAGCATTATTACTTAAAAATGGCAATTTGAAAAAATCTAATTATTGCAGACAACTTTTTTTAAAAAATGGAGAGAGAAGCATTTAGGTTATGGGTGAACTTGCGAAGGTGTTTGGTACTTGAAAGCATAGCTAACCCATGATGGAGGCTATCAACAATACAAGTAGCCCTCGACCTATGACCACAATTGAGCCAAAAAATTATGTTGCTAAGGGAGACATTTATTGAGTGAGTTTTGCCCCATTTTATGACCTTTTTTGCCACAATTGTTAAGTGAATCATTGCAGTTGTTCAGTTAGTAACATGGTTGTTAAGTGAATCTGGCTTCCTCATTGACTTTGCTTGTCAAAAGGTCAGAAAGGTGATCATGTGACCCCAAGGCACTGCAACCATCATAAATCTGAACCAGTTGCCAAGCATCCAAATTTTGATCATGTGACCATGGGGATGCTGCAATGGTCATAAGTTATAGGTCACTTTTTTCAGTGCTGTTGTAACTTTGAACAATCACTAAATGAACTCTTGTAAGTCAAGGACTACCTGTAGTGTTTCATGGTCCAAAGAAGCTTCATTAACTTCAAAAGAAACAGTGTTTATAGGTGTTAACCATTCATTCGATTCTATGGACCAGATCTCTCCACATTTTATGATCTTGCACTATTGCTATTTTAATGGTGTCCAGCCACCATGTTCTTTGATGGCCTAGTTTCCTTTTACCACTAACTCTTCCAAACATAATTGCTTTCTCCAGTAAATGTGAAAATAGAGTGACTGAAAAATGCAATGTTTTGGAAATGACACAGTGTATCAGGGCTTGATTTTCCACATAAGACCACAAAGAGATTTTATCAAAAAATTTCATAGAATAATGGAGATTTGAAAAGCGAAGCATAGGAAGAGAAAGGTAAGATCATATAAATGGTGATGAGCGGATTCCAGGCAGATGGAGGAATTAAAGGGGTTATGGAATATGAGATTTCTGGACAGTCAAAGGGCAGTGGAGATCCAGAAACAAAGATCACCAGAATTAATATGTATGAATTATTAAACATCATAGTTTGTTAAATATTGTATTATTTTTAATATGAATTTGTTCTTCCAGTCTTTGAATATCTGGGTTGGCTTTTCATGGAGCAGCAAAATGACAGAAAATGTAACAGCAGAAGAGGTATGAGCAAAGGAAAGACTTTGCTCCTCAAAAGAGGAGACTTTTGAAGATAAATAATAAGGCTTTGTTTAACCATTATAACCCCCTCCCATGCATGGGCAACATCTGGTATGCCTTTGGCTTGTTGTCTCATTTCATTTTTATGATAAAAATTACACTGGATGTCAAGTTTGAGCTGTCCTAGTAATTCAAGCTTTAAATGAAGCTTGCCAGAGGGCTGACCAAATAGCAGCTAATGGCAGCTTAATTGCAGTTGTAATTAGGCATCTGTATTCTTTTCACATACAGTGAAACTCATCCAAAGATTTGTTGTTCAACTTGTACTACAGGACACAGATAATCAATGAAATTAGCCTTCATGCCAGTCTCCTTAAATGCTGTTCCAGCTAAACTTGACTCTCAAACAGCCCAAGTCACACAATCCAATGCATGCATTCTGAATGTTGGATGAACAGATAGTTTCAATATCTGCTAAAGGGCATGCATAAACAGTTCATTTCTCTTGAGCTGACATTTAGCTCCGTGGTGCCTAGGAGCATGGTCAGTAAATGTGATGAAACAATTGCATCACCATTGTAACAAAACCCAGTGTGTGCATTATTCAGTCCTTCTTTCAAACGTTTGCATATATGAATTGGAAAACAGCCAATGAAGTTCTTGTTTCAAAGCACCCTGAAAGGGTGCTGGAACAACCCAGCATTGGATGGCTGTAGCTCAAAGGCTTTTCATAACATATAGTATATTTCCTCACAGTTCTCTGCAGACACAATTTTAATACTGAGACCCAACACATGCTCCACATGTTTTCTTAAGGATGGATGGAATGGAGCAGTCCAGTGGTAGCTGATGCTATTTGTGTTGGTGGGATAGAAAATACGGCAGCAAATGCTGACCACAGCCAAGAAGTCATGTAGGCAGACTCAGAAGCAGAAGTATAAAAGATAATTGCAAAAACATTAGTTCAAAATAGAGAGGCAAGGAAAACAGATGTTCTGGGTTATTTATTTTTTTTAAATAATCTATAATAATGAGGGGAAGGGAAATTACATGAACCAGTACATCTGAAAAAAATCAGGCTTCATCAATCAAAATCTCAAACTATATACATCCCCCTCTTTTGATGATACAAATATATAATTTGTATTATCATGTGTAGAATACTACTTGTCTCCCTGACCCCCAACTTCCATGGTTTGCCCGTGTATCCCTGCATATAGCATCATTGTTCTTTTCAATACTATCAGAGGTTAAAAAAACTGAATATCTAAAATTATTTATGAGCAAGTAGCGGTAAGCTGAAAACAAATCCTTATAGGATTCTGCTTGTCAGGTTTTTTCCACTGTGAATATTGTTCATATGTTCCTATTCTTTGTTTTTTGGGTGTCCAATAGTTACCAATCCATAGAAGGATCTTTCCTTCAGTCCTATGAATACTCAGCTTACACAAGATTCTTTGATGACAAATTTTGTTAAAACAGTTTCTTGAAAGTCTATGTATGCAATGTCAATAATATCCATGTTTTGTTGAGGCTTTCAAAGAACTCAACTTACGTTTATTATTCACTCTCTGAAATAATTATTCACAATGTTTGCAAATCTGGTTCTTGAAATTTCAATAAATAATGTTTATATTTGTATAATAGTGAACTTGCTTGAATATGAATGTGTTTAGGCTAAACTAACTTAATCATCAGTCTTTCAAAATGTGCACACTAGAAGTTTCAATACTGGTACCTTTTTGAGAGAAAAAAATTAAGAAAGGGTGAAAGTTCTGATTAAATATCTAAAAACTGTCATGGATTCCTGCCATACTATTATATGTGTCAGCCTTGCTAGGTAGTCCAGATGAGAAGCATACCCCGGAAATATTAGCTCTATCTTTATTGTAAGGTTACACTAATAGAGTCATACAAATCTGAAAATATCCCCCTCCCCCGCCCCTCATTTTTACTCTTCTGTAAACTAGGGAGGGTCCCATCTGAGTTGTTTTTGCCACCCTTCCACTTTCGGACTCAAATTCTGTTTTATCAGACCATTGTCTAGACTGCAGTTCTTCTTCCTGTCTCCCAAGGTCGTTCCTGTGTAACATTACAACAAGTGAAGCCTACAACCAAACCTGACCATATGTAGATGTCTTTGTTTGGGTTATAACTATCTCATTCCATTCTGCTTCCCTCCCCAATTTTCCTTCCTCTTCCTTCAATGTTCATACATGTCATTGGGCTGTTTCAGAAGAAGTTTCAACTCATTGTGACTATTGATGAGATCAGAGGAACAATCCCACTTCCATTAAAATCTTGGGTTTCTCTGCTGAATTTTACAAGCAGATCTCCATTCAGTTTCTGGAAACATTTGCAAATAATTTATCACAGAGCACTGGGAAAATCTATGTTCACATCACCGAGAAATAATGTCTGGTCTTAATCTATGTATCAACCCTGTGTCTATTCTCATTCTGTTCCATCAACAGCTTTTATTTTTTTCTAGATAGATTTATAGATTTTTTTTCTATACCCTTCCAACATTCCTCCAATCTAATCATTCCTCCAATCTAATCTAAAGTTATTCTTTACCACTGGTGGGGCCTGTGAGGGGAGAAGTGTCAAATGGGTCAGTCTGATGAAAGCCCTACCTTGTCATTGCAAAGCAAGCCCTGCTTCTTTATTTAGATAAAAGCAGAAGAAGCCTATAAAAGCCAATGTTTTCCATTCTCTCAATCTGTCAACGCTTATGTCAGTCCATTACCCTGAGACTGTTGCCAGGAAAAGATTCCATGTACGATTTTCCTTTTTCTTTAACATTTATTGGAAGTGGGGACTGTCACAAAACTTCAGCAGTGACAGCCCCTAGTTGACTTTGTCTGAATTTGGAAGCTAAGCAGAGTCAGGATTGCTGGTATTTGGATGAGAAACTTTCAAGAAATCCCAGGGCTGGATAATAATAATAATAATAATAATAATAATAATAATAATAATAATAACAACAACAACAACAACAACGACAACAACAACAATAATAACAGTAACAACAAAGGCAACAACAACAACAACAATAATAATAATAATAGATGATGGTGATGGTGCAGCAGAATACAAAGCAATGGATAGGAAGACCAGAAAAATAATGACAATGAATCACACCCTTCATCCACACAGTGACATTGACAGACTCTATCTACCAAGGCAAATCGGTGGGCATGGAATGTTGCAAGTACATCAGATGATTGAAGAGGAAAAAAATGGCTTTGGAAGAATATCTGAAGGACAATGATGAAGATGCACTTAAGCAATGCTTACTGACTATTGGAAAGACCAAATAAGAACAGAATAGAGGCATGAGAAGACAAAACACCACATGGCCAGTAGATTAAAAAAATAGCTGGGAAAGCAGATAATAACCTGGCAATGGCTAAGAGCAGGAAAAGTGAAGAAAAAGACTGAGGGACTAAATCTGGCTGCACAGATTTAGGACAAATGCTACAAAGTCAAAATTGAGAAGACAGCAACAGGGACAAATGATACAAAGTCAAAATTGAGAAGACAGCAACAGGCAGTAAGTGCCACCTATGCAAAGAAGCTGAAGAAACAGTGGACCATCTGATAAGCTGCTGCAAGAAGATTGCACAGACTGACTACAAGCAGCGGCATGACAAAGTAGCAACAATGGTGCATTGGAAGATCTGCAAGAAATACCATTTGCTTGCAAGCAAGAACTGGTGGGACCACAAAATTGAGAAAGTCATAGAAAATGACTGTGGCAAAGGCAAGCAAGGGTAATTCCAATAGTAATAGGCGCCTTGGGTGCAATCCCAAAACAACTGGCGCTCCACTTGGACACCATTGGCATTGGCAAATTCACCATCCATCAATTGCAAAAGGTGGCCTTACTAGGAACAGCTTCCATCCTGCAACAATATCTGTAACATCATCAAACATTCAGATCAGTCTTTCCCTGGTCCTTATTAAGGATCGATAGGTAGACAAAAATGCCAAATCTGAATGTTTGGTTGACTCTGCGATTATTATGATTATGATTATTGTTGTTGTTGTTATTGTTGTTGTTGTTGTTGATGATGATGATGATGCTAGAAGAAGGCAGTAGTAAAATCAGCAAGCTGCATGGCTATATCTGTGGAGTCACAGGAGTCAAGTTTACTCTTAGGCTTTATTTTGACTCTATAGGTGTCCTATTTACTGATATCTTTGTTTTATAAGGGTCAGGCTGTTTCAATTTCTTCACATTGATAAGGCAACCTATTGAGATTAGCATTCTACCTATAAAGAATAAGAACAATCATTTGTTCAATCATTTCCCAAGTTAGAATAGCCCTCAAACCATTCTCATGGAGCTCAAACATCTCAAAATAATACAGACTCGAGTTTCACCTCCAGGAGCTGAAAAGTCCTCTCCTCAGTGGCAAATAATGATATTTCACTAAAATGTGCCTTTTCAATCAATTTCATTCTTGAGATCCAATACCCAAGAAAGTACTGTTAATAAGATTGTTAATATTTCAGAGAAGAAAGCAGCATTTAATGAAAGTAGGCCTATAAGTGTCCCCTCGGAAACAAAATGTAAAATGATCTTTCTGCAAACACGAGTACTTCTGTCTCTTGGGAAGCTGTTGCAAACTCAGCCTGGGCTGAATTTTTGCTTGAGGCAGGGACACTAGGCTGGCACACAGATGCAAACGAGGATGGTAAGTGTTGTGTCCTGAGCCTGAAAGAGCTGGAAGCAGGCTCAGAATGTTGCAAATGGTCCTGGGCTGCCCAGGACCAGACAGGGTGGCGCCAGCCTCGAGTGCATGTGCAAGCCACAAAAGTGCTCAATTCCTATTGGTTCACACTGGGGAGGGGTGTTGTGTCCTGAACCTGCAAGAGCTGGAAGCAGGCTCAGAAAGTTGCAAATGGTCCCGGGCCTTCCAAAAGCTGCCTGGGACCAGACAGGGTGGCGCCAGCCTTGCGCGCATGCGCAAGGTGCAAAAATGCTCAATTCCTATTGGTTCACACTGTCTGGGTTTCTGACCCTATGAAAGGCCTGCACGCCTTTTGCTGCTTGCTTGGTTGTAGGAGAGAGAAATAAAGAGCTTGTTGTTTTCACTATGTGTCTTCATCAATTGCCAATGAACTGAAAACACAACAGTAAGGCAAACCATACAGGTAAAATCAATGCTGCCTCCAGAGCTATCACTGCTAGAAACCTGTCAGATCCAGCATATGAAAGCAACTTCTCCAATATAGTGCTCAGGTAAACCAGGATGATAGCAATTGTTTCAACAGCTGTAGCTGGAATTCCTATAGCAAAGATTTCTGGCCAGTGGGGTGGAGGAGAAGAGTCTTTTCTGCCATAGCTCCCATTGTGCCCCTCAAGCTCCTTCCCAAAAAGCCTCAAAACCTGGCTCTGCCAATTTGTGTGGGGTCCCAATGAAGGTATTGCACACTGGAGATGGTTCGTGGACTAGGAAGAAGATCCCACCTCCACATTGTATTCTGGTTCCTAACATCTCATTATTGTTCATTTTTAATATTTTATGTTTTAATGTTTTGTGCTTTTGCTTTTATAATGTTGTAAAGCCACCTAGATTCACTTGACAGTGAGATTGGCAGCATATAAATTTGATAAATACTAATAATAGCTGTAATGGCACCAGACTGTGAACCTCTGTACTGAAGGGTTTTGAAACCCCTAAAAGACTAATAGCATTGCTAAACATTCAACCTTCTTCATCATGAAACCTTAGGCTCAAAATGGCTGCTCTTTCCTGGGCCTTCCAACTCTATTTGCCGTGCCTAACCACTGAGAAGTGAGAAGCACTGTAAGCAAAACAGAGACTCAGTGAAAAATTTCCTTATTCTAACAGCAGTGGGTGAACAATTCCTCTCTGGCTCTGAAGAATCCACATGGAGAAGAAGCTTTGCTTTTGACAACAGTGGAGATGACTCTTAAGCACATAGGGACCTCTTTCCGGTTACTATGACAACAGCAAGCTGGATCGCCATTCAACAAGATTGTGAATAAGATAGAAGGGCATTTGAAGATTTGTTTTAATAATTAAAAAGAAAGAGCATGAAATTTCCAACATTCCCTTCCATGGGAAGGAAAGAGATTAAACTTGACGTTCCTTGCAGGAATAAATTGGAAGCATAAGAACCTTAAAGGGGTGAAACAGCCTAGTGTGCTCTTTCCGAAGGGCCTGAATGAGAATGTAAACTCCTGATGGAAAGCAGGGATTGCTGGTGGCAGCTCATAACACTGTTATCTACATAGTGCCACTGCCAGACTCCATAGCAGCTGACAGACAGCTGAAAGTGACAGGCTCTCTAGAATGCAAGGAAAAAAGGGGGAAGGTAAAAAGGAGAAAGATAAGAAGGGATAAACGTACCACAAGAAAGGCTTGCTAATCCTGTATTTGTTTCTAATAGCAGGACAATTCATCTTCCACAGATTACAGGTCAATGGGACTTTCAGAAATTACAGGATTAGAGGAAGAAGCAGGAATAACAATGGTAGCAGGACAAGAAGAAATAAAAAGTTGGGGTGACAACCCATGCAGAATTCCAAGTGCTCTTCCAAGTTGTCTAATACAGGGCTTTTCAACCAGTGGTACGGGTACCACCTGTGGTACATTGGCACCTGGCAGGTGGTACGCGACCATCCTAGAAAAGTGTAGCGGGGGAGGGGAATGAGCTGAACCAGTGGCAGCACTGCACAAGCCTGAGCGAGAGATGACTGGAGCTCCAGGCCTGTCAGGGATCAGCGGAAGCACCAGGATCAGCACTTCTTTGGGGACTGTCAGGGCTCAGTGGAAGCATCAGGATCAGCGCCAGGCTCCAGCTGGAGCTCGGCGCTGATCATGGCGCTTCTGCTGAGCACAGAAGAAGTGTCGATCAGCTGGAATGTTGCAGCATCTCCAGGGTCTTGTGATTTACATTAGATGCTTGGCAACTGATTCATATTTATGATAGTCACAGTGTGCCAGGGTCATGTGAAGTGATCAAAACCTGCTGCAACCACCCAGCAGACGGGGAGAATAAAAACCAACCCCCCCACCCCACCCCCGCTGCCAATCTTCAACAGAAATGCTCACAACAATGAAAACCTCAGACAACAGGAAGAGCACCGCCGGGTGGGCAGGCAGGTGTCTTGCTCGGTTGTGCTTTGGGGAGCACTTTTTTCAGTGCCATTGTAACTTCGAACAGTCACTAAGCGAACTGTTGTAAGTCGAGGACTACATGTACTTTATCACTTTTTTTCTTTTCTTTTTCTTTTTTTTTTTTGGTCAAGTTTTTGACATCTTGTTAGGCGACTGGTGGTACTCGGATATTGCCATATCCTAAAAGTGGTACAATGGGTGAAAAGGTTGAAAAGCCCTGGTATAATAGATGACTCCACTCCATTCCTCTTATGTTCCCTTCCCACATTCTTGGGGCATGAAAACTTCCTGGATCTTTCTTCCCTCAGCTATTGTGATAGTATCAGGGAATGTCCATGAAAAACAGGAGGGAGAGCCACAGATGGGACAACTAGCATCTAAAGGATGTCTTGACTCACAAATCATGGATCATTTCAGATGAGACCCTCCCAATCTTTCCAGAGAGTCAAAGGAAAGGAGGGAAGAAATACTTTCAGCCTTTCTTGCAAGGCTGTTAATGTAACTCTGTTAATGTAACTCTATAATAAAGATAGAATTAGTACTCCTGGTTCTGCTCCTAGTCTTGACTACCTTGCAAACTAACAACTATCAATTAGAATTCTGTGGCTGCTGAGATTCTCCGTCATTCTTTGCAGACGTTTCCTTGATTTGTTTTGCTCTGAAATATTTTGGTGTTTCATTTTCCAGCTGGTTGATACATATTAATATGCAATATGATATAAGTACTATTCTTACTCAAAGAAAGAGTTTACCATTTGTACGCAGAAATGATAATGAGCTGCATGGTGGCCTAGAGGTGGAGCTCTCACCTCACAATCAGGAGGCTGTGAGTTCAATCCTAGGTGGTGGCAGATATTTCTCTCTCTGGGGGCAAAGGAGAAATATCTGCTGTGAGCTCCATGTAGGCATCAGGAAGGGCATCCGGCCAGTAAATGCTTAACTCCATTTGAAGTCGCCCCAAATTCCACCCCGATGCAAGGGATTTCAGGGTCATTAAAATGTAGTAACAACAATAGCAGCAATAGTATGGCATAGCCATTAAAGAGTAGGACTGTAGAAACCTAGGCTGAAGTACACATTTACTCACTGGATGATTGGAGCGAAGACATTTTCTGAAAAGAGTTATATTATTTCAGGTATAAGATGTGGCACTATATAACCATTTATACTATGAATAGAAATCGAGTGGATTCTATAATGGCAGTTTTTATCCCTAAGCAGCTTGAATGGGGAGATTCAATTTCTTCTATTATTGTAATTTTTTTTCTTATTTCCTATGGCATGAAAATGATCTTTTTGACAATCCCTATTAAAGCTCTGCACCCTTCATTGTGCCTTTTGAAATGATTCCATTTGGGAATGCTTATATCTTTTTTTAAGCACATATTTGGAGAGCGGGTGATCCTGTGAAACTCACAGGATTTCATCTCATTCAGTGCACTGGGTTTTTTTCTTTTAAAGTTTAGTTTTTAAATATTTACTTTAAAAAGGTTTGATTACAGTATAGTATGTGTTATCCAGTCCAATTTTTTAGCACTATACATATAGTTATCATAAATTAAACTCTGATTTAAATAAACCCTAAAGGAGGAGATTTTTTCCAAAAAGGTCAGTCTTACAACAATTTAAAAAACTGAGATTTGAAAGAATTCCCATAATCATGGTAAGAAATGTATGGTTTAAGCAATTTTGGCCCCATGGTATGTAAAACAGGTTTGCGAGTTAGAGTGTTGTGTGAGCACAGCTAATTATGGCTTATTTAGAAAATCACGGTCAGGCAAATACATTGAATCCACCAAGTGTTCTTCTATTATTAGTTTCTAAATATTTCTGTCAGTTACTGTCACCAACTGACAGTATCAGCAACAGACAGGAGGTCCTTGGCTACCCATTCAATTGTTAACCTAAGATCGTATGCATTTTTTTAAAAAGATCTGCCAAAGGTTTCATTTGTGAGATAGGGGAACACATTTTCAAAGTTGTGGTAATGTATTTCTTACTGAAACTTGCCATCTTTCTTTCGATACTGTTTGGAATAGCTTAGCTTAGCTTTGCTTGAGCAAGCCTGCACTGTAAGCATAAGGCCGCCACCACTTTTTATTATGAGGCTTAAATTCATTTAAAAAAATACACTGCTGGCTGGAACTATTTTCTATGGAACAGATCAGTTTCCAGAAAAGAAAAGTCTATCCAGCTCTAAATAATTTTAAAGTGCTTTTCTAAGAATCCATGGTTTGTTGACTATTGTACATATTTGATGGGGATGGCATGGCTACAGGTAGTTCTTAACTTACAACAGTTCTTTTATTTCAATGTTGCAATACAGTTACAACGGCACTGAAAAAAGTGACTTGTGACTATTTTTCACAATTACAACCATCGCAGCATCCCCATGGTCACATGATCAAAATTCCAAACTCATATTTATGATGGTTGCAGTGTCTTGGGAATCATGTAATCACTTTTTGTGAACTTCTAACACACAAAGTCCACGGGGGGAGCCAGATTCATTTAACAACCCTGCTACCGACACAACTACTGCAGTGATTCACTTAACAACTGTGGCAAGAAAGGTTGTAAAATGGGGCAAAATTCAACAATATCTTACTTAGCAACAGAAATTTTGGGCTCGGTTGTGGTCATAAGACGAGGACTCCCTCTATCATGTTGCTTTTCTGGTCAGCAAAGAGAAATAGCAGGCACAAAATGTTCCAATTTTCTTGTCTTTACAGCATGTGTGTGATCTTTACCCCTCATGCTCAATGGTAAGAAGAATAAAGAGTCGTACTGATATAAGAACAGATGAAATCTTGACAGGCTCATTAGCATATTGAGCTAAGCACTCCCTGGCTGTACACCATTTTTTTCCTCATTATCTGGTCGATACTGAACAAGAATGGAATATTTTTTAAGTGGGGCTCCTATAAACATTGCTGAACAAAAATGTCAGTTAACATTACCAATGTTAAGAGTCTGAAGTCATAATTCAGCTACAGTGGGAGGATCACAGATTCCCCACTGCAGATCTATTGAAGTGTGATCAGAAGATCTCATTTAGACTGATGCATCACATATTTTACATGCTCAAAAGTTCAAAGTGCAATATTTTCACCTTTATTTCCCCTTATTTCTTTTCTTCCCCCACCCTTGTGTGTTTCTGGATCATCATTACAATCATCATCCTTTTTCCTTCTTCAATTTCTTCTGCCTACTTTCACAAATTATAAAATTATTATTATTATTATTGTTGTTGTTGTTTGCCAGCAACGTTCAAACTTTTTACAAGAATACTGGCAAATTCAGTATTCAATCATCTGATGGAAAACAGTCTGTATCCGGTAGAACAAAAAGGAAATTATAAAAAATCAAGAGGAACAAAAGATCAGCTACTCATTGACAAAATGGTACCGTAAATGCCGGCATATAAGGCGACTTCCGCGAGCGCTGAAATCGGCGCCAAAGACGGGGGTCGTCTTATACGCCGAGTCGTCTTATACGCCGGAAATACTGGTAGTTTCCGGCGTATAAGATGACGTTCTAGGAATGCGGCCCGGCTATAAAGACGGGGGTCGTCTTATACGCCGGGTCGCCTTGTACGCCGGCATTTACGGTACTTAAAAATGCAAAATGACGGAAAACAAACTTAAATATGGCATGGATTGATTACAAGAAGGCATTCGACTCATTACCCCATAGCTGGATTAATGCATGTTTGGAAAACTTTGGAATCAGCAAAAATATCTGTACATTTTTGAAAGCAAATATGCAAAAACAGAAAACAGCCCTAACAGTAAATGGGAAGAACATTGGTGAAATTAACATCAGACAAGGAATTTTCCAAAAGGACTCACTTTCACCACTACTGTTCAACATCACATTAATTCCATTGACAATAAACTTACGAAACACAAAATTGGGATATTACATCTCAAGCCAGCATGGCAAGATAAACCATCTGCTGTACATGGATGACTTAAAACTGTATGCGAAAAGCCACATTGAACTTGAATCAATACTCAACGCAGTTCAACTGTTTATCAGTGACATCAGAATGAACTTTGGACTTGGAAAATGTGCTGTACTATCCATGCAACGAGGAAAAATGGAAACTGGGAAATGGAAGTATTGTAAAAGCACTAGCAAAGGATGATGGTTACAAATACCTAGGCATATTGGAAGCAGATAACATCTTGAATGGAAAAGTCAAAGAGTCAACGCAAAAGGAAAACATCAGGAGAGTCTGCAAAATTTTAAAATCAAAGCTGAATGCTGGAAACATAATTAAAGCCATTAATACATGGGCAGTCCCAGTGATACACTACCCAGCTGGAATTATCAACTGGACTTTGGCTGAACTGGAAAACCTAGACCGGAAAATGCACCATGCTCTACATCCACGAAGTGACATCGACAGGTTGTACCTGCCAAGAAAAATAAGGGGCAGAGGACTATTGCAAATCCACCAAACTGTAAAAGAAGAAAAATGAAGTTTGAATGACTATGTGAATCAAAGTACAGAAAAACTGCTGCAGGCTGTGAAAACAGAAAGCACTATAAAAATAACAGAAACAAAGGCAGAATATAAGGGAAAACGGGTGGATGACAGATTAAATAGATGGAAAACCAAAGCTTTGCATGGAGAGCATTTGAAAAACATTGAAGGAAAATGTGATAACAACTTGACATGGGCATGGCTTAAGATAGGAACCATCAAGAAGGCTTAATACTGGCTGCTCAAGAACAAGAACTACAAACTAATGCCATGAAACCGAAGATACAAAAATCCACTGACAATCCAAATTGCCAACTTTGCAATGACAAAGTTGAAACTGTTTCACATCTAATCTGTGAGTACAGCAAAATCACGCAAACTGATTACAAATCTAGACATGACCGAGTTGCTAAATTAATCCACTGGGCACTATGTAAAAAATACAACCTGCCTGTGTCTGAAAAGTCATGGGAACATAGGGTGGAAAAAGTTGTTGAGAATGAGAGGATGAAGATCTTGTAGGACTTTCAAATACAGACAGATCGCCATTTGGAACACAATACGCCGGATATTGCAGTTGTAGAGAACTGAAGTGTACAGCTGATTGATATCACTGTACCAGGAGATGCCAGAGTTGAAGAAAAATAACTGGAAAAAATTATGAAATATCGCGACCTGGCCATTGAAACTGCGCGATTATGGATGAAACATGTAACAGTGGTATCCATTGCCATCAGGGAACTGGGAACTATGTCCAAAAACATTGCAACATACATCAAGAAACTGCAGCTTCCTGCAATAACTCCAGCAATGTTACAAAATGTTACTCGGAACATCTTATATTTTAAGGAGGTACCTGGTTGACACCTAAGATGCTGGTAGCAATCCATGTCAACCATCAGCGCCAGCCAATTTGAATGTTCAGTTGACTGAGGTTCATGTTTAATGAATAAAATATGATGATGATGATGATGATAAAGTTGGAAGTGACCTTGGAGGTCACCTAGTCCAACACTCTGCTCAGGCAGGAAACTCTATACCATTCAGACAAATGCCTGTCCAGTCTCTTCTTAAAAACTTCCAGTGTTGGAGCATTCACAGCTTCTGAAGACAGGTTGTTCCACTGATTAATTGTTCTCACTGTCAGGAAGTTTCTCCTTAATTCTAGGTTGCTTCTCTCTTTGGTTAGTTTCCATCCATTGCTTCTTGTCCTGCCTTTAGGTGCTTTGGAGAATAGCTTGACTCCCTCTGCTTTGTGGCAGCCCCTGAGATATTGGAACACTGCTATCATATCACCCGTCATCCTTCTCTTCATTAGACTAGACATACCCAATTCCAGCAACCATTCCTTATATGTTTTAGCCTCCAGTCCCCTGATCATCTTTATTGCTCTTCTCTGTACTCTTTCTAGAGTCTCCACATCTTTTTTACATTGTGGTGACCAAAACCGGATGTAGTATTCCAAGTGTGGCCTTACCAAGGCATTATAAAGTGGTATTAACACTTCAAGTGATCTTGATTTTATCCTTCTGTTAATGCAGCCTAGCACTGTGTTGGCTTTTTTGGCAGCTGCAGCACACTGCTGGCTGCTTGCTCACTCGGTCTGACAATCCTATTATTTATCATTTCTCTTCCAACTTTAATTTGCCATAATGTCTGTACAATGTTATAAATCAGATGAACAGCATTTTAGTGATTTGTTCAAAAGAGAACTCCAGCCAATCATTCTCTTGAAACTTCTTTCCAGCATCACTATTAAACAATCAGCTTGTGAACCTGAACCATCTTGAATGACAAGCTGCTGCAGGGTATTAAATATCTGGCCACCCTATTGGTGTGTAATGCAAGTGGAGCCACTGATAACATTTTGTCTAGATGGGCAGAATCTGTAATTCACCCTTCCTCTAATATATGGGCATTCAAAGAGAACTGGCAAGATATTAAAATGATGACATGTATGCAATGATGTTAGGATTTAAATCAGTGTTTTTCAAATTTGGCAACTTTAAGCTGTGTGGACTTCAACTCCCAGAATTCCCAAGCCAGCATGTAGATTTTAAACCGGAATTATTTTTATTAGGTATAATATTAGAAAAATATGATAAAGAAAATATATATTTGATGTTGCATGTATTAACAGCAGCAAGAATCGTATTTGCCCAGCACTGGAAAAATGAAGAAATACCATCCGAAGAAGAGATAATCAAGAAAATACTGGACTATGCAGAAATGGATAGATTGATATTGAAAATTAAAGAAAAAGAAGACTTGGAATATTTTCAAATATGGGTTGTATTTTATCAATGGCTGGAAAAATGGGGTAGAGATTAGGATTTTAATGTGTACTATTAAGCAAATTAGACCCAGACAACACATTGTTTACTAAGTGCTTATGAACGGTAAATACAGAAAATTAATAAAATATAGTGTGTGTGTGTATGTGTATATGTATATGTATGTGTGTGTGTGATATATATATATATATATATATATATATATATATATATATATATATATATATATATATTCAAGAATATTGGTAAAAATGCGACTCCCAGGCATAATTATGAATAAAAGAATAAATAATACCTGTATCGTACCTAGTGATGCCACAAAGGGAGGCCGGCTACTGAAAGAGGCCTGGTTCTCAAATGACAGCTCAATTAATCGTCGCATTGACTTGCATCCAGCACAACAAGTGCTGCAGAAATGGGACTCAAATTACCACTCATTACATCGCAAGCGATCATACCAACACTTGCGGCGTTATGGACAGGAAGCTGCATCCCCTCACCGCCGGGAACGCCTGCATATGGACATAAATAACTATACCATCAACACCCCCTTGCCAGGTGATCGGCGCCGGACCGTGCAGCAAGAGAGTCTCCCACCCCAACATGTGGATGCTGGAATAGAGGCTACGGACTCCCCGCGCACGGAAAAAGAAAGGGAGGGGGCGCCCAATATGGATTATCTACGCACCGCCCAACAACCCCATGTGAGGCTTACATCCCCCCAGGAGGGAGGAAGCGATACCAGTGGAGCCGGAACACCTAAAAGACTTGTTAAAATATCGGAGTGTGCGGTTGCCCATAGCAACGAGGAGGAGCGTCCCACATGGAGAGGGGAGAGAAAGCATAGAATGACAACCCGCTTGATCAGTAAGGGGAGGAGTAATGAGAGCAGTTTGAGTGCCAAACAATGGGAGGGAACGGATGTAAGGAGGACTGGGGTGGGGAATAAAGACATGATTGCTGAGGCATACCATACTCAGATAAGAGCTGTTGACACGACAAAGGGGGAGAGAGGTATACAATTGGGAAGGGATATTAACCCACAGTTAGTGGAACCCTATCCCCATCACAAGACACAAGAAAACATCAGATTGAATCCTCCCCCCGATACGGCAGGCATTGGTATTATCGGAAGAGGAGGGGATGCAAGGTTACTAATGCCTCCAAAGACCAATAGTGGAGATATAGGGAAGGGCATCCGAAGAGAAGAACATAACGTTATAGACACATCTTGGTTATCAGCTGGCCAATCAGGGCCAATAACACGGTCTAGGAGCCGTGCGCAAACGTTACTTGAACCTACTTAAACCACCTTTATTGTAATGGCCTTTTAGCCCTGACGATGCTGGGGAGTTCCCCCAGCGAAAGCTTGGCAACTTTTTAGTATAAGTATATTTTTAGTAAAGTATTCTTATTTTAACCCTCCCGGTGATCGTATTTTATTCTTTTATTCATATATATATATATATATGTAGGTTCGGGTTTTCTCCCACGTAAAATTGGAAGTGTCTTGGCGACGTTTCGACGAAGTCCCATTCGTCATCTTCAGGCTGGTGCTTTCAGCTTCGTGCTTTGAGCAGCAATGTGTGGTCTTAGCTGTTTAGCTTGGCTGTGTTCTGATTGGGTGGAGGTGTGTTCTGAATGGTTAGGGGTTTGGCTGTGCTCTGATTGGCTGGGGGAGTGTTCTGTTTGGTTGTGGTCAGGTTAGTCTGAGTGGCAGAGGGGTTTAAGATTTTGGGCTGTCTTGCTATTTTCTGGCTTCGCGTTCGTGGTCGTGTCTCCTCTTCATGGAGGGTGTCAGTTTGCTTCATGTATGGATTGGAAGGGTTTAAAGTGGCTAATGATGCAGCTGTGGTCTGGCTTCTGGTTTGTGGTCGTGCCTCGTCACCGGTGTGGCTTTGGGTTTGTTTTTTGCGTGGATGTGTGGTGGTGACATCCTGTGTGGTTTTTGTGAGTGTGGGTCTGGTATCATTTTTTGTGTTAGGGAGTCGTTTGTCAATAAGGGAGGGTTTCCAAATGGCTGGTAGGCGGGAGGTATCATCTCGCTTGTTCATGCTGTGTGGGCGTTTTTCTATCTCGATGGCTTCTCTGATTATTCTGTTATTAAAATGTTCACTTTTGGCAATGGTTCTGGTATTTTTAAAGTCAATTTCATGTCCTGTGGCTTTAAGGTGTTGGACCAGGGAAGATGTTGGTTCCTCTTTTTTGACTGAGTTCTTATGTTCTTCAATGTGTGCACTTATTCTTCTGTTGGTTTGTCCGATGTATGTGGTGGGACAAGTGGTGCATGGGATTTCGTATACTCCTTGATTTTCTAATTCAATTTTATCTTTGGGGTTTCTAAGGATGGTGGATATTTTTCTGTTTGTGCAGAATGCTGTTTTGATGTTGTGTTTATGGAGGATCTTACTGATTCTGTCTGTGGTGCCTTTTATGTATGGGAAGAGGGCTTTGCCGTTTTCTGGTTCTTTGTCTTGGATTTTAGTGGGGGTTTCTTTTTGGATTAGGTTTGTAATCTTATTTCTATGGAATCCATTGGATGTTAGTACATTGGTGAGAGTGTGTAGTTCGGGTTTTAGGTGTTGTTCGTCAGCTAAGCGTTTTGTTCTGGAGATGATGTCTTGGCTACAGAGTTGATCTGTGCTGGGTGGTGGTGTGAGAGAGCGTGCAGATAGCGGTTTGTGTGTGTTTTCTTCTGGTAGATGGTGTGTCCTAGGGAGCCATTGGATTTCTTGTAGACTAAGACATCCAGGAAGGGAAGTTGGTTGTTAGTTTCTGTTTCCATGGTGAACTGTATTTTGGGGTGTAGGCTGTTGAGGTGTGTGAGGAAGTTGTCCAGTTTTTCTTTCCCATGTGGCCAGATTCTGAAGGTGTCGTCTATGTATCTGAGCCAGAATTTGGGTTTGTGATCCGATTTTTCTAGAGCTTGGGTTTCAAAGTGTTCCATGTAGAGGTTGGCAATGACAGGTGAGAGGGGTGATCCCATGGGTGCTCCTTCTGTTTGTTTGTATTTTTGTCCATTATAGATGAAGTATGTGTTGGATAGGCAGTGGTTGGTCAGATCTAAGATGTGTTTGGGGGGGTTATATTTGTTTTGAATAGCTGTCAAGGCTTCTTTGATAGGCACTTGGGTGAAGAGGGATATGACATCGAAGCTCACTAGTAGGTCGCTGGGCTGTAAGTTTTGTTTCTTTATGATCTCTATAAACTGGAATGAGTTTTTTACGTGTGAGGTGATGGATTCTGCATAGGGCTGTAGTTGTTTGGCGAGAAATTTGGCTAGGTTTTGTAGAGGTGAGCCTATGGAGCTGACTATAGGTCTGAGTGGGGTTCCTTCTTTGTGTATCTTGGGGAGACCATAGAGTTTGGGGCATCTGGATGATTTCTCTCTGGGAATGATTCTTTGCTGGATCTCTTCGCTAATGGGGGAGGCTTTTATTTTGGATCTGGTGGTTTTTTCCAGGTAGGTGGTGGGATCTGTATTTAGGGGTTTGTATGTGGAGTCTTGGAGTAGGTTGGTTAATTTGGTTTGGTAGTCAGATGTGTTCATAACCACCGTGGCGTTGCCCTTGTCTGCTGGTAGGATTATTATGCTGGTGTCTTCTTTAAGGTTACGTAGTGCTGCCTGTTCCTCTTTGGGTAAGTTGCTTTTGGGTGGCTTGCTGGTGCAGAGGATGTTGGTGATTTCGAGTCTGATTCTGTTGGCGTCGTCGGGGTTGATTTTGGTCAGGCTGGTTTCAACTCCACATATAATGGTTTCAGTGGGGATGTGTTTGGGAGCGACTGCAAAGTTGAATCCTTTGGAAAGGACATTGGTTTCGGCTTTGGTGAGGATCCTATCTGAGATGTTATGCACTGTTTGTTTCATGTGTGGCTGTGAGGGAGGAGGGGTTTGTTTCTGGCGTTCTTGTAGTCTTCGGAGTTTGTTGGTGTGTGTATCTGTCTTGAGGGTGGTCTGTGTTTCGGCTCTCCAGACGGCGAGTTGTTTGGATTTGTCCCAAAGTGCGGGGTGGATCTTGTTGCTGAGTTTGAGGTGGAGTGTGAGGAGATCTTTGTTAATTCGGTCTAGGAGGAATCTTTTTGTGTGAAGTTCATTTCTGATTAGGGCCAATTCTGTTCTTTTCAGGATCCGTTTGGTGGCTGCAGAGTTGGAGTGGAATTTCAGTTGGAAACATGTGGGGATTAGATTTTGATCTCGGCAGTTGCGTAGGAATGCGAGGTCGCATAAAATGGAAGCTCTTTGGACTTCAAGTTTTTCATAGGTCCTGGTCAGATGGTGGATTTCCTCCCTGTAGAGGTTCGATATTTGTTTTCTGAGGTTTTCGCGGGTATTTGTATGTAGGTCTTTGGTTGTTCGGGTTTTCTCCCGCGTAAAATTGGAAGTGTCTTGGCGACATTTCGACGAAGTCCCATTCGTCATCTTCAGGCTGGTGTTTTCAGCTTCGTGCTTTGAGCAGCAATGTGTGGTCTTAGCTGTTTCTTCCTTTTAACTGCCAGTGGGGGTATGAACTGATTGGGTGGGAGCTTGGCTGTGTTCTGATTGGGTGGAGGTGTGTTCTGAATGGTTAGGGGCTTGGCTGTGCTCTGATTGGCTGGGGGAGTGTTCTGTTTGGTTGTGCTCAGGTTAGTCTGAGTGCAGAGGGGTTTAAGATTTTGGGCTGCCTTGCTATTTTCTGGCTTCGCGTTCGTGGTTGTGTCTCCTCTTCATGGAGGGTGTGGCTAATGGATGCTAATGATGCAGCTGTGGTCTGGCTTCTGGTTTGTGGTCGTGCCTCGTCATCGGTGTGGCTTTGGGTTTGTTTTTTGCGTGGATGTGTGGTGGTGACATCCTGTGTGGTTTTTGTGAGTGTGGGTCTGGTATCATTTTTTGTGTTAGGGAGTCGTTTGTCAATAAGGGCGGGTTTCCAAATGGCTGGTAGGCGGGAGGTATCATCTCGCTTGTTCATGCTGTGTGGGCGTTTTTCTATCTCGATGGCTTCTCTGATTATTCTGTTATTAAAATGTTCACTTTTGGCAATGGTTCTGGTATTTTTAAAGTCAATTTCATGTCCTGTGGCTTTAAGGTGTTGGACCAGGGAAGATGTTGGTTCCTCTTTTTTGACTGAGTTCTTATGTTCTTCAATGTGTGCACTTATTCTTCTGTTGGTTTGTCCGATGTATGTGGTGGGACAAGTGGTGCATGGGATTTCGTATACTCCTTGATTTTCTAATTCAATTTTATCTTTGGGGTTTCTAAGGATGGTGGATATTTTTCTGTTTGTGCAGAATGCTGTTTTGATGTTGTGTTTATGGAGGATCTTACTGATTCTGTCTGTGGTGCCTTTTATGTATGGGAGGAGGGCTTTGCCGTTTTCTTGTTCTTTGTCTTGGATTTTAGTGGGGGTTTCTTTTTGGATTAGGTTTGTAATCTTTGCTGCTCAAAGCACGAAGCTGAAAACACCAGCCTGAAGATGACGAATGGGACTTTGTCGAAACGTCGCCAAGACACTTCCAATTTTACGCAGGAGAAAACCGGAACAACCAAAGACCTATATATATATATGTATGTATATAGGATTGTCTGTGTGAGGAAAGTAGGAGGAAGGAATATAGGGTATCTTCACCACCTTGAGTTTTTTATAAAGTAATAAAGGTAGGGAGAAAAATCTAATAAATGAAACAAATAAATAGTTCTTATTGTTAAATGTAAAGCCGTTCCCAACCACTGCCTGAAAAATAGAGTAGACTTTTAAGGAAGTTCTTCTTCCTTCTTCCTTTTAAACATGGTCAACTAGATGCATAGCAATTATTTCTTTCAGCTCCCAGCAGATTTTTTTGCATATTAATTTAACAGTATGTCAGTTGGACAGACTGTCAGGTTGTCAGAGATAGAGAGCTGAAAATGAAATTCCTTTCAAAATGCTTTAGCAATATGTGTCACTTAAAAAAAAACTTACATTATGCTGTCCAAGTCCTCCCTCCCATGCCACCTGTTGCTTCAAATATTGATTTATTTAGTCCTGTGACTTATTCCCACAGGTGTTCCTTCAGCCATAAAACACTCCATCCACTTCTAAGACTATGGCTTCATAAAGTCTACCCTCCCCGTGCCTTTTTCAGTGTTGAATTATTGAGCTCAGCTAGATGTGCATGGAAAATGTCAGTCCCAATTTTTGATTTGTTTAAACATAGGTTTTAATTAAATATGATGATATGAAAAATGTCAGGACTACTCTCTGATAAAATTCTAGACCCAGCTCTGATTAAACTGACAATTATTTGCTTATTTTAAAGACTGTCATCTCAGATGTTCATGGCCTCTGTGGCAATCATGGACCTGTCCCAAATATTATCTGTTTTAAATACTATCGGCATTCCATTCCTTTTTATGAATTTATGTCCAAATAGTTTATCCTGTGTTGGGAAACTGCCAACTAGATGAGAAGGAAGCAAGGTCTTAGCTTAGAGTCCTTATGCAGCTGCAAAAGACATAAGCCTGATCTCTCCACAATCCATGTAGTCCAATCTGATCATTCTCAAGGTAATGCAAGCAGTTTGAGGAGATTCTTGTAACTTAGGTAGACAATAATAAAGTTGCTTGCTTAAGCTATTCACAAGTAACTTGCACATGACATGATGTAATCATTAAACATTCTGATCAATTTAAATTTACTTATTTTACTTATTGCTATGCTATCCACTGGGTATGCTTTCCTTCCTTCCTTCCTTCCTTCCTTCCTTCCTTCCTTCCTTCCTTCCTTCCTTCCTTCCTTCCCTCCCTCCCCCTCTCTCTTTCTTTCTTTCTTTCTTTCTTTCTTTCTTTCTTTCTTTCTTTCTTTCTTTCTTTCTTTCTTTTTCATCCTTCTAAATGAGAAGCTCTTGTTTCAATACTGGCATCATCAGAAACTAGACTTCCTTGTGGTTTTTATGTGATCATTGTCATTTCTAGATTTATTTTTTAAAATTAAATGTTCTTCCAAGTCATTGGAGGACTGTCTTCCAAACTGGGGATCTAGTTATATAGCACTAAATTTATATATATGTTTTCTGAGGTTTTCGCGGGTGTTTGTATGTAGGTCTTTGGTTATTCGGGTTTTCTCCCACGTAAAATTGGAAGTGTCTTGGCGACGTTTTGACGAAGTCTCATTCGTCATCTTCAGGCTGGTGCTTTCGGCTTCGTGCTTCTAGGAGTAATGTGTGATTATAGCTGTTTCCTCCTTTTAACTGCCAGTGGGCCAAGCTCTCATCCAATCAGTTCATACCCCCACTGGCAGTTAAAAGGAGGAAACAGCTACAATCACACATTGCTCCTAGAAGCACGAAGCCGAAAGCACCAGCCTGAAGATGACGAATGAGACTTCATCGAAACGTCGCCAAGACACTTCCAATTTTACATGGGAGAAAACCCGAATAACCAAAGACCTACATATATATATGTATATGTATATATATGTATGTATGTATGTATGTATGTATGTATGTATATGCCATTTCATTAATATTAAATCTGTATTCATGCAGAAAGAGAATTGCCACAGTCTTCTTCCATGCTTGATTTTAGAATTTCTTCTTCAAACTGACATTGTTTCATTCACATTAGCAGCACACCACCTGCCCTGGATTACTTCATCACTGGACAGTTTCACCAGTTCCCTTATAACCTTGCTTGTCTTTCTACAACATCAATGTGGTCACCTCTTAGAGAACACAGGAAGTACATGGGACAATATTATTGGTTTGTTGCCAAACCTTTCACAAACATACAGATACTTACAAAAATTACTGTATCTTCAATAACTTTATGGACAGTCACAGATCTATTGAGCTCTGATTGGAAACCATAGCATTAGACTACTTAAGTTTCAAACCATAATATAACATGTGTACACTTAGGTGTCATGCCAAATAGATGTTTGATCCGTAACAAGGAAAGCAATAGCACAGATTTATATACCGCTGCATAGTGCTTTATAGCACTCTCTAAGCAGTTTACTGACTCAGCCTATTGCCCACATAAATCTGGGCCTTCATTTTACCAACCTTGGAAGGTTGAAAGGCTGAGTCAACCTTGAGCTGATCAGGATCAAACTCCTGGTTGCGGGCAGAGTTAGCCTCCAGTACTGCATTCCAACTAATGCACAACATCTTGACAGTTTTATGACACTGCTCAGTTCTATATAGTGATTGTGATTTTATTGGTACAACACTAATAAAATGTTGGTGATTAATGTCATAAATACTTAAAATGAAAGGTATCTAGAAAGAGCTCCTCTATAAGGGGAGCCACATTACATCCTACTAATCTGTTCCTATTTTCAAAGTCTGCCTTCATGCCAGCTTTATGCATGAAATGATTCCAAAATACCAAGCCATACATCGTTCTTGCAAAAAGCATTCCAGTGATGAGTCTTAAATTACTAAACAATTTCAGACTGTATTAAATATACTCCAAATGAGCCCATTCATGATTAATGCTATTACCATGACCGCCAGAGGCATTAATAGTGATTAGGAGGAGATTGCTTTGTTATGGTTTTAACTGGCAAAAACAAGCTATTTTAATAAAATCAAACCATCGTTTTGAGGTTCTGGCAATAGTTTATTAGTCATCATATTGTACTGCCATGTGATCAGAATCTATAAAACGTGATGTGGCACATTCATTCCAGCTAACAGGACATGATTGTGTCACAGCCATATCATCAGTTTTAAAAGAGAAAAGCTAAGAGAATTACAAGAACCCACACATTTAATCTTAATTCAGATTTCAGGCAGACAATGTAACAAGGGATTCTGTCCTTTAATGCAGGGGTCCCCAACCTGTGGGCCACAACTCATTACTGGGCCAGGGCTGGTTGGCCACCAGATCACGTGAAGGGATGGCCAGTGCACACGCACATGCATGTGCACTCATCCCCCCACACACACTCATGCTAGTGCTGCCTGGAGCATCCTGTGGCATTAGCACCATCCCGCTCCGATCATCCCACCGGCGCTAGCATCACCACACCCCCGAGCATCCCACTGGTGCTAGAGCCACCCCAAGCTTCCCACCAGCACTAGTGTCGCCCACCCTCGAGCATCCCACTGACCCTAGCACTGCCCTGAGCATTGTGCTGGCACTAACACCGCCCTGCCTCCAAGTGTCCCACTGGCACTAGCACTGCCCATAGCATACCGCCAGTGCTAGCACTCGCACAGCCCCATTTGCAATGTGCGCATCCGCTCATGTGTGGCTGTTTGCATGTGTGCATGTGCGCACACACAGCCCATTTGTGCACATGTGCATTGAGCTCATTTTTGCACATGCACACCTGCGGCCCATTTGCACATGCGCACATAGCAGTGCCTGTCTCCTTTTCCGGGCCACCAAATCAAAAAGGTTGGAGACCTCTGCTTTAATGTATTCTGTTAAAAGCAAATCTGATTTAAAGGAAGTCTTCTTTATTAGGTCCCCTCAGGTTTGTGGACATCAGGAGATAACAAATGGGACTGTCCCTCTACTCCATCTCTCATTTATCTCCTCCAGATTTGACAAACGGGGGAGGGGGTACAGTTTATCAGAAGACGATAAATGCACCAGGGCATTAGATAGCTGAATCTTTTCCACAAACTTGGAGCAAAACAGAACCGCTTTGAGAAGTTGTCGGCAATTGTAATGATAGCTACCTAATGCCAGTGACCTTTCCTCAATAACTACAATATACTGTAATGTCCAACAGAACATGGGAGTACAGAGGAGAGCACAAGACAGTTAAGGGAGGAAACAGGACTGGTAGAGTAGAGATTACTGGATCCAGAGAAGCATAAGAAAGGGTCTCAGTGTAATTCCAACTTAATTCCACTAATTATAAGTAGCATGAGAATATTACTTTGGTAGTTTTAAAGATTATATTATATTTAACTAGCAATTAATATCTTTCTAGACATTTAAATAATTCTTGCTTCGTGAATGTGCCTGCCACAAAGGGCAAAGCAAAAACCTGAGAATATGATAGCCTAAAGCTAGATCTAGGAACGCACTTACCAAAGCAGAGTATAAGGGTGTAAACTAAGGTAAACTGGAATATTTTATGTGATCAATGGATTAAATTATTATATCCATTGGAATCATGATACTAACTGTATATGATTTAATGTAATCTCAGTGCAATTTGAATCAAATTAAATCCAATTTAGATTTTTGTCCCCAACAGCAACTGCAGCTTAGACAGCCATTTTGAGAATAGGCTGATGATAGTGAGGAAATGACAACTTGGTCAAATGCCCAATTTCAGAATTGTTGTCATTAATCCTACTTTGGAATTTGTCTTGGCTTCCCCTTAGGTTAGCAGCTGATGAGATAAAACAGTTCTCCATGAAAAGGCAGTTTTCATGTTTCTGTAGCCTTTTGAAAGAGTTCCCCTCCATGGACTCCACAGCCTCTGAAGGGCTGTAGAAACAGAGGTCAGATAGTTAAAGATAGTTAAAAGGGACACACAAATAATAGACTTGAATAAGTGGATCTTAACTCAGAAAAGTGCCTTGGACAATTTACTTTGGATTTACAAAAGAGATATGTTACAGGTATATTATAGTTATAACTAAGTATTTAGTTATGAAGAAATTCTTGCAAAAAGCAAGAGAAGAAATCAATTTTGGGAGCATTACCTAAAAGGAATAATAAAAACTGAAACTAAGGTTTTATAAAGTGGGTGTATTTGGTCATAGTTAAATTGTATATGATCCACTCTTTTTTAACAACTTTTAATGGCTTTTTCTTGACTAGGACCGAATAATGAGATTTTCAAAGATTTGTTTGTAGATAAGATTTGACAAGAAGAGACTTTTGTTGTATTTTTCAAGAAAGCGATAAGCTATGATATTATAGGGAGATGAAGATAACATTATAAGAAATTAATTTGTGGGACATCATTTGAAAGGATTAAAAATTAATATTTTCAATTTGTTGCTTCTAATAGCTGTTAATGAATTTTTTCTTAAATTTGAATGATGAGGTTTTAAAGATTTGTTTATAGACTAAAGCATGGAAAGAAGAGTTCTGGAGAAAATAACAAGGTATTGTGTAAACTACAGGAAAGAATTATGAAGAGATCACCTCATTCCAATCTCCCAGGAGATACCAATTTTCATACAGAATGTCCAATAATTTATCCAAATGTCCTTTATAAAATACTGTTTTATCTTCATTTGGGGAAAACATTTCTAATGTCAGCTCGCTGTAGATTAACTTCCATCCCAGCATATCTGCCATGATCATTAGTCAATATAAGTTTTAGAGGATTTATATACAAAAAAATCTGTTTCTTTTTTTCATTCCTGCTGAAATAACCCAAATTTTATTAGTATTACCAAGAATTAAGAATTCGCTTTCTTACCCATCTTTGGATATAATTAATTTACAATCTAAGAGAGATGCTCAGAATAGTGGAAAAAAACAAAAATATCAGTGGGCGGTCTTCTTTTTGGAATTAAGAAGAGATAAAGAAACAACTCAAAATATTATAATTTAAAAGCAAAATACTTAACAAGATTGTGATTCAAGGAAGCTTAAACAGATAAGCGGAACAATAATTTGAGAAAAAAAATAAAATGTTTTTTTCTAATCTAAATTGCCTTTGTAAACAAACAGCAAAATTAATTAGAAAAATAGTCTGGGCTTTTGGGGAATAGTGATTGTTTATTATTAAGGAATTGGTAGACTTTATAAAATAAGAAGATTAAAATAATGTGAATCAAACTGTTTGACTATAACAATGGAGAGCTAATTGGGACTAAAGTGTTAAAGACAAAAAAAAGGCTGCAGAATGGTTTTGGGCATTGGTATTGTCTTATCTTGCAAGCCATTCAGCTCAGGGTTATCCACAAGAAACTTAACATTTGTGGTCTCCTCACAAGGAGTAGCTACAGAGGGTGCAAATGGTCATCCCCAATCTTTCTTTCTTCTGGAGAAATTTTCATCTCCCAGAACCTGTCTCCTGACCACTGGTTTCACCGAAGCACTATCCTCATCCACAGAGATGCTTACAGAGACACCTAACTCCTCACAGGTTCTCACCCAGAAGCCTGAAGTTTGTTTAGAGTATACATCCAATGGTGGGATTCAAATATCTGAACAACTGGTTCTCTGTGTGGATGCTGCTTCCGGAAGTCCATTCTGGACCTAGGCAACAAAAAATTAGCTACCAGTTCTACTGAACTGGTGCAAACGGGCTAAATCCCACCACTATATACATCCCCCTCTCCTCATGGTCCTCGTGAAAAGCATGGAGTGCAACAGGCCATATACACATCTCTGTGTAAAGGTTTAAAATTAAACAACAAAGTAGAAAGCTACACAACTGAAAGAAATACTACTAGTGACCAAAAGAAAAGTATAGTGTGGAACTGCTCTTCATGCCATAATTCAGATTGGTCAGTAATCAATATTTTTAAATCGGTGCCAACACTTGGTGGTAAGGGCTGTGTACTTTATACCTATGTTCCCAATTGTCATGAATCAGATTATCAGTCATGATTCATCATCTGATGAATCATACTAGTACAAATAGAAATTTGGGAGGTTTTTCCCTCTCAATGGTAATCACATGGAAAAACTCTTTCAATTCTACCTGGATGGAAACTGCAATGAAATGGAATTTGTCCATAAAATTATTTTGTTCTGAAAAGTCAGCTGAAAAGGAAATGATTTGATTCTATGAAAAAGTTACTGTCACATGCATTTCACAAAGTCAACAGAAGTGCTGTAGAATTAAATTCTGGGTGATGAAATACTTTTATGCTGCTTATCTTCCTTCCAAAATAGTCCTCCTCGTTATAAAATTATATCAAAGGGCAAAGAAAAAATGTATTTAAAAACAGGAGCTAGTTTCACAACAGCTATTACTTATTTGTAAAGGAATGTTATGGCTTTAATGGAATATATATTTACAACTCTGTACAACACTTGTCACAGGTTCTCCCTCTCTGATTAAGATACACAGAGCAATATAATTAAATACATTATAAAGTACTATAATTAAAAATGTTGATTTTGAAGATTAATTTAGCAGCTCTAGGAATTAGTAAATCAATTCAATGCATTTTATAAACAGATTTCTTGATGATGGAATAGAGGAAATGGGAAAGCATAGAGTTGCAAATAAAAATTCACAGTTTGTTTATATTTATTAAACGTATGCTCTGTCACACTTAAAAAGATTCTAGATGCTTATGCAAACTTTATGGCATTCTTAATTTTCCAACCTCTCTTTTTAGTTTCTCTTTATGCTCAAAGGGCCATTAGCTAAGAGTTCTGAGAAATAGTTACCCAGCTAGATTTTCCTCTTTTATAAGCCATTTAGTGGGCCTCCGTAGAATTACAGTTCTATTAGAAATACAAAAATAGCATCTTAAGGACATGCACCTATTCTCCAAATCAAACCACCTGTTGCTTTTTATATATTTTAAACAATAATTTCCAGCTATATGGACAAGAGCCAATAATTATAAAACATCAGTCTAACCTAGGAAACTAACCTCCCAAAAGAGAAAAAAAAATCATGTGCTCTACGCATAGTTGGAGTTGGGGGCCATCAAAGTGATAATTATAACTACATGGTTGAAAGCCTCCCTCCGATTAAAGACACTGAGCTGGTTAGTTGGAAAGCTGACAGGTTCGAGACCCAAGCACTATGCAATGCTCCAGCTCCTGCCAATCTAGCAGTTCAAAAGCATGCAAATACCAGTAGGTAAATAGGCACCACTTCAGTGGGAAGGTAACAATGTTCCATGTGCTTCGTGTCATGGTTCTGACAAACAGAGATGAATAAAGCAGAACTCCGAGGCTTGAAAATTCCTCAAAGAACATGTTTATTAGTTACAAAGTATCGGCACAGTCAAAAGTGAAACAAAGTCTGAATACACAAGTAACAATTGCTAAACTACAAAGTTAAATGTCCCACCCACAAAACCACGCAAGCAACTATGCTCTCCAATATACTTATTTGGTGGGCTTTTTACACAACACCCAGTCCCTGATCGTGGGAGTAGCAGATGACCTTGATTCCCATGGTACAGAAGATTATTTTGACTAATGAAGCACCTGGGCAATCCCCCTCCCTCCATTCTATGTGGCAACCTAGAATGAGAAGGAAAAATGGCTGCAGCTATGCTCATTGTAGAGTTGACATCAGTGTATGGTCATGCTGGACACATGACCACGAATGTGTCTTCAGACAGCACTGGCTCCCTTGGCCAAGAAACAGTGGGCACCGCCCCCTAGAGTCAGACACAACTGGGCTGTGGAAATCTTTACCTTTATCTTTATATATGTGTAGACAAGAGCAAGGCTTTGAATGCATGATCACGATCATCTTCTTTACTCTCTTAAGTCCCCCTGTGGATGCTATTACCGGAAGCAAGGCAGAAAGAAGTGATCTGAAATCAAGGCTCATTTAGACAAAGAGTAAGCATAGTAATAACATTAATTCTCGATCTTCACCAGATTGCCCCTTATGATCGGTAGGTCATGAAGTGCTGAATGGTCACTGCCATTGAATTCACATATTCTATTGTTGGGGGAGGACAAATGATGGACTGACTCTGCTACCTTATTCTCCTCTGACCAAATATTCTTCAGTCATTGGTGAGACAAAAAAACAAACAAAAAGGATTTCCAAAAATCTTAAAGCCCAAGCAGCTTATACAGCGAACTGTCCCTTTCAAATAAACTGATTCTATGTCTTCAGAGAGGTGAAAAGACAAAAGCAGAATGCCCAGGAAATGAGTGAATGGCCAAAACTTTACAGAATAACAGAGCTGGAAGGGACCTTGGATGTCTTCTAATCCAATCCCCTGCTCAAGCAGGAAACCTATACCATTTGATAATGACTGTCCAATCTCTTCTTCTAGAAACCTCCAGTAATGTTTCTACCATAGTTTCTAGCAATCGAGCTACAGTATTCAGAAGTCATTGAAATTTTAAAATGCTCCCCCCACAAATAGTTCCTTTGCAACAGGTCAGAGCAGCCAAAACAAAATGTGACATATGTAGGACAAAGGACATTGTGTAGTCCAAACTGAAATTTCCAGGAAAAGCTGGTGCACACGCTTGAAATACTTATTTTAACTATTGCTCAAAACCTGAAGGTCTGAATCCAAGAATCTCTCCAAATTTCTGGTCTCAGTCTTGGAGTACAATCCATCCAGGACACTTTGAATTTTCATCTGTGACATGCTCCAATTTTTTACTTTCAACTACTCCATTACTGATGACAGGTATAAATTCAGGTGTTATGTTGCTTCTTGGAATGAAGGTGAAAGGAGAGATAGTTTAGTATCATCAGCCTATGAGTGACACCAAATCTGCCAAGCTCACCCCTAAGTTAGTTTCATGCAGTCATCAGATCTACCAGGTCAGGAATAAACTTTCAGTTACTGAACAGTTCCATGCAGGTAGTTGGATTATGGATCAAAATAGCATTCTTATAAGTCTGTGCACTGTTTAAAAAGAAATGAAGGTAATAGTATTAGAGATAAAAGAGACTGTGATCTAGAACACAAAAATTGCAATCTTATCCTTGCATAATTCAGAGTAAACTTCAATGACATTGACCACTAGGAGGTTCCATGTGATCAATTTCGTCCTTATTGAGACTCTTACTCTATGGGTTTCAAGCCCTCTACTAGGAATTGAACACACAGTTCTTCATCCTTTAGATGACTGCACACAGTGTATTAGCCTTAGGAACTATGTGACTGAGCTTTCAAGAGGTCTCACGAACCCTTCATATGTTATCTGAGAAGCAAAGAACAAAGGAAGCAGAAAAATTAAATGCAAAAAAGGGACGAAGAATCATGAAAACCTAGGTAGAATATATAGATATGAGAACACAAGAAAGCAAAGAAATAAATTCATACATAGGTCTTAAGAATATAGGAAATGCTCTGTTGTGCTTCTTTTGCCCTAGTGTTTACATTTTATAGACATCATTCTAGTTCTAAACTTTGTTTTAGTCTCTGAAAACTCTGCATTTTGGAACATGTAGGCATTTTGGATCCAAAATTGGCATGTCTGTGTAAAATATCTGATAGACAAATTTCTCATCCATCTCTACCACCTAAATAATGACAAGGTGAGGCGAGGCAAGGCAAGGCAAGGCAAGATGTCTCCAGCCAGGCACCCAGAGAGAGATGGGGGAGGGATTTGCAGAGAGTATTTTTTGATAAATACCTATCCAGTCTCTTCTTAAAAGCTTCCAGTGATGGGGCACACACAACTTTTGGAGGCAATTTAAATTTAAAATTTACATTACAGTAATATATGCTAATCTCCAAAATAAAAGCTCAATAGTCTGCAAACACAATAATTTGCAAAGTACAGTACTTAAAAAGCAGAGCAGTTTACTTACAGAAGTAATTTTACGGTATCACTCCAGCCCAGGCAGTAGCAGATTGCAGCAAAAGCAAAAACAAACCGGCCCTAGGTTGGCTCTTGTTTAGCCATGTGACCAGGGACAAAAAAAAAAAAAAACCCTTCTGGTTTCTTGTAGGCCCGAACAACCCAGGCAAGTCACAGAGTTAAACATGGCTGTTGTTGCAGCGGAGCCTTAATCCAAGTCATATGGCTATAGAGACCTCTTTTGGGTCCCAATTTTGACTTTCTAATGTAAGTACCCTTTCTGAATTAATTCGTTTTTGTGAAAACTCGCTAAATAAATGTTCATACCAGGGGCATTACCTGAATGGAGGATAAGATACCACTTTTTCTTATCTTTTTTACTTCCTATTTTTCTGTTTCTTGCATGTTTAACTGTCTCTTTGATTTCCTTCCTTTTCTTTTTCCTTCCTTATTTTTACATTAGTTTGTGTTAGTTTTTATCGTTGTTTTTGAAGAGAGAAGAAAAAAAAACTTCAAAGCTTAGCACTGGTTGTCTGAATCTCCACCTTTCAGGAGTCCAAATGTATTTCTTTTGATCCTTGTTGCCTTTCTTATCTGGAATATAAAATACATCGCCCAATTAAACCGTATGTAATTTGCAACTTGGCAACTGTAGTCTCAGATAAAGTACACTGCTCAGGATAGGGTTAGTTCTGGGCTTTGACAGGTTTGAAATTTGAGGAGTCACTGAGGGTCAAGTCCTTTGTCAGGTTTGAGGATGGGGGAATCCTATGGAACAATACTTACAAGATTACCTGCATAATTGTACAAAATTGGCTAGACACAGATTATTGTTAGTAGAAAAGATCACTGTCTGTGCCTGATTTGTGACAGACATGAAAAGCGAATAGAACATACTGCATTATTGATATGGTTTTAAGTCTTCAAAATAAAAGCATGTACTTTTGTTGTCTATTAAAGAATGTTCATTATGACTTAAATTAAAGACCGTTCTAAATGTATGATTATGTAAAAAAGAAAACAAAAACAATTCAAAACATGGCTATACAATAAAGGACAGAATAAGAATGATACTCCACAGCAGATCATTGGAAAAACGGCTTGCTCATCTACCTGTGAATTACTGATTTGAACCTTTGAACAGATGGCCTTTGGAGACTATTGTATCCTTTGCACCTGGAACTCTTTCAATCTTTCATCCAATGGATGCAGTGTTCAGATTTTGGTTTAGTTCTGTCTGTTTCATTTTGCTCTAGCTGTGATTGGGATTGCTTAGTTAGGTCAGTGGAAGGGCAGGGATCAAGCTAAGCAGTCTTTTGATCCCTTCCAAAGCCATTCCTGGCCCTAGAAAAAGAGATTGAATCAGACTAAGTACCCCACTAATGTAATGCCTCTACTGGCAAGCAACATTTCTCTAGGAATTTTTCACCACCCCCACACACAAACACACTTGAGAGACAGTGAAGATATTTAATGCAAGGCAATTAGCATTTATTTCACTCTGGAATAAAACATACTCAGCCATCTTAGAACAATTAACCAGTGGAATAACCTGCCTCCAGAAGTGGTGAATGTTCCAACACTGAAAGTTTTTAAGAAGAGAATGGACAGCTATTTGTCCAAAATGGTATAGGGTTTCCTGCCTGAGCAGGGGGTTGGACTGATGACCTCCAAGATCCCTTCCAACTTTTTTTTTTATTATTATTATTATTATTATTATTATTATTATTATTATTATTATTATTATTATTATTATTATTATTATTATTATGTGGCAAGTTTGGGGACAAACATTTAAGCAGTAATTGAGCATGCTTTGGATTCAATGGATTAAATCTCAGGGATGTCCTTGCTGTGTGACATGTTTTTTTTTTTGTATGTATAATTATTGAAGTCCCTAAAATTTCTACCTGTAGGGGATCATATTTCTTATGTTTCATTTCAAAAACTTCAATTAAAAGAGGTAATTCCCCATCCACCTAAAATAAAAAGATACAGATTCATGTATTGATAATACCGAAATACCTGTGTGTTTGTGTGTGTGCATATATGTGTACATATCTCATACAAGTGGCAGCTAACAAGGATTAAAACACAGAAAGCCACCGAGACATGAATAGAATAGAATAGAATAGAATAGAATAGAATAGAATAGAATAGAATAGAATAGAATAGAATAGAATAGAATAGAATAGAGCTGGAAAGGACCTTCGAGGCCTCCTAGTTCAGCCCCCTGCCCGGGCAGGAAAGGCTTATACCTATACCATTTCAGACAAATGGTTGTCCAATCTCTTCTTTAAAAATCCAATATTGGAGCATTTACAACTTCTGGAGGCAGGTTCTTCCACTGATTAATTGTTCTAACTGTCAGGAAATTTCTTTTTAGTTCTAGGTTGCTTCTTCCTTGATTAGTTTCCCAGGCACCCCAAGAAGAAACAAAACTCCATTCACAAAAAAACCATGCTGACAATAGCAGAGTTCATCTAACCACCTCATTCAAATGACTAGGAAGGGGACATCTTTCCATATATTTTAAAATATAGTGTGCCTTATCTCTTTTAGTGGCCATGTTGGCTGGAGTTGATAAGAATGAAGATCGAAAACATTTGGAAATCACTAATAAATAAATTGTGTATCAATATCCTTAGGATCAGCAATTCCCTTGGCTACCATACAGTAAGACTGAGACTGAAACTAAGGCATTATAGTTTATGTGGCTAAATTTAGCATGGTCCAGAACTTGCCATATTTTTTTCCTCCAACAAGCTAAAACATAACTGAAATTGTAATACAATTGTAAGATTACTGCGATCTGTACTGAAATAATGGAAAGGGGGGTGATAACTTTCCCAAAGTGCAAAATTGAACAGGAGAGCAAGGTACCCAGGTGAACTCTACTGCTTCTTAAATCAAAAAACTGTCACCTACAAAACAGCTATTAGGCCACCTGAGATGTGTGGAATTGAAACCCTATCTGAAACAAGGCAGGGGAGAAAAACAGCTTCTGAGATGAAACAACTGAAACATCTTAAAGAAAAGCAATTTCTATTGATCTGGTAATGTCCTAAGCCTGGTTAGATCTGCAGGCTGTGGAAAACATATGAGAAATGAGTATATTTGCCATTGTAGAATGTAATATCTCCCAGGTTTAGGGTCTATGGTTCCCAAATCATGGGATGTAAATTAACACACTTATTAAGGGAATAAAGTGAAAAAGAAAGGGAGAGGTCCTCTGAGTTATGAGAATGTTATTTTTAACTTTCCTTGGAAATATTTTTAGCATTTTCAACACAACCCCCCCCCCTGAGAAATGCAATATTGTGTTGCAAAAATTATGTTGAGCCATATGTCAGCAGTACTTCAGATCTGATACCTGGTTGGCTTCAGTGTACAGGGAGTGGTCTCATCACATACACAATTATGAGTCAAGAAATCTGGCCAATCAAACTCAGAATTATGGTCATTATTTTTAAAACTCCCAGTGTAAAACGTAATGCATTTTTTTACAAAATTTTATTGAATATACAATTAAAAAACACAAAAGACACATTAAACATAATACAATTAAAGACAAAAAAGACACATTAGACATGATACAACTTCCCTGTTTAAATGATACTATTAATATTACCTTACATTAAGTTATTACATTGTTACACAGTGCACATTCTTTCAATAAAGTACATCCTAGTTAAATAACTTTTGGTTCTAGCTGATATAACAAATATTAAAATAGGTTATCTACTTAATCATCAGCCTTTGTCCCAGCGTACCTCTTTAAATCCAACCAATTATACACTTTATTCCAAATTTCAAAGTACTCTGTTTCTGTTTTATGTTTGAGTTCTAATGTCAGTCTTTCCATTTCCGCACAGGATAGAATTTTGTTTAGTATTTCTTCTTTGGGGGGGGGGTGTCTTTTCCAATTTTGAGCATATGTTAATCTTGCTGCGGTTAAAATGTGCAGAATTAAATATAAAGCTCCTTTGCTGAATTTATCCATAGTGATCCCTAATAAAAATAGTTTTGGTTTTACTTCAATTTTTAATGATAGTATCTCTTCTAACCAATTCTTTATCAAGTGCCAAAATTTTCGAGCTTCTGAGCATTCCCACCACATATGATAGTTAGTCCCTGGTATTTTCATACATTTCCAACATAACGGTGAAGATTTTTTTCTCTATTTTTGCTAGCCTTATAGGAGGGAGGTGCCACCTATAAAATATCTAATGCAGGATGGGTTTTATAGGCTGGTCAGTGTGGCAGAAGGAACTTTTTTTAAAAAAAGTAAAATTTTGAATAGAGATTGACTGAATGGCAAGCATGGATAATCCTCCCAAGGGTTTTTACATTCTCTATACCATGTATGAGGAACTATTAAAAGGCCTTCCTTCCTTCCTTTCTTCCTTCCTTCCTTCCTTCCTTCCTTCCTTCCTTCCTTCCTTCCTTCCTTCCTCATGCTCGCTTCCCTCAAATTAGTGGAGAATTAATTGGAGCCAGTGGAATCTATCCTTCTAGAGCTAAGTATAGGTTTTGCCAGGAAGGACATTTTTCTTTTGAGAGTACTGAGGGAGGGAAAGATTCAGCCCTTCCTTCCCACATGTCACAATCCTGATTTTGAACTCTTATCCTGACCAGATGGTAGCTGTTTCTATTTTTAAAAATAGATACCTGAATTGTTTTTATATAATTCCTATGACATAAATAGTTCTACTTTATTTTGCATTGCCAACACCCCACTTCAAATACTGTGTCCAGTTCAGCACCATGACAGGAATATTATCCATCATCCCAGGTCACTGATTGAAATAGTTTCAAGTTAGTGGGTGGTACCTTCAGCTAAATGTTATGAACAATTTTCTAACACGAAGAATAGTTTGGCCATAGAACCAAGGGAGGTGGTGATTCTTCTTTTCTGGATATATTCAAACACAGCCCGAATGCATTATAAATTATTTAATTTAAAATCCTACACTGAGAAAGAAGTTAGACACAGAGACATAACTGACTTCTTCTGGCATCATGATTTAATGAACTCTGGTCTCAAAGTCTAGGGATAATAATAACAGCAAATGATCTATTTAAGGTTTTTTCCCTATCTAATGTCCAGGTTTTGATTTGGTAAAAATCACTTATCAAAATAAATATTGCAATTCTTCCCAACCTACCCTGGTCAGATCTATGCCAGTTGCCAAGCAATTGTTGTGACTTAGCTTGTTATTAATTAAGATTATGTAGAAAACAAACAGTCAAAAAAGGATTCAAATGCCAATGCACAAAGTATGAGAAATAAATAGGGTGAACTGGAAATCCAAGTAAATGAGGGCAGATATGATATTGTTGCCATTACAGAAACTTGGTGGGATGAAACCCATGAATGGAATATACAGCTAGAGAGATTTAAATTGTTTAAAAGAAACAGTCCTAATAAAAGAGGAAGTGGAGTTGTGTTATATATAAGAAATAACTATATCTCTACAGAAATACAGCAGAACAATGATGAAAATCTTCCTGAATGCATTAGAGTCAATATAAAAGGAAAAAAGAATGATATTGCCATAGATGTATACTATAGGCCACCCAACAAAACAGAAGAAATAGATGAACTTTTTGCTAATCAGTTAATAAATGTATGTAGAAAATACACCACAGTAATAATGGGGGATTTTAACTATCCTGACATCAACTGGGAGACAAATTCATCACCTAATGGAAGATCAAACAGATTCCTGACAAACCTAGCAGAAAACTTTGTCTCCCCAAAGGTAGAAAATAGAATTAGACAGTCAGTCATACTGGTCTTAATTCTCACTAACACAAATGAAATGATAGAAGGCATTGAAATTACTGGAACATTAGGGGGGGAGTGACTACGCAATATTGGAATTCAACATTATACAAGCTCAAGCAATAGGACAGTCAAGCTAGACTTCAAGAGAGCTGATTTCAGTGAACTTAGAGAGAGCTTGAGAAGGAGACCATGGAAGAGAATTCTCAAAAGGAAAACAAAAAGCTTGGAAACGTTTGAAGAGTGTGATTAGAAAAGCTCAGTCTAGCATAATTCCAATGAAGAAGAAAAATAAGACATCTCATAAGAAACCAGCATGGCTGCACAAACAACTCTCTGATAAATTGAAAAATAAAAAAGACAAGTATGAAAAGTGAAAAGAGGGACACATAACTAAGGCAGAATGTCATCAGATAACCCAAACCTGCAAAGATGAAATCAGGAAAGCTAAGGCTCAAAATGAAGTAAGGCTTGTGACAAAAATAAAAAATAACAAAAAAACCCTTCTTTCAATATGTAAAAAACAAGAAAATAGTCAAGGAAATAATTGGTCCATTAATGGGAGAAAATGGCAAGAAGGTGATGAGCAATACAGAGAAAGCATAACTGCTAGCTCATTTTTTGCATCTGTCTTTAGGAATGCAAGTCAAAATAAGGAAGAAAATGGTAAGAGAAAACTAGACAAGTTTAAATCACCAGGACCAAATGAATTACACCCTAAAGTTCTGAAGGAATTGGCAGACATGATCTCAGAACAACTGAATCATATCTTTCAAAGATCCTGGAGCACTGGGAAACTATCAGATAACTGGAAAAGGGCTTTTCCCATCTTGAAAAAAGAAAAAAAAATGAATCCAGGAAACAACAGGTCCATCATTGTGACATCAACACCTGGAAAATTCTGGAAAAGATAAGCTATGAATTCATAATCAAAAGCCAACATAAGTTTGTCAAAACAGATCATGCCAGTCAAATCTTATTGCATTCTTTGACAAAATTGCAAAATTATGGACCTGTGGATATAATTTACTTGGACTTCAGTAGGTATTTGACAAAATAGACCACAACCTACTATTTGATAGTATAGAAAAATGTGGGTTAGACAGCATCACCTCCAGATAGATTCATAACTGGCTGACCAACAGCACTCAACATATAGTCTTTAATGGAACTGCATCTACATGGAGGGAAGTATGTAGTGGGGTACCCCAGGCTCTGTCTTAGGCCTAGTACTCTTCAAAATTTTCATCAATGATTTAGATAATGGGATAGGAGAGGAACTCATCAAAACTGCAGATGACACCAAGATGGCAGGAATAGCCAACACTCGAGAAGATAGGGTCAAGATACAGAAGGATCTTGACAGACTTGAACACTGGCCTCTAAGAAAATGAAATTCAATGGTGAGAAAAGTAAGGTTCTACATTTAGGCAAGAAAAATCAAATGCACTGGTATAATATAGGTGGTACCTGGCTCAATAGTAGTAACTGCAAAAGGGATCTTGGAATCCTGGTGGACAATCATTTAAATATGAACCAGCAGTGTGCTGCAGCTGCCAAAAAAGCCAATACAGTGCTAGGCTGCATTAACAGAAGGATAAAATCAAGATAACATGAAGTGTTAATACCACTTTATAATGCCTTGATAAGACCACACTTGGAATATTGCATACAGTTTTGATCACTATAATATAAAAAAAGATGTTGAGACTCTAGAAAGAATATAGAGAAGATCAACAGAGACGATTAGGGGATTGGAGGCTAAAATATAGAAGAATGGTTGCAGGAATTGGATATATCTAGTTTAATGAAAAGAAGGACTAGGGATGACATGATATCAGTATTCTGGTATCTAAGGGGCTACCACAAAGAAGATGGGGGTGGGGGTGTCAACCTCTTCTCAAGTACCTGAAGGCAAGACAAGAAGCAATGGATGGAAACTAATCAAGGATAAATCAAACCTAGAACTAAGGAGAAATTTCCTGACAGCTAGAACAATTAATCAGTGGAACGACTTGCCTCCAGAAATTGTGGGTGCTCCAACACTGGAAGTTTTTAAAAAAAGATTGGACCACCATTTTTCTGAAATGGTATAGGGTTTCCTGTTTGAGTGGGAGTTGGACTAGAAGACCTCCAAGGTCCCTTCCAACTCTGTTAATCTACCATTCACGTTTCACTTTTACTAAGAGTTCCTTGAATTTGATTATCTATGCTAGCCTTGCTCAACTTGATGCTCCTCAGACATCAGGTTGGATAATTGTTGCCCTGTACACACCAACTTAAATCAAGGCGGTGTTTAGTTTGTTACCATCAAATTAACATAAAGCAAATTGAGCTCCGTATTTCTTTTCTCACCATTACTTACGGAAATTTCCATATAACTCTGATAACTAGGCAGCAGCAGGCAATAAACCAGAAATAAACATCTTTCCAATTGCTCAAGAAAAGCCAGGCAGGCCTCTGGCAAACAAACTTTCTGCCAGCCTTAAATCAGGTTTTGTTTCCTATGCAAACTGTAATTGCTCTAGTCTTTAAAGACCAATTGTTGAAAAGCTTTAGGCAAAGAAGAAAGCCTTTAATATATTACTTTCCCTCCGAAGAACAATATCTAGGTAATGGGCCATTGAGAGAATGAATAACCGGGACACTGCCAGCAAAACTGTATAATTCTGGCACTTCACCACTTTTTAAAATCCATCTGATCAATGTTCACTGCAGGGCAAAGTGAGGAAGAATAGTTTACAAAAACTTAAGAAAAATGCAATGCGCTTTTTGGTTTCCCATTAGGATGCTGTAATGTCATCAGAGTTATATATTTTCTCTCTCCTTATCCCGTTTTTTAAATGCTCGTTTTTATTCCACGTCAACGATGTCTGTTTCCTTGAAGCTGTGATGAATGAGTTAACACTGTTGTAATGCTATTTTGCACATCACAGTTAAAGAGAGGCACTACAAGGAAAGAATTATCTGCCATAGACAGTGCATGAAGCTGTTGACAAATGAAATATACAACGGGATCGCATCCATGTCAAAGGATCAGTACATCATAAAGGCACAAACAGTGAGAGGGGTGCCAAAGATAATGCTCCTTTTGTTACTTGATGAATATATATAAGCTACTTTAAGGTATACAGTAGTGGATCCTGAAGGAATTAGGTATCGGAAAGCATATCTGATCTTTTAAATCAAAGAAAGAAACTAGAATTTATAAAATTCTAATATATATACAATCCAGAGGGCAAAACAAAAACAAAGGTTATCTCAGCTTCTAAAACTATGCAGTGCCTCAGAATGCTGATAGGAAGGAATGGGAATCACGTGATTTAATGCTTTCAATAGTAAACATGGAAGAATCTTTAAAAAGAAAAAGGAAAAAAAATGGTAGATACCATGTAAGAGGGCATGCTGTTATCAGAATTTCCAAAAAGTCTCAGGACTCATGTATTGCTTGCTTTGTCTTGGTAGGAAGACCCATAAAATTTGCATTAGATAAATATGTGTTATATGATCTCTGTATATGGTTTGAATGCTTCTGTATTATGTTATGGGCTGATATTAGGAACCAAACACCTTTGGATCTTCACGCAATGGTAAAATATATGCAGCTCTGTTGGTTTTCCATAAGAGTTTATGACAGTGGTGACGAACCTATGGCATGGGTGCCAGAGGCGGCTTTCAGAGCCCTCTCTGTGGGCACGCGCACCATTGCCCCAGTCCTAGGCCTTCAGTTGGGTTTTATAAAACCTTTTTGCTTTAGGCCTCCGCTGCCGTGTACAAAAAAAAAAAAAAAAGGTTCAATCAATCAGTCAATTTCAACTTCTTGCAGGAAAAAAAAAGATCTTGCAAAGTTGGAATTGATTGATTGAAGTTTTTAGTCCCACCCAGTCTGCCATTACCACTGCAGCCACGCCCCCAATGGGCCACACCCACCCAATGGGCCACGCCCACCCGGCACCCGACGATGCATAAGTGGGTTTGGGGTTGTAGTTTGGGCACTCGGTCTCTAAAAGGTTCGACATCACTGGTCTATGACTTGGCTAGCCCCTCCTGACTTATGAATATTGTAGCTATTGTGATTTCTTGAAAGCTGTTGCAGGTCCAGCTTTACTGTCAGTAAGCACTGCAAGAAATAGAACTTTACAAGACGTTGGCCTTCGTCTTGCAAAGCTGAATTATTATGAAGCTCTCTGAGAGCACAAATTTCTCAGTGCTAAACTTCACACTGAGAAGATCAGAGTCTTTTCTGGGCCTTAAGAAGATGAGCAGGGAGTGCAACTTTGATATACTGGGGGGGAGGGGAACAAGCAAATGAGGGGAAAGAAGTCCTTACATTTCCTTTCTTTAACTATCACAGCTAGAAAAGTAATAAGATCACTATTTTTTCATATTTAATTCAGTTCTACTGTTGCCCATGTAATTAATTTGATCATTTTTATTTTCTTTAATGGAGGCCCTTCTTTAGTTCTCTTCACCCATTTTCAAAATACCTGCTTTTTAACTTTCATCAAATTTGTTCTGCATCCCTAGTGCAATAGGGATTCTGTGAATGTTCTTTACTGCAATAAGATAGAATAACAGAACTTTGAAAACCTCTCCAGGTTTCTCTCTGTCTCATCTTATATTAAATTAAATTAAGGTTAAGTTATTTTTAAGTCTTTTTCTCCTTCCTCATTCGACCTCAGGATTGTGTAGTAATAATAATAATAGTAAAGTTGGAAGGGACCTTGGAGGTCATCAACCACCTGCTCAGGCAGGAAATTCTATACCATTTTGGACAAATGGCTATCCAGTCTCTTCTTAAAAACTTCCAGTGTTGGAGCATTCACTGCTTCTGGAGGCAGGTTGTTTCACTGGTTAATTGTTCTCACTGTCAGGAAGTTTCTCCTTAGTTCTAGGTTGCTTCTCTCCTTGATTAGTTTCCACCCGTTGCTTCTTTTCCTGCCTTCCAGCGCTTTGGAGAATAGCTTGACTCCCTCTTCTTCGTGGCAGCCCTGAGATATTGGAACACTGCTATCATGTCCCCCCTCATCCTTCTCTTCATTAAACTAGACATACCCAATTCCAGCAGCCATTCCTTATATGCTTTAGTCTCCAGTCCCCTAATCATCTTTGTTGCTCTTCTCTGTACTCTTTCTAGAGTCTCAACATCTTTTTTACATCGCAGTGACCAAAACTGGATGCAGTATTCCAAGTCCAGTTTTGGTCTTTTTAACAATCTTCCCTAAAGAGCTTGCTCCTGTTTTCCCTCTTCAGCAACTCCCTCACATCTTCTCCAAGTTTAGTTCTAAACTCCTTCCAAGACTTCTATGGTCTTCCTGCAGTTCTGCTTTCACACCTGATTTCCCCCCCCCTTCTTTCTTTCTCCATCTATTTTTACTCCATAACTATTCTCAACATTACATAGTGATCTCGCCATCATTCAGATCCCTTTATTCTAATTTTCTTCACTGAATCTGCCTTTCAGCATGCTGCAAGCATTGCAAGACCTGATTACAGATTGATGTCTAATCGTTTGCGTGCTTGCTTTTAAAGCCTTAGTAGAAAGTCTTTATTTCTTCCTGTTTTCTTATCGAGCTCTTGGATTAACCTACTGCAATGTCTTTATTCAGAGGTCATTTTATTAGGAATTCTCACGCGGAATCCAGTGAATGATGTATGATAGAAGAACAGCAGCATCTATGAGGGGGAAAGTTAAAAAAATTCCAAGATGACCAGATGATCAAAGTCCCACCCATTTTTATGTGTTGTATCAATAGAGGAGAATATTTATAGCTCAGGGTTGAAATGAGGGGTCCTTGATGCTCTCTGAGCTTGCTTGTTTTCTTGCAGACGATTCATTAGCCAAACTAGGTAATATCATCAGTGCTAGTGTTATATGCGTGCTGTATGTATGTATGTATGTATTCTATGTGTTGTATATACCACATATAGGAAAGAGGAGGAACGTTGATCACATGGCCATGACTTCCAGCTTGACTTTTTTTATAAGTCTTCCTCTTATAAATCTCTGATGGAGAGCAAACATTCCTATTTTAAAAAAAAGAATGATTTATGCAGGCTAGAACAGGGGTAAGCAATCTTGGCTCTTTTATGACTCGTGGACTTCAGCTCCCAGAATTCCTGAGCCAGCATGGCTCAGCTTGGAAATCTCTCCCTTTCCCCCTCAGTGTGGCTGGCTCAGGAATTCTGGGAGTTGAAGTCCACGAGTCATAAAAGAGGCAAGGTTGCCTACCCCTGGGCTAGAAGATTAAGACTACCCCATGTTTGCTGTTTGAGCAAATCCCCAAAAGTCTTTAAAATTGAGAAGTATAATATCATTTATTTGGTCATTGGAATGACATATAAGTGAACAAGCCAATGAAGTTTCAGTTAAAGACTTTCTGTCTTTATTTGATTACTCCATTTATTCCACATCTATTTATTCTACCCTTTTACTAATATTATCTCTGTAGGGGAATAGACTGAATTTTATACATGAGTGTTTCAAGATGATCTTGTTGGTTTGATAGGTTGGTCTAGAGCTCTCACTGTTAAGAGGAAAGTCCACTTTCTCCTCCATAAAATCTGGAAGGGAAGAACATTGCCTCAGGGACAACCTGTCCTTTCTCACTAAGCCCAAAACTGTGGCTTACAAAATTACTATGTTTGATAAACACATTAAACCAGACATGTCAAACTCGCGATGTCACATGACGTCGCACAACATATCGGGACGGTTTTACCATTGCTGGCAATGGGGTGGGCATGGCTTCTGGATTATGCATCCGGCTCGCGGGCCGGCATTTTGACACCCCTGCGCTAAACCAACCCAAAATATCTTCCCTATTTTCAGGAGGATGAAAAAAAAAGGAACTGATTAACTACAAATCAGTCAGCCTGACTTTCATTCAAAGCAAAATTCTGGAACGGATTGCTCAGTAGTCAGTTGGTGAGTCTTTAGAGAATGATGTTTGGCTTGGTAGGAGCCAGTATTGCAGGATTATCAAGAACGGATCATGGCAAACCAGCCTGATCATTTTTGATGAAATGACTAATGTAGCTATCTATAGGAATGTGGTGAATGTATCTTGACTTCAGCAAAGCATTTGATAAAATCTCCCATAGGATTCTAACAGAGAAGATTATATTAGGAAACGGGACTGTGCCACCATTAGGTAACTATAGAACTAAGGGAGCAATCACACCTAACAAGCGTATGTCTAGGTGGAGGAAATAGCACACTGCAGGGCCCTGTTAGAAAATATGACATGCAGATGATATAAAAAACAGTGGGATAGCAAAGAGATTACTATTTAAAATTCAGGAGGAACCTCATAAGCTTGGACACTGAGCAAAGCCCAGCAAGTTTTGAACAGGAATAAATGCAAAGTCCTGCATTTGGATAAAAAAAAATCAGGCAAAACTTTAGTACATGCAAAAAAAGACCTGACTATCTTGGGGGGGGGGGTCACAGATTTGATATAAATCACCAATGTGTTGCAGCTACAAAAAGAAAAAAGAAATAAAATGAAATTCTTGGTTTCATTGACAGAATACAGTGTCAAATTCAAGAGAATTATTGTTTCTCTTTGGTGCATTGTTCTGCATTGTTGACACCTCACCTGGAATATTGCATTCAGTTCTGGTCAGCAAATTACAGGAAAGACATTGACAAACTGGAGCAAGTCCAGAGGAAAGAAATCAAGAAAGGGGGCTGGGAAAAAAATGTTAAGAGAATTTGTTGGAAATGTTGGGTATATTTGGTCTGAAGAAAAAAGGCTTTGGAGAGGCATGATGTAATAACCATCTTCAAGTATTTGAGGGTGGCTGTATAGACAATGGTCAAAAATGATTCACAGTTATTCTGGAAAACAGGGAAGAAACAATGGGATTAAATGACAAAGAAGTTGATTTTGATTCAGTGTTAGGAAAAAAATTGCAATAGTAAGAATTATTTGTTTATGAGATTTAAAGGCCACTCAGTTCCCATTGACTCTGTGTGGCTTACAACACTAAAAACAATAAAACAGAGGAAGAGTAAAAATGCAAGCCATGCACATCCAGAAAACAAAAAACAAAATCAGATCCAAAACCAAACAGAAAACTACCAGGGCTCAGCACCCATCTTAACTCAAGTCCCAAGTGAACAGCCAGGACTTCTGGAATGCAGACAAACTGGTCCTAAGCCATATCACAGGGTTGCTGATGTGGGGAAAATAGGAAGTAGAAACATTAGGCATGTTTGCCACCTAGACCTAGGTAGGTAGGTAGCTATCTTTCTCTGTGTATAATAAAAACTAAATAATATTCACAAATAAAAATCTTAATAATAACAGCAACAATAACAAAAATAACTATATGGCATAAACCAGCAGTGGTGGTCTCACTGGTTATCGCTACTCTGTGCCATGCCCAAAACCCTTGGACAGCACTTAGAAAATCTGTGAACTGACAAAATTTCCATCTGTCAATTACAAAAGCCCACAATACTTGGACCAGCCCATGTCCTATACTAATACATTATGACATCCTAGGTTCTTGGGAAGAACTCAGTGTGAATGAAGACCAACACCAGTTAAAGAATTGACAGGCGTGATTTAACATTACTGTGTATAAAGCAATAATAACAACAATATCAGGGTAAAAAAACAGTGTTGGGTTTCAAATATGTGAACAACTGGTTTTCTGTGTGGATGCCACTTCTGGAAGTCCATTCTGGGCCTGGGGAATAAAAAAATTAGCTACCGATTCTGCCGAACTGGTGCGAACTGGCTGAATCCCACCACTGGGTAAAAGCCATGTGAATGTCAGGGTGAATGCTGTTCCAGAGGATAGGCACAGTGACAGAGAAAACACTGTTTAATTGATGGAACCTAGAGTATATCCCACTCTCTGTGATTGTGCAGGATGAGCAGAAACTATAGGATATAGGCAGTCCATCCAATAGCCAGATCTTATGCCATGAAGGATTTTATAGGTGGTAGCTCACAGAGTAGTGGGGTCACATGGATACAATGAGAATTGCACATGACTGCCTGCATTGCTGCATTCTGGATCACTATAGCTTCTGAATGTTCTTCAAGATAGCCCTAACTAGAACATTGGAAGGAAGGAAGGAAGGAAGGAAGGAAGGAAGGAAGGAAGGAAGGAAGGAAGGAAGGAAGGAAGGAAGGAAGGAAGGAAGGAAGGAAGGAATTAATTGACACAACAGTACACAAGATGAATTTGTGAAAAGCCTTCAGTAGCCACAGCTGCTACTTGCACTTTGTGTAGAAGTGTAGAAAATTTGGATTATACATCAGTCTTGAATGCTATGCTTAGCAATGGGACAGACTGTTTTAGGAGATGGTAGACTTTCCATCTCCATCCATGGAGCTGTTTGGGCAGAGGCTAGAAATCCATCTGTCAGGAATATATAAAAGTATATTCTTGCATTGGACAGAGATGTAGCTTAGATGATCTTCGTGTCCCTTCCAACCTTTCGATTCTCGAATTCTATGAAATATGCTTCAATGGAATTTTCACAAAGGCCATGATATATTGACAGTGGCCAGATTCTCATATTGCACAAAGCCACGGGTTATTTTAATGATGCATTATTGTACAAATTACAGTGTGTGGATTTATATATAACACCAAATCATGAACCAAACTAATTGCTTTTTAACTTAATATTGATGGGTGAACCAGCCAGTGAACAGAAACCATTCATTTATGTGAGATAAGAAAAGGCACCCATGGGATTATTATCATTGTGTGGTCTACAACTATATACCCTTAATGACTTCAGGGTCCATATCAGGCATATAAACTCTTTTTGGGTCACAGCCATCTCTATGTGGAATGCCAGAGCCTCTGAAAAAGTGGATATAGCCCAGCCAATTTTTTTATATATATATTTCACTGAACTTAATCAGTATTACATTGATTTAATATCACCTTCAAAGTACAATGAAAATTGCAAATTTTAGAAGGATGCAGGTGGCGCTCTAAAGTTTTGAGATGAAATTGGGTCTCCTGAAGCCACACATTTCTGTATGGGTCCCTGGTTCGATGCTGGGGGTTCATATCTAACTGAGTTGTAGACTGCAATTCTTTTATATAGACTCATGAATTTAATGGGAGCCAATGAGAACTGAGTAGTCTCTCTCTGCAAAGAGATAATTCCTTCCTCTGGTGCTTCTTCTTTGATTTTCTTTCTTGAAATTCCACTGGAATGTGGTGGAAACCTACAGATTGGCATGGATTTTCTTTTAGCATGGTATAATTGTAGTTTCACAACAAAAGCGTCTCTTCGTCAGTAAGAAAAGGACTAGTCAGAGAAGGAAATTGTGCATGAATAATACTTGGCAGTAAAGGAAGGTATAGTCCCAGGGATGCAAGAGAATATCAGAGGCAGATCTAACTGTTCCTGACAGTTGTGACTGATTAAATGCTTAACTCCCATATTCTTCTAATCTCATTCACAATGGATACGAAAAAGATGTCACAAGCCTGCCAACAATTAACAATGAGGGAAGAGGAATGCTGTCTCCAGCTATCTCAAGTGAAACAATCTCTAAAACCACCCCTAGCAGGCAATTTTGGTGAATTACCAGCATCTCAGCAGTTCATACAAATGGCATAGCTGACAACAGCAGAAAAATGCCTTAAAAGTCATACATTTTTAAAGCCTTGCTTCCCTCATGGGGACCGAGGCAAGTCGTACCAGCAAAAATCTATGCCTTAATATTTTTAAATGAGGTCGCACAAGTGCAATTCCAAGAAAGGAATTTGGTACAGGAAAAAGAAATGACTGACTGTAGATATTGCACCCTTGATTTAAAAAGTTAGTATCCTGCCATGATATAAAATGTCCCTGGAAAAGTATGAATGACATTGATTCATTTTGCTTAAGAATAGTTTAGTTCCAAGAATTAATGTAAGAAGATTGCAAGATTGATCAGCAGAAAGAATACAGACCTCTTCCCTTTAGATAAGTATAGCTATTACATATACTCTATAAACATTTTAATGGCAAGTAGATGAAACCTATTCTTATCTATCAAAACTTGAACGTGGATTGCAGTAGTCAGAATGGATTTTATAATTCACTGCAGGTAACATGGAAAGGATCCCTCCATGCCAAAAATAATTATAAGAATCTGCTTCAAACTGTCAAGCATGTTGAGAAAACAATCATACAGTATTTCCATTCCATTCGAACTCTGGAATCTTCCAAGCAAAAAAACTTCATTAGACCTCAAAAGTGCCCCAAACTGCATTATCCCCCTTACATATGTCCTTCATGTACAAAAATGCAGTGAATATTCAATCCATACTGCCCATCAAAATATGTGATTTCATCCCAGATTCTGCTTATGGTACAAACTCTAGATTCTCCTCCCCAATGAATGAAAAGAAATAATGCTATTTGGGAACAATAAAAATCAATTTATTTATTTATTGTTTGTTTGTTTGTTTTAAGAAGTTCTGAGAGCTTTTTGCTGTGCAACTGCTGGGACAAAGTCTTGGAAAACTCCTGGTGATTCAGCAGAAACAATACTTTCAGAAGATTTTAAAAATCATGAGTAGTATGCAGAAAGGTGGCCCATTTTTTTTTAAAAAAAAAATCTAGATACATCCCCAATCTTTTAAGGGTGAGTAATCACAGGAGAAAGCAATTTTTTAAAGTTCTGATATAATATCTAACAGACATAATTTGTTTTTCTTCCTAGCATTTTCCTGCAAGTGCAAGATCTGCTATTTTATTTTGCAGGATGAATCAAATGTTGATCTGTTGTTACCCAAATCTGACATCATGGGCTGAGAGGGAGGGGGGAGACTGGCCCAAAGTTACTCATCTGGCTTTCATGCCTAAGGTGGTGTTAGAACTCACTGTCTCCTGACTTCTAGCCTGGAGCCTTAACCAGTACACCAAACTGACTTCCTATACACAGCCTTAAATGATGAAGGATAATCCAGAATCCTATAACTGGGATACATGAAAAATTAGTTTGATCCAAAGATCAAAGAGAATTCAGCTGATTTTTAACTCAATGGATAAATATGCATATTAGAACACTGCATATATTCCATAATTTTGGAGCAACAAACTTAAGTGCAATCTAAGAATCCGCTCTTTCAGGTAAATTTTATGAAGCAGTCATAAGAAATTATAGCAATAATTTTCCCTTCTTTCCCAGGATTATTGAAGAGGAAAATAGATAGCTATCCCCATGGGCCCATCTGGGTAGACATTTTTCCCTAATTTGTTAAAGAAACTTAAGCACCAATTGATGCTTTTCATTCTTTTTGCCTTTTTGCCAAGGTAGAATAATTGCTACAGTTAACTACTAGGATTGAATCAGAACATTAATTTCCTTTCATAACATGCAACAAATTCTGAAAATGTAATTCAGTTGCATAAGGTAAAAATGACAAGTATATCCATCCTGACTTAAAACACTTCGTTCCTGTTGGTAATTATTTAAACACACTCACAAACCCAGATGCTGCTGACCACTCCATCTGTCTTAATAATTAAGTAATATTTGCTTTTGAGCAAGAAATGGGATGCGGTTGGGCTTTCCCCCACTTTCTGTCTGACCCATCTTGCCTAGTACAAACAAGTTTTTGTCTATTATTATGCACAGCACAAAGTAAATTAATGAACAGCATATCACGTGTTATTAATATTGCTGGGGAATTGGTAACCCTAGTGTCCTGGCCAGATTCCAGTTTTTGTAATTACATTTTGTAACTAGATTTTCCTATGCATTTAAAGGCAGGACCTTTAGCTCCAAGGAAACTTAATAAGAACAAAACATACTTCAGCTCACCTGCAAAAGTAATGCTCTGTATCGCCATGCACAAATGATTCCCAGTACAAAAAAACAGTGAGATTTATACACCTGTCAAATTATAGCTGTAAATCTAACACCATGTGATTTTCAAACTCCTAATAATGTCCATGAGAAACCGCATGAAACCTGGTGGTCAAAGCAAATGGTACATGATACAACCATCTGGATGCAGCTGACAGATTTATATATTTCTTCTGCTTTCCCCATCTTCTATTGTTTCTTCCACATTAAACTATTGATTGTACTCCTGGTCCTGTTCTCTTAAAACCCTAAAAATCATGCTCGCTGGGAATCATGGAGGCAATATTTCAATGTAGCTGGCAGGTACTTGATTGGGGAAAGTGGGTGTAAATGTTTGCTTGCTTTCTAAAAATGCTCCCTTCAATGTCTTATGCCCAGCTGTGAGGGCTGTTGTCTCACAAGGATGATAAAGTGTTAATTTCCTGCATTCGTACCATTTCCTGTCTAGTGCCACTTAATTTATATCCTGCCTTTCTTACCAGATGAAATTCAAGGGCTTACATATATATTGTGGTTATTTCAGGTAACCATGTTTTTTTTAAATAGCAATAACAATAGCACTTAGACTGATATATTACCCCATAGTGCTTTACAGCATTCTCTAGGTGGTTTACAATGCTGACATTGTCAGCATATTGCCTCCAACAATCTGGGTCCTCATTTTACCAATCTCAGAAGGATGGAAGTCTGAGACAACCTTGAGTCCATCAGGATCAAACTCCAGACTGTGGACAGAGTTTACCTGCAGTACTGCATCGTAACCATTGGGCCACCAGGGCTCCTCACTGTATTAGCTACCTACGGTGGCTTTCCTGTACCATGTATTTTTAAAGAAGCTTTCCCTAAGGAGGGCTCTTGTTGACACATTAGCTGAGATTGGTAGAAGTTGCAGAGCATATCTGCAGAGACTCAAGTTGGGTGATTCTCCTTTATATCACAAGTATCCAACTTAGCAACTTTAAGACTTCTGAACTTCAGTTCCCAGAATTCCTCAGCCAGCCCTAGTGTTGAAGTCCATATATCTTAAAGTTGCCAAGTTTGAAAAACACTGATTTAAATGAGCCAGTCATTTGAAATATACAATGATAAACATGAATTAAAAAGAATCACTAGAACTTCTGTATATACTATGTTAAGAGTACCTTTATACTCTTCTATAGAACTTGAAGATTTATATCAACTTATTACTGTTATCTATAGCAATTAAATATGGAAAATATGAGTGTACTTTAAAAATCAACTAACTAAGAAATCAAGAGAATTTGGGAAAAGCTACATTGATACAGAATAAGAATTATTTTTATTTTTTGAAATAAATTTAAGGGCAGAATACAAGCAGATTTGATTTTTTTTCCTGTGTCACAGTTATAGCTGAGTTTCTTGTCCTTATTGTTTTTCTACCTACATTTATTATACCTTTATTATTTTCAAAATGAAAACAATAGAATATAGAATAACAGAATTGGAAGGGACCTTTGAGGGTCCCTTATTATTAGCATGAATCAGCCTTTTTGAGAGTGAATTTCCGGGGAGGATCCTTGCACATAGACATATGTGCAGTCAGAAGACTGCCTATTGAATGCAAAAGCTTTTTAAAGTTTTGTGCAGGAAAAAAAATGTACTGTAGATCACAACTTTGGATAGCGTCTACTGTTTTGAATACCTCTAAATGGAATGAGTTTACAATACTACAGTTTGTAAGAGGTGCGATAGCACAGTGACTTAATGATGTTGGAGAGGGTCTGTGCTCCAGCAGTTTGAGTCCTAGCACTGTGTGATAGGGTGAGTTCCCATCACTTGCCTCAGCTTCTGCCCACCTAGCAGTTCAAAAGTATTTTATATGTGAGTAGATAAACAGGTACCACTTTGGTGGGAAGACGAACCGGCAGTTCGTGCAGACAGTCAGGACCTTCCTGGATGCAACGTCCCATTTGCAAGGTGACTTTGGTAGAGGCCCTGGATGATGCTTCAGGATATCGTTTATCTTTCTTTCTGGTGTGGAGCTAGGTTGCTCCTGGTGGCTCAGCTTGGAAAATGCATGAACATGAACTCAACAGGCTAGCAGTCTTAGGTAGCCAAACTATTACTCTGTATTAGCATTATAGTCTCCTGGCTAATGTGACATTGCCATACGCTAAATAAAATAATAAATAACTATTGTTTGTTTTATTCTCCCCTGAATATGCTACATACATGTGGGTGCATTCATATATAGTTCTTGAGGTAGTAGTTAAAGCTTATTTCACTAAGGACTGAAGGATGCTTACCTGTTGCTATCAAACATGTAAATCCAAAGGTTCCTAAAAAGTGAAAAGCAGTTAACAAGAAGTTTCCAAAAGTGTTTAAGAAAGAAAGTATGTGAACTTAGGGTCCTTTCAAAGGCACTGACTACGGTTTAAGCAAGATGGCTATTTCTTCATCTCCCAGAGTGGTAACTTCCCTTGCAGTTGCCTTATGAGAAGCAGCTGTCTGGAGCACTTATGGGTGATCTCAGCTCCTTCTCTGAGAGGAATTATGAAGAGCCAGTTTACTAGTCAGCCGTTCATTCTGTCTCATTAGCTTTTCAATGCCATCTTCAACTTGCCATTTCTTTCCTGGAAATCAATTTCACTCTCAAAAAGACTGCTTCATGCTAATAAAAATAATAATTTTGTGTGTTAATGTATGTGTGTATGAGAGATAGAGATGGAGATGGAGATAAAAATGATAGAGATGATAGAGAAATAGAGATAAAGGTAGAGACAGAAACAGAGATAGAGATATAGAGATGCATGCCCACTTAAATTATTTCAAACACAAGATCACCCTGTAAATAATATCCATGACTACAAAAACTACCAAAGGAAAATAATTTTATAAAATGTTGCACATTTCTTTATTTAGGCACTGGATATAGAGAACATGTGGACCCTGGAGAACTGGATGCAATACAATCTTTCTCTTCTCTGGGCAAAGCTAAGAAATTCATTTGGGGCACATAGAATCAATTTGCAGAAGTGAAGCCATGGATCCATTTCTGACAATGGCAGAAGCTGATCTGAAGGGTTTGTTGGGCTTGCAAGTGACAAATCCTGTGGCTTGCCCATTCAATGAAAGCACCACAGCTTCTATTTTAAGAATGATCAAGATTCCTAAAGAACAGAGCTATATGTCAAACAGCACACAATATGTTCAGTCTTGCAGGAATAGACAAGCATGGGAGGAAATATTTTAAAGAGATTCAAAGTTATCATACTATGGGTGGTAGCCCTCACAAGCAACTAAATGGACCCAGTTTAGAAGTGCCCTGAACTGATACTCTTCAAGTCTAAGAAGGTAAGCAGAAGTCTGAACAGATGGTACAACTAGATGCACTATTCTCTGTTATTATGAAGAAGTGATTATTTCATTTGGACAAGTCTTAGATGCTTGGGAATTTGATTATGTGCATAAAAACAATATCCAACATGATAGTCCAAAATGAGTAGATGGAAAGAATATAGCAAGGGATCAAAGAATCAAATTCCTTTCTTCCTTTATTTCCTTTAAAGGAGAACAGACAAAAACAAAAGCAGTAAGGGAATAGCAGGTGATTGATCATCTACCACTTCCCAAACCCAACAATTTACACAGTAATTGCATACTAATATGATAACCGCTAATAGAAATACCACATATTTGGTGGATAAATAGTATGACCCCAAGTTGGAGAGTGCTTTGCAAGCAGAATGACCTGCTCTTAAATTTTACCTATTAATATTAATTGTTCTCCTCTTAAAATGCATTCTTGAAGGTTATCTATAACATATTTATTATTTGTGGCCATAATCACATGCCCCCCCCTCCAAATTAGCAGCCTTGGTGATTTCATTTTGTCACATCTGAAATTTTAGAGATAAACTTTCAACATGCGATAGGGCAGAGAAAGACAAGCTTCAAGAATCACCGTGAGGAACTGGAAGGTTATCATGACCTCTGAGATTTGAGTCCCCATAAGAAAGGCTGAGTGCCAAAGAATTGAGGCCTTTGAACTAAGGTGCTGGAGAAGACTCTTGTGAGTCCCCTGGACTGCAAGGCGATCAAACCGGTCAGTCCTAGAAGAGATCAACCCCGATTGCTTTTTAGAAGGCCAGATCCTAAAGTTGAAACTCAAATACTTTGGCCACCTAATGAGAAGGAAGGACACACTGGAGAAGAGCCTAATGCTGGGAAAGATTGAGGGCAATAGAAGAACGGGACGATGGCTGGATGAAGTCACTGAAGCAGTAGGTATGAGCTTAAATGGACTCCAGAAGATGGTAGAGGACAGGAAGGCCTGGAAGAACATTGTCCACGGGGTCGCAATGGATCAGACATGACTTCACAACTGACAACAACAATAGATATCACTGGTGTCTATTTACCCACAATAAGACAAACAGCAGTAGAGATTAATGTGGAAGATTAGAGATTTTGGCGGAAAAGAAATTTACTTCAACAGTTTGCCTTCCAGTGATTGGTTAAGTTCCCACTTCTGCTTATGAGCAATTGGCAGCCATTTTATCGTATCTCAAAATTCTGATTGGATTGAGGCAATGAAGACATGTCATGAATGCATCATTAAAAGTTCACCACCCTCCAAAGCTGCCAAACAGAAAGAGAGAGCAGTGAAAATCATGGAAAACTGATCCGAATGAATTATTAGACTAGTTCTTCTACCATAATTTCTAGGCCTATTTAAATGCTATGGGCCTTGGGAGAAGGTATTCCAAGGAAGTAGTGGATAGAGATTGCAAGGCATCACTTTGGATAGCCGGTTTCAATCAATTTGACAGAATACAGTAGTATTCTACTTATTTCTAATGTCTGTAAATAGTGTATCTGGACAAGAAGCGGTGTACAAATCCGTTAAATGTATAAACAGGCAGAAAAGGAATGCCCAGGCTTTCATAACTGGGACTTAGAATTAGTAACTCTGGTTTTATAAGAGCTGTGGTGGCACAGTAGTTAGAATCCAATATTGCAGGCTAACTCTGCTCATAGCCAGGAGTTCAATCCTGACAGAGCTCAAGATTGACTCAGCCTCCCATCTTTCCAAGGTTGGTAAAATGAAGACCCAGATTGTTGGGGGCAATAGGTTGATTCTATAAACTGCTTGGAGAGTGCTATAAAGCTCTATGAAGCTGTATATAAGTCTAAGTGCTATTGCTATTTTGGGATTCACTAAAGAAGAGAAAAGTTACAAGTTAATAACAATAGCAGTTTCTATGTTCATCATGTCATATCAGGTTGCCATGGATACTAGACTAAAGAGTAGAACCAATAAGAAAACATCATAGTATTTTAGATTTTTAAAATTATTTTCTTTACAAGGGAGACTCTTATGAAGATGATTTGGTCTTCAAAATTTGATGAATGAGAACAGAAATCAAGGCTTATATGAAAGATCTCTTATCAAAATAATCAGCAAACCATATATATCCATTCTTTCTATCAGAAATGCAGTTTAATATTGCAGTCTTAAAATATTAGGGAAGGGGAGACGTATCAGACATCACTCCCAAAACAGATATATCTAGAATTTTAACATCAAAGACAAATCAGAAGATCAGGCACTGGAATGAGGCAGGCTGTGCTATACATTTATTATTCCTTTATAGCTCACCTTTCCTCAAGTCAATGCCCAAGTTATTTTCACAAAAATTCTCTAAACTAAATTAGGTAGAGAGATTGTGATTCTACCAATGTCAGCCTGTCTATCTGAGTCTGGTAATACTCAATTTGTGTCCAACACTAGCTTGATGTAGGAAGCATAAACATCTAAGAAAGGGGGAGGAAGAAACCCAAAACTTTTCCAAACAGGAAAACAGGAAGCTCTTACTGTAGGAATGTCATTATATCAACACTGAATCAACCAAAAATAATGAGAAAAAGGAAACCCACTCCTATTAATTACAAATGTTGCTGTTAAGGGCTATAGTAGAAAATTAAGGGAGACCAATGATACAATGTGTATTGTGATGTCATAATGCAAGTAGAGTAGAATAAAATAAATAAATATAAAAATAAAATAAATATAAATAAAATAAAATTTATTTATAAAATAAATTTACTTGGCCAAGTGTGATTAGACACATTTGTACACGACACAGTTTCATTTTGTTTAGGTTTGGGGATTTTTGCCAGTTTGGATAGTAACCAATGCCTCTTTTACAACAATAGCAATTGCGCCTTGTTCATAATACATTGAGTAAGGAATTAAAAAAGAGGTAAGTTTTGTATAAGGTTCATTTTTAAAGAACAGGCTTCCAAATATATATCTCAATTAATGCAAATGTTATCATAAGCAGCTGAATATATAAATGGATCCTGCTGAAGGACCAGATTGTAATACCAAAAGGCCCTTTAAGCAATGAAACACTTGTGTTTCCATTTTACAATATTGCACAGACGGGTCATGAGCTGATGTATTTTTAGTAATAGCCTGCAGGGATCACTCTAACAGATGTTAAAAACACGTATTTGGGAATTGCAGAGCATGAATGAGTTTAGAGACACTGGTTTTATATCCTTTTATTTTTGTTGAATGAAAGACATACAAAGATCCAGAAGGGAGATAACAATCATTAATAATAAATGGGGACCAATGGCCCTTGATGCATTACACAAAGGGCTGACCCCACAAAGTAAAACAAGGCATCGATGGTGTGCAATGCAAACTCAGTGTTTGAATAACCAAAAGAATTCAAGGGAAGAAGAATCTGGCAAATCCCAGACTTTGCCAGGCTCACATTGGAAAAAAGAAGGAAGTGGGGGAAATGCCATCATCTCTTATGATTTCTTCTCTCTGAGATGGGACATGTGAACCAGATTCTTCCCAGGACTCTCCTGCATGCTTTTGTTGCACCAACAGTAGGAGTTCCAGCAAGCAGGAATCTCCCAAGCACCATAGTATGGCCCTCCAAGGGTCTGGTCTCCAGTACATTTTCTAGGACAGAAATCCCATTGAAGTGACAGGTAATCCTCATTTAGTGATAGTTACAGTTACACAGTTACAACAGTGGTGAAAAAGTAGCTTTACGACCATTTCTTGCATTTCTTACCTTCATAGGTCTATAAAGCAAAAGAAACTTGAAGTGAGATCAGTCATGGTTGCCTGTCCCAATTGTTATCTCTAAATGAGGTCTATCTACAGCATATAAATTTTTAATTTCAGAATAAATCTGTTTAAGAAGATTGAAATGTAAATCAGCAGATTGCAAGCCAATTCAGAAAGGAAAACAATTTCTGCTCACTGGGTTTCATGCATGATTTGACATCAGAGAAGGCAGCAATTGTGTTCCCATTTTCTCTGGGACTATGCCCCACTGAACTCAGTGTAACCTCTGAGTAAATATGTATAGGAATGCACAGCAGTAACTCTACTATATTCTGAGCTGGCCTTTGAAATTTAGGATTGTTAAAGCTATCTTACCCTGCTCAAGTAGTGTACCATATTGTATTCAACTTAAGCCACAAAGAGGATGTACACTGCAGCATAATCCTTTATATCTGTTCCAAGACTTGCTGGATTCAGTGACACTTACTAAGTGCACAGCTACAAGGCTTCTTCTTAGGAAAATTGGATTGCCAATTTTCAGCAATCACTGAAATTAAGCCTTGCAATTAAAGGCTGCTGCGAGACTGGAAAAAAAAAAGGGATAGGGGTGTCTACTTGGAGCCTGCGGTTGCCCATCTGTGCTATAAAGCATGTCCTAGCCAGGATTACTCATAAGTAGATTAAAATTCACTTGACTCTTTTCTTATAACAACTTCCCTTACAAAGAGCTGGCTGGTGAGAAGACTGTATTCTATTACAGCAGTCAAACTCAATTTGACTAAAGTTCTCTAAATCTCATTTTTGGATGTGCACTTCATATTTTCCAGTGAAGAAAATGGCACTTTTAATTTTGTAAATCTGTTTCTGAAATGCACAGAGAAGAGAGGCCCATTCCCTTGATGCTTACACTATGTAGCGGAGTGCCTGTTCAGATGCAGATATGGTGGTCCTCAATGAATCACTGCCCTTTAGAATGTGACCAGCATGCTTGAAAAGAGTTCAGAGATCAGAATATTATACTGTTTCTGGAACAGAGATAGAAGCCATACTGGTTTTGGTTTTGGTTTTTCCTCTTCTACTACAAGACCTGAAGTCTTAAGGTTCTCCTCTTAGTTTCGTTTGCCTTACTTCTAATCCACTTTTTTGTCTATGCAATGGCATACGCAATAAGCCTTCGTTTTCTAAACTTTCCTCTTCACCCCTGCACAATAGTGGAGATCTCAAACTTGAGAAAAGGAATCCTTCAAGCCTTAACAAGATGCAAAGCTGTACAAGCATGTTCTTCCTCCCACGTTTCCAGACTTGCAAAGAGGTGGCTATGCTACTTTTTCTTCATTTGCACTAGCTAGCTAGCACCAGCCACCACTTCATAACTTCATGAGTTCAGAAGCCATTTCCAAAGAAACTCATACCATCAAATAGATATAATATACCCAATTGCTTTTGTCTGTTTGGGGGATGTGTTAATAGCACAAACCAAACATCTGTGAGTGTCAGATGTCATAATACAAGTAGTTAGTGGCATCATTTATCTGAAGATGTCCTGGCATATGTTTCACGACTGCAACTTCATCATGAATTGTTGCAGATTTCTACATACCCAGCAGTTCCACAACAAATGTCCTATACAGTAAACTCTTCATTTCACAGAATCCCATTAAGGGAATTTAGATGCAATGGATAAAATATGACTACACCCCCAAATAACAGTGACATTCTTTATATGGTGATTTGGTCTGGATAATATATGTAAACTTTAGTAAATATACATATACAAAAACTACTCATCTCCCTGGGTGGGATATAAAAACATAAAAAGCATAAAGGCTATATGTAAATACAGGTGGTCCTTGACTTACAACAGTTCCTTTAGTGACTGTTGGAAGTTACAGGGGCAGTAAAAAAAGTGACATGACCATTTTTCACACTTACAACTGTTGTGGCACCCCCATGGTCATATGATCAAATTTCAAATGCTTGGCGACTGACTCATGTTTATGATGGTTGCAGTGTCCCAGGTTCATGTGATCACCTTTTGCGACCTTCTGACAAGCAAAGTCAACGGGAAAGCCAGTTTCACTTAGCAACCATGTTGTTAAAAACTTAACAGCTTGACAACTGCAGTGTTTCCCTTAACAATTGGGTCAAGAAAGTTATAAAATGGGGCAAAGCTCACTTAACAAATGTTTCACTTTGCAACAGAAATTTTGGGCTTCATTGTGGTCATAAGTCAAGGGCTATCTGTATTTCGAACATGCAGTAAAGTTCCATTATTCCATTAAATTGCAGAAATTCCAAGTTCTCAGGATTCTTATGAGTACAAAGTCGGATCCTGCCATTAGCCCAGGATCATCCTCCTGGTTTGCTCTTTGACACATCTGGTTAAGTGGAGTCAGTCCTTTTGAGCACATCTTCTGAAAGCAGGTGCTACTTTTCTCTCAAGCTAAATTTTTCTTTAGCAATACAGCTTCACATACATTCAAAAGAGAGCTTCCTTTTTGAAACAGTATTTGCTTTATCAAAAAATATTAAACCTTATTTTTCTTTCGGGGGGGGGGGAGGGAATCCCATTCAGCTGTCTGTTTGCAACTACTGTGCCGTTAAGCCCTTTCTTATGCTTTGGGAAGCTTCAGATGCTTTCAGCTTTAGCTTAAGAAAGTTCAGCCTGATAACATTTTAGAAACCTTTGCCTAGACCTTGGTCAGAAGCAGCAATAACTGATAGCATTAAATTAAAATATTTGCAGGATATAAAGTTTTCATCAATATACCTCTCTTTATCTCTTTATTCTTTTTTTAAAAAAATATTTTATTGCTATCTGATCTATAAAAAATAATAATAAACAGCCAAGTACATTAAGAAAAAATACAGAAAAAAGAACAAGATGAACTAGAAATAACTGGCACAAGACGAAAACATTCAAACAAAACAGACGGTCAGGTTATATCATAGTTTTTCCAATGAAGAAATATTCTTCACACATACAGCTGATACATAATTTCACTTCCATGATACCAACTTTGCTGTTTTTATTTGATTTTCCAGCAAGGATATCAGTGGGGATGGGCTAACCAAGTCAAATTGGCAACCATGACCAGCTAATCAAAGATCTGCCCATTTTTGACATATATCACACACATGTAAAAAGATATGAGGCTTTGATTATCCAGGCACAGCCACTATTTTGGTGTAATTGACCCCCTCATGGGTGTTTCTGTCTTTTACTTTAATTTTATATGTCTCAGATTTTCCTCTTGTGCAGATATATAATCAGAGACAGAGATGTATGTATGCATGTATGTATATGCACACACATATATACATACACACAGAGATATTCAAAACTAATCTTGGTTCTTACTTTAGAATGTTTTCTAATAAAAAAATGGGGGGGGGCTAATCTGATTTTTGCATGCCTTTTAAACAAAATTCCATAGTAATAGAGCCCCGGGAAACAAGAACTGAGATATTTAACCCATCAAAGCTTTTGACTGAAGTTCAGAAATGTGGAATTTTTTTTCTTACCATTCCAAAAAACATTATGGAGTCCTGTATCATTCAGTTCAGCCACACTGAAAACAGTGTGTACATACTTGTTTGAACTCATGTTGCATTGTGTTGCCTTTAATTCATAGATGAGCCAGCTAAAGCAAGTACTTTAAAGCACTCTCCAGAATGTGGCTGTCTATATCTAGCTCATTGTCCATGTGACGAACAGCTCTCTCTGTTGTCCAAGACACATTAAGAATCTCAATGAATAGAGAAAAGACATCTCAGTCTTGGCTGTTCTTCATCACTTTGAGCTTTCAGAAGGATTCACTCCAAGAATTAATTTGAAAATATGTCCCTCCTCAGCTTTAGCAGGTAGTACAGTGGTCAAAGAACCAAATAAATGCATGAACATATCTCTCTGTATTCACTGTGCAGACTCCCATTTTTCCCAAAATCCCAAAGACAGAAAAACACAGAAAGTGGTGTGCTTTGAAGTCAACATTTGAGGGGAGGGGGGGGGTCCCACAGTAGTTTTTGGATTTTTAGTGGCATGTCCTTCCAAAGGGAGATAGAGTCAAAAAGAAATGAGTGAGAATAGAATGAAAAAATAATAATTACGATTTAAATTAAACACAGTGGATAGAATAGAATAGAATAGAATAGAATAGAATAGAATAGAATAGAATAGAATAGAGCTGGAAGGGACCTTGGAGGTCTTCCAGTCCAGCCCCCCGCTCAAGCAGGCGAACCTATACCATCTCAGACAAGTGACTGTCCAGTCTCTTCTTAAAAACCTCCAGTGATAGAGCATCCACGATTTCTGAAGGCAAGATGGTTAATTGTCCTCACTGTTAGGAACTTTCTCCTTAATTCCAGGTTGTTTCTCTCTTTGATTAGTTTCCAACCATTGTTTTTTGTCCTGCCCTCTGGTGGTTTGGAGAATAATTTGACCCCCTCTTTGTGGCAGCCTTTCAACTACTGGAATACTGCTATCTTATCACCCCTATTTCCTCTTTTCTTTAAACTAGCCAAACCTAAGTCCTGCAGCCATTCTTCATATGTTTTAGTCTCCAGGCCTTTGATCATTTTAGTTGCTCTTCTCTGAACTTTTTCCAAGGTCTCAAGATCTTTTTTGTAGTATGGTGACCAAAATTGATTGCAGTATTCCAGGGGTGGTCTCACTAGGGTTTTATAAAGTGGTACTAATACTTCACGTGGTCTTGATTCTATGCCTCTGTTTATGCAACCCAGGATTATATTAGCTTTTTTGGCAGCTGCTGCACACTGCTAGCTCATAGTCAAGTGATCGTTCACTAGGACTCCAAGGTCCCTCTCTCAGTTATTGTTTTTGAACCAGGTCTCACCTAATCTGTACTTATATCTTTGATTTTTCCTGCCTAAATGTAAAACTTTGCTTTTCTCCACATTAAAACTCATTTTGTTGGATAGGGGCCATTCTTCCAGTTTGTAAAGATCTTTTTGAATCCTGAGCTTGTCTTCTGAGGTGTTGGCTATATTAGTGTCATCTGCAAATTTGATAAGTTCCCCTTCTATTCCCTCATCTAAGTCATTGATGAAGATATTGAAGAGTACTGGGCTTAAGACGGAGCTTTGTGATACCTCACTGCTTACTTCTCTCCATGTAGATGTAGTACCATTGAGGACTACTTGTTGAGTATGGTTTGTCAGCCAGCTACAAATCCATCTGGTGGTGATGTTGTCTATTCCACCCTCTTCTAGCTTACCAAGCAGTAAATTGTGGTCTTCTTTATCAAATGCCTACTTTGTGGTCTACTTTGTCAAATTTATTCCATCCGTCTCACCTCTAATCAAAGGAGTAGAAAGAGTGGTTCATCTATTGTGGTTTATATTTGCTCAGGATACCATGGCATAAAATTGCAGGGTATTAATGGAAGAGCTAATAGCCATCCCTTTATCTCTGGATGCCCATTTTTCAGTATCATCTACTTCTTTCTTCCTCATTCTTCATTTCTTCCTTCCTTTCCCCCCCTCTCCTTTTTCCTCCCATCTACATCCAAATTGCAGTGGCAGGGTCATATTGCTCTAGTTAGAGCCTTGAATTGTCCTGGGCATTTGAAATTAGGCCAAATTTGACCAAGCATTTTGAGTTGTCCTGGAAGATAAAGCTCTTATGTTCTCAAGAACTTTGTGGGGTAGTTCAGATTTGGAAGTTTGTGAGAGGTTCAGGATAATGCATTGAACATTTCTCTCTGAGATAGAAATTTCAATCCAGATCCTAACATGAGGACCCTGACTAATACACCAGGCAGACAGTATACATGAAAAAATAATAAGTACATTAATTTTCCTATGTGTGTATGCGGTAGATCTCGTTCTCTACTTTGTGTATTTTTGCACACCTCACAAGAATTTAGAATTCAGGCAGGTACGATCTTTTATCAACTTGGAGTTCCGTACTCAGAACTTTTTTTAACTATTGGGAGGATATGCTGAAAACAACATTAAAAATTATGAGCATTGTATTAAGGATTTTAAAAATCATTTTAAAGGATCAATACAAGTCTTCCAACAACATGTAGGTGAAAGGGTATTTAGGCAATGAATTTCCCAAGTGATGAATTCGTCTCAAGGTCTGACCTATTTTCTTTTCATTGATTTCCACATCTTCCCCGTTTGTGAATATGTAGAAAGACAAAAGAAGTCCTGGGTGCAGCATTTCATAGGCTTTTAAACTGATGAAAGGTAACCTTGTATTCTGCATAAAAAAAAATCTGCATGTTCTGAATTACTAATGAATAAAGATGCTTTTGCATAGTGCTAAAATGTGCTGATATTCCTATTCATCTAATGATGCATATATTCAGCATTTATATATCCAGTTGATAAAACACACATGCAGTGATGGGAAGGCTATTTCACCCATTATAGGTAACACACTTTTCCTTTAGCCAAGTGCTTCTCAAACTTTTTCTTTCATTATCCAAAACCACTTAACAGAAAGCTGATATTTAAATGTCCCTGTTGTGATTAGATAACTGGTTTGTCTATCATTACCCAGAAAAAAAATCACTTTTACCCAATCTAGAGTAATTTACTCAGGTTTGGGAAGTACTGTTTTAGCCTTTTCTTTGATGTTAATATTTTCTCTGGACATCTGTAATCATGTTCTGATTTTGACATTAAGTGCAATTTTGTAACCATAATGTTTCCTCTTTCTTTTCCTATAATGTGTTATTTGGAGCATATTTAACCATTTGTTCTCCCGATCTGGGGATCAAAATCTTATATCCTGCAGAATGTGTCATTCCCTATTCCTGCATGTCCTGAGGCTGGGCACAGCATACAGATTTGATGGTAAAAGGTAGACTGAGAAAACACTGGACCATCCTTAAGAAATCCCACATTATCGTGCTGCTACAGCCAATGGGAGTAGTATAAATTTTGATTCATGAATTGATATGCTGTGTTAACCTTATCTGTCTACCTATTTTCTTTTCTGTACTGTTGGTCTATGCACATTTGAACATGACATGGAGATCACTTGTTATGCATTGTTTCATTCACATACTCCATTCACATGTTAATGCTTGTCACAGTAAGGTCAATCTTCTCTCAGTCTATAGTTCACTTTCTTTTATTCAGCTCTCTTAGAAATGATTCTAGTATTGCTACCATATGGAAGATGGCAGTCACATTGAAGCAGTTATGAAACAGTGAAGCTGTTGTAGAGGGCTTAGGGCAGTGGTGGCGAACCTATGGCATGTGTGCCAGAGGCGGCATTCAGAACCCTCTTTGTGGGCACGCGTGCCGTTGCCCCAGCAGAGTTTGACAGAGTAGCGAGCACATGACATTTGGAAGTGACAGGGCAGGAAGTGAGCGAGCAAGCGGCGTTGGTCCCGTGGGGGTGTCCCGGAGATGGTGAGGGACTGGCCCCGGCCATGCTCACCCAGTCTGCCATGACCATGGCAGCCATGCCCACCTAGTGGGCCATGCCCCCCGCACCCGCTGAGGGCACCACAATGCTGATGCAGCCTTGGCACTTTGTGACAAATAAGTGGTTTTTGGGTTGCAGTTTGGGCACTCAGCCTCTAAAGGGTTTGCCATCACTGGCTTAGGGGTAAGAGAGAGAGCTAGGTCAAAGTCTGTTGACAATACAGAATAAGCCCTTATGTTAAAGTAACTGGAGGCTACTTCACATTCCTTTTGTTGGGACTAATTTGGTTAGAGATGCAAAAGGAAGGAGAAGGAGAAGAAGGAGGAAGAGGAGGAGGAGGAGGAGAAGAAGAAGAAGAAGAAGAAGAAGAGGAGGAGGAGGAGGAGGAGGAGGGGGAGGAGGGGGAGGGAGAGGAAGGGGAGGGGGAGGGAGAGGGAGAGAGGGAGTATCAATAATAATAGGTGCCTTGGGGGCAATCCCAAAACTATTGGAGCATCATTTGAACACTATCGGCATTGACAAATTCACCATCAGTCAATTGTAAAAGGCAGCTTTACTTGGAACAGCTTACATCCTGTGACAATATCTGTAACACCCTCAAGCATCAACATCTGTCTATACTAGGTCCTTGGGAAGAACTCGATAAGCAGACAAAAATGTCAAATCCAATTTGAACATCTGGTTGCCTGTGTAATGAACCATAATAATAATTTTATCACTTCTTTTTTTCTTTTTTAGGATATAAAAAAATCCATCCATCAAGATGTGCATATATGCTAGTCATGCACTAAGTGTAATAAGATCCATGTTTATCTTGGGATCCAAAATTTGATCCAGAGACTCATTTGGAAAAGATGTGCAATGATTAAATATATGCAGAAAAGCTACATATTATATTAAAATAATCTCTTATAATGAAGTATGAATGAAAAGTCAGATATTGTAGAAATTGTCATGCACCAAACATAGTTTGGGGTCCCATCCCATTCATGTCAGAGGCACTGTTTAAAGCACCTCCAGGTTCGAGGATTAGTCGGAAGCATCACTATTGCTCTTGGGATGCCTGTGGGGATCATTTCATGTCCCCGTCAAGGAGCTGGAGCTAACAATGGGAGCTCACCCTACCACGCAGCAGCATTTGGGTCTCAAACACGGGCTAGCTAACTTCCAACCCAGCCTCCTAGCCAAGTGAGCGACCGCACTCCATAGTTTGAGGTAATTGTGGGAGATAGCCCATGTTAGATAATTATGGGAAATAGCCCATGTTAGGAGAACAAGCATCAACACTGCAATAGAAAACTCGCAAATGAGGGGGGGGGGTAAACTGTATTATTTAATATTATGGAAAGGATATCCCCTGTCAGATGCCTCCTGGGTATGGAGTGGGGATGTGTCTGCTCCTAATCTGATCCGCAGGTATCACAAGAAACTACCACACAAACCAGGGGGAGGTTAGGTAGTCCAACGTATATGTACACCGACAAGTTTACTCACTCCGCTATGCTTTCTTCCAGGGGGCCTTGTGGTGAGGGGAGCTGAATGTCAGACCCAGTGTGCTACCAACCTTCCAATAGACGGTCTATGTGCTCCCAGTCGGGTCCAGCGGCTCCGTGTGCTGCGCCGTCATCACAGCTACGGAATTAGTGCTGGGATTCCCGGACCGGCAGCCGAGCAGTCATGTGACCAGCTGACGTCAGCAGGAACACCCGGATGGTGGCTACGCCACGATAGGGAGCGAGAAGGGCCGATTTGGCTGGATGTTGTTTGTTGCTGATAGAGCTAAGGTCGCTGGGTCTGACAAGAATGGATGTGGGAACAGAGAACTGGATAGCAGGGCGGAATGGTATTAATTCTGTTGGGGTTACTGTTACGGTTGAGATGAGATCAGCGAAAACACAGCATTTGGAATCAATGTATTAATGGGGTATAAGTATTAGCTGGGAGTGGGCGTGGTGCAGGTGGAGTTTGATCACGGGAGGTTATCGGGCGCGGTGCAGGTGGAATCTAATTATGAGTGGTAATTGGGGTGTATACTATGGGCGTGGTGGGGGGGTGTATCTAGGGCACTGGAAGGAGGTCTCTTCCAGTGCTAACTTCATTTTCAACATAGTGAATAAAACTTGTTGGATACTGCAACGTTCCTGTTTCCTGGCTTTAGTGAAGCGCGGTTAGGACGTTCTTACAAAGCTTATATACAAGCCACCTACTAAATGTGAAGATTAAAAAAAAGTTGTATAAAAGAACAGAATTTGACTTTTTTGTAATATAGCAAAATGAATAATAAAGGAACATATGCAACAGTGATGTGGAACAGATTTAGACTGATCTACACATTTTTAAAGAACAAGTTTGTTTTAATGATTAAGGCAGCAGGCTAGAAACTGGGAGGCCTAATTGTAATCCTATGTTAGCTACAAAGCCAGCTGGGTGACTTTGGGCCGGTCACTTCTCACAGTCCAAGAAGGAGGCAAAGGCAAACCACTCTAAAAAACCTTGCCAAAAAACCCTGCAGAGATTTGTCCAGATAGTCTCTAAGAATCAGATACAACTGAACAAAAGAAGAAAAAAAACCATTCCTAGTTCCAGTTTCAGCTCCCATTATAACTCCTGCCTTTCCAGATTGAACATTGCTACTATAGTTACTAGAAGCAACACATTAAGAGTACATTAAGAGTTATAAGAAACAACTCATATATTTAACCTTGATCAAATAAGCCAATTATATACTGATTGCCTTTGCTTTTAACAATCTTGATCTTTAGTCCCTTTACATAATGTCCTAGGACCTAGAACATGATTTCTTTTCATTTCACAGAGCCGAGGTGGCGCAGCAGTTAGAGTGCAGTACTGCAGGCCACTTTAGCTGACTGTGTTCAGCAGGTCAGCAGTTCAAATCTCACCGGCTCAAGGTTGACTCAGCCTTCCATCCTTCCGAGGTAGGTAAAATGAGGACCCAGATTGTTGGGGTCAATGTAAATATATATATATACATTGCTTACTGGTGTACACCGCTTAGAGAGTGCTTGCACTTAAAGCGGTATATAAGTCTCATAAATAAATAAATAAATAAATAAATTTTCATTTTCTCTTAGTATCTTGAAAACTTTCTTTTCTGATTCCCTCTAGTGTCTAACCTTTAAAGTCTCATTTTATGTTTTTTTTTTAATCAACAGAATTTTCACATAAGGTTTCTTGTACTTAATTTTAAATTTTTCACATATTTTTATAGAATTATAGCAAACCACAGGAAGGCTCTTGTAGTTAATTTTATAAATACTACATTTTATTTCAAAATCAATGTTGTAATCACCCTTTTGCTGTTTATTCCAAAATAAGAATTTTTTTAAAGTCCTTGGAACTGTATATAACTTCTTTCACTAAGGACTGAGGAAGAGTTACTTGGTATAATGAAATTTGCCTTGTAAAAGTAAAGTTTAAAAAAAACCCAGTTAACAACCCATTTCCAGAAATCATTAAGAGAGGAAGCATATGAAACCAATATCCCTTTGAAGGCACTATCTGTGGCTTGGGCAAAGATGGTGATCCCTTGGCTTCCAGAGCTCTAAGTCTGGTGGAGACTGCTTAATAACTTACAGGCCGCTACTGTATGGAGCACTTCTGGGAGATCCAAGTCCTCTCCTTGTCCAGAGAGGAATTGCAAAAATCTAGTCCATCCGCCAAGTTCTACCACAGTCATTGGCACTGATCTCAGTGGAATCATCTTCAGTTTGTCATTATTTCCCCAGAGCTCCAGCCACATAACACATTCAAAGGAAAGGAAAGATAATTGAAGAATTAGATGAGATATTAGAAGTACTAGAACACTGAAACTACTCTATTATTTTTCTCTGTCCCTCCATCTACCCAGGGTTGAAGTAATATTGCTTCAAATGTATACATTAAGAATGTCAACAACACATTTGCAAATATTTAGCAACTGTGGCATTCAAAGATTTTTGAGGGGCACATATGGATCATGGCAAAAAAAGCAACATTCTATTTGGTACTTAATGAAAAGAGTGCATTTAATTATCAACTCTGTTGTTACTCAGCTCATCAGCACTTAAACAAATTGCTATTTTCAGTTGGCTTATGCTTTTTAACATTCTGATTCTTGTAGTGTTTCAGATTCAGTATCTGTGCCTTTCATACTTTGCTTCTATACTATGGAAAATGCAGTGTGGGATTCAAATACCTGAACAACCAGTTCTCTTATTGGATGCAGGCCTGGGCCTCCAAGGCCTAGAATGGACTTCTGGAAGTGGCATCCATGCACTTCTGGTGGGCTGCTCTAGGCTTGGGTGGCCTCCTCCAGGCCTCCAAGGCCTAGACTGGACTTCCGGAAGCAGTGTGCATTCAGCCAGTTCTCTGAACTCAGCAAAATTTAGGTACCGGTTCTGCCGAACCAGTGCAAACCAGCTGAATCCCATCACTGGGAAGATGTGATGTGAAAGAAAAGGAACCTCTTCAGAGCTACAATGAGACCAACTTAGAAATGAGAAGGATGATACCAATGAACATCATTTTATTCACCATATGACAACAGATGGTACAGCTAAAAAGTGAGCATTGAATTTCTTATTGAGACCAGGTATTGGACCTGGACTGAATCACTCAGGGTCAAGTCCTCCCTTGTCTGTGGATATTGGATGATATTCTCTCAGCCATCATTCCACCCAAGATTTTTGTTAAGGTAATAAAAGAATGGGTGGAATGCAGAAGGCATCCTCGTTTATCTTGCCTTGAGTTGTCAGAGGGGAGGGGAGATCTAATTATGGTACTTCTTTAAAAAACATACAGGGGGACAAATAAAAAAAGGAGTAGGAGCAGCTATAACATCCTCTAACATCATCCAACAACAGCTGACACATTTTTGGCAGCCTGGCTCAGTGAACATGAAATTTGAGAATTGGAAACAACTAATAGGCAAAAAGCAAGAATCATTCCTCCCAGCTTGCTGTTGTAGTAAACACTGAGATTCTTTAGAAGAGGGGGGCTTTCTGTTCCCAGAAAGTTGCCCCTCCTTTAGAATCGGCTGTCTCCAGGCTCTGACATAAGCAAGCCTGCCCACTGCATGCTTCAAAAAGGAGAACCCTAGGTTTCCTAAAGTCTCAACGTGCCTTGATGCAATTCAGACATAAATGTTAAACTGTACATTGGTCTTATGTCTATGGAGATTCTCAAGGTCACAGTTGTCCCAAAGGTGTTTTTTTCAAAAGTCAACTGGACTTTCTTGATGTATTCATTGAAAATGTTTCACTTCTCTTCCAAGAAGCTTCTTCAGTTCTGGTCTTATATGAATTACATAGGTTTGTATTCCTTAACTTCTTTCTTCTTATAGTATCAGTAATTTTTGCTACCATGTCTAGTCATCTTCTCAAATGGTAAATGTTTGGATGTAACACTCAAACACTAAACTAAGTTTAGTTGCAATTAACATTTTCTGAAACAAACTGATTAAAAAAAAACCTGTAGGGCAAAGTTGCCTGAATCCCATAAGCAATGGTTAAGATTAATCAAGGTTTGCCTAGATTCAGAATAGGTATTAGTAAATCTGTCAGGTCTCATTTATTTTTCTCAGCTCTTCATTTTTGTGACCATATCATTATTTCTCAGTTTCTCATTGTAAATATTTGAGTTTATTTTTAAAGAAGTCTACACTAAAATTTCCATGCAGAAAACATTTTTGTTCTAATTTAAAGCATGTCTATATATTCTTTTCAGGTGTAATTACATTTTTGTTCAGTTTTGTTGTGTGTGTGTGTGTGTGTGTGTGTGTGCATGTGAATAAATTCCTATTACTGCTAAAATCTGGTCATGAATTGGTTATGAACTTAAACAATTTATACACTTGGCTGTAATAAATGACTGTAATTAAAGAAAGTGTAGAAGTTTGCAATTGTTAAAAAACATTTGAGGAAAAAAAAGAATTCCAGTACAAGCCATGCTGACATGATATGCATTGTGATGCCATTACTCAAATAATGGAGTAATAGAAATGTTGTGTCCATGTTAAGATGTGACTGATAACATATTTCATCCCATTGGAATGATGAAATCATGATGGGTATGAAGTCACTGGTAGTAAAGTCAAAATGCTTTATTTTCTCTCAAAATATGCATAGGTGAATATGCATTAAACCAGCATCGACATATCTCATTCTGCATTTGAAAAGGGTTATCAAGTTGTCTACAGAATTCTTGCAAAAATATTGCTGGATGGGATGATTACTAAACAATAATTGAGAAGAGCAGCTGATAGCAATAGAAATAGCTAAGCTGTCAGACCAACATGTTTTGCAGTTAGGGAAACATTTGATCACTAAGCTAAATTTACTCCATTCACACCCAAATGTAAAGCTCGCTTTTTTAAAATTAATGACTTATGAAGGGGATTCTTTTGGAGAGGTATTAAAAATAAAAATGAGAGCATTGAAGTGCAGATTGCAATGAGACAATAGTTGTGGCCTTCAACTTATGAAAAGAGATTCTTAGCCTTGAAATTAATAAACTAGATAGAAAAGATGCCCTATCAGATCTGATTATAAATGTCTTTGCTTATATGCATTTGCATAACTGGTATTATTCCATCAGACAAGTAAGATCTGTCCAATTTTTTTCCTTGATAGAAGGGAAATTAGCTAGGATGCTTGTAGATGTATTGTATTTCAGCTTAATTCCCAGTCGGAATGGGCATTTTTGTTAATTCTGAACAAACAGAACTGAAATCTGACAAGGGAAGGGATGCAAGCCAGATTGTACAGCATCCTAGAAACTGAAAAAGGACATTTCAAGGCTTCTGTTCCTGGAGTTTGGAAATTAAGATCCAAGTAGTAATTAGATGGGTAGATTAAAACAAGCTTATTTTACTCACTTTGGAATCTGGATAAAATATTACTAAATGATCCAGTGGCATATTTGAATTAATCAGAAAAGGAAAAGTTCACTATGTGGTAGAAACAATAGACAGTAGACAAGAAAATCTGGTTTATGTCAGTTACAATCAAAGATCGTTATTAACCTTTTGAGCTCTTAGTGGCTAACAGCATTCATAGCAGAATCTTTTATTATACTTTCCTACCTATTGCTTAAGATAATCCCCAGAGGTCTTGGTCCTCTAATACTGTAACTGAGCTAGATAGCATTCTGTTAAGGTTCCCTGGGAAAACTCAGCATGAAGAATGACACATACATTTTTAATAAGTAAATAAGGAAATTGGGAGAAAACAGTAAGTCAAATGAAATCTTGATCTATTTCTGTCTCAAAATCTTTTAAATATAGATATTCTCCCATTCTTTTCTTGCCAAGCCTAAACATTTCCAGGTTTTCAACTTCTTCTTGTTAGATTTGACTTCTAGTTGATTTCTATTGTCTAAGTATGTAATATTTTACTTGTTTCTATTATTTTCATTTTATTGTGTTTTGTTGTATTTTTTTCAGATTCCTCTAATCTATCAAGATCATTTTGAATTCTATTTCTATCCTTTAAGATATTACCTTTTTTCAGCCAATTTTAATCATTTTCATTTAAAACAAGTTTGATCACCATTCTGTACAATTTTTCTTCTAAGTAATGAGTAAACATGTTGGAGAATATAGGAACCAGTAGTGGAACTTTTGACACACACACACACACCCCACACACTCAGTACCTCATTCTAGTTGAATAAAGAAGAGCTGTTGAACAGTCAATGAGGAACATTTGATGAAGAACAATGATTTGACAGTTGTTGAAAATATACTTCTAAGCTATTTAAATATTGTATATCCATGTACTTGCCATGCCATTGAACCCACAGTTAACTAGCTTGCTAATTAGAATGACATAGAACAGAGGTCTTCAATCTTGGCAATTTTAAAACTTGTGCATGGCTGGCTGAGGAATTCTGGGAGTTAAAGTCCACATCTTAAAGTTGCCAAGGTTGGTGACTTCTGACATGGAATACTTTATGAAGGCTTTCTTAGAATTAAGATATGTTATATCAACAGGGTTCTCACAATCTATTAAGGAAGCTAGTACTCAGCTTGATAAGATACATTTTTGAGAATCCATGCCAACTTCAAGTAATCAATGCTTTACTTTCAAGTTACTTAAAGATCTTTCACTTTATGAACTGCTCTAGAATCTTCACAGGGACTGATGTCGATTTGACTGGCTTACGGTTTTCTGAAGTCTCTCTTGTCCTGTTCTAGTCGTCTTTCACCTATTTTCCTGAATTCATCAAAGATAACACATTATGATAAAGCCAGACCATCAGTTGTTTCTTTAGCATCTAGAAAGTCCTTTTTTTCTTGAAAAGATTAAACTCATTCATATTAAGAGACATTTTATCACCATATTTGATTCATTCATAAGTTTGACCTTCATCCTGCTATTTACAAATTTCTGGTGGTACACATTCTTTCTTGTAAAATGAACCAAAATAGGAGTTTAATAGCTGTGCCTTTTCTTTGATAACCTTTTAGCATTTTGCAAGTTTCCATGAGCAGTCAAAATACTTTCTTTCCTTTTTTCCCCTGAAAATATGTGAATCTTTTGGTTGTTCCTAGCATATTTTACCAACTTCGACTTCTTCTAAGCTTAATGTTTTCTGACATTACCTCAACAATTCTTGTCCTCCTTTCTATTTCTAACATCTGCCTTTTCTTTGTTTCCAGATCTTCACTAAGTTGTTTATGCAATCCCATCCTTTCTTTTATGGTCTTTTTTCTCTCATGATGTTAGAATTGTTTGCAGTGGCCCTTGACAGATACCAGAGAAAATCAAATATATTTTTTCTTAAGCTTTTTTTTTTTTTTTTTTTTTTTTGCTTTTTGCGAAGGGCTGGCTTAATCTCACTTCCCCCTTAATGTTAACCAGCAAAATCTTTGCTCTTAGAAATTGATTTTAATTTTGATATCAGTCCCTAAACAACTTTCAATAAAAAAGACAGCACGCTTTACCTTAAGATTGGCAGAAGCAAATAAGATGGAAAGATCCCGGCAGTGATATACTTATGTTATTTCATGCTTAGGAAAAAAACAACATTCAGGTTTCAGGATACATAAGATTAGGCATCTATCTCAGTTTCTCAGATGTTAGCAAAGTGTCTCATCCTTATCAGTTTTTTGATGTGCTCTGCAATTCAACCGTGTGAGTGTTGTGAAGCAGATTCTCCTGCAGTGTTGGAAGGAGAAGCTTTAGACAGGAGTAACATCGAATTGGAGGCCAAATTAACCTCCAGAGACTTGCTTCATTTGACCTCATGTAAGGTATAAATTACAGCTGGTTTCAAAAGGACTACAAACCTTTGATCTTTTCTTCTGGGTGTTGGGATTTGAGAACACTGAACACACTATGTTTTGTTACTTTTATTTTATTTATCACATTTAGAAATCACCCATCTCCCTCACAGAGGGAGGATGAATTCAAAATCAGTGTAAAAGTCAATTAAAAGGTGCTAGTCAGCCACATGGCTGCCTGCTACTCTATGCTCCCCAAGCAAGGCCACAGAGCCATGTTTTTACATCTTTCAGGACGGCTAGGGCAGTGGTGGAATTCAGCCAGTTTGCACCACTTCGACAGAACCGGTAGCTAAAGTTTTGATGCCCAGGCCCAAAATGGACTTCTGGAAGTGGCATCCACACAGAGAACCAGTTGTTCACACATTTGAATCCCACCACTGGGCTAGGGTGAGGCCTCTCCTCTGGGGGGAGAGTTTCTGAAGGGTGGGGGTAACAGCAGAGAAGGGTCTCTTCCTGGACTTCAATTGATGGGATCTGCAACACACCTTCCCTGCCTTATGAGTTGGGACAGGCCAATGTGATGCGATTATTAAATGTCGTAAGGTTTACAGTTGGATAGACAAAAATGGAGGAGGGACGAAGGGCAAAAAAAAAAGTAGTTTAATTGCTCCATTGAATTGAAATATACATATTCTGTTTTAATTGTACCCAGCTCTGCATATCACCTGTTCTGTGTCTTGATTGTTTGTATGTTTTCACTTTTTCCTTCTAGTTGTACCTCTAATCTTTCTGCTTTCAGTTCATAAGTTCAAGGCTGACTGATTTTTTAAATTTAATTTATTAAATTTGTATGCCATCTGTCTCTCTACACCAGGACTCTCTACCAAGCGGCTGATGGATAATTTGCTATTATAACTAAGCACTTCTACCTCCTTGTATCAACAATACAGCCAGTCAGATTTCTGTGTACCCCATTTGGTAATGTTTTGGTCTTTGGAAAATGGGTAGCCATGAGGAAATCATTGGATGGGCAGAAACTGAGAAATCATTCTGCTTCATTTCTGTTTTTAGCCCATACAGTTGAGTCTGTTTCCCTCCTTACTGTTTCCAACCTTGGCACTTCACTCTGTTGAGCTTTCCCATATTGTTGCTTCTTACTTTCCATGTTCTCATTATATTTCTAGCTTTGTAGCTTTGGGATTTTTTCCCTGCATGGCAACATCAATAAGTGATGTCCTGAAGGCTTTAATCTGGCCATTTCATAAACATCATTAGTTCCCTAAAACATCCTCAGCTCTCTGTAGTATGTTGAGAACTGTCCAACCTGAGGGGGACCATCATCTGGGCTTGTATTGCCAGCCACTTTACACCGTGTATTCATTTCTTGATTTTAAAAAAAGAGTATAGTGGTTTATCATTGTCTATATAGTTTGAAATGATGCTTTTTCCATTGTCACTAAAAAGATTATCCACCCTCAGCCCCTTATATGGTAGCTACCCAGTATAAGTGCCTGCATGGGCATCTTTAGTTGGGTATCTGAGATGACCTTCATACCTTGAGTGACCTTACTGCAGTTTTTCTCAACCTTGACAATTTTAAGGCATGTGGACTTCAACTCCCAGAATTCCACAGCCAGCATTGCTGGCTGTGGAATTCTGGGAGTTGAAGTCCACATGCCTTAAAATTGTCAAGGTTGAGAAACATTGCCTTACTGGGATTATAGAGCTAGTTTCTCAACCTTCAACCATTCATTTAGTGACTGTTCAAAATTATAATGACACTGAAAAAAAAGTGACTGGCCCTTGCACTTACTATTGGCCCTTGATGACCGGTCTTCACACTAAAGGTATAAAATAGCATTCCCCGTGATCATGTGATCAAAATTTGGGCATTTGGTAACCAGTGGCCATTTAGAACAGTTGTAGAATCCAGAGATCATGTGTTCATCACTTGTGACCTTCCCAGCTGGCTTCCAACAAACAAAGTTAATGAGGGAAGCTACATTTGCTTAATGACCAAGTGTTTCACTCCAGTGATTCACTTAACAACCATGGGGGGAAAGGTCATGACATTGTGTGTGATTCAGAACTGCTTTGCTGTTCCCAATTATGACCATAATTTGAGCACTAACTATACTTTTGGCATACACTCCCAGCATTCTTCACTCATTCTTCTAGGGACCCTGCCCCCCCACCATGATGAGAATATGAAGGGGAAATTGAAACTTATTTTAGTTTTATTCCCCTCAGGAGGAGGAGTTGTACCATGTAATCTTCTTTTGATGCAACTGTGGAATGAGAAGATGAGTAATAGGAGTTTGTTCAGTTGTTTTTGACAAAACATTTTTGCCTATAGTGTTCCCAGAATCTGTTTGTGGCAGTTATACCCATTTTTTTAAAAAAAGTGCTAAAATAAATGTAATATATTAGCTTTTAAAATGTTGTTTAACCCTTTACTATCAACCACCCTTTGCTTAAACTATTGGAGATGTAAGTAATAATTACTCAGTTTTAAAAGGAAGGTAAGGAAAAAGAGAGAAAAAAGTTGGGAAGAAAGTAAGAAATAGAATAGAGATGTGTGTAGAAGGGAAGAAGAGGGTGGGTAGGAGGGATTGGCTGAGTTCTGGAAAAATCCCATTGGATGAAATGCAGCAGTCGGGTTAAAGACATGTTTCTTCCACCCAGATTTAGATGGCATTTTATTCCACTGAAGTTAGGCTGAATCTCTCCCCAGATAATGCATTTCAATATTTGCAGACACAGGATGTATATTTTAAAAGTTACCAAGGATTTAAAAATATTAGGATTCACTTTTCATCATTTCAGATGAAATGGCAGCTTATAATTTTGCTGTTTGATTTTGAACAAAAATTGTTTCTCTACATAAGACTCAACATTCTACTAGATCAGAAATGATATATAATCATTATTCATTTTTGTTATTTTCTCTTCAAAATCATTTCTAGCATTTGTAAATGGGAGAAATAAATGTCATTAGATATTTCTTATGTTGTTACTATAGTGCTATCAATTGCATTCTTTGACCAGGTGACAAAATTAGTGGACCAGAGGAATGCTGTGGATATAATTTACTTGGGCTTCAGTAAGGCATTTAATAAAGTAGATCACAACCTACTACTTGATAAGATAGAAAAATGTGGGTTAGACAGCATCACCACTAGATGGATTCGTAGCAGGCTGACTGGCCTTACTCAGTGTGTGGTCCTCAATGGAACTGCATCTACATGGAGGGAAGTGTGTAGTGGGGTGCCCCAGAGCTCTGTTCTGGGCCCCGTGCTCTTCAACATCTTCAACAATGATTTGGATGAGGGGATAGATGGGGAACTCATCAAATTTGCAGATGACACCAAGCTGGCAGGAATAGCCAACACACAAGAAGATAGGGTCAAGATACGGAAGGATCTTGACAGACTTGAACATTGGGCACTAGCTAACAAAATGCAATTCAATGGTGAAAAAAGTAAGGTTCTACATTTAGGCAAAAAAAAAAAAAAAACCCAAATGCAGAGGTATAATATAGGAGCTACTTTGCTCAGTAGTAGGGATCTTGAGAGGGATCTTGGAGTCCTAGTGGACAATAACTTAAATATGAGTGAGCAGTGTGCTGCAGCTGCCAAAAAAAGCCAACACAGTGCTAGGCTGCATTAACAGAGGCATAGAATCAAAATCATGTGAAGTGTTAATATCATTTTACAATGCTTTGGTAAGGTCGCACTTGGAATACTGCATCCATTTTTGGTCACCACAATGTAAAAAAAGATGTTGAGACTCTAGAAAGAGTACAGAGAAGAGCAACAAAGATGATCAGGGGACTGGAGGCTAAAACATATAAAGAACAGTTGTTGGAATTGGGTATGTCTAGTTCAGGGGTAGGCAACCTCACGGACTTCAATTCCCAGAATTCCTGAGCCAGCATGACTGGCTCAGGAATTCTGGGAGTTGAAGTCTGTGAGTCATAAAAGAGCCAAGGTTGCCTACCCCTGGTCTAGTTTAATGAATAGAAGGAGAAGGGGTGACACGATAGCAGTGTTCCAATATCTCAGAGACTGCCACAAAGAAGAGGGAGTCAAGCTATTCTCCAAAGCACCTGAAGGCAGGACAAGAAGCAACGGATGGAAACTAATCAAGGAGAGAAGCAACCTAGAACTGAGGAGAAATTTTCTGACAGTTAGAACAATTAATCACTGGAACAACCTACCTCCAGAAGCTGTGAATGCTCCAACTCTGGAAGTTTTCAAGAAGAGACGGGATAGCCATTTGTCTGAAATGGTAGAGGGTTTCCTGCCTGAGCAGAGGGTTGGACTAGATGACCTCCAAGGTCACTTCCAACTCTGTTATTCTGTTAATCTACCATTCATGAATTGTGGTTATGTTTTCTAAAAATTAATGGCGGTGGGGAGAGAGAGAGAGAGAGAGAGAAAGAAAAAGATCGCTTTCATAGTGTATACCAAGGAAAGAGTTCTTTTCTTAAGTCAGTGCTTTCAAAAAAACAATTTATCAGTGGAAATGTTCCTTTGGCTATCTCTTCTAATCAAGAGTAGGGCTAAACTAGGAGGATAATTCATTAGGTTTTGCAGCAACTACATCTGCTCAGCACATCAGGCAAAGACTGAAGAATGGAGACAAGGCTGCTGAGCTTAGGATTCAGTGGGGAAAACACATTGATTTTGGGGAGTTGAGGGTGAGCAGAAACTCCAGGTTGTCAGTGGGACAGTGGAAAAGACAAGTGGGGAAATTGCCCTTCCTTTCAATGAGTCTCAGTTGTAAATATGTATAGGGAACCATGTACAAGAGTTTCTGAAAGATAGGGAGCTCAATGAAATATTGGACTAGAAAGCCTGTTTTGGTGTAGTGGTTAAGGAATTAAACTAGAAACTAGAAGATTCTAATTCAAGTTCTAGTTCTGCCATAGGCACAAAGCCAGCTGGGTGTCCTTGGGCCAATTCACTTTCTCTCAGCCTTAGGAAGGAGGCAATGGCAAACCGCTTCTGAAAAACCCTGCCAAGAAAACACGTCCAGGCAGTCTTCAAGAATCGGATTTGATTGAACAGAACAAAAAATAAATCAGGATATGAGCCAACATAATCAGTGTCATCTTGGAGGGGAGATAGGCGCATAGAAATTTAATAAATTCAAACAAACAAACAAACATAAAAGTATAGGAGCAGGCCTCAAGGGACAGTTAAAGATCTTCCCCCACAAAAATAGACTTCTGGTGGGTAAGTGAAACGGGCCTCCCTCTGATCATCGGGCTTGCAGTTGTAGGCATTTGGGGCTAATGGCACTTTATTGTTGGACAGTATTTCACGGCACCAAAAGAGTTCTTCAGAAACTGCAGCATACTGTCATGTTATATTTGAAGGAACAGTTTGTGTTATTGGAGGAGATTTTTGGCTTACTCCTCCTTTCACTTCCTGGGATCCAGTTCCAGCAATATGCTGGCTTGGTAGGAGAAAAAAACCAAATCCAAACATGCCAATATGCTAGTGTGAGTGTGAGCAATTTGGTAAGAAGAAACATTCACTACCAATAAGAAAGGGGAAAGTTTTGAAAACTTTTAATGCATTTTTTTTTATTTTTTTACTTTTTTAAAAAAAATCCACCTCACTTTGCACAGCTTTCCCCCTGACTGGGCTTTTACTGCAAAACAACAGACAAGTGTTCACAAATAACAGCACAGACACACATGGAGCATAAGAGAGAGGAAATATTAGCTATCTATTTTCTTTTATCTTTTGTGTAAAAGGGAGAGGATTTTAAAATCACGGAGCAGGTAAAATATGTGGAAATAAAACCCAGCACTCAATTAGTGACTAGCTTGAAAGAACAGTAAGCAGGCATTGATTGGCTGCCAGTTCTCGACACTTATCTGTTGGCTAGCAAGTTTAAACACTGATTGGCGTCCACTTCTCTGCAACCTCTGGACTTGCAAACATCAATACAAACATATTCATAGATCTTGGGGTTCTTCTCAACATCTTAACTGAAATGTTCTCTTCCCCCTGTGATGGTATAAGATATTCTAGTCTGTGGAAGTAATGGAAAAATAAACTAGCAGAGACTTTAGTAATACAGCTGCAGCGGATTCTTGTAATCAAATGGCAGTATCTTCAGACTGCTGTCCTTACTTCTCAGTGTCAACAGCCAGCAACCCGTGGTTTTGACAATGGATAGATCTCCAGGTTCAGCTACCTGTCAGAACTCACTTGCTCTTTTCTTGTCATTTGGCCCAGTCTGAAGATAAAGATCGGGAAAGATAGCAGGTCTACACCACCTCTCATCACAACCAATTCAATGCGGTCAACTCACCACGATCAACTTGCTGGGGCCAACTCGCTATGGCCAACTTGCCGTGGGCCAAAAGTTATATAATATTGAAAAAATGGTGAAATAGAATCATTAAGGAAAGGATGCAGAAGGAGGGGCAACATGAAATACTATTTTAAATAATTAAATAAAATTATTGAATTGTCCCATGGTGAATTGGAAATAATAATAATAATAATAATAATAATAATAATAATAATAATAATAATAATAATTGTAAAGATTACCACAAATACTTGGATATCCTTCAAGCTGACAATATCAAGTACACTGAAGTCAAGAAAAAGACTAGAAGTGAATACATCAAGAGAGGAAGATCTTAAAGTATTTCAATGGAGGAAATACCATGAAGGCAATCAACACCTGGGCAATTCCAGTCATTAGATACAGCTGGACCAGTGGACTAGACTCAGGCAGAACTAAAAGCAATGGATAGGAAGACCAGAAAAATGACAATGAATCATGTCCTTCATCTATGCAGTGACATTGACAGACCTATCTACCAAGGGCGTGGAATGCTACAAGTACATCAGATTGTTGAAGAAGAAAAAAAAGGCTGAAGAATATCTGAAGGACAACGATGAAGATGCAATGAAATTAGTATATCAGGAAGGCTTATTGACTACTGGAGAGACCAAACTGGCTTACAAGAAAGACCAAATGAAGAACAGAATAGAGGCATGGAAAGACAAAGCACTACATGGCCAGTACATTAAAAAAATAGTTGGGAAAGCAGATAATAACAAGACCTGGCAATGACTAAGAGCAGGAAAATTGAAGAAAGAGACTGAGGGACTAATTCTGGCTGTACAAGACCAAGCCTTAAGGACAAATGCATATAAAGTCAAAATTGAGAAGACAGCAACAGACAATAAGTGGCGCCTATGTAAAGAAGCTGAAGAAACAGTGGACCACCTGGTAAGCTGCTGCAAGAAGATCGCACAGACTGACTACAAGCAGCAGCATGACAAAGTAGCAACAATGGTGCATTAGAAGATCTGCAAGAAATATCAGCAAGAACTGGTGGGACCATATAATTGAGAAAGTCATAGAAAATGATAAAATTAAACTGCTCTGGGACTTCAGAATTCAAACAGACAAGCACCTGCAACACAACACCCGGACTTAATAATTGTCGACAAGAAAGACAAAAAAGTCTGGATAGTGGATGTGGGAGTGCGTGGAGACAGCAGAATAGAAGAGAAAGAACTGAAGAAAATAACAAAATACAAAGACTTACAAATAAAAATAGAAAGACTGTGGCAAAGGCAAACAAGGGTAATACCAATAGTAATAGAGGCCTTGGGTGCAGTCCCAAAACAACTGGAGAACTACTTGAACACCACTGACATTGACAAATTCGCCATTAGTCAATTGCAAAAGGTGGCCTTATTAGGAACTGCTTCCATCCTGTGACAATATCTGTAATACCATCAAACATCTACATCTGCCTATTCCAGGTCCTTGTAAAGACTTGATAGGTTCACAAAAATGCCAAATCCAGTCTGAACATCTGGCTGACTGTGCGATGATCAATAATGATGATGATGATGATGATGATGATCATGATGATGATGATCATGATGATGATGATGATGGAAGGGACCTTGGAGGTCATCTAGTCCAACCCTTGCTCAGGCAGGAAACCCTATACCATTTCAGACAAATGACTGTCCAGTCTCTTCTTAAAAACTTCCAGTGTTGCAGCGTTCACAGCTTCTGGAGGCAGGTTGTTCCAGTGATTAATTGTTCTAACTGCCAGGAAATTTTTTCTTAGTTCTAGATTGCTTCTCTCTTTGGTTAGTTTTCATCCATTGCTTCTTGTCCTACCTTCAGGCGTTTTGAAGAATAGCTTGACTCCCTCTTCTTTGTGGTAGCCCCTGAGATATTGGAACTCTGCTATCATGTCCCCCTTCGTCCTTCTCTTCATTAAACTAGAATATACCCAATTCCAGCAACCGTTCCTTATATGTTTTAACCTCCAGTCCCCTAATCATCTTTGTTGCTCTTCTCTATACTCTTTCTAGATTCTCAACATCTTTTTTACATTGTGGTGACCAAAACTGGATGCAATATTCCAAGTGTGGCCTTACCAAGGCTGTGCTGGACCAGCCAGTAGCTTAAGAACTGTATGTTAGAATGTTTGGTATTTAAAGGGTTAAATGCTGTTTGCTTAAGAGATGGCTTATGGGGAATGTAGTTTAGCTGTTCAGTGAATTCTATACTTACCTAGTTAAGTGGGAGGAGTTTCAAAGTTATTGCAGGACATCCTGTTATGTGTCTGGGTGGCATTCTTTGTGTGAAACCAACATGAGGATGCATGCATGGAACCTACAACCACGCTAAAGCTGATATGAAGAAATTACTGGTTTTACTGTTCCAGATCCCGAACTAAGATGCTTTGTAATTCTGTCCAAACAGCATAAACTCAATGAAAAATGGTCGTAAAACAAATATTTATTCCAGGAATTCTTAGCAGAACTTGCTATTCTGAAGATGCTTCTGGTTTGGTGTATTTGTCCATTTTATGTAGGTAAAAACAGTAATTTCTTCATATCAGCTTTAGCGTGGTTGTAGGTGCCATACATGCATCCCCATGCTGGTTTCACACAAAGGCATTCTTTCACCCAGACATGTAACAGGATGTCCTGCAATAACTTCGAAACTCCTCCCACTTAACTAGGTAAGTATAGGATTCATTGAACAGCTAAACTACATTCCCCATAAGCCATCTCTTAAGGAAACAGCATTTAACCCTTTAAATACCAAACATTCTAACATACAGTTCTTAAGCTACTGGCTGGACCAGCACAAAGGCATTGTGAAGTGGTGTTAACACTTTGCGTGAATTGGCAAATTGCCCACAGCAGGGAGTTGGCTGCAGCAAGTTGGCTGTGACGAGTTGTCCCATTCTGAAGATAGCAGACTAAAGAAGAGAGAAAGTCTCTTCATCTGCCAGATCTCTGAACCAAACCCCAGACTGAATCAGCCTGAATAACTAACAACCTGAAGAAGAGATTATGGACAACATACAAGTCATCCCTCTTTCTGCCACTTTATGGCACTTGTTTTAGCTTTTATTTTTGAACAAAGGTTTCATGCACGTCTGGAAAACACTAAACCTGCATCATTTAAAAACCCAAGTGTTTAGTCATCTTCCATTGGCTGAGTAAAACCAATTTCCAATTTGAAAACAAAATACCTGTCTATGAGTTGTCTATTGAGATTCTCAGTCATCCAGATCAGAGTTAACCCAAAGATGCTTTTTCACAAGGCAATTGGACTTTCTTGTTTTTCTTTGAAGATGTTTTGCTTCTCATCCAAGTCAGCTGAAGAAGTTTTTTGGATGAGAAGCAAAACACTTTCAAAGAAAAACAAGAAAGTCCAGGTGCCTCATGAAAAAGCACCTTTGGGATAACTGTCTATGAATTTAACACAAACTTGCCAAACTTTTTTCCACCACTTGCCAGATCATGAGAGGACATGCATAGGTGGTGTCCCAACCATCAAATATATTGCTCATGCTTGACTGCCAATTATATGCCTCCCTTAGGCTTAGATACTTATCCCTGTTGGAAAGAACAGCCCACAGATTGTTTTATTTTCTCCTGGGCTCTAAGGTATATATCATATCCTAAGCAGAACTGCTAAATTTATAATTAAGGCAGTTGAGCTAAGAACCCAATATATTGAACAAATTGGTCCACTTCCCAGGAGACATGTGATTGTGACAGCAATGAAATGGACAGTGCAACATTATTAAATGGTATCCAGTGCAAAACTAATGGACTGTTGGCTTCTTAGAGACAAAAACAGTACTACCAGAATAGTCTGAGATGAATTTAAGCCATTTCAGCATGGGTTGAGGAAAAGATAATTTCATGAAGAAGTTACCATGGCATATTTGTACCTTGGTTAGGTGCAAGTGAGGAAAGAGCCAGGATATCCATGTGGATTTGCAAATAATCAAAACAGCCCAGATCATCTTTGGATGCATTTTAAGATTAGTTGAGAAGTGTTAAAGTACAAACAACTGGTCTGCAAAAACCAGCAGAAGGAAATAATGGTGCAATCTAGTTGAACTTTAAAAATCCAAGAATTTTTTCTTCCTTTTTAAAGTTCCTCCTTGATCATAAGCTAGTTGCAAATTGCACAGCCTAAGCACCTGTGCATTATCATATATAACCAGGCCATCGGGGTCACTGGCATGAGTTCTTGTAGGGGTCTATTAACTCCAAACTCCATAATCCTTCTGGGTGGCTCTAGATTTTTGCCCATCATAGAATATAATATGTGATCCCCAGCAAGCAAATAGAGTCACATTTGAATAATGGCTATTCAAATACCTATATTGCAGAAGTAGACATCTCTTGGTGTGGAACCTGGTTTATCTTGACGCAGAATGGTAAATTTTGTCCCAATACAGAGTTTGCCCTACTCTTAATGGTCTCTAGGCCCTGAACAGCAGAGAGCAAGAAGAGTATGTGCTTATCATATACCAAGGATTATATTGTTGTTGCAAGACTCACTCTGAGATAAAGGCTTTCAAACAGATAATTATTGTGAGGTTTGCCAATGGAGCAGCTTGCAGTAGTTTATGGAATTAGGTTGGCATATAAATAGAAACCATACACACTGTCAGCTTATTGAAAGCTTTGGCATTGTATTAATGATGATAGCGTTGAACTGAACCAGGCAGGGGGCTTCATTTTCATAAAACAATTTGCTCTTTTATAAAAGATGTCCTCTGTGCATGTGATTTTGCAAAGGGTGCTGTAAACAATACCAAATGTGTCCAGTCCCATTGCTTTCCCATTCTGTAGTACTGTGGCTAGGGTAGTGTCTTACTAGGAATGTGGCCAGAAAAATCCCTCTGATGCACTCTACTGCAAAGATATATGTCTGTACTTAGGAATAAGACCCATTTATTCAAAAGGCTTCTGTGGTGGAGGAAAAATTAAGCCAAAACTGAGATCAAAAAGCAGGAATTTGCAGTCATATGGGCACTGAATTCTAGACAAAAGATGGGATATAAATGTAAGGTTTTTTTAAAAAAAATAAGCACTGCTCAGAAACAAGGAATTCTGGAATTGTTTAAGGCAAGGGTCCCCAGCCCTCAGTCCATGGACCGCTACTGGTCCATAGCCCATTGGGAACTGGTCTGCACATGTGGCAGGTAAGCATGCAAGAGTGCAAAGCTCCATTTGTGCAAGTGGCGTGTGTGCGTGAAACCATTCCCTTCCCCCCATCACCACCGCCCCACCACCACCACCGCTGCTACTACTGGTTCATAGAGATGGAAAGGTTGGGGACACTGCTTTAAGGAATCCAGAAAAGAACCAGAAACATATAAAAATGGTAAGTTGCTTCAGAAATTGTTTCAGCAATAGATTTAAGGATTTTATAGCCAGAACACTTTGAATTCTGCCTAAGGCTGATCTGCAATTGATTTATAGTATTCTTGAGAACTCACCTCATAAAAGCATGAGGTTGTCTGATGTGAACATTTAATTAAACTCTCTAAGTAACAACTTGAATTTAGCTAGAATCAGATAAAAAGCCAACAGAACATATAGACAATGGATGCTGTCTGCTGTGTTCTGTGATTGCCAGAAAAAGTATTGTTGCTTCATTTTTGACCAAATAAACTTCTGGGTGGTCTTCAATGGTAGCTGCATGTGGGCTGCATTTTTGGATGTTACTGAAGCATAGAAGACTGAAACAAATTCTGTTTTCTCCAGATAATGTAGAGGAAGGAGTGGTAGGGGAGGTGGAATTAAAAGAGGGTTTAGCCTAGAATCTCTACATAACCACAAGTGAGCTATGTCCAACCCTCTTGAATTCTGCTGAGCCTTACCTACTCCTAGCAGGTGCTGTTAGTTGAGAATATTCCTGGGGATAGGCATAAATCAGATTAAGTGGACCTTCACATGTGCACCTGATTTTTTGAGCCTAATAGGTAAGACTGTAATAAAAAATGATATTCATTGTAACTACTGAAATCTCAGCATCGAGGGAAGGGTGCCAATTGGTTGTACAGCATATCTCCTCCTTCGGTAACAAAACCCTATCCAAATTGTATCAAATAATTTCATCTAGGTTTCCAGTGATTTTAATTAAGAATGCTTCCATATCCTCTATGTGTGTGGGATAAATTTGCAACATTTGCAAAAAAAATTTTTTTTAAAGAAATATCCTGAAAGAAATGCTCACTTTTCAAAAGATACATTTGTATCTGACGTGGAAACAAGTATGACGTGGAAACAAGTATACCTACTGGTCACATAGTTTAAGGAACAGGGAAGAAAGCAGGAGCAGCTATGAAATACTGCCATAAAGCTGATTAATTTTAAGGGACCCAAATATGTCAGGAAGCACCTGGTTAATTCCATTTTTCTATTCTTCTATCTTTTGCACTTAGACACCTACCTTGAACATTAGGTTTGTACAGGCTGTTGTAAGAAGTTTGCACCCGGTCAAAATAGGACGAGTCCTTGACAATGGAACCAATGTTGTGTGAATAAATGTGCTGAATCAGATATAGCTTCCATTCACACATCAAGCTAAGCCATAGTTTGCTTAATCATTGTAAAACAGCCAGATTAAAATTTATAACAGTAACTGTATTAGACTTAGGTTATAATCAAGCAAAAGATGAATACGTTTAAAGCTATGGAGTTCCCACAATTAAGGTATTGCCTTGAAAATTAAAGTCTCCATAGGTTATAAATGACATGGCCTACACAAAGTATCCTCCAGACCTTCTCTGGAAGGAATGGAATGCTTGGGCCAAAATGTATGTAATACATTTGCAAAATTATGGTGGTGGCACAGTCAGCTGGATGTATTGGTATCTCTTTGCTTTCTTTTGCCACAGCCATTTTACTTCTCTTTGCAGGTCTTTGCATTTGTGATTTTCTCCATTCTTTCTCTTCTCTTCTGCAATGTCCACTATACAGACTATTTTGTCTTGCTTATCAACAATTGTTAAGTCTGGGGTGTTGCATGGCAGGGGTTTCTTTGTTTGTAAAGTACCAGACCATTATTATTATGGTTGGCCACAAAATCAGTCAAATGTTTACATTGGATTTAGCATTTTTATCAATAGAAATCACTATGGTTCATTGCACAGTTAGCCAAATGTTTGGACTGGGTTATTTATCCTCCCTTTGAGTCCTTCCAAGGATCTGGGATAGGCAGATGTTGTATTGATTGATGGTGTAAAACAGAGGCCCCCAACCTTTTGGGCACCAGGGACTGGTTATGTGGAGAGAGGTTTTTCTGCGGACTGAAGGGGGTGTGGTTTTGTATGCTGCCTGCACCCCACAGATGGGGCTTTCTTTGTTTGTACGGCCCAGTTGCTGGCATGCCGTGGCCCAGTGCCAGTCCCTGGGCCGGGGGTTGGGGACCCCTAGTGTAAAAGATATCATCGCAGGAGGTAAGCTGTTCCAAGTAAAGCTGCCTTTTGTAATTGATAGTGATTTTTTCATTGCGATGGTGTTCAAATGGTGCTCCAGATTTTTGAGATTGCACTAATAGATATTGATACTAACTTTGTTTTCTGTATGATTATTATTAAGCACCCCAATTCCTAGAGATTCTGGGTGGTATATAAATTCCAGTTGTGTATTGAAAATACATTATTGTAAATGTAAACTCTGCTGAACTGTGCCACGGTTAATAAACTTTATCAATATCCCCATGACACATCAACTTAATTCTGATACCTCATTTGGAAATAAGGTATAGTAAACCAGTGTTTCTCAAGATCAGCAACTTTAAGATGTTGCTGCCAGAATTTCCCAGTTAGCATGCACATCTTAACATTGCTGAAACTGAAAAACACTGAGGTAGACAAACCTTGGGCCTCCTTTCAGCTCAGGTGTCTGTAATGTAGGCCAAATAGCATCCTTTTTTACGATCATATTCTGAATGGTGTTGGCACTGCTCTGAATCAGCATTCTCACTTTTGACAGGTTATTGACATGTCTATATGGAACTATAAGAATGTAGAAAGATGTAAGATGGCACACAAGCACAGATTATCCCTTCCTGTAGCCACCCAACTACATCTTTGTATCCAGCTACATCAATCTTCCCAATTGTGACTTTGCCATGTCAGGACCATGGTATGTGCCTCTAACTATCAGAGCAGCTGGTGGACTGGACCAGCATAAAACTAGAAAGACTCTTAACACACTAGAATGGAATCACAATGCTAATGATTTCATAGTCACAGGATGAAAGGCAACATTTACAAAGGCCTTACGACTTCTATCTGGGGAGTACTTGGGAAACACAGTAGCTGTGATCCGTCACTTAGCTGCAAGTTTATATGACATTTACTACAAATGTGTATATTTTGAGAAAGTTGACAGTGACATCTTTATGTTTCGGTTATCAAACCTTTCATCTTTCAAGCCCCTTTGGTTCCTCATACTGTTAAGAATGTTTCAGGGTTATGGCTATTTGCACCTTCCCATTTTCTAAGTGGTGCAATGATGAGAGAAGAGCAAGTTTTTATGATCCCTTCAAGGCATCTGAAAGCTATACAAACTGAGTGATTATAGGAAAAAAAATTAAAAAGCGAGGTGCATTCTGAGTCAACAGGATTCCTCCTTATCTCTTTCCATGAGGGCTGTGTAAAGCCTTAAAACGATGACTTGATTCAAAAGAAATTCAATCAAATTTAACTTTTGAATCAAACTGAGGAGTTGAATAGAATCAGATCCCTTCAAATCACTTCAGAAAGTTTCAAGGGCAATTTGGAGACTCAGTGAATGTTCTTGCGTTGTGGTGGCTGAGCAAATATGCCACAACAGATAGTATGGCCTTTTGGATGCTCACTGAAAATGTTTGGGGTTTTTTTTTCCAGCAAAAAAAAGGGGGGAAATCCATATTTCTGCAGACAATAGCTTCCTTCATTAATGACTAATTCCCCTTTTGGCTAGAACTCATAGGGTGTTGACATCTAACATCATCTGCAGGATCAGAAACTTCCATTGCTGTCATATAAAATTGCTATGAGAATAAATGGGGAAAAAACAGAAAATGAAGATGAGAATATAGAAATATTAGAAATATTAAAAATAGGGTTCATAAGGTAAACTAGGGCCATCAAACCTTCAGCCAGACTCAGTTGTGTCTGATTCTCACTGAAGTTAGTCAGGCTTAAGTTGAAGAAGACTACCTTTTCACAATAACTTCAAGTAGATCTAAATATGGCTAACTTTGTTTAGATCATAATCTAAAAATGTATTGAACCTGGATAAAAGAAAATCGTCAAATTTTTTTGAAATCCCGCTGGTTCCTATAATAGATTCAGCCATAATGTCATTCTAATGGAGCAGAATCATTTTGACTTTGGGAACATGCAAAAGATTTGCATGATTAAAGTCTCATATTGATGGACCTTCACATGATTTACAATACCAAATGAGACCTTTGAAAGCACTGAAAAGAAAGACATCATCAGTCCTAGATCACAACAGGAGGAAAAGCATCTTCTGATCTAAAATTTGGCAGGCATGCTACTTTATTTCTTTTTTTTTTTCAGTAATGAGGGTCACTCTAGATAGGATAATGATACAAAGTATACAGGAGTATAGGAAGATTATGGATAGAATCATGAATTTCTGGTTTTCCCAGAGTTTGGAGAGTACTGATATATTTTCTCAGCTACTTAAGATTTATGTATTTTTTTTCCATCTCAATGTGGGACCCTTGGTTTATTGCTGATTTTGGCAATTGTTACCCCCAATGATTGATTGGAGAGTGGACTCCAAAGAAAATTGGGTTTGGCACTATGTGTAATATGGGTAGTATATTTGGCCTACCTGTGGCATAGAGGATAAGTAGTAAAACTTTAGTCAGATTGACAGTGAATGCTGGCTGTTGCACAGGGAACCCCCAACTTACAACCAATTGTTTAGTGATCATCCAAGGTTACAGTGGACCTTCCCCCAAAAGCTATTTATGACTTGGTTTCAAAAATCTGATGTTGCCTCCCCCCACAGTCATATGACTGGATTTTGAGGTTTGGCAACTGGTTTGCATTTATGGCTGTAGGTAGTGCCTCATAGTCATGTAACTGTGATTTACAATGATTTTGTCAGAAACTGGTGTTTCCTTTCAGTTTCCAACAAACGCCACCCCAAGTCGAACAATGGGTTCACTTAACAACCACAGTATTCATTTATGACTGCTGCTTTTGCTTTATAACCACATTTGCTTTACAACCACCACAAAAAAGGTCAGAAAATCGGGCCCAGTCATGTGTTGACTTAACCTTCATAATTTATGCCTGTAACTGTGGAGCTCAATTACAGTCATGGACTACAGTCTTTATCTTTTTCCTGAAAAAAAGACCATGAAAAAAAGCAAAACTAATAGAGGAAGTCACACATGTCTACATGTTCATGTCTACAATCTCTCCCTTCTTTTCCTCTAAATTGAACCCAGAATGAGATGGCTACCCTTTCTGGATTTTATATAGAAATGGGAGTTTCAGGTATCATGAAAGTTTTTAACCCTTCTTTTAGAATGAGGAAATGAGGAAACAATTAACTCTACATACATGACATTAATAGGGTTAAAACAGTTACATGAACTACCAAGCTATTAATTATCTACTCTGCTTGGGGGAAAAATGTAACTATACAGTATGGCAAAAGAGAAACGGTTGCATTATCTTTCAAATAGCTGAACACTGGTATCCTTTGGTCAATTTGATTGGTTAGTAGGATATTCCATGGACAAGGTAAATCCTAGAGGACAGCTGAGCTCAGCCTTGTGTGCAAGCAAATGTTGACTATTTCAAGCAAATGTGATTATCCAAACACTCAAAGGTCCTCTGCCAAGTAAAGTTGATAGACACCTGTGAAATTGTCAACAGATAAGTAAAGAAACCCACCAATTGCCTGGACCAGTTATTTTTTTACATTGAAATATCAAGATGTCATCAAACCGTTGATGTTCAGCAGTGACATACATAACCTTGTTTGGAATCCCATGGAAACTTATTTATTCTTTTTTTAGGCTCCCACACAGCAAACAAGAACAAGGAGAGAGTTGGCATTTATACTTCTCTTTCTCTATATATCTCTTTTTAAAAAAGATTTTCATTGAAAGCAGTGAAAGGAAGATAGATGCCAGCTTTCTTCTTGCTCTTTTTGGCTGTGCAGATAGGAGCCTAATAGGGCTCTGATCCTATTAGAAATGCCAGTGTGAGAAGCCTCCAAGAAAATGAATAGGATTGCTCTGCCCTGGACTTGGCTATTCACTTATTCTCACTCAAACCTCTTTAAACTGAGTCTGCTGTAAATATAAAACAAACTTCATCCAGGTCAATAGGGTCAGACTGTTCCCAGATAACCAAGCAAGACTTTTCCCCATACATCTCACATGGACCTGCACCTCACATGGGTTTCCAACTGGGAATGAATCTGTTGTGTATCAGAAGTTGAGAGAGTTAGCAAGGCTGTAATAGTGGTTTCACATTTTGATTTTTTCCAATTTGCCAACTGATTTTTCTCAATTTTTTCCCAATTTTCCCAATCCAATGCAACCCCTGACCACAGGAAAATTAGATTGATGCCAAAATTAATTTTACAATGAATTAAGATCAGAACTTGTAAGAAATGACCAGATCCTGAGGGAGGGGTCAAACAAATCCTCAGTCTTAAGCCCTTTCACATTCACAAGAGATCCAGCCATCCTCAAATTCCCTTGACTCTTATCTACTGCCAATTTGCCTTGACCATCAGTAGTTCAGATTCTTGTTTAGAGGCGGAATGAAATAAAGCGTATTCATGAATGAAGGGTGAATATACCTGTCCTAGGATAATGTCGCAGGATCCAATCTGGGTCGCTCACTGGAACCAGGGGGTTTTCTTTTCCGAGCTTTCGGATTCGTGCTAGAACCCCATATTCAGAAGATGGGCTCCCACACAAGTCCGAAAGCTCAGAAGACAAAAAAACCCTGGTCCCAGTGATGTGGAAACGTGTATTCATTTGGGACTTAACCCTGGCTCCTGATTTCTTGCCCCCAACAGAACCTAAATGCCCCCAAATTTGCCCAGAGGCCCAAACTTCTTATAAAACACAGCAATAGCAGTTAAATATTTGCATCCATTTCATTTGTCACTTTCAGAAAGTTTAAGGCTCCTTTTTTCTAAAGTGTTAAATGCTCTCTTACACACACACACACACACACACACACACGTAATATCTGTAGCCTCTTTATTAGTAGTTTGAGTAACAAAAATAAACTGAGTGACAATGTATTTCTGTGTTAATATCTCCAGGAACAGGTACTGACTCCCAATTACTAAGGCAATTTATTCAGTATCTTCATTTTTAAAACTTTTTTTTTTAAAAAAAACACAAAAATATTTTCAAGCATAATACATGGATATATATTACAAGGAAGAAAAATGTTTTGATGCCAACATCAATAAATAAAAAGAATTGTCTTAACTTTCGTTGCATTGATGGATTTTAGAAGCTCTCTGTGGTGATTATGTTAAATTTTTTATCAATTCCCTTTCATGGGAGGATTGGACTATTTATACAAACAGCAAGAATGTTCTCAGAAAGCATAACACATTCTGTAACACCAGAAAAAAAATCACAGAACCAGAGATGAAACAGCAATTATTATAATTATTAGTACTCGTGGAGTGCTTCTTGCTTTCACACAATGATACTTAACATGTACTATATAATGTCACAATAATATATTACAAAAAAAATCTATTTCTGCTAAGAATCAATCACTGGGAGCTATACTAAGAATTAAAAGGAAATGCATGCAAGTGGGCAGCTCAGAGTAGAAACCACTATAACCAGTATTGCAGTTTTTTAGTGCTGGGTATGAAAAGCAATCCTTGGTTAAAAGAGGAGCTGTGTTTGGTTTAAAAGTGACTTAGTTCACATATTACCAACTGATTAGACCACAATTGAGAGGTCCATATATTTCATTGCACCAGGAACCAGTTGTTGATAATGCAGCACTCATGGAGCCAACGCACACAAGATGTCCTTAGAAGCATCCATGGAACCACAACTTTAAAGACATTTTCCCCAAAATTTGAAACAGTTAACCTCATGAAATCAATACCACTCTCAACATTTTAATGTTCTTACAAGAAATCTAATAATAATTTGCATGTCAAAAAGGTTTACATTTTGAATGTACAGTTGTTGATCCTTGTCACCAACCTTGGTTTGGAAATCCTAATTCTTGGGGACATAAGACATTGAAGTCAAAACCACGGGGGGGGGGTGTACTTTAGCACCATGTCTGTAGCTAATCAAGATTTCATACTTTGGAGGAAATAATTAGTACAGTAGAGATTTCCATTTAAAGATATTGTGCAATCACCAGCCTCATAGAAGGAATCTACAGTGATGCTTTGGTACTCGGCATTAATTGGTTCTGGGAGGTGTGATGAGTACTAAAAAGAACAAGTCCCAAGCAAACCATGTGACTTACCACGTAAATCTTTGTTTCAACCAGAAAGAACTTTCTGTCTGTCCTTTTTACCATGTCAGCAACCTTCCCATCATGATCAACTTCCTGACCTCCCTCTGTGGCCATCCCCCTCCTTTTGCAGCCACCTTCCCAGGATGGCTGTCTGTTCCCCACAGTTGTCCCCCTCATCCTATAGCAGTGTGTCCGGTACTAAACAAAAGCCGAGTATTGAGACATCATTTTCACATCAAAATGCATCGGATACCAAATTTGTTAAGTTTTGAAGCAGTCGGGAACTGAGGTATAGTGGGTTGCAATGTGATATTCATCACTTTCAACCAGGAAGTAGGAATATCTCCCTCAAGCTTAGTTTCACTCTTTTGATTGCATTTTCTCACCAACAATGCAGAAGTTGCTTGCTTTGTTTTATTCAGTCTAGCCTACAAACCTGCTGCTTCCAATGGACTCTTATCCAGGCTTGATCTTGCTAAGCTTTTCAAAATCTGGTCTTTTAAGAGCACATCTGATTTCTTTTTTTAAAAAAAAAGCAAAACAAATTGTTTTTCTTCTATTTCTTTTCCCTTTCAATACCATTCATTTGTGCCTTCCAGTCAATTTTAATTCTTGGTGACTGCCTGGGTGAATCCATGCAGTTTTCTGGGCAACATTTTTGGAAGTGGTGTCATGGGTGTTCTCCCTGGGCTGAGAGGCAGCAGTTGACCCCTGCTTTCAATGGTGGGATTCAGCCGGTTCGCACCACTTCGGCAGAACTGTCAGCTAATTTTTTGTTGCCCAGGCCCAGAATGGACTTCCGGAAGTGGCATCCACACAGAGAATCGGTTGTTCACATATTTGAATCCCACCACTGCCTGCTTTCATACCTACAGCAGAATGTCCAGCCTGGAGCCTTTAACTGCTGCATCAAAGTGGTTCTCTACGTTATTTATTAAAGTGTCCTATAACCTTGCTGTAACAAAAGCAGAGAAATGATCGAAGAATTCTACTTCATATCATTTCCACCTTTAAGAAAAACCCCAAGGAAGATTAGGCATGCCAAAGTTTCAAAATGGGATTTTTTTTAAAAAAAAATAAAAATAAAATCTAGTTTTATTGTCTTAATTACGTTTTACAATCAGTTTTTAATAAGGGCTCAGGTTGTAAGTTTTAGCGATATATTTTGAAATGTATAGACAGAGCGACTTCACATTCTGAAATTGGAATGATGTATGCTATTTTATTGGGTATCATCTAATATTTCTAATAGTATATAAAAGATTAAGCCGACATAGTGTACCCAAGCTTACTCAAATTGGCTTGAGAGTGATCCTTCTTGTTGAAGACAATATACTCTGCTGGTCTAACCAGGGAATTTAATTTCCAAATTTTGATTAAGTGATATGATGGAGTACAATTCCTGTAATTTTTCAAAGAAATGAACCTTTCTTCCTAGTCCCAGGATGTTATCTAAACTTAAAGACTAAATTGTAACAAATTACATGTTAGAATCACATGTTATTTTGCTGGGCTAATGGGGTTGATTTAGTATAAAGAGGGATAGGAATATTTCCTTCTCTATTAAGGGGTGGCTATGAGATTCTCCAATGCTGCCCCCCCTCTGCAAGGAGGCAGGACCTATTCGAATAATCCACCCTTGGTGACTAATGGATCTGCTTGGGTTCCAGAAGGAGCTATGGGATGTCCTGAGGGTTCTGCTGCATGGCTCTGTGGAAGCTTTGGCCACAACCTGGAATCAGAAAACGGCTAAGGACCCGGACAGGATTGCATCTATGCACCCTCTCGTGGCCCATCACTCCTGAAATTCCCCATAGTTTACCAAGGAGCTGAGGGTGCTGAAAAGTGCCAAAAGATAGCTAGAGGGCCACTGGAGGAAAAGAATAAATCCAATCAGACATGGGTCAGAGCTGCTTTTAAGGCGTACGCTTTGCAAATTAAGAGCAGTGAAAGTCACTATTTCTCTGCCCCTATTGCATCTGCAGTGTCACCCAACAGGGCTGTTCAAAGTCACTTGGTCCTACCTTGAGAAGGAAGGCTTGGACGATCATTTACAGGGTTCTGCAGAGGAATTAGTCAAACCCCTGATGGATAAAATTGCTTAGATCTGTCCTCGGTCTGAGACTAAGCATAAAGTAGGTCCATTGGAGATGCCCAGGACAGACTTTGTGAAAAACTGGGGGTTGTCCTGAATTTGCAACTCCTGATCAAAGAACAAGTGGCAGTTGTGGCTAGGAGGGCCTTTACACAACTTGGTGTTGTGTGTCAATTGCATCTGTATCTGGGTCATAAGGCCCTGTGCACAGTCAATCATGTCCTAGTCATCTCTCGATTGGATGACTGCAATGTGCTTCAAGAAAATACCCTTGAAGAGTATTCAAAAGCTACAGCTGGTGCAGAATGCAGTGGTACACACAATTCAGGGGGCTAAGGAGGCACATATAACACCATTGTTGCATGAGGAGCAGTAATTATCAATTTGGGTCCAATTCAAGCTGTTGATTGTTACTTTTAAAGCATAGGCCCAGGGTATCTGAGGAGGAGTCTCATTCTAATGAAACTAGCCTGCCCCACTTAAGCCAGTGGAAGAGGCCTGCTATGGATCCTGTCTGCTAAGGAATTTCAGCAAGTGGGGTCACGGTGAAGAGCCTTTTCCACTGTGAATCCCAACCCCGTGGAACACTCTATCACCAGAAGTGAGAACTGACCCCACCTTTTGGCCTTCTGGAAAGTATTAAAACTTAATTTTGCCAGTTGACTTGGGACCACATGGAGGGCTCACTGCTGGAGATGGTTGATGGGGTAAGAAGACATCATCATCATCATCATCCCTTTATTATCAAAGTATAATATGAATACCGTGAAATTGGCTGAGCCTCCCTCCGTGCCCCCCCTTACCACAAACTCGTGGTGACTACAAACCCCCAACTTATTTCACCCTGTGAACTAATTGCACATCACGCTGGCCTCACAAGTCTGTCATGCATAAAGTTATAAAGTTATGTCCCATTCAGAAGCCTGACAGCCCATGGATAAAAGCTGTTCTTCAACCTGTTGGTACAGCTGGCTATGTTTCTGTATCTCCTACCCGATGGTAGGAGAGTAAAAAGGTATGAACCAGGGTGTGAGTCATCCCTGAGAATTTTCCTCACTCTGCCAAGGCAACGAGCCCTGGCGATGTCATCCAGTGGAGTCAGGGAACAGCCCACGATGTCTTGTGCCATGCTCACCTCTCTCTGCAATACCTTCCTGGTCGCGGCTGTCAGGCCAGCATACCAAGCCACAATGCAATATGTGAGAACACTTTCAATAGTAGACCGGTAGAAGAAAGTCATGAGTCGTCGAAGACCTCATCCCCATCCCATCTGACTCCTTGTTTCTGGTTTTCTACATAGTTTTAGAATTTTAATGCACATAATTTTAAAATGTTAAATTGCTTTTCTATTTACCTTTTTATGTCCTAAAAGCTGCCCTTCCCTTCCTGCAAATAAAGCAGAAAGAAATAGGTGAGGGTACATCACTACTGAAATTAAAAGCTCCTTCCTGCCTCTCAAGGTTTGCAGCAAGGGGGGGTCTATGACAATTTGCCATGGCCAACTCACCATGGCCATATAGAAAAGAAGTAAAAAGAGAGACAACGTGAAATGTGAATGACAAAAATTAAAATAACTTTTAAATTGTTTTAAATAGTTAAATTGGATTGTTAAATTGTCCTGTGGTGAGTTGTCCAGTGGCAAATATCCCATGGCAAGTTGATGGTGGTGAATTGGCAGCAGAGGGTTGGCTGCAGTGAGTTATCCCATTCCGGCAGCAAGCAACCAATGACTATGAACAGTGAAATCAGGACTTGTGAGTGGCAGACCCAAAGCATGGAACAGCTGCAGGAAGAAAACTTTCCCTCTACAGTGGAAGGTGAGAGCAGGACATGCAATCATGCTTCAAGGAAGTACTATGTTCCCATCACGAAGTGAACTGCTTTGAGAAGGCAAATGCCATTGCTTGGGAAAGTTGATTTCAGCACAATGGCAGCTTAAAGTGTACATTCAGGCTTAAGTTTCTTGTTAATGGCTGTTGGGAAGTGAATAAAAAAACTGAACTGGACTTACTTCTGAATGGTAGGTATTGATTTCTTCAGCTTCAGACAGAAAGCATTCATCTTACTGAGCCATAATGGGGTTGCTGGATGTTGCCTTAGCATATTGTGTGAGCAGACACAGTAATTTGTAACCTAGGATTCATGGCTGGGAGCGTGACTGAAACCCAGCTGTGACTTATTCAACCAAAGATGATTAAACAAAGATGGTTTAGCATGTGTGAATCCAGTCAGAATATTGATGTTCTGATATCCTCATCCTTGCATTCAATTATTGTACAATCGTATAATTCCAGTGCAAATGATCCCATATATATTTATGCATTCATTTATTATGTATTCTTTATTCTTAAAATATGCACATCAATTTTCTCTTAAGAGCTTTCAAGATGGCTGACAACATGCATTCTCATACACATCTCTCTCTCATACACATACACACACACACACACACACACACACACAAACCCTAAACATTTCTACAAGCAGCACAATACAAAAATTTGTATTCTCCATTTGCAATACAGCCATTAAAATAATAGCTCCTTTACAGTGAGCACAATTAAATGCAGCACCTGAGTACAAAAACATTAATATCTAAGCAGTTCCCCTGGTAATGTAGTTCTCTGATGGAATCCTACTGAACTGTTCCAGACTTTAGAATGATCTAAGAAGAGTTTTTGGCAAGCACATGCCAAGGTAAAACACAAATGAGACAAAGCCTCACTGGTATCTCCGTGTATCTACATTTTTAATTTATTTATTGTTATTTTTTTAATCCTGCCTTTACTGCTTTATCACTAATTCTAGGCAGTGAACATACCTAATACTCCTTCTTTTTCCTATTTTCCCCATAACAACAACCCTGTGTGGAAGGTCAGGCTGAGAAAGAGTGATTGGCCCAAAGTCACCCAGTCAGTTTTTCATGCCTAAGGCAAGTCTAGAACTCACAGACTCCTGGTTTTTAGATCAGCACTCTAACCAATCTGGTTTTCTAAATAACTCAAGGTGGTAAACAGACCTAATACTTCTTCCTCCTCCTTTCACCCCCACAACAACCACCTTGTGAAATGGTTTGGGCTGAGAGTCACCCAGCCACCTGGGTGGGCGTATGAAAGGCGGGACTAGAACTCACAAGTCTCCTATTACACCCATCATTGCACTCCCTTCCTAGAGGTTTTGCCCGAGTTGGGGAGCAAGAAGATCTCAAGTATTACAAAAGAATGTGGGGGCAAGATTTTACTGCTTCTCACTTTATTCAGAAATGTCAGAAACTATATTATATGTTTGTGTCACAGAATGCTATGGCCATGGATAGTGCATGATTGTTTAGAGAGCTTGTTTGCTACCTGCATATACCAGACAAAAGGTGCATGCCACTATTGATGCAAAATTATTATAGATTATCGCCAGTTACATCTGACTTGATTCTGAGATGAAATAAGTTAATTAATCTGGTAATTAAAATTACTTGTTTGGCTAAATTAATAATGAATAAGACTGACTGTAATAATTACTAATTTTGAATGATTGAGTTACCCATTTTTTCATTTATTGAAGTATCTTCTGCTAACCTTTTGTAAAGGCGGGGAATAGAAGAGGTATGGCAAATGTATGAGAGTGTTTGTAGATTGCATCTTAGTTTCATCCACGTTGGGGTCAGTTTTAAATTTTATAGGCATGTCATCCTTTTTTTTTAACTCTTGTGACCGAACTCGTGGAAAAATCACAACAAATTCTTCACTGAAGAGCCCAGTCACTTGAGGGACTGTAGATATGGTTGCACTCAGACTTTGGTCCCTTTTAAGTATATGGGACATGTCAGAAAGAACCAAATGATGAATCGGATCCAAGCATCAGAGATATAGGTGTAGATTCATATGTCTGAATAAATCTACAAAGACTTCGGAATGTATATGAATCAAGAGCGATCAAGAAAATGCAGATAGGCTTACAGTGAAAACTAGTCACAGAAATAGAGTAGAAGGGCAAGGCATCTATCAGGGACCATGAAAGGGAGGTGAAGAGACTTTGCCTCCATGCCCCCCCCCATTTCTGAGTTCTTTCAAATCCCAGAGACCTGGATTATGGCAGGTTTATTCCTTCTTTTCCTGCTTAGCCCCTGCCAGAAAAGATGCTCTCCATCATTTTCAGGCAGCAAGAACTTCTGCATCAAATAATGTACATCAGATAAATTCATATTCTATTTATTCAGCAAGGTCTATTTCAATAATGTGTTGGCTTGGGATGGCAGTTCAATTGTCTTATTTATTTAGCAGCCAATGGGAACTGTAGAATCTGATAATTACCCCTTCCTATTTCTGTAAATAATATACTTGTACCTGTTGGAATAGACAGAAGGGATCAGCATTTATTTCTATTGTGTAAGTGTGTGATTATGTATTTTGCTTATCACATTTCCTCCCAATGATAAAAAGAGTCACATGCATGCTCATCAAATCAAACAAATGATTCCACTGGGATTCCAGTGGGCAAGAAATGAATATGCAACTTACTTTCAATAATTAAATAATCAACCTATCTCAAAGGATTCTCACATTCTGTGGCATTGCAATCACTATGGGTTTACATGGTCAAAACTGTCAAAACTTATTCCTACTTTGTTTGCATAAATCTGCAGATGGCTTACACAAGCAAAATTAAAAACAAAATCACAGATAGGTTTTGACAGTACTTCCATTTTGCTTGGGCAAAGATTTATTATTATTTTTTAAAAAATGTTATTTCCCATCTAAGTTCTTTTATCCCCCATTGAAAATCCTTGATATAAATGAAAGAGAATTTAACCAGGCTGTGGAAGGGGGAGGGGGAAGGGGAGCATAGCTTAGAATTACAAAAAAGAGATTTTTTTTAAAGATAACCGGATCCATTATTTCTTAAGAACACCAAGTTCAGGACTTGTTTCAAGTGGTTTCAACTCAGTCCTTGGAACAAAGGCAAGATAACTTGTATTATTTTTTAATAACGGTGGTTACTCAACCGTACTGACAATCTGAGATTTACTTCCACATAGCTCAGTCCTCTTGTGTGTTTATTTATTTGTAGCAAAAAGATCTCTGCTTACTGGGTTTGCATTGCAACAAATTTGTGTTTATATGAGTACAACAAATCTTTGTGTATGAACACACATGCAAGAGGGTCCCTAAAGACAGATCAAGTTCCCTGATGTTAGTGCCGGAGGGCACATCTTATCTCATCTATCCATTCATTCTCATTCCGAGCAGACACAAGTGAAAATAAATGGTTGATCTAGGCCAGGGGTGTCAAAATGGATGCATCACGCCCAAAACTGCGTCCACCCCATTGCCGGCAATGGGGGGAAAGTCACAACACGTCACGACAGGTCATGTGATGTTGCGAGTTTGACACCCCTGATCTAGGCTCATCTAGGACCCATCTAATAATTAAAGTGAAACAACAATTTGTTGGAAATTAATAATCACCTATTACTGAATAAACTACAAAAAAACTCCATTCGCTTCCTTCTGAGTAGCAGTTATAGAACAAAAACACCTGTAAACCAAATTACTCTAACCAAAGTTATGAACAAATAAACCAAATTATAAATATTCCATTTATTCATCAAGGTCTATTTCAATAATATATGAAGCCAGGGAATGGTACTCAATCTATTTACTTAGTAGCATAATTTCTCTGGTACACTTAGGGAGTATCCTATGGCTTTGGGACTATGTGGCAACAGTGGAGAGGGTTATGGGGGGGGGGGGAGCTTTGAGTCTGTGTTGATTCCTGGTGTCTGCCTGGATGAATCTCTGTAGTTTTCTTGGAAGTGGTTTGTCTTTGCCTATTTTCTAGGATTGAGATAGAGGAACTGGCGCAAAGTCATTCAGCTGACTTTGTGCTGAAGGTGGGACTAGAACTTGTAGTTTCTAGCCTTAATCACTGCACCAAACTAGCTCTTTAATGCAATGAGAGTGAGGCAACAATTAAATGCCTTGTGAGGTCTGCTGACTAGGTATTATTTGGTTGGATGGAGCATTTCTCCATTCTTGGAAAGGTGTCAGTGGTCAAGGTCTTTCAGCTTCAAATTCAGATGGGCTGTAGGCTTTTTGGAGGATGGTGACCTATTATCAAGTGTAGCAAAAGAAGACTATGTTATTTTCTGAACTGAAGAGTTGATGCTCTTCATCTGTCTTAGAGTCCATGGAAATCATACCTGCATGAAATTTATTTCCATCAGGCCAGTCATGTCTCTTCTGCTTCTTTTCCCAGTCTTTACTAATCATCTAACTTCTTACCAATACAAGAAGTGGCAAAGACAAACAGATTCCCCACATTTTAATGCTGCCCTTGGATAATATTGGAATATGGGGAAAATACTTTTTAAATACATAATGTAGCAAAAGGCAACTTAATGCAGTGTCACTCAAGATCTGGGGATAAGATGAAGGCAAAGTCATAGGAACAGGGCAGAAAAATGTCTTGTTATTTTGTGCTGTAGTCAGATACAAATAAAGAAAATCTGTAACTGGAGAAAAGGATCTTCTGAAGGACTAATGATAGTAACTCAGCCTTATGCAAGCAGACACCCAAATGCTGATTACTAGTATAGCATACAGAGAACAAGCTGCATGCCATCAGACATGCTGCTGTCCATGGTGCTGACGTAACATTAGCATTGGTTTCTCATGTCTCTCTAACAGATGGTGGGATTTAATAATTCGTTAGGGAATTGCTCCAATTTTGTTGCTCCAATGTTGCTTTTGATTTGGTCTGGCTAGTCTACAGCCCTATTTATTGCCCATCACCACCACAGATTGGGTCTACAACCCCTTTGCGTCCTCAGAATTCTTCTGTTTGAAGCTCTAATTAATCAGATACTGGAATAGAGAAAGCTGATGACACATTTAGTGAAACAGCAAAAGATGATAAATTTGATATGTGCTCAAATATTGAAAATGGATGCAGATTTTCAATTCAGATTCTACTTACCATTATTCCCCATGACTTTTAAGGTGCAGGAGTGTAACGTGATTAGGAATTTCAGAAAAACCTGACATTTTCATGAAATGTGTGCCTTAGATCTCTTGTTTCTTGCACTAAATCAAAGTCTTTTAGTGCCTGACCTGAAAGTTTTACAATCTATATATAAAGATGAAATTTGATTTTGCATATGTATATTTTTAATTAACATATATTTTCCCCACAAACACACAGACCAAATAGGCAATTAATTTATTGCTGCAACCATAGAGCCGGCATAACTGAAACCAAGATGAATTTATAGCAGAGTCCAATTAAAATACCGTGAAAACTTTGGGGAAAAAAATAACAAAACCTGCGTCCATCGCTTCTCCAATTTGGCAAATGGCAGGGCAAGAAAAGACATTTTAGAAACCTCACCGGACAACTAATTTTGAAAGGGGAGGAACCAGTGTACCGCTTTAACACCTTGTTTGGAATGCAGAAAATCTCCAAAGTTATGGATGTATCCAATTAAAAATATCTCGGACATCTTTGTAAATTCCTCCCTCTCATTTAGTAAAACAAAAACCTACCAATTCTGTTTGCTAGGAAGAAACATACCTCGCCCGGGAAATCTGTCCTTTCCTTTTTTAAGCTGGATTGGCGGGGGAGGGGGAGGACATCAAAATGTAGCTCTTTCAACTCAGTTTGACTCAAACAAATGTATGTATCACACCCTTCATTGAAGACACGTGGCTCTCTCTTCAGACGGCCTGCCACTCTCCCCACACTTGCTTGGGAGTAAATCCTGCCGAACAAAGTTCTGAGTAAGCATACGGCGGTGCTAAAAAATGCGCAAACGCTTGGAGAGCTGGGGGGGGGGATTCCACTTCACTATGTCTCGGCACCCCGCCCCCGGTACTTTGGACCTTTTCATCCCCCGACGAGCAGCCCTCATCCTCGGCGCCACCAGTCCATTTGTAGTTGGCGGTCTTCTCGGTGCGGGAAAGCCCAAGCTACCAAAGCCGACCAGGCACCCGCAAGGAAGTCCCTGTGCAGGGCAAACGTGGACCTCTCTGCCCCGAACTTACTTTTGCCAAGCATGTCGAGGAGGGCAGGCCCTGCGCACGTGGGAATCAGTACCGTGGATTGCGCCACTAGACTCCTTCGCTCGGACTCACACCCGCCCATTTCCTCCCGCCCCCATTTCCCCGCAAGTACGGTATGCTTTCCTAGTTCTGGCGCAACTTTTGGGGAACGTTGTTACCGCTCATGATATTTTTCTTTTTTAAGGAGGGAAAAAAAAAAGCAATAACACATCAATGCAGAGGAAAGAAAGTTCGCAGCGGGCAGGAAGCGTCCGGGCACCCGGCGTCATTTGCAGCTAGAGCCTTCCAGGGGGCGAGCCATAGGCATGCCCAGACTGCGCGGCTCTTCGGCGGCGGAGACCGGATTCCAACCTGGGCTGCAGCTCCGGCTGCCGACTGGCCGCCGAACGCGCCGCCTCCCGTCGCGGAACGCTCGCTGGCTGGCTGGCAAGCCTGCGCGCGCTGCCTCGCCGCCTTTTGCCCCGCCGGACTGCGCGTGGCGCTGCCGGAGCGTGGCGGGCTGGCTCGGGCCTCCCGGAGCCCGGTGCGACTGGCTGCCCTTAAAGGGGGGGGGGCGCGCGTGGCGGGGAGGCCGGCAGATCGGTCCTAAGGAGGACCTGGCCTGAAAGCGCGCTTTTCCCTCAGGGCTGAGCAGGAGCCCAGCAGCCTTGACCTCGCGCTCTTTCCGATACTGCGGGCAGATCGACGGCGGGGGAGCCCATCTCCCTGCCGGAGGAGGTGGAAGAGAAAGAGGCGTCGGGGAGGAAAACGTGAGTATGGAACCGTTTGCTTGCGGGAAACTCAAGTACGATCTAAGCCGGGTGAGCCTGCACGAGGCTCCGCCAACGTTTGGCCCCTTTTCCCGCCGTTGCAGTCTGGCCGGAAGAAGGTTTACCTGGGAGCGGGTCCCCCTCCCTCCCGTAAAGAACGGGACTTGTTTGAAATAGACCTGTTTAGGACCTCGCGCCTTCTTTCTTTCTGGCCCTAGATGGAAGACATAACTATTTCGTTAGTTAGCCCGGCATAGCGCAAAGTATCTATTTGCAATTATTATTATTATTATTATTTTGCACGCGAATATTCGGAAAGGAGGAGGTAAGGAAAGCTTTGGCATATTTTCCTGGAGGCAGAAATAACCCTACTGGAAAATTTGTCTGAGGCAGGAGCCCCCGCGTAGTGTACTTTAGCTGGCGGAAGAGACGTGCAATCTCTGCGCGTGTGTTCCACCGCGATGTAGATATCTTCGTTCCCATCTCTTCCAAAACCACCCTATCTAATTTGGAAAAGATTGGGAAGAAACGGGGAGGGGGTGAAGAGAGGGAGGGGAGACGCTTGGCACGCTCTTTATTTATTTATTTTAATTTATTTGCTTCCACGATGAGTTCTCCCCGTTAGCTTGGAAAGCAACCGTAGGAGGGAGGGAAGAGCGAGCGACTCGCGCGTAGGCGAGGGAAGAACGACCCCTGCAGTTGCATTGCGGAAAATCTCTTTTCCGTTGCTGGGAATTAGCGGGAGCCTGAGCTGGGTTTTAAGGTTTTTTGTTTTTTTGTTTTTTGGCAGGAGACCCGGGTTTGGGTATTTCCTCCTCTCCTCTGTAGCTGTAGGTGAAACGCGGTGCAAGAAACCTGACGGCCGATGCGATGTGTCTTAATCTCTTTGTGATCGTTTTGTAGCGAGCTTGAAGGAAAAAGAACGTCGGGACGGCGGCGCGGCTGGCGGGGGCGATGTCTCGCTGAGGTGTGCAGAGAGTTTGGGGACAACTTGGCGTTCGGGTCCCCGAGAATCGAGACTTTCCGGAGCTGGGAACTGCCGGTCTCTTGTTTTTTGTCTATGTCTTGTTGGGAGGCCTGGTGGATATTGCTTGCTTTCCTGAAGGAAGAAGAAGCTGGTGCTGGCGGTTGCCTCCTTAGTCTTTGGCGGACGGCAAAGGAAGAAAAAGGATCTGGCTTGAGCTGCACAGCGACGAGAGAGCTCGGACATGTGTCAGCACATCTGGGGAATAGAGGCTGCGAGTCCAAAAGGAGATTTTCTGGGATTGCTCAAGCTGCAATATTGATCTTTGCTGTGTTTTTTCACCGAGGGATGCACTTGGCATGAGAATCGGAGGATGGAAATTGTTTGGGAGGTGCTTTTTCTTCTGCAAGCCAATTTCATTGTCTGCATTTCAGGTACGCAGCAAAAACAGAGCAAACTGGAGGAGAAATGCTTGCCTTGCTGTCTCTGGTTTGCCTCTCTTCCTTTTCCTATTTAGCTGTGAGGGCAAAAAGTGGATGTGTTCAAAAGGGACGGTGGCGGTTTAAATTTCCAAAGTGTGTGTGAATGGCTCCGGCAGCCCCCCCCCCCCAGGTTGCCTTTGCCTTTTCCCATTCCCGGTTGTTTGGAAAACTGTAATGCAGCTGTCGTCAAATGTTTTCCCCTCCTTCAAACTACGGTTTTCTATTTTATTTGGAGGATGACCTGGGGACAATAAATGAGTGCTGTGTTTCCTTAAAGTTGCCCAACTTCTAGTTCATTTTGTTTTGTAAAAGGTTTTGGAGCTTGCCAAAGCAGTGGTTTAGAAACTGGATAATTGTTGTACCTATCTCCCACCCACGGATGTTTTTACTCCAGAGAGCCCCACTCCTGCCTTAGCTGGAAATTCTGATCTGGTCCTTCTGCTTTCTGATATTTCCTCCTCGTTTGGCTGAAGGCAGGTGACTCCACTTGTCAAAGGGGATCCTGTCCAATTAACAGAGGAGGTTTAGCTTGGTGTCAGGCGTTAAGGATTACAGCAATTTATTTTGGGGGAAAGCGCACCCTTCTATTCAAAAGCCTTGGCTGCTTCGTTAATTTGTCACTTTGCTCTTGCTGGAATAATTATGTTGCAGTCAGAGAGCAAGAGGGAAGGGATGCAGCTGATATCTTTGGAGTTTGAGGCACTTCCCTTTCTCCCTCCTCCCCCCCAAAAGAAAATCCTGGTTGCTACTTCCTTTCCTTATTGGCAGGCATTTTAAAAACAGATGACCAGCAGGAGAGAGATGCAAATAAGCCTGGCTATAGGGATCAAAAGGGAAAGATTGGGGGAATAGGGAGAATATCTGTGCCAACCCACCCAAAACCTAGGTCCTCTTCCTGCCGTCTACAAGCATCCAGCCTGAGGTTCTTGACTTAAACTGAAAGTCCTTTTCTCACTGCGCTGGCAGCATTAACATTTAATTGTAGACCTGCCATCCATTTTAGAGCAAGCCATCCTCTGTGCTCTGACAGCCTTTCAGCTCCCATCACTTTGGCTGTTTCCTTATCTGAACAGAAGTGCTTGTCTTGTTCCGTTCCCCCCCCCCCAGGCTCCACTGCTCCTTTGAGTGATGTCATAGGAGGAAGCGATCTCTTAACACATCTCCCTCGCCTCATGAACCACTCCTGCAGTGTTGTCTGTTTATTGCATCAGAGCATCAATGTCCCTCTTTAACTCTTCCAGTGGAAGGACAGAAATACATCTTCCAAACAGTTGATGCTTCTGTCTCCTCCTCCTCCTCCTCCTCCTCCTCCTCCTCCTCCTCCTCCTCCTCCTCCTCCTCCCTCTGGAAATTGCTTTCTGGCTCCCACATTCCTCACCAGCAATTTCATTTCTCAGGCACAAGTTCTGCAATAGATGAGATGGACAGAGGACAGGTCTCTGTTGCCCATGAGGAACCTAAAAATCACCCTTCACCTGTTTCCTGTTCCTCTTAACTACTTCATTTAACCCATTTCTCCACTGTTGACTTGCAGCGTCTCCCAGTGTATAAAGCTCGTCCTCGTTAGTATTGTAGTGGCACAAGAATGGTTGGATGACTCTTAAACAGTGTCAGAAGTTGCAAGAGGGACTGCATGAACAAGATGCAGCAAGTTATCTTCTTTGCTTCTTTCTCATACCCGTACCTTTCCTAGTCTGTTTCTTCTGTGGCAACCCAGAAAGCCTTCTCCACTGTATTCCATTGCTGTTACCGTAAGTGGTAGGGATACTGACACTGCAGCTAGCATTCCCTGGAATTCCACTGCTATCTGCTAGGGCAAGCACTGGGTTGCAGGAAGTAGCAAAGCTGTTTCTCCAGCCACCTTAGGGTGTGCTAGGCTTGCTTGCATTTGCCGCTTGCCCGTTGAAGGACCACCTCCCACTCACTGGACTGAGCAAGCCTGAAATTTTAGATTTTGCAGAGTCCATACTTGTAGGAGCTCCGCCCCAATCCTAACATTGTCCAGTGCAGATGGGAATTCTGGGATGCCCGGTGAGCACTGCTTGTGGCTTGAAGTTACATGCACCCAGGAGCTCCACCTGGAGGGCTTACATCAGAGCTGATGGCCATGCTGATGAGTTTTTCAAGCCAAGGATCAGCTGGCTAACCTTCCTCTTTAAAGAATACTGTCTAGCCCGGTGGGAATAAGGAGATCCCAGATGTGAAGAACTGCAGAAGAAGAGAAGCAGAAAATGGATGGGTTCTTGTGGCGTTCAGGAGCCAACAGCAGAGGAATATTTTATGATATCACTCTAGGAATGTGTTATCTTTTTCAGGATGTGAAAACATTAGTTGATACTGTTCTGGGGGGAGGGGGGAGAATATAGTGAATCTCAGTCTGTTCCTATTCATTGGCCAAAGAGCTTTAAGTATTTCTGAGTGCTCGATTCCAGCCAATTTAACTAGCAAATTGTCACCTGCCCCCTTTCCTTCCCCTCAGACTTTTTTTCCTATTAGCAAACCATACAGGACAATTTGTATACATGTCTTGAATCAGTAAATTTTATTTCTGAGGAAATTAATAAAACACTTTTTTCCCTAATAGAAGATGCTGAATTGACCACAGCTTGTGAAATCTACCTACTCTTTTACCTTTTTTTTTTTTTTAAAAAAAAATATTGCTATAAAACTTGTATTTTCTATGCAGTTTGGGGCACAGTTAGGGAATGAGCAAAATATTCAAACATCTAAATAGGTTGCTTAGGATCTTCAATACTCATGAGTTATTCAAATCATTTATTTCGGAATTCATACACGGGGGGGGGAGTTAGCAGGGGGATTTGAGAAGCATATTTGAATAATGGTCTCGGCTAAGAATGAGGAAACAGTCCATTCACCTGTTTAAACAGGGAAATAAATTGAAGTCAAAGTGATATTTTTGTTGTTCCTTCTCTTTGAATGATAGAAACAAAACAAATAATACTACTAACTGCCTTTTGTTGTTTCTCTCTCTGCATGGATCTTATTCAATAATAGTGCAAGAATTTATGTTCTTTATCTCAGTATATGCATAGATGGATTAACACATGAGAAGGAGCAGATGAAGCCCTGTTATAGTTAACAGATGAAATGAGTACAGCAGTCTAGATTTCCTACTGTTTCTTTTCATTTCTTGTGTCATATTAGTATCTATAACAGGAATACATTTTAAGAGAGTCTAAGAATAGATCTGAATAATCTGGTTGCAATAATAGCTTTCATTTCAAGAAGCCTTTTATTTTGGACAATGCAATTTTCATTCCATAAAGTGTATCAAACACACCATTGCCAGTTATTATTAAATTCTTTATGCCTGTTTCAGCTGACAAACTGTTATGGAAATTTGGGGTACAAAATAACTGTAGCCAAATCACCTGAACCCAGAAGATTTGTGAAATGTTTCCTATATGGAGGACCAGAGTAATTGCAATATTATTATTTGGTATTCCCTGGTTATTTATCATGGCTTATTTGCTTCCTTTAAATGCTTAGTTATGCTGCAGATAAATTGTTTTGAACGAGAAATAAGCTATCTCTCTCTCTCTCTCTCTCTCTCTCTCTCTCTCTCTCTCTCTCTCTCTCTCTCTGTGTGTGTGTGTGTGTGATTGTGTGTGTGATGCTTGTGTATTGTCCTGGAAGCTTGTAAAAATGTGTGTGTGTGATGCTTGTATTGTCCTCAAAGCTTGTTGAGATTAATTTAGCTTACAAGCCAATTTACGATTTTCAGCTATTTGAATGCTAGATAGTTTTTTTTTTAATTTCAAGTCATAAAAAGTAGTAATTTTGCATCACTTTGGGACTAAATGATCATCAGAATGGAATAATGAAAATCGAGAAGATGAGGCTGAGATGATGACTTGTGTGTTTTGAACCCTGTAGAAAAACCTGACTTTCTGGGAAATCAATTGCAACCTCAGAGGAGACTAGGATGCTATAGGATAACATTGTGAAATAAATGTATTGCCTAGGAAACTGTAAAAAAAAAATGAAATGATCAGACTCCATCTGGTTACTGATCCCTGAGTACTTCAGATAATTGTGATAGTGAGAAAAGGTGTGTGGGATATGTTACGTTGTTACTTGCCCAGGTCCTTCTTCCATGTAATGTCATAACACATTAATTAGTAGCAACATTCCCAACTATAGGTGGGATGCTTCTGTTCACATAATATACAGGCTGACACATTTGTACAGGCATTTGTTTTGCACCAGTCTTGAGTAATTTTTCATGGTGTTAAAAAAACAGGTAATCAGGTGCAATGGAAAACATTAACACCTCTTCTTAAATGCTGCCAATAGCTAGCATGAATATGCCAGGACTTGAGTCATTCTTTAAGCATTTGTATTGTTTCATTTTTTGGGGGAAAAAAACCACGTAATGATACAACAGTTCCTGATTCATGTATGGCATGTTATTTGCTTTTGTAATGGGGTAGGAAATGTGTCATAAGCTAGTCAAGTGTAATGAAATTCTATAAAAATTGATGAATTTAAAAGAGGATTAGCAAGCCCTTGAAAAATTAACCTCTTCTGGGTAATCTCTATCACTTCTTAATATTTGTGAAGCACATCTGGATTACTTTGCTTCGGAGATGTGATGTTAACATGTACACATTTGTTCTAGCATTTTACATCTTACAGAGCAAATATCTCTACCGAAGGGTGTTTTTTTTAAAAAAAAATCCTTATTAGCAAACTAAGTGAACACCAAGTCTGATCTTGGATCCCCAAGTTCGTTGTAAATAAAGGAGAAAAAGAATAGCTGGTTATAAATGGAACACAATTTCTCTGAGTTATCACAGCGAAATTACCCATAGGTGACATTTAGGTAGCAAACCTTTTGTGAGATTCTTGGTGTTCTCTGAGCTTGGTTATTTTCTTGCCAATAGTAAGCCATTTGTAACAGTCTGGTATCCCAGTTTCAAAAGTCAATGTGTGCTTCTTGACTAATTTATAATAATTAATGTTCACTTTATTCCGCCATAAAGTGCCAGGTAGTATATAGGATTAGAAGCTTGGTTTGAATATGACTTGCTTTAAGCCCAAATAACCAACTGTGATCAGTTTAATCCAGTGCTTCCAGTTATTCTGGCAATGGTAGAAGGAGAAGAAGGAAAGAGTATTCAGATCAGTGACCTCACCAACTTCATTTACATAGTTCTTAACTGGGGATGGGAGAGGCAACCTTTTTAGGCTCAGTGTCTGTTATGAGGTATGAAGCCACACACGTGCTCACTTACATGTATTTTTTCCCCACATTAAATATTTTTTCTTGCTTCCTTCTTTTCTTTTCCTCCCAATGGCCCCTGTCAGGATGCACAGTGACTGGCCTAAAATTACCTGAGAAAACTATGACTTAAGGATGAACTTGGATCTCAGTCAGTCCAATGCTTCCATTGCAGTTTTGAAATACATAGTTCTTGGCTTATGACCACAATTGCCGCTAAGCAAGACGGTTTTTAAGTGCACCATTTTGCGACCTTTTTGCCACAGTTGTTAAATGAATTACTGCAATTGATAAGTGAATCATATAGTTGTTAAATGAATCTGGCTCTCCCCCATTGACTTTGCTTGTTAGAAGCCAGCTGGGAAGATTACAAATGGTGATCACATGACCCTGGGACAGCGCAACTGTCATAAATACACATCAGTTGCTAAGTGCCTGAATTTTGATCACATGACCATGGGATGCGGTGATCATTGTGTGAAAACTGGTCAGAGGTAATTTTTTTCCGCACTGTTGTAACTTTGGTCACTAAATGAGGACTACCTTGACACTGCAATAAGAAACTTATTCTATAGTAGTGGTTCTCAACCTTTTTAATGCCACGACCCCCAACCGGTCGTAAGTCAAGGACTATCCAACCGGTCGTAAGTTGAGGACTACCCAACTGGTCGTAAGTCAAGGACTACCCAACCGGTCGTAAGTCGAGGACTTTCCCTGCCTGGGAGCGCCACGCATGCATGGTGCCGCCCCCTGCGCCGGCCGAGGCGTAGCTGGCAAGCGGCAGAGATGGCGCAGGCTGACCACTGGCTGGGCCACCAGCTGGCCCAGCCCAAGGGAGGTAAGGTATCCGCTGGGCCCCACGCGCACCAGCAACCCTCCCTGCGCCTGCCAGCCTCCCACCTCCCACCCCTGGCCCTCTTTTACTTACATTTTTAGTAGTTGCTCAGCAGGGAGGGGTGGAAACTTCTAGACAGCTCGCCTTTGCTGCAGACAACTTGCAGCACCGTTTGCAGAATGGGGCTTTTGGTGTGCTCAGCAGGGCAGAGACAACCTGGACAATTCCTATTGGCTTTTGAAAGCCAATAGAATTAAACTCTATTCAAGAGAGTCTATTCTATTGGCTTTCAAAAGCCAATAGAATAAAAGAGAGTAGCACAGCTAAGGAAAAGGGGAAAAAAATAGCGTACTGCGTTTGGCGACCCCCGTGAAATGGTCGTTCGACCCCAAATGGGGTCCCGACCCACAGGTTGAGAACCGCTGTTCTATAGAAACAACACACTGGTTTTTGACACATTTCATCAATTTCAATGGTGTTTGCTTCCATGTAATATGTTTATGAGCTTGTCTCCTCTGTTGTCACGTCTGAGCTACCTTATGAGTTCTTTGTTCCAGTTCAAAATATCTTGTAGCATATTGTTAGGGATGCCATCGCAGAACTGTATCACCACATTCGGTGCAACATGACCAAATCAGTGTATAGGATCACAGCTAGATTTGGTTTTATTATTTGAATGTGACCTAATCAGAACTGTGTTACCATTAAACATTTCGTTCCTTTCATATACTTGAGACTTTTTTTTCCAAAGCTAGGAAATCTGGCTATCCAGAGAGATCAATAACTAACTTATTTATTTATTTAAAATAGTTATATGGCTGCCCATCTTAAATAACTCTCCATGGCTCACAATAACAATAAAACCAGTAACTATAAAACAACCACAAAACAAATGATAAAAAAAAACCCCGAACCCTGCATCTTAATTATCTCCTTAGGATGCCCTGAAGTAAGCAAGTACCCTCATTCCATTCTTCCCTTCTCCTCTCCTCTCCTCATGGCAGAAGATGGCAGAAGTTGTGCTGGTGCCGCCACTCACACGTGCCATGACACAACATACCACATGGCATCCTACCACGAGTGGCTGCACCGGCACAATGCGCCACATGGCTTCCTACTGCAAGCGGCTACAGAAGTGTTGGGTGGTGGCGTAACAGGTTTCAGGGAATGTGAGGCCTGGCTGTGGCGGTCCTGAGGTAAGCAGGTAAAGACGTTCCCCAAAAATAAGACCTAGTGCCTCTTTTGGAGGCAATGTATGTATGTTTGTATGTAGGTATGTATGTATGTATATATAAGATTGGCTCTTGTTTTCAGGGAAATATGTGTGTGTGTGTGTGTGTGTGTGTGTATATACATACACATGAATATGTGAGTGAGTGAGTAAATGAGTGAGTGAAATAATCTATTGAAAGCTCCATGTTTTAGCTTTGGGAAATAAGTCACAAAAGAATAGCTTAATTATAGTGTGCAAACAGCACATCATAATTACAGTATTGTAATTATTTTTATCAGACAAACCTAAGGCAAAAGGCTATCTCAGCTGGTGTCTTATAGGCAGATAAAATCTGATGCTTGTAACTATTTCTGAGCTTTGTTTTAATAACATGGTTTGATAAAGTCTAATTCTAATATTCAAGATAAAATTACTTTAACAATGTATCTTATCCGAACTATAGACAAGGATGCTGTTTTCTTGTAGTAGAGTTCCCTTATTCAACTATGAAGTAAATTCATGTTTGTTTTGTTTGTTTTGGTAAAATGAAATAAAGAGATTAGTTTAAATCAAGATATTCCACAACTATTAACAAATTTATTTATTAAATTTCTGTGTCACCCATCTCCCTTGCAAGGTGAATCTGGGCGGCTTTAGTTATTTAATAAACTATTAACAAATAAAATTAGGAATTCAAAATTATTGTATTCTTACTGGTCTGCCTGGTGTATATCATAAAGATATTTGTATTATTTTCCTGCTTGTAAAGTACAACACAGATTACTGGTACTGACAGTTCTAATAAATGATTTTTCACTTTCAACATAAAAATATCAATTGGGAAGAACAAAAGACATGCTGCTTTCTTAAAGGACATATTCGTATGGACCCTATGGTATTCAGCCATAACATGTTTCTGTCTGTCTGTCATCTTTTCCTTGAACATTCCAACATAAGTGATGGGATTCTAGGTATGTTGCACAGAGTCTTGTAGGACATTTTGTCATGTCCAAGTCAGGTGAAAAAAAAATCAGGAATCAGTGCAAGCTGAAAACAACAGCGTGGATGAAATCCATCATCAAAATAGATAGCATAGGCATGTAGGACGATGACTTTTTGTATCAAGTACTGAGAACCTATGTGTTAAAGCTTATCACATTTGCTTTGTTGTTACCTTCGTTCTGTGCATATTCATTCATTGTCAGATTCCTGGTGCTCCCTTCTCATTCTTCATTGCCTACCATCTAGGATAGGGGTCTCCAAACTTGGCTGCTTTAAGACATGGCTGGCTGAGGAATTCTGGGAATTAAAGTCCACAAGTCTTAAAGCGGCCAAGTTAGAAGATCCCTGATCTAGGAGATCAGCAGGGGCAAGCAGAGAATGTCATTGTATGCTAGGGGATACAAATGGGGGCTTTTAAGGCAGAGTCTTAAATCGTTCCCTGGAATGTAATGCCTTTTCATAAAATATGCAATCAAATGTGGGATCCTGACCCGGGTTCTTTCTTAGGCAAACTTGTGTGGGAAAGGTAAAAATGTCTTTGGGGGCAGGAAAGGTTTATCATGCTTAACACGAGAGTGCTTCTCACCATGGCAGTTCCTGCCCTTAACCCATGTGCTTGTTGAACAGCACTTATTCAGTACTAATTGGATTAGTTGCCACCTACACAATCTTGAATCCAGTTCGAAGTGCAGGTACTGGCCTAAAAAGCTCTTCTGACTTGGAAAATTGGTGTCAGGCCCAAGCGCTTAAGTAAAAATGTAAGCGCTTAAGTAAAAATTGGCTCCGTTCATTGGGAAAGGTATAGTTTTATTAGAAGTCAAGCATTGCTGGAAGTGTAGTCAAGCATAGCTGGAACGGAGAATTACGCACCCAAATCAACTTTTCCCTCTCTTAACAGCCTCCTGTTGCTGACAAACAGACCCTCCTCCAATGACCAATCAGGTTCAGGCAAAATGTTTTCAGAAGAGACAGTTCAAGCATAGGTTGGTATATGCAGCTGCCTTCTTCTCCCAGCCAGGTGACCCCGAAGCAGTGTCTCAGTGAGACACAGCATCCACCTCAGTTTTCCCCTAAGCATTCTCCCTCCCATTTACCCTCCTCAAAGTTCATGGCAGACTGTCACCGCATGGCAGCAAAGCACAAGCAAGCGCAGGAGGCAGCTGACAATTGGTTGTATTCCCATGCATCTGCCACGTCTTAAGTGTCAAAGGGTCCACTTCTTGAATAGATTGTTAGATAGCAGTAGAAAATTGGCAGAGGGTTCCATTCACTGGATTTCCTCCAGAAGGAAATAAGTTGAATGAAATTACCTCCACTTTTTTTCTTTTTTTGCTTTTTCATAGGCTTTGAAAACCCATTTATTTCAAATTGTTTTACATTAAAAAAAATCAAGGTAGTTTTGTATTATTAATGGCAATTTTATTGCTTGTGCAATTTGTAAATGGTTTGATTAATTTTATGGATAGCTTGGTTGAGCACTGAAATATTTCTATTATCTTAAATTATGGCATTTTATGGCGTTTTATATTTATATTTTATGCAAGTCACCTTGGGATTGGATTAAAATACTTATCTCACTTTTTCAAAGCCACTGTGCAGTATTCACAATGGAGAAAAATACCAAAAGTGCAATATATATCTATTCACCAGAGGAAAGGGGAAATTATCTCCAAATTTTTGAAACAATAACATAATATATTGTGATGGCAAAGAAATCTGCCCATTTTGTTGTGGAAATTTATTCCAGTTGTATTTTAAAAAATAGCATGAGAATCTCTTGATGTGAAGATGGGTAGAAGAGATTGCTGGCAATTGGTAATGATACAAGAACAGGGTATATGTACAGTATATCATTTGGAAAACATAAAGCAGTCTGGCCTTGGAAGCTCAGAGAACAGGCAATACTCTTCCAATCCATATTTAACAGCGCTTGTGCTGTTTGAAAAATGGTTGCCAATTTCTCTTGAGGTGTAGTTGAAACTGTTAGCTGTCTGTATTGGTGGACTAAATGAATAAACTACATTTCATTGCACCTGTTATCTATATATCTATTGGAAAAGCAGAGTAGTAGTGATACAGTGGAATTAAGGAGACTCTTACTCAAATATGTAAACAGCTGGGAAGATAGTGAAGCAAGTCCTGGGCCAGATAATGCATAGGATGGTTTTGAAGATAAAATTATTGGGAGGGAATGTTATGTCTCCCTGAGCAAATTATGTTTAGTGTGATTCACATGTGCATTTCTGTTAACTAGTAAGTGATGGTTTTGAATTATCACTGAGAATAGAATTCAGAATAATAGAGTTGGAAGAGATCTTGGAGGTCTTCTAATCTAGTCCAACCCCCATCCTGGAGAAATAGCTGTCCAACCTCAGTTCCTGCAACCATTCATTCTATGTTTCAGCTTCCAGCCCCATAATCATCTTTGTTGCTCTTGTCTGCACTCTTTCTAGTCTCAACATCTTTTTTGTATCATGGTGACTAAAACTGGATGTAGTATTCCAAGTGTGACTGTACCTAAGTAGTACAAAATAGCAGTGCTTTTTTTGAAAAAAAAAAAAAAGGTGCCGGAACTCACACATGTCATACAACCCACCTTGCCTACCCTACAAGGTTCCATCCAAAAAAGGTGCTGGAACTCTGTTCTGGGCGTTCTATGACAAAAAAACCCTGTAAAGTAGTGCTAACATTTACTATCCCTTTGTTGTGCAGCCTAGTACTGCATTGGCTTTTTGGCAGCTGTAGCATACTATCTAGGATTCCTAGGGCACAACCACTTAAATATTGAGCTCAATATTTAAGTGGTTGTGCCCTAGGAATCCTAGATACCTTTCACAGTTAACTGCTGTTGAGCCGAGTACCACCCATTACATACCTGTGCATTTGGTTTTTCTTGCCAAAGTGTAAAACTTTACTTTTCTCACCATTGAATTGCATTTTGTTACGGCTAAGTGTTTCAGTCTGTCAAGATCCTTCTAGCTCTTGAGACCATCTTCTAAATTGGTATTGTTTAGCATTGTCTGCAACTTTGATGAGCTCCCCTTCTCTCCCCTCAAGAGACTTAATAAAAGATTAGGTTCTCCAGCATGATGAATGTAGCATCCACCGGTGGGTAATCTCAGCCTTCCTGCTCAGTTGAGACTAAGTCAGAACTTTAGCCACACCTCCCTTGGGTGGTGCCTTTCCCAGTTTTTGACTTAGTCTCAGCTCAGTAGGACACAACTTTGTTTGGCTCCTCAGTTAGGCTAGTTAAAAGAAAATTATTTAGGATTGTTGGAGGTTATTTGACATTTAGGATTTAGATATTAGTTCTTACAAATTGTCAGCTTTAACTTAATTTAAATTAAAGGATCCAAAGGCAGTTTAGGTGCCTTTTAGGTCCTAAAGGACCTTTCAGGCTCTCTCCGGGCCATTTGTCAGTCGTGCCGGATCGCCAAGGAAATTAGTAAGAATCAGCTGTTTAGCACTGAAATCGGCAGTTTTATTTGGTGCTTGGGGATTCCCGGGAGCGCAGCTCGGCTGGGTGGCTTCGTTTCACTGACCTCGTGGCCACGAGGTCTCTGCCGGTGCACGACGATCCGGATCGCAGCGGAGGCTGCACTACTTAAACGCAAGTTATCTGGCACTTATAAATTGAAGGGCAGATAGCCCTTACTAATTTAAGCTCCCTATGCTCCCTTTTCGGGCTGAATGACCTAAACAGATCTCTGGAGTTGTTATTGGTGCGTCGCCATTTTGGGTGATAAGGAGGCCTCAGGTCACCATTTTGAATTGTATCAACAGGCGTGGTTGCCATTTTGAGGGTCCCCACGTGCCATAGCAGTACGATCGGGCCTGATCCCAGCAAAATTTAGCCTGCTGTGCCAGGTTTTCATGGGGGATTACTCAAGCTCTCCTTGCACATTTCTCTCCTGATCAGGGTAAATAGCTGAGGAAGGGGATGCGGCCGCAATTTTGGATTTCACTATTTGATCACACATATACATCACAAAGTCTATTCTTCTGTATTGTCCTCTGAGGGGGTTTTAATTTAGAATCCACCTGTTCCTATTAGTTCGCAGCACTGTCAGCAGGCCCTAGACAGGCAGTTCTAGTGAACTGTCTGGCTGTTTGCCATCGCGGTTCATCAGAGCATGGGAACCTCCCTCTCTGATAACCAGATCTGCGTGTTGTTTTCCCCCATTCCTGGACATCTCCTACCCGGAATATCCAGTGTGCGATGGCAGACAGTGCAACTCCTCAGGCATCACAGGGCTCTGACGTTCCCCATGCACAAAAAAGGTGCAGATCTTCTGATTTGGACGCGGGGGGGGGGAGAAGAAAAAGGCTAAGACAAAGAACATATCCACCAAAGAGCCCTCAAAAGCAGCTGAGCAAGACGCCTCGAGGAGACATCAGGCGCTGGAAAGGGAGTTCTCCAGAGCTCAAAGGCTCATGTCCAGTGAGGCTGAAGTGGTTCCCCTCGTCTCACTGGAAGGATCCCCATTCGAGCCTCAATTCGCGCCTTCTCACGATGCCCCTAGGACATGGTCTCCTCAGGGGGAAACTGAACAGGTTGGTCCCCCTCCTTCTTCCTCTTTCATCACACAACAAGCGGAAGCCACATACACTCCCACTGCAGCTGGAGTTCGTTCTACAGACCAACAAGACATGGTCAGAGCAGTTCCAGGCATTCATGCACCATGCGTTTGGGCAATTCATGGCCTCCTCCATAGGGCAAAGGTTTCCACAGGTACCACCACCTCTGCCCATACCTTCACCTTACACAGGGCGTGTCCAGTTAACTGGTTCTGGACATCGTCTCAGTTAAGTGAAGAGGAGTCCATGGATCTGGAAACAGCAGACATGTCTATGTCAGAGGATGAGGAGGTGGCGCCAGATCCGGCCCCCACATCGGGCCTCTTTGATCCTTCCCTGTTCAAGTCATTGCTCATGAAGGCCTGAACCACGGCCAGATTAGCTACTGAACAGGAGCCCAAACCATCTACCTCCACTGCACAAGAGACTAATCCCTTGTTTGCAGAGCAAGTAGTGGAGGAGAAACAAATCCCTTGCCCAAGTGTCTTCCACACCACTGTGGAGAAACAGTGATCCTCATTGGCCATTTTGCCTTCTCCCAATGGCACGGAAAAGAAACTCTTTAATGTTTCCTCTTCATTTGCTTCCCTTCTAGAGGTACCTACCGTAGATACTCCTCTCACTTTGTTGTTCTCTACATTCACTATACTGGGGGACATGGCAGAAGCTCTAAAGGCGGAGGACAAGAGGTTTGAGTTTTCTCTCCGCAGAGCACACCAGGCCTCGGCATGGGCATCAGGGCGGTAACATCTTTGTCCTTTTTCGCAAGGGCATCCATCATGTGGCTCCACGAACTGCAGGCCCTGATTCCTATTGAACAGGTGTGTGCACACCAGACGTTAGGAAAATTAGTTGCTGCATAGGAATATATGGCAGACGCATTTCTCCATTCTGCCAGGTATTCTGCTAGATCCATTGCTGCCACTGTCTCATCCCGCAGGCTGCTGTGGTTAAAGCAGTGGAGAACAGACTTAAAATCCAAGTGGCACCTATTGACAGCCACTCCAAAAAGGAGTTAGATAAGTTTGCCCAAATAAAACACCTGTCAAGTGTTAATTCTATTTAATTGAATATAAACTGAATTTCAGACACAATGAACCCTTCAGTTATAGTCAACATGAAGGATTTGCTGGTACCAAAAAAAAAGAAAAGAAGAAATTTGTAGTAGCAAAGAAATAGGATCTTCAAAGATAAGATGGGAGAAAGATTGTCAGATTCTTACTGAAAGTCAAAACTAAATAAAGGCAATTATGATCTCTTTAGTTTGAGTTAAAAATGAGCAAGTTTTATTTTATCACAATATTTTTTTCAATTATGTTGGTTGGTCATGGCATGATTAAAATAGAGAATGCAGAGATTAAAGCTCTCTTGTGACTAATCCACTAAGCTTTTGGTCCCAGCTCTCTTCTTTAAAGTGCCATAGTCTAAAGATGGCCAAGATACACCAGGTAAAATATTATCACATTTCCATAATCCATCTGTTCTGCTGATATGATTCATGGAAGCATTTCATAGCTACTTTGGACATGATCTATAAATAGCTTAGCTTTAGAAAACAGTTCAGGCAGGGTTTTTTTTGTTTTTTGTTTTTAAAAAAGACGAATAGCTGAACCCACACGTATCTTCATAAGTAGGTATTTTTGGTTTTTCTCTTCAGCTAACCCAGGTAGCTAGGAGAGATTTTTGTTTCTGCCATAGGCCATTAAATAGATAACAGCATGACTTTTGGTCTTCAACATTCAATTTGCTATTGACGCATACTTCAAATTACTTATTGCATTTAGATCCCATTTATGGAACTCAAGGCCATATTCCTAGAAATTTTCTGCACCCAAATATTTTATTCTTGCAAGAACCCTGTGAGATAAATTTGAGAGATAGTATCTGGCTTAATAATAGCAAGTTTATTTCCTTCTTTCCTGAAATGATTCTTCCAGATGCCTTAAACAACATCTTATCATTCCAATAAGTACAAATATATTCCCTATGATGGGAGTTGTAGACTTACATCCGGAGGGCCTTAGAGCAGAATCAGCAATGTTTCATGATAGTTTATAACAAAGCATGAAAATAGTCAACCAATAGAATACATAGAATTGAACTGTACCATAAGCCTATAAAATGCAGTCTGATATTATATACTAGATTACCCATGATCCCTTTGGTCATCATTTCAACCAATCAGAATAGAGCAAAGCCCCATCCACGAGATACAGGCAGCATACAAAACCACACGTCCTCCAGTCCATGGAAAAACCTCTCTCCACGGAACTGGTCCCTGGTGCCCAGTTGGAGATCTCTGCCCTACAGCATTTCAAGTCTCTTTTTAAGAATCTCCAATGATGAAGCACCCATGATCTCTGAAGGCAAGCTGTTCTACTGGTTAATTGTCCTCACTAAGTTTCTCCTTAGTTCCAGGTTGCTTCTCTCCTTGATTAGTTTCCATCCGTTGTTTCTTGTCCTGCCTACAGGCACTTTGGTAAATAAATTGACTCCTTCCTCTTTGTGGCAACTTCTCAAATACTGGAATACTGTTATCATGTTCTCCCCAATCCTTCTTTTCTCTAAACTCCAGGCTTTAATCATCTTAGTTGCTCTTGCATTTTTTTTGAAGTCTCAGCATCTTTTTTGTAATGTGACCAAAACTGGATGCTGTATTTAGGTGGTACTAAGGCTTTACAAGGTAGTACTAATACTCCACGTGATTTTGATTCTATGCCTCTGTTTATACAACCAAGGATTGTATTAACTTTTCTGGCTGGTACTGCACACTGTCATACACACAGTTACTGTTTTTGAGCCAGGTTTCACCTAATCTGTATTTATACCTTTGATTTTTCCTGCTTAAGTTTAAAACCTTGCTTTTCTCCACATTAAATTTTATGTTGTTGTAGGACCCATTGTTCAAGTTTGTCAAGATATTTTTGGATCCCGAGCTTGTCTTCTGGGGTGTTGGCTATTCCTGCCAGCTTAGTGCTATCTGCAAATTTGATGAGTTCCCCTTCTATTTCCTCATCTAGGTAATTTAAGAAGATATTGAAGAGTACTGGACTTAAGACGGAACTCTGTGGTACCCCACTATGGTACCCCACTGCTTACTTCCCTCCATGTATCTATAGTACGATTAAGGATGACTCGTTGAGTATGGTTTGTCAGCCGGTTACAAATCCATCTGGTGGTGATGCTATCTATCCCATATTTTTCTAGCTTACCAAGAAGTAGGTTGTAGTCTACTTTGTTGAATGCCTTATTGAAGTACACTTGTCTAAGTGTATTATATCCACAGCATTTCACTGGTCTACTAATTTAGTCACTTTATCAAATAATGAAATAAGATTGGTTTGGCATAATCTGTTTTTAACAAACCTATGCCGGTTTTTGGTTATAACTTTATTTGTTTTTAGATGTTCAGAGATCTGTTTTTTATTGTCTTTTCCAGTATCTCCTCAGGTATTGATGTTAGGCTGATTGGTCTGTAGTTTCCTAGGTTTGTTTTTTTGGTACCTCGATACTCATTGTTAATTGGTTCTGGGAGATGCAATGAATACCAAAAATAATGAGTACCAAACAAATGTTTCTCATAAGGAATAATGTAGTGAGTCACAGGCAGCCGACAAGTTCTAGCTTGTGCATTGAGTACCAAACAAATGATGAGTACCAGGACAAAATTTTCACATCCAAATGCATTGAGTAATTTGATGAGTTTCAAACAGGCTGAGTACCAAGATACCACTGTATTTCCTTATTAAATTCCTTGATGCCTTCAACAATGACCAAGCTAAAGTACTACCTTCCCTGGAATTTTTTTTTTAAATTCAGGAAAATATGCAGAGATGTATCTGCCTTGAAAATAGCCCATGTTGAACTTCCTAGCACAGTCAAACCTCAGCAATTGATCACAGAAAATATTTTATGATAGTTTGTATTATTGTATGTCATAATTTGTACATCATAAAATATTTAAAGAAATTTGCCAAATTTCAATTCCATGGGACCCAGATTTTGGACACATTCTGTAAGTTAACCCATTTTTGGTACCCTGGGATGCATCATTTCAGCTAGTTAAAGGTTACACACCATCAGGAGAGTTTAGTAGTATATAAATCTAGTAAAGCAGCTCTGCTGCAGCAGCAAAACATTTGATTCCGTCCTTTAAATTCCTCCCTCAAATTGAGCAAAAAAATATTTTATACAAACTGGAGGTATTAAAGAGTTGTTGGCAGGAGAGGCTTGTACTGTAGAAGCACTTAATACTTTAGTACCAATAAAGAACAAAGAGAAATAAGTGGTGTTTGACTCATTGAATAATAAAACAGTGGATCTTTGTGGGAAAAGGTCAGGGGCTTCATAAATAAAGGCATTACAGCCCAACACAAGGTTGTGAGAGAACGAAGAGCCAGCAGTTGAATATAATACAAGAAGCAGGACAGCAGCTAAGGATGACAGATTTACTCAAGAGGAACATTCCCTAGTGGTTATAGATCTGAGAGCACAACCAACTGATGTTTGTATATGGCCACCAGTAAATGATAATAATGCTATAACTAAAACAAAGCTATGTGATATCCACAAAACATTGGAGGATATGATTGAAGACCCATTAGGGAAAATTGATCAAGTAGCCTAGTATATATAGCCAGAAAGCTCAGACTCTGTTGACACTAGATCAATAGCAAGGTGATGGAGGCCTACTGTTAGATGGACTGAGAGCAGGTTGGATTACTACACCCAAAGAAGGTTCCTTAATGATTCTGCTTCAGCTTGGAGGGAAGTATTGAGTGGAGTATCACAGAGTTCTATTCTAGGTGCTGTGCTATTCAACAGTTTTATCAATAACTCGGGCAAGAGCATTGAGGGGACATTTATAAAATCTGCAGGTGATATTAAATGAACAAGAGAGAAGATTCAAAAAGATAAATTCAGGCTTAAGCAGTGGGCAGAAAGGAATAGAAGTTAACAGGGAGAATTGTAAAATTCTGTACAGATAGTCCTCGACTTACAACAGTTCCATTTAGTGACCGTTCAAAGTTACAACAGCACTGAAAAAAATGACTTAAAACTGTTTTTCACACTTAATGACCATTGCCGCATCCCCATGGTCATGTGATCAAAATTCGGACGCTTGGCAACTGACTCATTTATGACCATTGCAGTGTCCCAAAGTCATATGATCACCTTTTGCCACCTTCTTACAAGCAATGCCAGTGGGGAAGCCAGATGATTCACTTAACAACCATGTTAATAACTGCAGTGATTCACTTAAAAACTGTGGCAAGAAAGGTCATAAAATGGGGCAAAATTGACAACAAATGAGGGTAAAGGTTCATTTTCCAAGCTTGAGGGTTGGTTTGCAAACATTTCATTACCAGGCTAGGTAACATCTTCAGAGGTGTTTAGTGGATGTCTGTGTCCATGTTCTACTTGTATAAGGGCTCCAGGTGTGGGAGTGTCAAGTGAGGGTCTTGTGATGGGCCAGGTGTGAATCATCAGAGAGAGGCTTGTGATGGGGAGATACTTCAGGTAAGGGTTGTTGGAGGAGGTGAGTTAGTGGGTCAGGAGTGAGTCATCAGTGGAAGGCTGGTAATGGGTCTTGTGATGGGGAGATTATATCAGGTCAGGGTCATTGGAAGGTGAACTGCTGGTGGGGGGGAGAGGGGGCTTGAGGGTTGGTGCTGTCTCCGGATGGCTGTTCTGTTTGATTGATTTGGATTCTGAGGAATTCATATGCTGGTTGTAGATCAATGTGTCTGTTGATGGAATTGCTTGTGGAGTGCCAGGCTTCGCTGAACTCCTGAGCATGGCGGGTGGTAATGTGGCCGATGATTTTAGTGTTGCTGCAATTGAACTGGTGTTGTTTGGTGTCAGTGTGGGTAGCAATTAGGGATTTGGGATCGTGGCATTTGACTGCTAGCCGGTGTTTGTGGATCCTGGTTTTTAACTGACGTGATGTTTGTCCCACAGAGAAGTGGTTGCAATTGTTACAGCTGATTTTGTAGATGACATTGGCCGTGTTAAATTTAGTAGCTGGAGCAAAGGGGTCGCGGAGTGAGCCAGAACACATAGTTGTGGTTGATTAGGTTGGAGAATGTTGGCTCCTCTGTGAGGCAATCTGCACTATGATTAGTTGCCATGGGTGTGGAGTGGGAGTTTCCCTTTTTTCCCACCTTTTTCTTCTGTGTGCCCTGTGTGCTCTGTGAACACACAAATATATTTTATGTACATAAAATGACAAATTCGTTTCTGCGTCTCTGACTTCATTTGGACAATTCACCTGCGCAATTCCCTGACAATACTGATCCAGTCACAAGGTAACGATGCTCTGCATTCCTCTTTGGTAACAGTTTCATTATCTGAGGAGAGCACAGATCAATGTAAATATTTACTTTTTTACTATTGTAATAGTAATTATTCTAAACCATAATTTGAAGCCCCCCCCCCAAGGTTTATTGCTAATTATAAAGTCCAGAATGCTAACAAAAGTATTTTGGTGTTGCATGATCTTTCAGAGCAGTAGTAGTAGCATAAATATATTCTTAAGTAAATGCATTAAACATGCCATCATGAAAGTTGTATGAATTTGTTCAGTGAAAACTGTAAGATCCAGGGATTCCATCAGGCGTGAACAACCAGATCCAGATGTGAAGAATTCAATTAGCCACTTCATTGCTCATGCATATTACATAGGAAACTTCCCAGACTGGAAGTCTGCACCTGGGCCAGACTAGATAAAGTTCAGTGGCATTCAAGGGAAGGTCAGACTTTGCCCTTTTACACCTACTAATGACTCCAAACTAATTCCCCACTTGACTTCTCCATCTGGCTCTGCCAATCTCACTCTGATAGATGACTCTTATTTGACATGTGGATTGTCCTAAAAATGGCCTATTCTAAATGAATAGCATTATTCCACTTCTAAATTAGGAAAGGGATTTTAGAAAATGCATATAGAGAAGAATCTGAACCTCAAAACAAAACACAACTAATGGTATTTCACAGAGCATTTGCCAGTTAACTGCTAATAATGATTTCAGAGATTAAGGACTTAATGCCCAGTTAAGACTAGAGATGGTCCCAGCAATGTCTTGGTTCCTCCTGACTTAATTAAGAATAATTCAGTTTGATGGGCTTATTTTGGGTTAGGACTTACATTTATAGATAAATATGGTTACATTCCTAGAGTTGGAAAATTGAGGTTATAGTGACTTTAAAAAAGAGCAAGCCTGATCCACTAAATTAAGAACTCATCAGCTTGCTTAATACCATTGACAAACTGTATGCTAGACACATATATTGGAAACTGAGATTTGGTTAGAGCAGGACAGCTTCCTGGCAGAAGAACAGGCTGTCTTCTGGGAAAGTCATTCTTCTATTGACCAATGTCTAATGCTTCAACATTTGATAGAGAAATATTGTAGTTCTTCCACTTCCTCTCTGGACTCAGCCTTTATTGATTTTAAGTCAGCCTTTGACTCTATTAATCAGACTAAAGTGTGTGGGGGGGGGGAAATGGAAATCTCCTTGCTAGATCAACACTTGCTTTTTTTTTTTTTAACCTTTCTTGAAAATGCATAATTTGAAAGTCAGATATAATTCTCAGGGTTTTTAGTACCTCTCTACCAACTCCAAAGGGCATGCTTTAAATATTTTTTGTATCTCCCAATCTCTTGCCAACTGTTTTGCTTGCAGTGAATCTGGCCCTCTAAATTTTTGTGAATTAAAAGCAGAAATTATATTCCTAGTGCCTTCAAATTATTTATAATGAAGACAGTACCAATGATGCTCTATGGTTCGTACTGGTGGTTGGGTCCTTTCACTGACATTTGCCCTTTGGAGTGTCTGCAGTTCATATTTTCAAGAGATACATTCCAGGAATCTTGCTTTGTCAAAAATGCTGCCCCTGTTCTTGATAGCTGGGTGAGTTGCCCAAATGGACATTCATTGGTATTAGTTTCAAAGTTAAGGTTTTTTGTGCATATGCCTTTTCAGGCACAGACTTCGATAGAAACATAGAAGCTTTGTTACACTCAGGCCACTGTATATATTAGAAATAAGCGAAAATTGTTTACTAATAAATATCAGTGAAAATTGTTTACTAATAAATATCAGTGTCATTTGGAGAAGAAAGGCTTTTTTTTTTTTTTTTCAAAAGGCAACTGGACTTTGTTTTTTCTTGAAGTGAAGAAGCTTCTGGATGAGAAGAGAAATATCTTTAAGGAAAAACAAAGTCCAATTATCTTTTGAAAAAGTATCTTTGGGACAACCATGATCTGGATGACTGAGAATCTCCATAAACAAACTGTGCAAATGTTTGCAAAGTTCATGTCTCTTTTGCTAATCTCCAGCAGGTAGGTATGGTGAAAGGGGAGGTGTATGTGTATATATGTGTGTGTGTGTAAAAAAAAAAAATTCTTATCCAATGGGTGATATATATCTTTCTGAAATCTTGTGTCCTCTAATAGTGGCCTTGGAGTTTGAGAGTTCTGTGCAGGATCTTAGCTGTTCCTAGCACTGCACTGTTCTGGACAGAGAGCTTGATATTGTTCTTTGGATCTGTTTACTTTTCAGCTTGATATTGTTCTTTGGATCCATTTTACAGCATAATATGTGTTTCCTTCAATCCTTAACAAAATAATGTTTCAATTACAAGTTTAAAAACTTAATTTGTTTTGAATAAATAGCAAAAAGATGGTTAAAACCGTGATTCTAGAAAATTATAAATAGAGTAAGGTTCCAGATAAAATTGGAATAGGATTTTGGAATTAGTTATAAAGAATTTTTCCTCTGGTAAGATGTTTTTGTTCTGAATATTTAAATTTTTTTTAAAAAAAATTGGATGCTAGAGGGAAGAAAATATTACAATTAAAGAAGAAGAACACTCAAACTTGACTCACAATTAGAAAACGAAGCATAATATTTTAACATTGGATATACTGAAGGATATTTTTGAATAGTCGACCCAGGAATTAATTTTAATAGTGTCTGCTTCTTTAGATTGACAATGTTTAAAAGATGTTATGGAAGAGGAATAAGTTTTACGTGATGATACTGAGACTAATTTGAAAGTGGATTTTATGATAGTCTACAAGAATGACATGGAAAAAGATGTTACCTTGTACATACAAAAAAAAAAAAAAACACCAGCTGAAGTCTTAATAATCAAAAAGGATATACAAATAAGAAGCCAAGAGAGTGGCCTTGATAGTTTTCCTATTTTGGGTTTACAAAAGAGATAGTCAAGCAGGGGGGGGGGGGGGAATCAGGAGATTCAGGCAGTTCAAATGGGTATAAAGATTTATTGCAAGTGTGCTCTCTACAAGAATCTGAACTACTAACGATCAAAAGAAATTGGTGGTAGATAAGGGTAGAAGGAATTCAAGGTGAGCTGGATTTTAAATTCTATTAGTTTTATTTGTTTAATTGTCATCCTTAATAAAATTACTATAAAAATATTTTAAAACCTTCTCTTCCCTTTAAGTGTGCATCAAAGGAGAAGAAATCTGTTTAGGACACATTCAATATAATAAGGGCTTTTTACTCATTGAATGCTATGCTTCCTAGAAGATAATAATAATAATAATAATAATAATAATAATAATAATAATAATAAAGTTGGAAGGGACCTTGGAAGTCATCTAGTCCAATCCCCTGCTCAGGCAGGAAACCCTATACCATTTTGAACAAAAGGCTGTCCAGTCTCTTCTTAAAAACTTTCAGTGTTGGAGCATTTTCCCCCTGACTTTAATATACTCTGATTCCTCTTTGATTAAATCAGAAAATCTGTTTCTTTCTTTGCTTTTTGTAATTATACATTTACTAACTCTGCTCTTTTCTTTGCATTATACCTGTTCAAAACTGCAAATTATTTTGGCTCATGAAGTAAATTATCCTACAAGCATTTCCTTCTATCCCTGATAGTAAAAATAAAATAACAAAAAAAAATGTTCCTAATTAGATGAGATCCTAGTTATATGAGTTCCTAATTCTACTGCCACAGGTAGCACCTCTCTGCATAGACAAAGAAAGAAAGAAAGCAACAAAAAAGAAAGAAGGTGGAAAATAAGGCAGATCACATTCAGATATTTTTAAAATCAGGTCATTGATCCCAGAAATGCTTTTCATAAACTATTCCTATCTCCAGTCCTGTATAGACTTATCCATTAAAGCTGCAAGTCTTTCTCTTGTATAGAATTATATGTTCTCCAGCATATATGCAATGACGTCAGTTTGGTTTTGGTTTGATCAACAGGTAAACAAGCTCAAACCCAGCGTGAAATTTATAAATCCATAAATCATTCCTAACAAACACAGTGCTTCTATTGCTATACAGCAATAGAATATGTTTTCATTTCTATCTAAGCTCAGCAGCAGGGACATCTGAGATTTTACCTTGAATCCATAACACAATAACATTTTAATAAATTTTAGTGACATATACTACTGGAACAAATCACAGAGCTATCTATTTCTTGGAAGAATCAACTCTTTTTCTTTATGCATATTTGCCAATTACTCCAATAGAGTATCCCCTTCTGGTAAAATGACAGCTGTCTAATACATTTAAATGCAGATCATCTCTGTGTTGTGTAGCCTACAACAGTAGATTCATCAGGGAATTTAATGGTGCTTTCTAAGAATATTTGTGTTTCAGCTGTGTTATTTTCAGGTAAAGACAGGGAGAATTGAAGCAAAATCTGGGAATTTTTCCAAGTATAAGAAACAGGATGCTTATTAGAAAGCTGCAATAAATAATTTGTAATACAAGTGTGTGCAAGGTTTACTGTGTGTCTTGAGGGAGACAGTTTTATTATTCCAGAGCTTTAGGAAAAGTAATGTTCTCCAGCACAGGAGATGGATAATCTACCAATGGGTTAACTCTATCCTCCTGCCCAATCAGATCAAGTCAGCCAAATTTGCCACGCCTGTCCTGGACCAGTTGTCCTAGTCTCGACTTGATATTGCCCAGGACAGACGTGCATGTTTGGCTCACAGGCAGGTAGATCTTAATCTATTGGTGGATTATCCATTAGTTTCTTAATTTGTAGTCATCTGAGTAGCGCTGGGACCAGCGCTCCTCCAGAGGACTCTTTCCTCATCTGATTCCCATTGGGATTCAATAGCAAACGGAGGCTTCCCTTTTTTCCCCCTTTCTTAACTCTTCCCTCATCTGATTCCCATTGGGATTCAATAGCAAACGGAAGCTTCCGTTTTGTTCCCTTTCTTAACTCTTCCCTGATCTGATTCCCATAGCCTCAAGGCGACTGGATTGAGCTCCATTGAGGCCGCAGGGCATCGGTTTCCAGCCACTCGCACGGGAGGCTCTTCAGGGCTCCTAAAATGTTGCCGATCAGCTGAGGAGGCAGTTTCTTTTGCTGCCTTTCTCCCGCACTGCTCCTGGACAGGAGAACAGTTTGCCTTCCGTTTGGAGCCGAGGAGTGAGAATGATGATTGGGACACGGCCGCCATCTTGCAGACCACATGTCTGTTGCAAGGACCTTTTTGCCAGATAAAGCAGAAGGAGGGGAGGGATTCTTTCCTAATCTACTACTGTGGTGGTTTGGGGTTCTTTTCAGATGGCACAATCTTATCTCCTGGCATATTGATTATCTGGGTCCCTTGCCTAGGCCAAGTTGGGAGCCTGATTGGCTGAGGCTGCCATCTTGAAAGTGCCTCGTGGCTCCAGTTCAAGGCCCTTCAGGAGTTCTTCATAGCAAAGGGTCGCTAGTAATCTCTCCTGTAGTCCTTAGGGACTTTCTCCTTATATTGCATTTTATTCCTTTGTCCTCTTTCCCTTCCTTTTGGCATAGGTCTACTTGATTTCATTGGGCCCTCTGGTGTCTCCAGACCTGGTCACCACCTGGCTAGCTGATTTTGCACAGTAGTTCCCAGCCTCTGATTCTGTGTTTAGTTGCCACTTTTTACATTGCTGGCCTGGCAACACAGCAAGCCTCACAAGCAGGCCGCAGACCACCCTCTGGGGGAAGTTATAGTGGCTGCAAGTAGGACCAGTCTTTTGGATACCACCGGTCTGGTGACCAGGGGGTTAGGGCAGTTATTACCAGTCACTGCCCTAGACCCTTATTCGCCAATTGATCCTTTTCCAGGAGTACCCTCTCATGCACCTGAAGATTTTATACCAGCATGGAGGATAACATGGCCTCCCAATCGAAAGACGCCTCTCTTCCTTCCTCCGTCCAGAAAAGGCACAGGTCCCCTAACCAGGAGGCTGCTGGTAGGATCTCATCCAAGGCCAAGGCTGTTTCTGGGAGGAAAACCTCCAAATTGGCGGAAAACAGGCCAGCAGGAGACACCAGGCCTTGGAAAAAGAGTTTTCAAAGGCTCAAAAACAGGCCAGGGCCGAGATTGCTCAGACTGAGTCTACTTTCTTTGATTTGCCTCTCGGTCCCTCCACTTCTGCCCAGGAGGTCTGGTCACCGGTAGAGCCTCCAACCTCCCCTGGTCAGCCCGGACCGGACTTTGGCGCACATACATTCCAGTCTCCAACCATCCCATGGTCCCAGCACCTGGCCCCAGAAGCGACCTTCATACCCATGGCCACAGGACTCAGAGTGGATGAGTCGGCCCTTCCTTCCCTAGAAGATCAGCTCCAAGCCCTGGTTGCTCAGGCGGTGGAGAGGGCTCTTGCAGCCAGGTCTCCACCAGTACCCAGGGCGGATTGTTTGCTTTCCCTTCCACTCTCTCACCCAGCTCATCAGAGTTCTCACGATCCTCCCTCCCCCTCCCATTCCTCGTATAGTGGGGTTTCATTAACCCTGGAGCAGGAGCAGGAGCAGGAGCAGGCATTTGACGCCTTGTGGTCGGAGGAAGAGGAATCGGCCCTGGACCCGCTTCCATTCGGCAGTCTATTTAATCCATCTCTCTTCTTACCCTTACTTCGTAAGGCTAGCTCTGCGGTGCACGTGGGACCTTGACCAGTCCGCTCCAGTGACGACTGCACCAGACTCAGAGGCGGACCCTGTTTTCACCAAACCGGTAGTCACCCAACACCATGTTCCCTGTTTGCCATTATTCTTCAATGCAGTTAAGAAACAATGGGCTTCCCCGGGTACCTTTCCTCTCCCAGGTGGGACTGATAAAAAGCTATTTAGCATGGCCTCAGATTTAGCAGAAGCACTGGACGTGCCCACGGTGGATGAGCCCTTGTCTCACCTTTTCTCCCCTACCACTATTTCAGGGGATATGTCTGAGGCCTTAAAAACTGAGGAATGCAGATCTGAACTGACGTTTAGGAGAACACACCGGGTGGCGGTGTGGTCTATCAGGGCTGCTACTTCAGCCTCGTTCTTCACTAGATCCGCGCTTATTTGGCTTCGTCAGCTCCAGGCCAGGATCCCACTGGACGATGTTTGTACACATCAGGACCTGAGCAAGTTAGTGGCCACAATGGAATATGGTTCCAATGCGACTCTACATGCTGCCAGGTTTTCCTCCAGATCCATGGCGTCCAATGTGACGGCCCATCGCATGCTATGGCTAAGGCAGTGGCAAGTGGACGCCAAGTCCAAATGGCATTTGGCAGCAGCCCCGTATCAGGGTATCAAGTTATTTAGGGATGCCTTAGCCCCATTTCTGACTGAAAATAAGGATAAAAGGAAGATCCTGGCCCACCTTACCAAACGGTCTGACAGGCGGACTAACCCTTATAACCGTAGACAGTTCTTTCGATCTGCTACTGCTCCTTTGACTACACAACCTTCACGTCCCTTCACTCCCAGACAGGACCGCCCAGTCGATAGACCAACTTCCAGACCCAGGCAACAGTTTCAGTCCAAACGGCCCTTTCGAGGTGGGGACGTCCCTTCCCCAGGAAGTGACTCCAGAGTGGATCCTTCCATAGGGGGCAGGCAGTCCCTATTTGTCACTCAATGGGAGGTCACCACCACAGACGCCTGGGTCCTGGACACCATTCAACAGGGTCTATCCCTGGAATTCATTTCCAGTCCACCAAGGCGGTTCATTTCTTGCCCTCAATCAAAAAATTCAGTAAGGAAAGGTCTCATGCAGGAGGCCATCCATCACTTATTAGACATAAGGGCCATAGAACCGGTACCACTGGCCCAATGGGGTCACAGATTTTACTCCATCCTCTTTGTGGTTCCCAAGACCTCGGGAAGATGGAGAGTAATCTGAACTTTCATCTGATATACCGAAGGTTCAAAATGCAAACACTTCAGTCCATCTTCGGCAGCATCCGAAGGGGGGACTTCCTAACGTCCATAGACCTCACGGAGGTGTATTTACACATTCCTATCATTTCCGGCCACCGCCAGTTTCTCAGATTCAGTTACATGGGCCATCATTATCAATACAGGGCACTCCCGTTTGGCCTGTCATCGGCTCCATTTTCCAAGGTCCTGGCAGTTCTAGCTGCACACCTGAGACTGGTGCCGATTCAGGTACAATGTTACCTGGACAACATCTTAATCCAATCATCATCCTCCCAGGCTGCTCAGTCAGATCTGCAACTGGCGATCGAGGTCCTATAGGATCATGGCTTTTCGGTAAACTTCAAGAAAAGTCAGACGGTCCCTTTGACCAGACTGCTTCACTTAGGAGCCATAATAGACACAATAGAATGCCGGGTTTACTTGTCCCAGGAATGCAGGGACAGCATATGGGACTTGGTCCTCAAAGTCTGCAGGGACAGGACACTGACACCCTCCGGTCTTTCCTGATTACTGGGAAAAATGATATCGTGCATAGCGATCGTTCCCTGGGCCAGATTACACTGGAGGACTCTCCAGTGGTTTCTGCTTCCCTACCAAAAGCAGGGTACCAGTACATCTAACTGAGAGGTAAGGATTCCTCCACAAATCCTGCACTCGCTCAGATGGTGGCTCTCTCCAGCCATGGCCAGAGGGTCTCTCTTCAAGGAGCCTGGTCAGCTCACGATCACAATGGATGCCAGTCTGTTCAATTGGGGAGCACACCATCAGTGGCAGTGGGCCCAGGGACGATGGTCTCGGTCAGATCTGAGGCACAATATCAACTGGTTGGAGCTCAGGGCCATAAATCTAGCTCTTTGTCACTTCCGCAACAAGATCGTGAGGCAACACGTGCTGGTCCTCACGGACAATGTGGCGGCAAAGGCCCATGTGAACCGGCAAGGGGGTACCCGATCCTGTGCCCTCCTGACCGAGGCCCAGCTGCTGGGCTTCTGGGCAGAGACCAACCTTGCCTCGATCAGGGCCAACCACATCTTGGGAGAGGCAAACAGATGGGCAGACTTTCTGAGCAGGTCGACAGTGAACCATTCGGAATGGCGCCTGCACCCGGATCTATTCAGAGAGATCTCCAACAGATTCGGCCTTCCCATCATAGACTTGTTTGCTTCCCAGGCAAACACACAACTGCCGAGATTCTTTTTGCGCTTCCTGGCTCCAGGGGCAGAGAGGGTGGATGCCCTTTGGGTTCCATGGCTGGAGGGCTTCCTCTATGCCTTTCCCCCTCTCCCTCTTCTTCTGGCAGTAATCCACAAGCTACTGCAGGAGAGGATGGAGGTTCTCTTAATAGCCCCTTACTGGCCACGGAGGCCTTGGTTCGCCGATCTCGTCAGTCTTTCCCAGTCTCATCCTTGGAGACTTCCTCCAGACCATGTCTCCCTAACCCAGGGGGATCTGATTCACCCGGATCCTCAATGGCTCCAGTTAGCCATATGGCACTTGAGCGCCGGCTCCTATCCCAGGAGTCCTGCTCGCCAGGGGTCATTTCCATAATCCAGGCCTCTCATAGATCGGCTACCAACTGCATCTACAATGCCATGTGGAAGAATTTCTGTCGGTGGTGTTCCAATCACCACCAACCTTTATTAGATTTGACCATTTCAAACATTTTGGATTACTTACTTGAGAGTCTGAATAGGGGATTGGCACCTAATACCTTGCGCAGACAGGTGGCAGCCCTTTCTACATTGCTTACTTGTGACAATGTTGGTTCTCTGGGCCAACACTCTTTGATCCGTTCTTTCATCAAGCCTCCTGTCATCCACAGATATCCTTTGTGGGAATTGACAAGGGTCCGTCAGGCTCTCACCAGAACCCCTTAGTTCATGTGACATGAGATCCTTATCTCTCAAGGTCGCCTTCTTGGTAGCCATCACTTCAGCCCAGCAAATTTCTGAGATGGCAGCACTTTCAGTCAGGGATGACTTATGTATTTTTCACCGGGACCGTGTTACCCTTCGCTTAGATCCCACCTTCATCCCTAAGGTTAACTCCCTGTTTCATAGGGCTCAGGATATCGTTCTCCCGGATTTTTGTCCTAATCCTTCTCATGATCTGGAACGGCAATGGCATTCCTTGGATGTTCGCCAGGCTCCCCGTCATTATATCAAGTGGACAGCAACTCTGAGGCACTCTTTGTCTCGTTCCACCCTTCCTCCAAGGATCAGAAGGTTTCGGCCTCCATGATTGGCCGGTGGATAAGAGCTTGCATTGTGGGGGCGTATCATTCTGATTCCTTGCCGGTCACGCATCGGGTCATGGCTCACTCTACGTGTAGTGCAGCCACATCTGCGGCTTGGGCCACTCAAGTTTACATCAAGGAGGTGTGTAGGGTGGCCATGTGGTCTTCGCCTTCGCCGTTCATACGACATTACAAACTGGACAGGTATGCATCCGCAGAGGCCTTTTTTGGCAGGAGGGTTCTGCAACAGGTGGTACCCCGTGACACTGTTCCAAACTTGCCTGCTTCCCTCCCTTAAGGACAGTGGGCTTTGGTATGTCCCATTGGTGGATTATCCATCTCCTGTGCTGGAGAAGAAGCGTTGTCTTACCTGAATGCCTTTTCTCAGCACGGAGATGGATAATCCACTCCCCCCCATTTAGGTCCTTAGGCCTAGGGTTAGGTTTTGTGAGCCAACATGTCATGCTGTCAGTCAGTAGCTTCACCTTCATCGAGACTGGGACAAGTGGTCCAGGACAGGTGTGGCAAGTTTGGCTGAATTGATCTGATTGGGCAGGAGGATAGAGTTAACCCATTGGTGGATTATCCATATCCGTGCTGAGAAAAGGTGTTCAGGTAAGACAATGCCCCTTTTCATTAAAAAAAATTAAAAAAATACTTCCTTCTCACTCCTATGGTTTGTCCATGTCTTTCTCACTCTTAGGTCCTTTTCCAAAGAGCTCAGAATTTGAGGATTCTGTGAGTATCTTAAGCTGGTCCTAGCACTGCATCTTCCAGACAGAAAGCCCTGACTTTGTTTCTGGGCTCTGTTGGAACCATTCTCCCAACTTAGGAGTCACAGCCTTGAATGCCCCACATCCTCTTGTTCCTCCTTCAGGCCCTGGTATTTCTCCAGTTTCTCATACTCCTTCCTGATATTGCTGTCATTTGGAACCTCTACATTTATCACCAGCAATATTTTCTGGTCCTTCTCTACTATTATGATGTCTGGTTGATTGGCTGGTACCAGTCTGTCCATCTATATCTGGAAGTTCCATAGAACTTAAATATATCTTTGGGGGGGGGGATGTAATGGTATAAAGAATGTTGTCCCACACAAATAGACATACCAAGTATGTAGGTGATAATCTTGCAAGTAATACTGCACTTCTGCAGTAAAACATAGCCTTTTTTAAAAACTAGTTTCTCTCCCACGTTTTTCAGTCTTTTAGTATGCATGCATCAGTGTTTTGATCAATGGTTCTAATAAGTTTAATCAATAAAGCAGACAACCAGATCATCCCTGATTAACGAGTGAAGTTGAACGCAAATCCCAAGGAGAACTTGAGAAGTCTGCAAATGTATTGAGGAATAATAAGGTTGGGAAAGGTCATGCTTTGCCTTGTTCTCCAGTGATCTCAGTACTCATCTGAGGGAACTAATGGCCTAATTCTGCATAACTTTTTATAATCCACTGGATTAGCAGAAGCAGTACACTAGGAATTGCTAATTGCAGGCTGGGCTATTTCTAAATATTTACTTTGGTCCAAGTTTGGCAGTCTTTATTAAAATAATTATCTGGCACAAAATGAACCTATTTGTTTGGGATCTTTCTGCTCATATCCTCCTTCAGCAGCTTGGTCAGTTTTCCTCTCTGATTGGTTCTGTGCTCCAGGAAAGGAAACTTTTTTAGAAGTGAGCAATGCCTGGGTTTAGATATTATCAAAGAAGGGTCCGATTTTATTTATTTATCCATCTATCAATCCATCTATTCTGGACTAGGGTTGTTTTGAACAACTGTGGGGTTAATGACACAGGAACTTGTCTCTATTATCCATAATAAAGATAAGGCCATGAGAATAGATACAGTTCTTTTTGAGGGGTGGATACCAAATCCTGATGCTTAGAAAAAGAAAGCATTAATCCCATTCTTCTTCTTCACTAGTGCAGATCAGCTATTCCAGAACAGAATGAGATATGCACACAAAGCCCATTGCTTCTTTTTTTTTAGCCTATAATTCTAGAATTCTAGAATGTTCAACCTTAGCAACTTTAAGACTTGTGGACTTCAATGCTCAGAATTCCCCAGCCAGCCCTAACTGATTGTTTGATCGGTATCTACCTGTACTGGTAGGTGAGTACTGGTCAATGATTGGCTGGGAATTCTGGAAATTGAAGTCCACAAGTCTTACAGTTGCCAAGTTAGACACCCCTTTAATCCCTCTTTGGTTTTTCTCCATGCCTTTCTCTTGTTTCTGCTTTTCCATGCTCTAGAATTATCCAGGGCTGTTGACACCACTATCAGTTACTATTTGGGTATATAATTATCAGTCTTTCCCCTGATATATCAGCCATAAAATCAGTGTAATATATTTATGACAAGAACTGTCTTAATTTAGGCTGAGACTGTTTGGTTTGTGGATTGTTTACTGGCATATAGAAAACAGGGAGGAAGATGGATGGTTAACAAGTAGGAAATATAAATAAATAAACATAAGCAATCACACAGAGAATCCATATGTGCATGCATGCACACATACTTCAGAAATATATACATGGAGTCTCAGGACAAAGCAAATACATTCCAGGAGAAAATATATACAATGCTGCAACAGATTCAAATGACAATTGTCTTAAATCATAATAAGATTAAAAACAATTTCGATAACATAAATGAACATATCTCTAACCTAAACTCACAAACAATGCTCAAAATGATAATAAAGAATGAACAAATAAATGAGACAATAGAATACAAATCGGAGGAAAATGACTTAAATATGGAAGCTACAAATGAAGAAAACTACAACTCAATACAAATAAAAGAAAATCTGCAAAATTTTGCTACAATAAAGGAAATAAAAAAGATGTTTTACCTTCCAGGTAAAACAAACTTGAGGACAAAAAAGAAGATTTAATAAAATGGATTAAAGAGCTGTCAAGAGAATCATTAAAGTGTGGAAGACAAAAAATGAATATTCTACTTATTTTGTCTTTTTTTATCCCCAACAATATCTACAAAAATACAACCTGGCAAGCTAAACCTACTGATTTGGAAAGTGACCTGGCAAAAGAAGAAGATTAGAATTAGATTTAAGAGATGTGATTCAACTTACCAAATGGAATGCTATATGACTAAACACTTGTTTGAATATGGTTAAAAAACATAAAGTTTGGATATAAAGAGGCACTATAGCAGCAGTTCTCAATCTTTGGTTGGTGACCCTTTTGGGGGTCGCATGAGCCTGTCACAGGGGTCGCCTAAGACCCTCGGAAAACACATATTTCTGATGGTCTTAGGCAGGGCTTGTCAACCACCTTCTCTCCCTCCCCCCCCCCGCTCCACCTCACTTGTTTGTGGAAAATATGCTGCTTGGCGGCAGTCTGCACGAACTCTACCAAATGTGCCCTGCAGGGGCGCATGAAGAGCGCAGGTGCAGAGCAAGGCCCTGCCCTCCCCAGAGACTCATTGTGCAGCAACCAGATTGACTTCTTCTCATCCATGCAGGTCAACGAAGGGAAGGCTGCTGCAGCACCCAACTCCTGCACCCATCAGCTGGCGACCCCCAAACTTGTGCTTGTCAGCCAGGAGGTCTGGCGACGGCCACTGGTCTCCTTTGCCACCCCGCCCGTCCTCGACTCCTCTTCTGCCCGTTCATGTCGAGCCCGCCGGGGCTTGACAGGGAGAGAGGGAGGGAAGGAGGAAGGGACTCCTCCTCCTCTACTAAGCTTGAAAACACGATCAGCTTCCCAAGGGTGCCACAATCCTCACAAAAGTGGGGGAGGGGGGGAGAAGCAAAGGGGGCGATAAAGCTTGCGGCGGGCTCGAAGGAGCACCTGTCAGCGTTGGTGACGAGAAATTCCCCACAAACCCAGGGAAGGGGTGGGAGGAAACCGCCACCTTCTTCTCCTTGGCTTTGTGTTCTTCTGTTCCTCAGCAGCCGGGCTGCCAAGCCTCTGCTGGCTGGAACCTCCTTTCCTTCCCTCCCTCTTGATCTCTTCCTCCTTCCCTCCCTCTCCCATTGTCCCTTCCTTCCTTTCCTTTCCTTCACCTCCCTCTTTGTCCCTCCTTCCCTCCCTCTCTCCCCTTGTTTCTTCCATCCTTCCCTCTTGTCCAGGATCAGGGTGAACCTCTACAGCTGATCCGCGCTTTTGCAGAGCAGCCAAGAAGCAGGTCAGCTGTAGCAGCTCTCCATGGCTCCTGCCCAGCAAACTTGCTCGAGCTTTGCTAGAAAACATGCTGCTTGCTAATTTAACAGAAGCACGAATCACCTGTAGCCCGGTGCTGATCCTGGGACTTAGCAAGCGTCATGTTTTCTGGTGAAGCTGAGCAAGTGAGCTGGGCGGAGCTCTCCTCTGCCTCTGGCAGCCTGTCCCCCTCCCCTTGTCCCTTCCTGGGCATGGAGGGGGAGGAGGAAGGAAGGGATGAAAAGGGAGGGAAGGAAGGGACCATGAGAGAGGGAAGGAAGGAAGGAACAATGGAAGGGAGGGAAGGAAGGAAGGGACAAAGAGGGAAGGAAGGGAAGGAAGGAAGCGACTAAGAGGCAGGGGAAGGAAAGGAAGGAAATAAGGAAGGGACAATGGGAGAGAGGGAGGGAAGGAGGAAGAGACTAAGAAGGAGGTGAAGGAAAGGGAGGAAAAAAGGAAGGGACAATGGGAAAGAGGGAGGGAAGGCGGAAGAGACTAAGGGAGTTGAAGGAAAGGAAGAAAAGAAGGAAGGAAGGGACAAGGGGAGAGAAGGGAGGGAAGGAAGGCACCCACCCCAGTCCCATCCCAGAGACCCATAGATTTGCCCCCACAGGCACTCTGCAACCTGAGTGATCAGCTGGGCACGCCCTATGGCCATTGATCACGTGACCCTGGGACACTGAACGTCATAAGTATGAATCAGTTGTCAAGCATCCAAATGTAAATCACATGACCCTGAGGATGCTGCAATAATCATAAGTGTGAAACATGATCATAATTCGCTTTTTCAGTGCTGTTGTAACTTCAAACAGTCACTAAGCGAATTGTTGTAAGTCAAGGACTACCTATACTTTCCCATTTTTTCCTCTTTTTTTTGGTCAAGTTTTTGATACTTCCCGGCCAGCTGGATGGGGTGTTGGGTGTCACCACAACATGAGGAACTGTATTAAAGGGTCACGGCATTAGGAAGGTTGAGAACCACTGTCCTATAGGAAGATTGTACTATATGATTAAATACTTGTTTGAACATGGTTAAAGGAATAGACAAATTTGGACATAAAGGGACTCTATAGTAAGAGGGATAAGATATATAAGTAGTATAGTACTTTTATAATATATGAAATGTAAAAATATTGAGACAGTGTATTTGAATGAAAAATTTGGATATTCAAAGGTAATGAATTTTGAGAAAATTATGACTGATAAAAGTGGTTTCAATACTGAGGGAAAATTAAGCTTAAATAAGAATCTTGAAAACGACATAAGTATAGTCAAAAATAGTCCAGAAATCCAGTCACTTTAGAACAGGGGTGTCAAACTCGCAATGTCATGTGACATGTCACAACATATCGTGACTTTTTTGCCATTGCCGGCAATGGGATGGGCGTAGTTTTGCTATGATGCATCTGGCCCACAGGCTGGCAGTTTGATACCCCTGCTTTAGAAGCTTCTCGGCCAGCTTGTCAGGATGCAAAGCAGGAATCAAGGACACATGTGTGGATCTGAAGTTGGTGCAGTTGTTCCAGCCACAAAGCAGCTTCTGACAGCTGCTCTAGTACAGCCCACTCAAAGATGTTGCTCAGTGAGGGCATTTACACTGTTGCTCCTTGAGAAACCAAGCAAAGTGTTTCTTCTTGACTCTCCTGAGCTCCCAAGGTATCCTTAGGTTGAGGGCTTTGCTGGGATCAGGTCGGTCATAGGCTGGCTGACTCCTCCCACAGCTGCTCTTGCTAATTGCTTGCTGAGACATTAACAATCTGCTGGTTCACACCTGTCATAACAGGACCGTAAAGAGCCAGGCAACATTTGAAAAATTGTACATTATATATTCACCTCTATACAGACCAAGTTAAATAAATGCAGCCTTTTCTATCCACATTTTAGATTTGCTATTTATTATGTGCTTTGTGGTTATTGTTTTTAACTTTTTTAAAGGCTGGATACGAGCTTCTCAGAGCCTTTGGGAACTTACAGATTATTATGACACAGATGTCATAATAAACAAATTGAAAACAGATATTGCAAGATAGTTAGAGAAGCTCCTCCAGCGTGCTGCTATTCTGATGCATTCACAGTTATTGTGCAGGCAGATTAATTGTCAGCCCTCCAAGATAGACTGAATTAGGAAATCAAAATCGACAAACTAATGTTACTTTTATTATAAGGTTATGGAAACAGATTCTTGCAAGTCTGAATGCACTTTCCCCCTCCTTCCTTCCCTCCTTCCCTTTATCCTCATTAGAAATAGGGAATATCTTGTATGAGATACTCACTCAGGATACAGGTCTGCCCTGGTCTCAGATTTCTTTAATCTGGCCATTGTCTTGGATATAACTTTTCTTCCTGTTCTTCAAGGTTATTTCTTCTGGCCATTACAGTAGTTATCAACTTAACAATCACAATTGGGACCAGAATTTTCATTGCTAAGAAAAGCATTGTTAAGTGAGTCATGCCTGATTTTATGATATTTTTTCTTCCATGATTGTTAAGTAAATCATTGCAGCTGTTAAGTGAACTATTGCAATTGTTAACTGAATCATGTGGTTGTTAAATAAATCTGGCTTTCCCCATTGGCTTTGCTTGACATGGCCGGAAGTGCATGTGGTGATCACATCACACACACACACACACACACACACACACACACACACACACACACACGCGATGCTGCATTTGTCATAAATACATGCCAGTTACCAAGCACCTTAATTTTGATCATGCAATTGTGGGGATGCTGTAAAAGTTGTAAGTCTGAGGATTGGTTGTAAGTCACTTTTTTCAGTGGCATTGTAACTTCAAAGTCACTAAACAAATACTGTAAGTTGAGAACTACCTGTACACTAATTATTCAAGTTCCTTCAATATGTATTGAGCTATTTTTCTCAAGAGTTTGTGTTTTTTACCTTGAGTTACTCTAAAAAAGTGGCAGAAATGGAAGGGGAGCAGACTAAGTAATAACAGTATAAAAGAGGGTATTTTAGTAAATGTCTTCAACTCATTTGATCGTGGTGTATATTTAACACACAATACCCTTTTAAGGGAGAGAATCTATCTTTTATAAATCATTCCATCACAGTTTACTCACATGACACAGTCACAGATTTGAATGGCAGGTGCTGAAATGTTGTTGCATTTGTATAAATAATAAATCTATAATTTTGGATAATTTCTTTTGCTATCATTGAACTAGGAAGTTTCATATTGACTTGAGAGGTTCCAGGATATAATATGAAATGATATGTGTTTTTTTAATGGCTCAGCATTATGTGTCCTATAATACCAGTTGAACAATGAACTTTTCATTATTTCATTTGGTAAAGAAATCAAAGCTTTTAGACTACTGATACCTCATTATCTGATTATCTGACCAATTCTGCTTACCACAATTAAAAAAGATTCGAGGCTCTAGAAGGAGTTCAGAGAAGAGCAACAAATATAAGGTATCTGAAGGCTAACCCATACCATGAACTTTTCAAGAACTAGATATGTCTAGTCTAACAAAGAAAAGGATTAGGTTTGACATGATAGCAGTCTTCTAATATTTGAAGGCTATCATCGGGAAGGGGGCATCAAACTATTCTCTAAAGCATCTGAGGGCAGAAACAAGGGGTAATGGGTGGAAGATTAGTAAAAAGAGATCTAACCTAGAATTAAGAAGAAATTTCCTGACCACGAGAACAATTAATCAATGGAAAAGCTTGTCCTACAGAAGTTGTGGGTTGTAGGTTGCTCCATCACTGGAAGTTTTCAAGAAAGATTGGACAATTATTTGTCCAAAATGATAATAGGGGCTCCTGCTCAACAAAGGTTGGAACAGAACACCTCCAAGATCCCTTCTAACCATGTTATTCAGTGATTGATGTTCTATTATGGCTTGCACTCTTTTATACTATCCAAATAGTATAAAAGAAATAGAGATACCAGGGCAGGTGCAGGATGTCTATATAGTCTAAGAAGTAAGATCTGAAGCACTCCAATAATAATCATATTAGAAGAGATTTGAACTTCTGATGTTGCAACTCTTCTAAACTGTGTTCCAAATCTACATTTGTGCTTCTTATCACATAACACGCAGCACAAACTATTGAGAAATAATTTCTATTTGCATTTCATAACTCCTTCTCACACAGAAAGTCCTGGTTACTTGATTACACGATTACATGATATTGTACTGATTTCATTGTCCTTTTGTAACAAAGGCCTTTTTCCCTTTGTAATCCTTTGGGAGCTGTTGAAATATCTAACATATCTGAATGCACACTATACATCAGTGGGGGTGAACCTATGGCACAGGTGCCAGAGGCGGCACTCAGAGCCCTCTCTGTGGGCATGCACGCCATCGCCCCAGTCCTAGGCCTTCAGCTGGGTTTTATAAAACCTTTTCACTTTAGGCCTTTGCCGCCATGTGCAAAAAAAAAAAGGTTCAATCAATTTCAACTTCTTGTAGCAAAAAAAAGATCTTGCAAAGTTGGAATTGATTGATTGAACTTTTTAGTCCCACCCAATCTGCCGTTACCAGTGCAGCCATGCCCACCCAATTGGCCACACCCAGCCAGTGGGCCATACCCACCCAGCACTCGACGATGCATAAATGAGTTTTGGGTTGCAGTTTGGGCACTCAGCCTCTAAAAGGTTCGCCATCACTGCTATACATCCTTACACATATGGATGAGGAGAGCCAAAATAAGTGTTGAAAATATCCCATCTTCTATTTTTTAGTTGCTGTTTTCATAAAAGATTCAGTAGTTTACAGTAAATAAACGTAAACAAGGAATTTCTGGTGTAAATGCATTTTTTTAAAAAACTGTTCAAATCTTTACTGCTGAAGATCAGTTTAGTGTGTCTTCTTTCTTTGCTGACAGCTTAATTTGCTTGAGCTTGAATGCCTCTGGAGATTCAGATTTTAGTTTTGCCAATTTCATCCGAATGCCACCTGGTTTATCGAATCAAAAAGCCCATTAGAAACTCCATCACTATTACTGATGGCTCCTGGACAATTGCAGCAGATGGATGAAATGCATTTTAGTTTTAATGGCCCTTAAATGGCTAGTGCCTGGGGATAGCAGCCCAGGAGGCATTGCTCTTTTGCTGCTGAGTTCTAGAAGCTGGTGGGGGTAGATTTGAAATGAGTGAAGGCAAAAAGCTGTTTACATATTTTTGAATAATAATGGGTGTATTTTTATAAACACTACCCAGTTTGTTTCAGTGGGAACTCAACTTCTAATACCTAATAATAAGAATTGCCTACAATTATACTTGCTTAGAGTTAAATCAATTGTTAAAGACATGCTCAGATAGATAAACAGGAAGGAACTGTATCTCTTTCCTCCAGCTATTGCCACATGGGCAAGAATGATGACGGGTTCTGAATGTGAGAAAGATCCTATTCAGGATCTTAAGTACAAGCAAACGTGCATAGAAGAAAAGAAAAGAAGTAGAAGAAGGTTACAGATAGTCCTTGACTTACACCACAACTGACCCCAAAATTTCTGTTGCTAAGCGAGACATTTGTTAAGTGATTTTGCCCCATTTTACGACCTTTTTTGCCATAATTGTTAAGTGAATCACTGCAGTTTTTAAGTTAGTAATATAGTTGTTAAGTGAATCTGGCTTCCCCATTGACTTTGCTGCGATGGGCATGTGAAAAACGGTCATAGGTCACTTTTTGCACTGCCATTGTAACTTCAAATGGCCACCGAACAAACAGTTGTAAGTTGAGGATTACTTGTATAAGTAGAGACAATAAACAAACTTAGTGTACTAGGATTAAAAGGCATGGAGAAATATGAATTATGTTGTCATAAACGCCACACTATTAATTTATTTGGCTGATAATTTCTTACTCATTTCTGTACGTTGCTGCTTACCGCAAAAGGGAAGAGTACGATTTGTATATAGGTATAATACAGACTTATATCTGTTTCTTTGTTATGAACAACATGTGTAAGAAATGCAATCAGGACTGGCTTACAGGTGAAGAAAATTAAACCCCTTGCCATAACCTCAATTAATTCATACTGTGGTGCCAGCATTGTCAGAAAAGATCATTTTTTCCTAGCAATACAAACTGCAGCCATGGAATCCATAGTCTGGATTGGGATTATGGCAGGATGTGTTAACCTTCCTTTATATTTCTGTATTAGGGTCCTGATTAGCTCTGTATTTTCAAATTTAAATAAGGGGGGAAATATAGTTACAATGTAAAGTTCATCAATGACAAAGATTAATGTAATTTCTATTCCACGCCTAGGTCTGAGCTCTTATCTAAAAATGGCCCAAATAATCCACTTTTTCTCAGAGTTTTATGAAAGATGCTGAGCAAATGCAAGTTTGAGTTTATCTATAAAGTATCCTGGTAGTAACTCACAGCAGCCTTTTAATGCTTCTTCTACTCTTCCTTAAAAGGATCCAAGTGGCATTGAAAAGCAAAGCTGCATGGCACTCTATAGGTGCCATAAGGGCAGAGAAGTACCTCTCCTTTGCCATTCTGACTGCTATAATGGAGACCTGAATTTGGGAAAGTACCTGTGTCCAGTCAGATTCACCCCTTGCTTTTACCAGGTTTGCTCTACATCAGGGGTGTCAAACTAGCAACATAACGTGATGTGTCGAGATGTATCGTGACTTTTTTCCCATTGCCGGCAATGGGGTGGGCGCGTTTCAGCATGATGCATCCGGCCCGCAGGCCGGCAGTTCGACACCTTTACTCTACATCAAGGGTCTTCAACCTGGGCAACTTTAAGACTTGTGAATTTCAATTCCCAGATCTTCTCAGCCAGCATGGCTGGCTAAGGAATTCTGGGAATTGAAGTTCACAAGTGTTAAAATTGCCCAGATTGGAGATCCGTGCTCTACATGACTGCTCAATAATCATCTCCCAGAGCTCCTTGGTGAACCAATCCCTCTCCCCACCCCATCCAATATCAGTGTATATGGAGAAAGTGCTCAGGATAGATACTATTGAGAACCTTTGTTGCCTTCATATTCCAAAGTTCAGTTAGGCTCCTAACAGAACAATCTTCCAGATAGGAAACTCACCAAATGTTATTTGAAAGCCAGCTGGATCCACAACCTGGAGTGATTGATGTCATATGTTCTACTTTACTGCAGCAGTTCATGGTGCTGTAGTGATCACGATTATTACAAAGTATCCTTGTTTAGTTTTTATATTTCCCCCACCTTAATTGATTTGTCAATTAAACTAATTCAAACATATATGGCATTAAACACACAATGCATTTACTGTTAGTCTATGTAATCCTTTATCCCTGATTTTTAAGAGAAAAAGACATGGTCAGGAATTTTTAGTTTTGCTTCATTAAATTTAATTGCAGAAGTCCAGATATTGTATTTGGAGCTGTAATATTTGAGAATAAAGCAGCACTGCAGGCTGAACTGATGGACTATAAACCATTTTCCAATTTCAGTTAGCCTTTTTACTACCGTGCTGTATATGTTTTCCATCTTTCTTTGCCTTCTTTTAATTCTGTTTGCAGTCTTTCTTGCACTTAGTTGGGAGTATCGTAAGTTAGCTGAACTGTAAAATTTCTTGTAACTATTGTATCCTGCTCTCTGCTTTTTTATTTGTACACTACCACTGACTTTATGTTAAACAAATATAAGTTTGCTCAGTCAGCTTCAGTTGGCAACTTCCAAGTTTGTCAACTTCCAGATGTGTGAGCCTACTCTCACAATTCTGGCAATGGTGGTGCTAGCTGCAGCTTTCGGGTTGTTGAAATCCATGTGTGAAAGTTGTGTGAGTTGGCAAAGAGTGGCTTAGTGAGAAGTGCAGAAGAAAGGATTTAGGACATTCTTCTGTATGTACTGCCACACAGCCTTTTCTCTTGTACTAAGGAGAAATTTAAGATATGAGTGATGAATATTGATGCAATGATGAATATATCTCTGCATTATATAGCATAATCTAAGTGGAATAGCCCTTGGAGGTTGTTTCACCCAGAATTAAAAGTATTCATGGAGTCCATAGTTACTTTCTTTTCTTGTAGTGTATTTTCTCCTTCCCTGCCCCCCAAAATATCCTAGCTCCAATTTCGGATATGACTAGAAATGGAGAGTGATCCTGGGACTTTTCTGCATATTTTTGGAGTCTGTCTATTTTTAAAAGTGCTTCAGTCTTGACCCAGAAAATCCTCTATAGCTACAGTGTATGCAAGCATATTCCCATCCATGACTGTTATATAGGCATGGAGCTGTGGTATAACTGGGATTAATGTCCTGTTCTACCATCAGAATTCTTCATTAGCCATTCAATTCTTCCATATCTTGCATACATTTATTTATGTACTCCTGATGGGCCATTGGTGGTTTACAGATACTAAGAGCTCATATTATCATTATGATTCAGTTGGGTTATTGAAAAAAACTTGCCTTTGCAACAGTGAAACAGGCCAATGGCTATTCCCTAAAAGGGATTATGGATAAATATATAATTCATAAAATATTATGAAAAGATAGATCTCTGAAATCAGGCATCCAGTCTTTTTGGTCTTAAAGGCAGTCCTTGTTTATTGACTGTTCATTCAGCAAGTAGTTTCAATGACACTGAAACAGGAGATATATGATTGTTTCTCAAACATGTGACCATTGCAATGTCCCCATGATCATGTGACCACAGTTTGGGTGTTTGGCCACACGGTGCACATTTATGATGGTTGTAGCATCCCATGATCACCATTTGTAATTTTCCCATTTGGTTTCTGACAAGCAAAGTCAATGGAGAAGCCACCAGGAAATTGCACGCTATGATCATTTGATGTGACGCTTAATGAATGTAGGTAATTTGTTGCATGACTGCAGCCAGAACTGACATTGTAAGTTGGGCATGTTCACATGATGTTCCACTTTACAACTGCATCATTTAGCAATAGAGTGATGGTCCCAATTGTAGTCAGTAAGTAAGGACTATCAGTATTCTCCTGATGACTTTATATAAGTAATGATTGAAGCCTGAGATTTTCCATGATAATATATTGCTTCCCTAGGCCCATCCATCTAAAGTCAGTTCTTGGGTTTTTGATGCCCAATAACAAACATACTGTAATATTTTAATTCACTATGGTACATACCACTTTTGTTGCTATTGTTTTTAAATTTGGATTGTGAGTTAGCCTGCTTATCCACTGCTGGGTTTTTTTGTTACTGTTTTTCCTTTCCTTTTCCTTTTATTTTATTGTTTTACAATCTTATTGTCTCCCTTGATTTAATATTTATTTTATAGCAGCAGTTTTAATAATACATTAATCGTCTTTGCTGCCTAGCTCTCAACAACTGAACAGCTCACAATAATGAAACAAAAATTACCATCAAATCAATAAAACAAAAGATAAAAATGAAAGGTAGGAAGTGAGAGGACTCACTCTTTCTTGCCAAAAATCTGAGTGAAGAACCAGGTCTTCTCTGCTCTTCTAAGCAAACTGAAAGACATGCAGATTTATTCCAGAGGGCATATATTAAAATTAGTAGCAATGGCAAATCTCCCTTAAGCATTTGTCTGGAAATTAGCTTTGCTCCAGGGAGTTCCACATAATAATGATGTGGCTAATGTGATATTCTTGGCAGTAAAGCTTTTGAATATAATAAAATAATCTTGTTATATATGAAACAAATATCTAACCTCAGAGGCCTTGACTTCCAGGAGTTTTTTCTGTTATTGAGATTATTCCATTAGTATTTCCATTGTGATTGCTTGCCAAACAGTCTGGATTTCTCTTGCATGCTTTTCTCCATTTTGAAGGTCTTACATCCGGGCATAAAATCCAACTACATGATAAATCTGGAAGTGATCCAACACAAATATTTCCAGACTTAATGAAGAATTGTTATTCCTAATTATTAACATTCATTAACAAACTCTTATAAATAATCCATTCCTTTTTAATGTATCCTGTTGTAATGTCACCTTTATCATAGAAGGATCTGATTATATAGTCAGCTAGTACCATATGGATCAGAATGAGCTATAGTGCATAACCCATTGCTTCTTTTGTTATTGCCATGCCATTATGAAAACTGCTGTTTTATAAGCAACTATTTGTAGCTAGCACTGCATTGGGCTGCTTAAGATGGCCCATATAGGAACAATAGTGTTATACAGGTAATTCTCAACTTACAGCAGTTCATTTAGCGACCTTTTGAAGTTACAAAGTACTGAAAAAAGTGACTTATGACCATTTTCACACTTATGACTGTAGCAGCATCCCCATGATCATGTGATTTACATTCAGATGCTTGACAACTGGTTCATATTTATGATGATTGCAGAATCCCAGGGTCATGTGACCATCTTTGCAACCTTCTCACAAGCAAAGTCAATGGGAGGGGGGTGCCGCCAGATTTGCTTAACAACCATGTTACTAATTTAACAACCACAGTGATTTGCGTAACAAATGTGTCAAGAAAAATCATAAAATAGGACAAAACTCACTTAACAAATTTCTCACTTAGAAACATAAATTCTGGGGTCAATTGTGGTCATAAGTCAAGGACTACCTGTACTTAACAGTTTATAAATCTGCCATGGTATCTTGTACAGAAAAGCATCAGAAGCATCTACAGATAATACATAAAATGTCTTATTAAGGTCTATCAAGACAATGGAAGTGTCATTACTTATTAGTCCAATAAGAACTTCTATAAAAAGAGTATTTAGAACCAATAGATGATGATGGTGGTGGTGATGATTATGGTGGTGGTGATGATGATGATGATATCCATTCATCCTGTCCAACTCTTGGCAATTCTATGGGCCAGGTTTCCCCTGCATCTTCTGATCTTGCACTGCTTCATTGAGTTTTTCTATGCTCCGGCTGGTGTCAGCTTTGATGGTGTCCAGTCATTATGTTCTTTGGTAGCCTGGTTTCCTTTTACCACTAACTCTTCCAAACATAATTGCTTTCTCCAGTGAATTTCCCCTCATGACATGGCCAAAATAAATGAGACACAGTTTTTTGATTTTGCCTTCCAGTGACATGTTAAGTGTTCCAGTACTTGCTTTTCAAGGGCACTATCTTAATATCAATTGAGTAATATAGTGCTATTTTGAATTTGCATAATACAACCACTTGGATGCAGCTTAGATCAGTAAATGGTCCTACTGAAATATGAGTATCAATAATAAAACCTGTAGTCATCTCTGATCCAGTGTAAAATCCAAAATAATGAAAACAATGGGTGCCCTACAATATTAATCCATAATGAGATTTGTTTTTCATTAAGTACAGTATTGAAGGTGAATTATACAAGATCAGAGAAGGATCTGATTTTGAGAATCTGAAGCATTGCTTCTTTGACTTTTCTTTTTGTCTTAACATGCTATTCTTGGTACCATTTGAAAGTTTCAAATAAAATCTGAAAATTGTTCATCAGTCTCTTAGCCATATTGGAATAATGATAGCAGAATGCGTGCATACTTTTCTGATGGAAATTAAGAAAAGATACAGATAAACATAAATAACAACAACAAGCTCACTGGTGAAGTTCTTAACTACTTTACATTTTTTTCCTCAGTGAACTAATTGAAACAAAGAGATTTTCAGGTATAAAATATTTTCATTTTCAACTAAGTCAAGGTGAGAAATGTGCTTTGCTCATGCTATATAATTTGTTTTGTGAGCATGCTGCATTGACCATGAATACTGTGCTAGAAACAAGAATCAAAATTTAATTTGACCATCTATTACATAATTATAATATTACTGAGCCAGAGATAATGACTTTGTAGTATTTATTATTCAAAATTATTTCCCATGCTTTATTATTACAATAGTGTCAGAGGTCATTTACCTGGCCTATTCAAGAAGCCTATAAATCCTCGCTTCTTCCTGGATCCAGGACGACTACTACTCTGCATAAAATCAGCTCTAAAAATTCCTGCTCATGTTCTAGCCACTGGATCTGCCAGGGAAGAGGGGAAAAAAAACTTTTCAAGCCTTCAAATGAACCCATTTGCTACTGCAGTTATTACTGCTGGGCCAATGAGAGTTCTGTGACAGGGATGAAGAAATTCAGATCCGAGCCAGAGAAATACTATGGAGGGAAGGAAATGTTTGGGTTTTAACACTTCTGAATATTACAAATTGAGCAAATTTTATTTTCAACCTAGATCTTCCTCTTCTTAAATTTGGTTATAGTATTAAAGACAGGAAAGAATATTATTTTCAGAAAGGTGACATTACATGGCAATAATTATTGAAATGGACTTAGTAAAGCGGTCACAATTAATAAACAAAACACTCTGCTGCTAAGTGGAGAAATGAGTGGAATAGATTTTGTCATTATCATATTATGTTTAAAGAGAAATATATAGTTTTGGGGATGGATTAATTATGGAATAATTGGAATGGCCATTTTATAGTTGAAAATTTCATGAGAGAACATTTTGCACTACTGAAAAAAATGTGCAAATTAAACTTTTCTTTTAATATTCTTTTTTTTTTCAAAACAATTTTTATTAGTTTTCCATTTTACACCAACACAGCTTAAGAACCCATGTGGAAACATGGTGATACATTTGAAAAAAAAACAAGCAATAACATAGTACATGTATACCCAATATTTCTTAAAAATTTCCCTCTCTATCTATATAGAATATTAGAATCAAATTAATACATTTTCAAATAAATTCATTCATCACTATATCTAACCATCAACTGCATTAATCAATAAAAATTTTAATCTATAAAACTACATTTCTTAAGAACATTATAATCAAGTCAATATCTTTCTAAAACCAATTTATTCACTAATATAACATTTCATCCAAGTTATATAATTAAAAATTAACTAATATTCTCTGTCTATTTATGTTATTATAGGCTTATTAAAACATTTCTAAAACAAATTTTCATTGAATATGTCACTCTATATGAATTTCATTAATCAATAAAGGTTTACAAATTCATTATCCATCCCAAAAATCCTGTATTATGCTTTCTTAATTTTACAAATATTTAATCTTAAACTAACCTATTTTACTATTCAGGTGCCCCAATTGTTTTTTTATTTAAGCATTATTAATTCCAAAAATAAATTCTTCTCTTTCTCACCAATCTTCTATTGTTTTTTACTATGTCTTCAAATCTCCAATAATTAATTCCATCATTTCCCTTATTTCAGTTCTTTTCTCATTATACCATCTCTAATATTAAAAACATATAAAGCCCTTTTAACAAAATCCAAGTCCAGCTCAATCCAAATTGCTATAAGGCCTTTACCACATTACTATAATCAGATTTAATATTTGTATATTATTCTGGGTTTCTTTCTAGTCCAAACAGGTTTCCATAATCGGGCCTCCACCTGCCACATTATACACTCCAAAAAGAAAGCTCCTCTTATGCATTTTGTTAAGTTAGTGTGATTAATCTGAATGATTCATAGCAGAACATCATTTCCCCTTTCTTTTAACATTAAGTAAATTTCACTTAAAATCCTTTCTTTTATATTGTCCTCTTTAATCACACGATTCTCTTCTTCCCATGTTTTTTTCTCTATCTCAAATTCAAATGGCGTCTGCAAACCAACTTGCCATTCTGAAACAAGATCATCCAGTTCCTTATCATAAGTCCTTTGTCCATTTTTATCAAATCTTTTTTCCAAAATCAATTGATTGTCCAACTGTAGATTTACTTCTTCCATCTCAATAAGCAGGGCACAAGCCTCTTGTGTATAAACTGAAGTTTCATTTAGTCTTTGTCTTTTGCTTTGTCGAGACAAAGAAATCTTCTTTGAACAGGCAACTATCTTCTCCGTATTTTCCAAAATTTTGGCCAAAATATATTTATAAGTAATGTCTACACCATTTTCCTCCATCTTTATTATCTTTCAAATCTTTATCCTTTTAAAGGAGACTATATATAAAAAGCAATCACAATATCCATCTCCTCCCAGTTTCCTTGCCTTTTTCCTTTGTACAAAATAAAAAGTTTTCCAGTAAAGAAAATGTAGCAAGTTCAGTGAATAAATTTATCAGAGAGTGTCTCTCAAAAAGTAATCAGACGTTCAATCCTTCCAGACACCATAAAGGTAAAAGCAAACAGTATTCTTCAAATATTATAAAAAAACTTTCTTGAGGCTCCCAATCTCCAAAGATAAAATCAACAATAAAACAAAAATAAATTTAATCCTTTGTGCTTCTTTTCCCCCATTTAAAAAGCCGCTTCATCAGAAAAGGGAATAATTCCAAAGAAAAAAAGAAACTTTTCACAGGCATAAAGAAAATAGAGGTAAAAGGAAAGTCTCACCGAGTTTTCCACTGTGGGTCCATTTGCTTAGCTTATCTTGTGGCTTGCGGTTGGCGCAGCTAAATGATCAGCCATTTTACTGGCTGATCTTTACCTTGTTGGCCCAAAGGAGATACTCGGTGCACAGAGGGCGCCGCCACTCCTCTTCAACTATCCGAGAGCCTCCTCAACGGAAGACGCTCTTCCAGAGCATCTTTTCGACCCTCTAAGGAGTCTACCGGCAGGGGAAATTCGATCAGCGAAGGGACGACTCCCTTTGCTCAACCGCACCGCTGCGAACTGGAACCGGAAGCCCTTTTCTTTCAATATTCTAAATATGGATGATTAAAAAAGTAAATGCTTCTTAATACCACCAAAGCAAATTCAGTCTCCACTTATTTTTGATGATTTTGACAGTACTCATCACCTTTTTTTAAAAAAAAAGTTGGTCCTGAAATACAGAGCAGAGAGCAAATTCAAATCAACTGGGTTGTGCAATACAGCAAAAGCAAATCTTTTGTTAGTCAGGGATATTGTTAGACTGGCAGTCAGAAATGGGATGGTTTTTGGCATAGCAAATATATTTTCCTAAAATAACAGAACAGCACCACAGTGACAAAGAAAATAATAAATTGGGAAGCATGAGTGATGGGATTTTTTTTCTGAGGTCTACTTACAAAAGGGTCAGGCAAAATTGGAAATTATTATAGAAGCAGTTTGGTTTTAGGATCATCTCCACGTGGCTACTATTTCTAGAAGAAAAAAGTTTGATCATTTAAAAAGTGATTTTTTTCTGAAAAATAGTTTTAATTGTTCAATATGAACCATAGTTTTTAAAAAAGCAGGCTAACCATTTTTTTTGATAAACTGGACATTTCTTAATTATATTCCTCTGTTCTGATGAAGCTGTTTTTAAAACTTTTTCTTGGAAGTTTATCAGCTGAAGTACTTATTCTTTCTCCTAATGGCATTGCTACTTCTGAATCTCCAAAGTTTTAGGCAGATCATGTTGGATGAAAAAAAGGTATTAATCATTTACATCATCTTTGAAGTAATGAACTGGATTCTCTTGTTCTTCTAAATCAGTAGAAGAGTGCTTTAAAAATGTGAAATTAGTTTTGTTTGATCTTAAAATGAGGTCAACAACAAAAAACAAGTTTCTTTATTCTGAATATCTTCAAGAAGAATAAAATTTGGTTGCAATTACCTTGCTGTTGGAGATTTCAATTCAAAATTCATATGGTAGGAATTTGTCTTATGGCCTATATGTGCTTATGAGCCACATACTAGCCTGAAATTAGAAGTGTTAATATGATTTGGGTGTATCATTGTATGTTAAAAATACATATAATCTTTGTGGCTGTATCCCCAGTATTCAGAATGTGTCAAAGACAGGTAAGAATTATAGATTTTTTTTCAAACATAGAGGTTGTCCAAAGAAAAAATCTCCATGTATCCATAGCAGTGGACCCATGATAGATGATGCTGGTCAATGTTTGAATTAGGATTTATTTTTGTTTGATATAGGAGGAAGGAAGAATATTGTAAAGTAATTTAATCAAACAATTTGATAATGTTCTTTTTTCTTTTAAAAATCAGCTTTAGTGCTATATTTGCATTCAGTTTCCATGTATCAACCAGCTCCAAATTGTCCATTGAATCATAGAAATTTTTTGGTAATTTGGCTTGAGTGATTTTAATATTTTTATTAGAAGTTCAATCCAATTATAAGACAGTCACTCCATTCCAATCTTCCATCAAACACCAATTTTCATAAGAGAAACCTATTAATCTCTTCATAAGTCCTTTATAAAACTATGTTTTCTCCTTATTTGGGGCATAAATTCCCAGTATTAAAGTCTTAGTCCCATTTCCACCACAATAAATCTACCATATCATAAGTCAGAATTCAAATTATTTCTGAACATGCTTTAAATTAGTTTGCTTGATTGATTCATTTTCAGGAAAACCAATTTAAGAAGCATGTATAATAAGAAGCATATATAAATGATTTCTAGACTTCTGATTAAAATTGGTGATTAAAAGTTGAAACTCTAAATGGCCTCTAGTATGTTGGAGTTGATGTGAGGTTGTGTCAAAAATACTGTAATGTGGTTTTCAAACAGTGATAGTTCATTGATACAAACACCTCATCACTGGATGTTGTAATTACCCAGTATTTATTTTAAGCATTATCTGCCCTTCAACCAAAGAAAAGCATTCATAATAGCTTGCAAAAATCAATTAATACAATAGTGCCTTCAGGCTTACACTGTGAAAGACAGAAATAAAGGAAAGGAAAAGAAAATGTAATATATATGGATCAAGCTTTAAACTTAGTTTTAGGATAAGAACACTTTTAGTTTGTCAAGCCCCAGGCACCTGAGCAAGGTCAGTGAAGGAAGAAGCACAACTAGTCCTTGACTTACCACCACAATTGAGCCCAAAATTCCTGTTCCTAAGTGAGATAGTTGTTAAGTGATTTTTGCCCCATTTTATGATCTTTCTTGCCACAGTTATTAGTAAATCATTGCAGTTGTTAAGTTAATCTGACTCCCTTGCTTGTTAGAAGGTTACAAAAGGTGATCACATGACCTCAGGACACTGCAACTGTCATAAATATGAGTCAGTTGCCAAGCATCTGAATTTTGATTATGTGACCCTGGGAATGCTGAAATGGCCATAAGTGTGAAAAGTGGTCATAAGTCACTTTTTTCCAGTGCCGTTATAACTTCCGACAGCCACTAAATGAACTTGCAAGTCAAGGACTACCTCTGTATAGGCTTCTATCTTTAATCTTTAGCTTGGGGTAAACACAGAATCTTAGAAACTGCCAGAAGAATTTTCAAGCATCATTTATTATTATTTCATTAATGTAGAATTTTGAATTAAATTTTGAATTAAAATTTAAAGTTTTCCCGCCAGGTTTCTTGCCACTTTAAATCATGCATCACCATGCCTTCAGTACTTTGGTTTAGTTTGCTTATGCTGTACTTTTCAGTTAAATGCTTTCTTTCATGTTGATCTCTTACTTGCATGCATCAATAAATATGTGGAAATTCATGAACATTCAAGTAATCCTTGTTCAGTGGCTGCCTCGTGTAATGACCATTTGCAGTTATGACAGTGATGAAAAAGTAACTTTGAGACGAGTTCTCACATCTATGTCCTTTGCAGGCTTATAAGCCAAAGGAAAGCTGAAGTAAGATCTAAGCATAGTTGCAGTTTTATATGTATTCCCTCACATAATGACTTGAGTTGCCTGTCCCAAATGTGGTCACTAAATGATGACTACCAGTGCATTGCAAAAATATTGTAAGATTGTATGCAAGCCAATGAATGGAATCCTCAAGAAAAGATAGTGGTTACACTCCAAATGTGAGGAAGCTGCTGTTTTACTATTTAAGCTTTTTACTAGAACCCTGGACTTTCTGCTTGGACTTTGTTTCAAGACTTACTGGAAGAATGAGATCCGTACAGAACTCAGCCCTTCCAAAGAAACCCTTCCATGCTGAGTTTTTCTTCATTTCTGCTTTGAGTTGGTGATGGTGGTGCTAAATTTATTGCAGTGTTAAAATCAGAAAGTTAGGGGGGATTTTTTTTTTTATCAGTAAATCACCCAGAGGTCTATCAATAAATCCAGCTCAGTTTTTGATGTAAGAAACATATAAAAATCTTTAATCAAAATCTCCTGAAAAAGCTTTACTCCAATCTCTTTTGGGAATACGGGAGGAAGAAGATTAAGAACAGGCTTCTCCTGATGGAGAGATGAATAGGATGGATTGCTTCTGAAGAATTTCAGTGAGTTCGGGGAAAACCATTTCTGGTTTAATCTGCTGCGAAATACAATGACAGCCTTGCTGTCAGCCAGCTATCTTTACTGCTCCATTAAAGTCATGTCTGAGAATCCCTGCAATAAGAAGCTGAATGACATTGTGACATTCTGTGGCTGGCAGAGAAAATAGCTGCATTAGCACTGTCCCTTTTTTAATGACCTACTTTTCTGTTTTTGGATTTGCATCTGAACTCAGTCCTCAATCCTCTCTTGTACATGTTCTGAAGTTATGTCTGAAATAGGACCTTTAGTCATGCCCTGTGAACAGGATAGCAAACGTTGAAGAGTTTTTAAATGCTTGGATTGCAGACAGTGCTGTCAGGCGATTTTGTTTTTTGTTTTTTCCCCGTGAATGAGAAGGTGGACAAAATTGGAGGTGCTTATTTAATTGAAAGCTAGGGTTTATTTATATTGGGTGGTAAAGTATTAGCTTTTGGCAAATCTTTCCACAATGTTGTAATTGTATTGGCTCACATAGATTTCTGTCAAATAAAACCAAAACAGTTTTATAGTTTAATCCTTAAGGATTACAGGAAAGAGCCCAGCATTTTTAGATTATGTGGTCATTAGATCTCCAGTAAAGAATAACTGAACAGAAGAAATATTTAAAAGAATATTTAAATATTTTAAAGAAAGAAGCGTACATGTCTCTTTGGAAGAGAGGATCTCTCTGCCTCACCCTTTTGTCAGTTGGAAACTGAAATAAAAGCCAGCTTCTTAACCCAAATGTGAAACTGGCTCATTACATAAAGCTGGAGTTAATTTAGTAGTAGGACAATATGCAAGTTCCGTAGTGAACAAAATGAAAGTGAAAGCTCCATTCCTTCTTCAGCCATCATTGTGGCAAGAGCGGATCTTCTGACAAATAAATTGCCCTGTTGACTCTGTTTTGGGGCAATTGTGATGGATAAGTTTTGCCAAAAGATGCAAAGGAACTCTTTTATTTTTTTTAACCAATGGGCAGAGAAGATAGAAAATTGAGGCTGCTGCTAGTACTTATGAGAGCTGCATCTGTTAAAAGTCTCATTTATATATGCAGTCTTTAAATCGGGATTGATGTTATTTTAGAATCAAGGCCCTTGATACATTAGGAAAGAATGATGAGCGATAGCCAGTGCTGGACAGGAGAAATCATAGTTTATATACAGACAATGATGAGTGGAGTTGAAATGTTTTTTCCTAATCTGTGGACTCTATCACCATTGTTTCCTGTTCCCACTCCCTCCATGCAAAATGGTTCTGTAAAGGCAGAAGTTCCTAGAATGATAATCAAGAGAACAATGGATCCAAATAAGATTGATAAACAACCTTATTGGGGGGGGGATTACCTTCAAGTTGTGGGAAGAAAAACCAGGTCCAGTTCCAAGCTGGGAGTAAGACATTAGAGGCTAAGATGCTGGAAATAAATGGAGGCTGCTTAGGAAAGAAGGTTTCTGTTTATTGATGAGCAGAATCAGCAACAGCATGCAGTTCTGGGACAGCTGACAAAATGGCTGCATGAGTGGATGGATCTTTATAGGGTTCTGATTGAGATTCTCCAAGGGGTTGTGCAATGTAGTGAGCTATTCCAATGGTGGTGGGAAAATCCTGTTAAGTCCTAAAGGTAATGTTCTGTCTTTAGAAATTGGGTGGGAGGGGTGTAAATTCTTAATCCCATCAACTTCAGCCTTCTGTTGCTGGAGGTGTTTTGTTCATGAATAGATTGGTCAAGTCTTCCTGAATGGATTAGAAAATCTGCATTCCTGAAGGCCAGTCTTTTCAGGTTTCTTAGTTTGAAGCTGTTTTCCTGGAGCTGCTTTCTGCTTTTGTTAAGATTATTTTCTCATTCTGGGGAAATATTCATTCCTGCCTCTTTTTAATATTAAGAATAAATAATATTTTAATCTTGAGCGGGAGGGGGGGGGCTTCCTACAAAGTCACTGTTGACTCTTGGCAATTACCTGGACTATCCCTGCAATTTTCTTAGCAAGAATTTTGGAAGTGATTTAGCCCAGTCATCTCCCTAGGGCTGAGAGAAAATGAAGGCCCAAAGTCACCTTCAGAAGTACTTTTTGTGCCTAGTTGTCTCAAGTAATCTCTTCATTCAATATGTCATTTTAGTAATTAATATCGCATAAAGTTTTAACTAGTTACTGCTATCAGCTGTACAAACAAAAGATGATGCAGATGTGCACTCTCTGATCTAAATGCTGATGTTCTATAAAGATGATAATTGGCATTGGTAAATTTAGGCCAACTTTCACAAAAAAGATACACAATATTTTATATGAAAGAAAATTAAAATTATGAGGAGGATAAATGTAATTTAACATTTAATGAATATGGCTCAGGAAGATATTAAAAACCATGGAAAATTTACATTATTATCCCATTTATTCTTGGCTTACCATGCTTTCAGAATCATATATAAACCTTGATCTGCCCCAATCTTTGTAATTGTTGTACCCTTATTCTATCAGATAATAAACAGATGAAGATTAATAGAACAGACTTCAATAGTTTGCATTTGATTTTGTTGGAAAATATCTGGGTAGTTATATGGATAATTTCTAATTTAGTTTGCATCTGCATATTCCCAATGTCTATAACATTCTAATTGGCAAAATCCTGCCTGCCTGCCTATCTGTCTATCTACATGCAGGAAGAATTTAATCTACTTAGCTATACTATATCTGTTTGTCTGACTCTGGAACAGAACTTCCTAGATTTCCTAGAAACAACACTACAGTAATTAGCAAAGGGAACATCCTTTGGTTATTTCAGCTTTAACTCTCTGATGTATATAACAGCAACAAAATAAAGACAGAAAATACAACACAAAGTGATTCATCATCTACCCCATGAAAAAAACAATTTAAAAGATGGAGATGATGCATCCAATGGATTTTAGAACATGTTGCGATGAGAAGAATGGAAGTAAGTTCTTCATGTTTTTTGATCTTTTGAAAACATATGAGCCAGTATAATGGCGTCTTGTGTTGTTAGTAGGAATCAACTTATGGGAGACTTTGGTGGCAGTAACAAAACATTTCTGCCTTGGAGACTAAGTAGGATTGGACCTAATTAACATGTGGTTGGAGTTCCACCAGGGAGTTCCAGGGCTGTAAATATCTTGGGAAACTGAAAACATGTCCCTGAAGAAGGCAATGGGAAATAGTTTCCATAATACAGACAAAATAATTGCATAAACATATGCATGTATTTATTATTTTTTAAAATACATGCCACAAAAGTTTGCATAAGCAATTTCTAAGCATGACAGTTTCTAAGCATGGTAAATCAGATATGTAATGTATGCATTTTTTTCATGAGATAAGGATGTAAAGGGAAAGGGTAATATTATCATACCTTGCTATGAGGTAGTCTCAGTATATTTCAACTTAATCATTGTTCGTATCTGGAACAGGTTCTTAGATCTCACTTCCATCTCCAAAAGGCAGGCTAGGAAATTAGAGTCTTAAACGTAAAGGCCAGGCATTTCTGAAAACGTCAGAGTGAATGCACTCAATGCAATAAAGAGAGATGAGTTCCTCTACCCAGATCCATGTGCTGCTTTTTAAGTTCAATATATAATGGGCTGTTTCTGAACATAAAAGGTTAGAAGAGCTTGTTTGCTTTTGTTCTCAGGAGCGGATAAAGAGCAGGAAACAAGTGGCTTTTAACATTGCTTTCTATAGCCTTCCCTTCCCTCCCTCTCTTCCTTATTTAGCTCAGTAGAGTGCAGAAAAGAAGATTTTCCACTCTAAAAATAGAAATGTTTAGAGAAGCAGCAACACAGCTTGCACCACTTTGGGCGTTTTCCAACGTGGGCAAAGCCTAACCCAGACCACCCAGTGTGAAGCAACACAATCCCCTTATCTAAATGCATAACTTTGTTGTTTCATATCATAGCTGAACCCCGCTCAACGTTTTCCTCCATAGTTGATGCTTTGAGAAGGCAATCACATACTAGGCACCAAAGTAGTCAACTGCTGAGATCGATGGTTACTGTGGACATCTCCAAAGTCATCCAAACCATGGTCATTATTAGGGGAGAGGGCCGAGACAAGGCTCTTTCTAAAGTGGCTTGAGCCACCTGAATAGCAATAGCATTAGACTTATATGCTACCCCATAGTACTTTACTGCACTCTCTGGGCTGTTTACAAGGGTTATTTGAATATTGCCCCTAACAATCTGGCTGCTCATTTTACCGATGCTTCACACGATGGAAGGCTTAATCAACCTTGAGCCCATGAGGATCAAACTACAGACTGTCGACAGACCTTCTAACCACTGTGCCACAACAGTGAATACTTCTAGTTGGTGGCCTCTTTGCATTACTAAAGTGAATCATATTGCCATTGGGTAGCCCAAACGGCATTGCTGAAATAGAACTGCTTTGCGCATAAGAGATAGGAGAAAGAAGATAAAATAACCTTTATTGGCACACATTAAAAATGAGATTCCGATGCCTACTCTCAAAATAAAATATATAACCATACACATGCATGCACATTCATATACAGATGTTATATGTATACATACATAACACACAAACACATTTATATATATGTATATTAATCACAGTCCACTTTGAATACATAGCAGAAAAAAGATTCTGGAGAGTTAACAAGGTTGATTCTATATGGTACAATGTTATTACATAGTCTAATAGCATATCCTATTAATATTAAAGAAGAGAACAATTTCCAAATATTGTAAAGATTTTATCAACTCCAATTCTTATGCCTCCAGTGAACATAAAAAGAACACTCATTTTTCTAAAAGCCAGTCATCTGGAGATCATGTCAGAAATTCTTTTATGAAGGGAAAGGATTTGCCGACACTTGATCTAGGTCTGACATTTCTTTCCATTACTGGCTCCCCCTGTTCCAGCATTTGTACATTACTAAGAAAGCCCAAAAGGAAAATCAATGTATAGATGCACAGTTTGGGGACCGTAACAAGGCTAATGGCAGTATCCTTTCCTCCCTACTTACAGATGGACAACATTTGCAAAGAGGGACTTTACATTTCTCATAGCATAAAAAAACAGGTGTGTTCTTCCTTGCAAATGGCAATGAAACAGTTTATCATGCCAGATTTTCTTAATGATGCAAGATTAGTTAATAGTAAAGTCATCAGCAAAATGAGGATAATTGATTTTGTGGCAATGAGGGCAATTTTACTTGCTTCCTAGAAAATGAAAACAATGACTGCCAGAATCCAATTTCTCTTCCAAGCCTTTTTTGTTATGGTTGTTATGAAAGGAAACATTGATCTGCATCAATTGAAATGGAAGGTCATACAAAACCAAAATCATTTATCGATTCGTTATCTTTTTTTCTAGGAAAGAAATTAATTTACGCTCATTATTATCTTATTAATTATTTATTAACTTTATTAGCATCAAACAGGAAATTGTGCTCCAAATGCCAGCCTTAGTTAAATGCCTCTGATGGCAAACTTTTGGCTGGACAGTTCCCTACAAGGACTTGTTATTGGGATCATGCAAGGATTTGGCTTCAAGATGATTTAGGGCATGCATGGATGATTTAAATCAATCATATTATGGTGGTTGAAACCAGTGTGACATACCTGCCTATGTGCATCCAAATCATCTTTTATTTTTCAAATCATTTTCCCTGTGCTAATTATTCCAAACATACCAATCTGAAAGGTTTTCCTCCCCAAAAAGGGTTATCTGCAGAATAAAAATTCCTTAAACCAAAAGTGGTACAACTAATCAGATTGAAAGGAAATGCAACATGGCAAATCTGGTATGTAACATTGGGGGTTTTGCAGGTCATCGTGTGTATGCACTCTTCAGAGAAGTATAATGTGGCTACCCATTACAGCTGCATATGATATGAAATGTGGTGGTTCATAAAGTATGGAATGTTACTCAGTCATGTGTCATGGTTCCAGTTCAGACAGCAATAATGAACTGAATATATTTTTCTAAAGTATGTCTGCAGAGTATTTGTGCTATCTTCATTAAAGCGCAAGGTCACACTGAGATGATTTTATAAAGTGAAATCTTGTGGAAGAACCTCTGTGTGATAATAGCTCAAGTTACCAAGAAATAATGCTTCTTCAGTCTCAAAAATTTTCTGTTAATTACTATCCCATTTCATTTTAGAAATTGGTGTGGGATGGGGGAATTAACATTATAGTGCGATGAGAATATTTTACCTCCGATGTGAATCAGCTCATAAATATTGGCTCAACAATATTTTTTTTAGTGTCCACATTACAACAAAGAAGGCAGTTTTGCTATTTTGATTCCTGATCTAATATTTAAAACATTGTTGAGAAGAAATCTAGCTATGGAAGAAAAGGAATATGTGACTGGATCAATTATTGCTTCTTCATTGCCAAGAATAACAGGAAAGTGGCTTCACAGCAATCCTATGAGGGAGAAATAGGACTTCCTAAAATCAGACATTCAGCTTGGAAGACAGGGGAAAAGTCTTTTCAGCAGTTGGCTGACCAACTACACTCACCCTGTAGTCCTCAATGGAACTGCATCTAAATGGAGGGAAGCATGCAGTGGGTTACTTTAAGGTGTTGTTTTGGGGCCAGTGCTCTTCTACAACTTCATAAATGATTTAGATGACGGAATAGAATGAATACTTATCATATTTGCAGGGGACACCAAGTTGGGGCAAATTGCTAACACTTTGGAGGATAGACTCAAGATTTAGAAGTATCTTGACAGACTTCATTAAGGGGTTAAAAGTGGTGGTAGGAAGTTTGTACCCTCAAACTTGCAAGATTCTGTTAATGTAGCCTTACAATAAAGAAGAATTAGCTCTGTCTAGTTTACCTTGGAGATTTAGACAACCTCTCTACCTTTTATCTCTCAAGATCAACCTCACATAACATCACATGTAGCATTAATAAACAGTTTAGCTCTTTTTGTGTGTGCATTCAAATGAGTCTTGACTCCTGATGACTGCCTGGACCAGTTCCTGAAGTTCACTTGGCAAGATTTCAGAAGTGGTTTGCCATTGACTGCTTCTTAGGTTTGAGAGAGTATGACTGGCTCAAAGACACCCAGCTAGCTTTGTGCTTAAGGTGAGACTAGAAGGCATAACCTACAGGTTTGTAGCCTGGTATCTTAACTTCTTGGTTTAGCAGAGGTGTGGACCACTTCTTTCTGTGTCATTTCCTGCTCCGAGGGACCCCTTGACAAGTGGACTAGTAGTATCTCACAAGCCAGAGATGATGTGGAAATAGGGGAGGGATGAATAGTGTTCTTGAAAGTTAGGAGGTCTATAATCATGTTCAGATAAGCACAGTCGGCTTCATATTATATACTGTAGTAAACAGGTAAAGAATCTGTTTAGGGCTAATCATCTGAATTCCTGGGAGAACTGAGAGTAGCAGAATTGAGTTCTCAATTTACAGCTTTTCCTTCCTGGCACCAAAGGGAAAAAAAATGCTTGCCTTCCAGAGCAGGGTTAGACGTTGGCTAATGATGGAAGCTCCTTTCCCTAAACAAGATAGAGATATGAAACAGCTGCCTCCTTTTCCAAAATAAGGCTGCAAGTGGGGAGAGGGGGCTTACAACAAAATGGGATGCTCTAAATATCTATTGGGTATTTTGAAATGCACGCTTTTAGGTGGTATTTTAAGAGAAATGCTTCATAAAGCTTTTTTTCTTTTTTTCTTTGGTAAGGGTGAGGATCCAGAGATACATATGTTTTACTAAAAAGGTGGGTGTCCCCCCCCCCACATGGAGAAGAACATTAAGGAGAACAACAGTGACCTCGTTTTTGCCTGTACTTGCTTTCTTCCATGTGAAAAAAAAAATAGTGTTTAGCACACTGCAGAACACCCGTGAGGTGGCTTTCATGAAATAAATCAAAAAGATTTGCTTTTGAATTTCCATGTAGTTTGCTTAGACAGATATATAGCCCCTCTATTAATACAGATGCCAGTCTCAAATTTGACAACTAAGCTTCCTTGAGATTCCTGTGGGATCTCTCCCTAGATATTTGCAAATTATATTAAATCAGTGGTTCTCAACCTGTGGGTCGGGACCCCATTTGGGGTCGAACGACCATTTCACAGGGTTGCCATTTTTTCCCCCTTTTCCTTAGCTGTGCTACTCCCTTTTATTCTATTGGCTTTTGAAAGCCAATAGAATAGACTCTCTTGAATAGAGTCTAATTCTATTGGCTTTCAAAAGCCAATAGGAATTGTCCAGGCTGTCTCTGCCCTGCTGAGCCCGCCAAAAGTCCCATTCTGCAAATGGTGCTGCACCAGTTGAGTAGTCCTCGACTTACGACCGGTTGAGTAGTCCTCGACTTATGACCGGTTGGGGTCGCGGCATTAAAAAGGTTGAGAACCACTGCATTAAATGAAGTGTCACCCAGAATATGTATATGCAGCAGGGGGCATTGATGGATAAATCCCCTTCCCTTGGAAATTCTATAAAGATTGCTTTCATTTGGGAAAGTAACACATTTACTCATAATGCTCAATCCTCTTACAGAAATGCAAACAGTTAAAATAACTTCTCATGGCTGTAGTGTAGGGAGATTTTCACTGCAACTAGCAGCAACTCACACCTCCACTCCCTTTCTTGATTTTCCTTTAAAGTTCTTCTTTCTAGGCTGGGCAGCCTTAAAAGTGCAAAACTTATTAAGGACCTATTGTAGCATATATTTAGACTCCTACCTCAATGAACTGCAAACTGTTCTTGAATTGGCTCTGCACATTTCTTTACTGCCTCTGCTGTCCCCGAGCACATCCCTTGTGTTATGAGGATTTGGCTGCCATTTCTCCCTTTTTGGTCCCAGTCAAGTGGGGTCCTTTTCCTTTCCAGTAGGCATTGCCAACTGTTTTCCCTTAACTTATCCTTTCTAACTCTGTGGCTATTCGGGAGCCATCTTTCCTTCTCTCGTTGAAGAGTGAGAAAAAGCCCCAAGCTCTATTCCAATTAGCTTTTCTGGCTTTTCCTATTAATCAAGTTACCAACTGCTTGTTAGAAGTCCTAATATCTGTGGAGGACAAGATGGAGGAACTTAAGTGTAAGCTAATTTGTTAAACTTTTCCCAGAATTAGAATGTAACACTTAGAAAGATAGAGATCAGATGTTCAAGGCATTGATATCTGATTGAAATTACAGCATTTAATTGATTTGGGCTTGGTAGCTATGAGAAAGTACATTTCTAGAGGGAATCATATAGAAAGATGGAGCCCACATGATCAAGTTAATTTTCATATTAAAAAAAATACCTAGCGCACAGAAAATCAAGTTGGAGAAGGGTTCTATTGTAGCTTTTATCCAACAAACTCTTCCAGCGGTGAATGTTGCTATATAAAGTGTGTTCCATTATGAAAGTTAGGGATTGGAAGAAGGTGCCCATGACATCCCCAGATGATATTCACAAACCTTCAAATTACATTTTAAAAATTAAATGATAGCATTGTTGCACTGGACTTCATGAGCTTTCAAGGGAGTTTGTGGATTTTCATTTGAAATTGTGTGAGAAATTGTATGGATGAATTACTGAAATATTACAACTTATTTTACTAAGTATTTTATTGCATTGTCTGAAACAGTCATTCAGCCCTGGCATGAGCCCTCCTCTGCAGCATGTAGATGCGCCTCCCAATGCAAGAATTCATTTTGTCAATAAATATTACAGGTAGTTCTCGACGTACAACTGATTGTTTAGCCACCATTCAAAGTTACAGATATTGCAGGGCCCCCTCCAGTCACATGATCAAAATTCAGCTGCTTGGCAGCCGGCCCACATCTACAACTGCACGGGCACTTCAAGTCCCTCTACATGCCTGTCTCCTCCCATCTGTGCCTTTTTAGCCTTCTGCAATCCACAGCCTCTGATGCCCTAGCTGTCAAACTGGCAGCCTGGATGCGTCACGTGCAGGCCACGCCCACCCAGGCTCTGCAAAGGCAAAAACATAGCGATACTGTCACAATGCATCATGACACATCATGTGAGGCAATCGAGTTTGACACCCATGCCCTAGCTGACCTTTGCTGTCTTTTTGCTCCTGCTGCTGACAAGCATGCCTGGCCTGGCCCTTTGCAAGGAGCTGCTGGTTGCACTTACTTCCTTGGTCATGCATGACAGAGTCCTGGGGAAGATGGCCTCATGGCCAACAGCTGCCTTATGAAGGGCCAGGTCAGGCACACTTCATCAGTAATGGGAGCATGAAGTTGGCAAAGGTCAGCTGGGATGGCAGTGCTTAGAGGTTGGCAGGAACCTTGGAATGCAAGGTGGCAAGGATATCTGCATCTGGGGTGGCTTGGGGCCGCTGCGGCTTACTGGGGTGGCAAGAAACCCTTTTGCACCATGCTGCTGGGCCAAGCTTGGGCTGGACTTCGTGCTGTACAACAGCTTAGAGGGGTTTCTTGCAGCCCCAGTGCCACTGCATGTCAAAAAAAAGAGAAGGTCTTTTAAAGTTCTTGGGGTGCTGTGGCTTTCTGCCAGTTGTTGTGGCTTTCTGGGGTACAGCAGCTTTGAGCCATGCTGCTTGGACTTTTCAAGGCATGGAAACTTTGCATCATGCTTATGAGGCAAGCTGGGGTTAGCTGAGGCTTCCAGGGCAGCTGCAGCTTCATGCTACACAATGGCTCAGGGACATCTTGCCATCTCATAGCCACAGTGCACCAAGGAGCTCCTCAGCCTCCTTGTGTTTGGACACCCTGCACTCTCTTTCTCTGGCCTCCTTGAACTTGTGCCACATTACAACACCTCTCCAACGCACACCCAGATGGTGTCAGGTCTCCCAGAGCCTCCCCAGCCCCTTGTGCTCCTCACACCTTACATGGGACTCCTTTTACTTCCCGCTTAATGACACTTGCATCTGGAGTTATGACAGTAACTGGGACTACCAGGATTGTCATTGCTAAGCAACACACTCATGGAAGTGTGCTTTACCACTGCATCGCTTAGTGCAGAAATTGTGGTCTCAGTTGTGATTGTAAGTCGAGGACTACCTGTACAGCCTGGCTATCAAGAGTTGACTGTTGCTGAGTTTTTAAGAAAGCCTGAAAAGTATTGCCTAACAAAATAATACTTTTTTCATGCGAAGACATTTTTAAGGGAGCAAAACTAATTATATTGTTGTGATGTATGGCAACACTTTAGAATCTCAGAGGAAATAACCAGATGAATCACAGTTACTGAAGGCAGACGATTCTTATCTTTCCTTATCCCCTGCTTCTTTTCTTATATTTGATTTGCTTTTATTCTAAATAATACATTGTGTTTTTATTAAAGAGATAAAAACTTGCTTTTCTTTAAAGCAAGGGTTTTGTTTACAAAGAAAAGATGTAAATTGTGCATCAGAAAAAGTATAAACATTACTTTGTCTTGGGAATATTTTTTTCTGCTAGAAATTTATAATTAGAAACATATAGCATTCAAGAACCCTATTTGGAATGTTGCGCAGCTGTTTGTTTTTCTAAAACAATAGCCATTTCACTTCCCATGGAAGTCAGATTAAGAAACCGGTGTGGTGGCAGTAATAGAATAGAAGAGGTTTCTATGAAAGCCATCCTTTCCGTAGCTTTGTGAAAATGATTGTATGCACGTCAATGAAACCCATATTTAGGCAAGATATGGGTGAATATTATTTCAGCTTTATGTTTTATAAATATGTCATTTTTGATTAATTCTTCCATTTGTATATTCTTTTTTTTCAAGATTAGCTTTTTTTTTAAAAGAAAGAGCAGTGTTAGAACAATTAATCAGTGGAACAGCTTGCCTCCAGAAGCAGTAAATGCTCCAACACTGGAAGTTTTTAAGAAGAGACTGGACAGCCATTTGTCCGAAATGGTGTAGGGTTTCCTGCCCGAGCAGGGGGTTGGACTAGATGACCTCCAAGGTCCCTTCCAACTTTACTATTATTATTATTATTATTATTATTATATGTTTTTTGAACATTTATAGTTTTTGCAATAATTTCCCCAATATAATAGAAAAAAGATTAAACACTCTTTTAGTTCAGCATTATACCTCTGTAGTTTTTTTCAGCAGCAATATAGAAAATGAAAAAAAAATGGGCATTTTTTTCACCCCCCAAAAATGTGTTATTTTTTTCAATTGAAATTCCTGGTAGTCTCTTGTCCAATTAAGAAGCTGGGTCTGAATTTGCTTTTGTGGATTAGCTACCTAGTTGCTACCATCTGACAGCATTGCCTAGTCTAGGAGAAATATGTATGTGAATTTTGATTCATGTATTGACTGAAAAATGCAAAATTAGATTTATTTGCCTTCAGATGTGATCTAAAGGAATAGCTCTCTCTTTCTAATATGGTCCATTTAAGAATCACAAATCCAGTATAGCTCTCTAATTTTCAACCAATACTTTGTAAGCACTGTAAATACATCACTGAACTGTTGTGATCCTATGTCATCAGGAAGTAGTGGAACCTGGCAGATAAATATTGAACAAGTACTCTTAGCTGTGTATAAATATCTAGATCTGATGTCTGGATCTGAGATACAGTTTGTGAAGAAAAGATGTGAAATGCAGTAGGACTATGTGCACGTGTGCAAGAAAAAGCTAGGAAGGCAAGCTAGGAAGACAATAGGATTTTATGCCATTTTAAACTTATCTACCATATCATAGATATGACAATTTTTTAAAAGGGACAGTTTTGATTCTATTTACAAGTAATCCTCGATTATTCACCCTAATGGAATCAGGATTTCCTTTGTAAGTCAAGACAGTGATAAGTTGAGACTGACTTGTGACCACCTGATTTTATGACTTTTTTGCGGTAGTTGTTAGGGTCATTAAGTAAGTGTGATGGTTATTAATGGATTCCATTCATTCCTATAGGTGGTTTTGCCAGAAACCAGCTGAAAAAGCCAGAAACCAGCTGAAGAGGCTGGAAATCAGCACAAAAATGTTGTAAATCACAGTCACATGACCGTGGAACATTGCAGCCTGCTATAAGGGTTACCAAGTGCCTGAAATATGGTCATGTGACCAAGAAAGAGATGTCACCACCAGAACTGTGGAACTGGGTCATAAGTAGTTTTTTTGAGGCTGCTGGTTCTTCAGAACAACCTTTTGTGTATTGTGATTTTTGTCAATAAAATCTCCCACGGTGCATCTTGCTTCAACAAGAGGTTGCACTGTCAATGGACCAAAGATAACAGATGACTTTACTTCTTCTTCACGAGGTGAACTACACTACTATCAGACAGGGTAGGCTTAGGATATCACATAGATTGTGTGAGATGCTTTGGGAAAGAAGGTAAATAGAAACAAGGTAGAACATAAGGAGGAGTTTACTTGGGCAAAAGTGAGACACCACAGTGGTAAACATCATCTTGTTACCTCACTTGAAATGCTGGATTCACCCAAAGAAAAACTTGAGGATGGCCAAGGGATGAATTTATTGGGTTACAATCCTATATCTGTTGGCTGAAGGATCATAATAGAAGTAGGTGATTCAAATCCCTATTTTAGATTGTATTGTTAAAGGAATAGTAGTTTAGCATCAAACTTGATGTGGTACTGTTTGTAAACCATAAAAAAGTGTTTAATGTTCTATTTCTGTTTTATTTAAATATAAACTATTGCATGATGGCAAGCAACACATACAATTCTAAACTGATATGTTACAACTGATACAGTAACTATGGCAAGAATATAGCATTTCTTCCTTTTCATGACATGGCCTAGGGCAGGGGTAGGCAACCTTGGCTCTTTTATGACTTTTATGGCTGGCTCAGAAATTCTGGAAGTTGAAGTCCACGAGTCATAAAAGAACCAAGGTTGCCTAACCCTGGCCTAGGGCCTGATTACTTGAGGGACCTCCTGTCTCCCATAGTAATTGCTTGGACAGTTTAATCTGGCAGAGTTGATTCACTCCAGGTTCAATCAGTTAATCTAGGTGTGTTCAACCTTGGCAACTTTAAGAGTTGTGCACTTCAACTCTCAGAATTCCTCAGCCAGCCATGCAGGCTGGGTAATTCTGGGAACTGAAGTCCACAGGTCTTAAAAATTGCCAAGTTAGGACACTCCTGGGTTAAACAATGCCATCCATAGGATCCCAGAAGTGTGCCTTCTCTGTGGCAGTGTCTGCCCTCTGGAATGAGGTCCCCCCCTGAAATTCAAACAGCCTCATCCTATACTAGTATTTTGAGAGGCCTTAAAGACCTGGTTCTTTGCCCAGGTCTTCAGAGAGGATGACCGATTGCCCAATATTTCTTCCTTTCTCTTCCCCAGTGAGTTTATTTCCTCTGCCATCATTGTTCTTCAACCTCATGCTGTTTTTGTGGATTTTGTATTGTTCTTTGTTTTTAAATATCTTCACAATGCAAACTGCCCAGAGTTTCTGGGAGTCAGGCAGCAAATAAGTTATTACTATTATTATTAAATTATTAAAATCCACCTCTTTCCCTGATTATATCCAGGTACCATTTTCTTCTCTGAGGACTATATTCAGTGGATTTATGTATTTAGTTAGTTAGTTAGTTAGTTAGTTAGTTAGTTAGTTAGTTATCAATCATATAGCATTCAGATGAAGCTTAACAAATATTTGTGTTAAAATTCTTATCCTACCCTGTCTCAAAGATCCTTACATTATTATCGTTTTTTCCTCATAGCAGTTCTTTGAAGTAAGTAAATCACCCAGCCAGCTTTGTATCAGTCCAGGCGCTTTTGCCACTATCTCAGATCATACTTGAATACAGGTAGTCCTCGGCTTACAACCACTCATTTAGTGACCATTCAGTAGCACTGAAAAAAGTGATTTATGACCATTTTTCAACTAACAACTATTGCAGCATCCCCATGGTCATGTGATCAAAATTTGGACATTTGGCAACTGGAATGTATTTATGATGTCCTAGGGTCATATGATCACCTTTTGTGCTCTTCTGATAAGCAAAGTCAATGGGGAAGCCAGATTTATGTAACAACCATGTTACTAACTTAACAAGTGCAGTGATTCACTTAACAACTGTGGCAAGAAAAGTCATAAAATGGGGCAAAACCAGTGGTGGGATTCAGCCGGCAGAACCGGTAGCTAATTTTTTGTTGCCCAGGCCCAAATGGACTTCCGGAAGCGACATCCACACAGAGAACTGGTTGTTCACATATTTGAATCCCATCACTGGGCAAAACTCACTTAACAACTGCCTTGCTTAGCAATGGAAATTTTAAGCTCAATTGTGGTCGTAAGTAGAGAACTATATGTAGTTCATTTAGGAAGATTAATTTAACAAACCCAGAATATGTTTAAAAATTACTTGGGATTCTCAACTGAAATGGGACATTTCCAGAGACCAGGCCTGTACTGCATGTGACCCACCAAGCAGCTTTGTATAGCTTGCTGGCATTTTGTTTTTAATATCAGTAAACTCACCACTTTCGCCCCCACAAAAGGCACATTGCCAAGTGCCTCCAAAGCCACCAGACCTTATTGATGCCACCAGCTCCAGTGCTGCTGCTGCTTTTGCCACACTAATTGCCAAAAAGCTGATTGATGCACCGGGGGGGGGGGTCCTTTGCGACCTGAATTATTTTTAATTTAGCAGTGTGGCTTTTTTGTGACTCCTTCCTAAGACCAAGTATGTTGCAGAACATTAGTCTTTTTGAAACAGGGAGATGTTACTGATATGATTGTGACTTGGCCAGTTATGAAAGATGCTAGATGGGTGCTACGATTCATTTTGTGTCATGTTTTGTATCCTCTGTCTGACTGCTCTCTTTGTGTCTCCATTAGGAGAGTCTGCTGCTGCTTCCCCCCAAGGATGTATCATTGGATATTAAATATTCTAGTCTTTTGTCCCTAAGTAATCCCATAATTTCTAGTGTCTTTTGGAACTCCATTATGTTTCATTACTCCTCTCCATCTCTGCCTTAGATCAGCCATGCAAAATCCATATCTCTAAGGGCTTCTCTGATACGACTGCTTGAATGCTTTATCACAACTCAGTTTAATATATGCAAGACTGAATGTTTCATTTTTTTTCCAAAGCCATTTTGCCCTCATTTGTTTTTTCTTATCCTATTAATGGTATATGAAGCCTTAATTTTTTTTATTCATTCTCATTTCCCAAATTCATTCTACCTCTAAATCGTCTTGCTTCTCTCTTAATAATATTACAAACTTCCATTTTTTTCTCTCTATCCTCCAGTGCAGGCTTTTGCATCTCTGTTATATTAATATTCCTCAATCAAAATATCACATATGCATAGACTTGCAGGATTGGGAGGGACCTTGGAGATCTGCCCAGGGCACGAATGGCAAATCCCATCCCAGACAAATGGCTGCACAATTCCATGATGCAGGCTGTTCTATTGTTTAATAGTTCTCATGGTCAGATAATTCCTCCTTATTTTGAGTTTCGTTCTCTTCATTTCCATTTCTTGATTCTTGTCCTAATCAATCAATCTTCAATCAATCAATCAATCAATCTTTATTGGTCACAGACTAGCAGTCTCATAAATCTTATCCCAACCTTTGGCACTACAGAATGAGTATAAATCCATATCCTCTTTCCTGGGATAGCCTTTCAAGAATCGAAAGATTGCTATCGTGTCTTACCTTATCCAGCTCTTTTTTAGGCTAAACATGCTCAGCTCTCCATATGACAGGTGTGGTAGGACTAGTGCAGCATAAAACTGAACTATGAATTTCCATTTTCTTGATATCATACCTCTGTTGATGCAGCCCAAGACTGCATTGGTTCATTTGGCAACTGCGGTATGCTACTATCTCATGCTGAGGTAATAAAATAAGTAAATGGAAAGTTCCAGAAAATGTGAAAATATAGGTGATATGTTATAAAAGTATTATAGGATTATACAATATTCATTGTTTCTTGATTAAATATATTTTACTCTTCTATTCTATCAAATACTTAAAACAGCTTACAAAATTTAAAACTATACTAAATCTACAAATTATTACTAAAGTTAACTGGTATTTAAAAGACTTCTGAAAAAGGGAAATATTTACTGTTTTTTTTTTTTTAAAAAAAAAACCCACACAGAGAGTTGGGGCCAAATGCAACTGTTGAGGAAATAAGTTATATAACTGAGGGAAATACAATGAAAATGGACCTCTGGCAACAGGAGCGTCTTCAAAATAATCCCTCTTAGCAGTTGGACACTCGTAATTGGAGCAGTATTTCCTTAGGTACTCAATTCCTAAATCATTCAGGCCATAATAGCAACTGATAGCAACTCTTTACATTGTTACTAGTAGTAATTCTTTAAATTATTCTGGATAAGCAACTGGCAACCAATATAGATTTTTCAGTATCATAGTATGGTATCATACTACCTGCTCCTTGCACTGGTTAGCAGCTGAACTGCTTCATTTTGTACCAGCTGCAACTTCTAAGTACTTTTCAAAGACAGCCACTCAGACGCTATACTGCAGCCATCTATGGGACCGATTGTACTGCAACATAGATAACTCTTACCAAATATGATTGGCTGAGGAAGGTTTGCAGCTGGTACTCTAGGCATAACTAGGCAGTGAAAGCAAGTGATTTTCCACCAACTGTTTGGTGGATATTTTTTTTGTTAGACCATTTCAGCATTTTTGTAGTCGTTTATTTTTAATTTGTTCTTCAGTACAGGAGATGGAGAATCCACCAATGGGTTTTCTCTGTCTGCCTGCTCTTGAGACCAAGTAGCCAAACTTGACACGCCCCCTCTTGCTAGGAGATCCAGTCTTGACTTGGTCTCAAGCTCTTGAAGATGTGTCAGGGTTGGCTCTCTCAGCAGATTAGCAGGTAGAAACCTATTGGTGAATTCTCCTTTATTAAAAATCTACATCAATAATTGTAATATTTAGAATATTATAATACTTATAATAGTAAAGAACTTAATACTTCCCCACTGTTTCCCCTGCAGCGCTGGGATCAGCGCTGCCTAAAATCGGAGGAGAGGTGGGGGGAGGCAACTGCTTTGCATTTGTTTAGTTTTCCCCAGGGCTCTGGGGGAAAGTATTCTTGGGTAGCTCACTGAGCTACCTTAAAAATGATCTTTTCTCCCCTCTCAGGACCTGAGGAGCTGCGTTCAGAGCTCCCACATCTGTAAAATTGCATTTCCAAGCCTCCGGAGCTGTTTGCGAGCTGCGGGCGCCATTCTGGTTGCCGTTTCAGGCAATGAAGTTTTAAAAAGCTGATTCCAGGGCTCCGCTTTTTTCAAGCTTTGATCAGAGGCCACCTTTGGGGCTATTCCCTGGCATAGCGCCCAGTGCTGCGGCCACAGCTACCCCAGTGTCACCAAAACTTCCCTGGGGTTGATACAGGCCTTTTTTCAAGGGCAGAGGGAGTCACGGCCACCATTTTGTTGCCGCCTAAGGCAACAAAGAATAAAATGGTTCCCTTTTTCAGGATTTTAAAAAAATTTGCTTGTTCTGTGGCCAAATCGCTAAATCCTTTAGGACTTTATTTCCCTATTCAAGGCACAGCCTCAGGGATTATCATTATCTCTTCCAACTCAGTCGGTCGCCATTTTGATCGCCACATGGTTGCTTCTTTAGGCTGCTTCAAGTCAGGACTTAATAATCACACAGGCCGGGTCTGCATTGGAGGAACGTGTGTTTTTTCTCATTTGCCAACACACAGACCACGCCAAATTGTTCAACCACCTTTGTCTTTATTCTTCCTTGCCAAGCCTTGCTTCAGGCCCTCTGCGCCCTTCAATAGGCTATCTGGTACACCTTGACTGGCCACCTAAGGCCTCCGGGCGGAGCCCAGAGCGGGTCCCCAACCATGCCTTTGGCATCAGCCTCAATTGCTGTGACCAAGCCCAGATAGATTTGATTTTCTGGTCAGGTGGTTAGGGGAGCAGTCCTCATTACTTGCTCCAATTTCGCCTCTGCCAACTGCTTGCCTGCCAGAGCTTCGCCTCAGTTTCCCTGAGTCAGCTCAACCTAGGATGGAGGACTCTACTGGGCCTCAACCCATGTGCACAGCTTCCCCATCCTCTAGTTATAGCCGGCAGACCACCTCCAAACCAGAGGGAGCAGGCAAGCCCACAACCAAGGGCACTCTCAAGAAACCTTCCAAGTTGGCGGAAAAGCATACCAGCCATAGGCACCAGGCTTTGGAGAAGGAGTTCTCCAGAGCACAGAGACAGGCAGGATCAAATGGTGGCCCCTGAGTTTGACTTTCCTTTAGGTCCTTCAACCTCAGCTCAGGGCGTATGGTCCCTGACAGAAGCCCCCACCACACCTTATGCACTAGTTCAGCATTCAGTTACTAATCCCTCACTTCCCTCAGGTTCAGCCCCTGAGGTTACCTTTACTCCAACTGCAGCAGGGCTCAGGTGTCCTGACCTCAGAGATATTTTCTCTGATGGACGACTGGAGGCCCTGTTATCCAAGGTAGTGGTCTGCGCTCTAGCAGAACGGTCCTTCCATCCACCTGGACAGGGGGCATCTACATCAGCTACACTGCCTTATGTTCCCCCTGCAGGGATCCCTATGTTTCAGGAGCCCACATCTCCCGCACAATGAGCAGATATTCATTTCCACAGGGTGAGGACCACCCCGACTTCAATTTTTCAGAGGAGGAGGAACTCCCCCCTGAACCCTCCCCATCTGGAGGTCTATTCAATCCAGCGCTGTTTCTTCCCTTACTCCGCAAGGCCACTTCAACAGCAAACATTGGGTCGGATCAGTTCCCTCAACCGCAGGCCACATCGGATTCCAGTCCAAATCCGATATTCTTTGAAACAGTGGGAGCCCAACACCACATTCCCTGTCCTTCTATATTTCTCAGGGGGATCAAAAAACAATGGGTATCCCCTGCCTCATTTCCTTCTGTAAGCAGGTCGGATAAAAAGATCTTTAGTACCTCTACAAACTTAAGTGAGGTCCCCAAGGTGGACGAGGCCTGGACCCCACTGGTATCCCAGTCTGCAGTCACTGGGGATATGTCTGAGGCACTTAAAGCGGACAACAAGATATGGGAACAGACTTTCCGTAAGACCCATCAATCAGCGGCATGGGCAATTAAAATGGCCACTTGTGTGTCCTTTTTTGTCAGGACCACCCTCTCATGGCTGCATCAACTACAAGCCAGAGTCCCTTCTGAGGACATTCAGACTCACCAGGACCTAGGTAAAATGGTGGCTGCAACTGAGTATGCCGCGGATGTGACTCTTCAGTTGGCCAACTTTGCTTCTAGGTCCCTAGCCTCCAACATCACAGCAAGAAGGATGCTATGGCTGAAACACTGGCAGGCCAATGCCAAAGCCAAATGGCATCTCGCCACTGCTCCATATTTGGGCAACAATCTCTTTGGGGAGGCATTGAATCCTTACCTTGTCGAGAACAAGGATAAACGGAAGGTCATGGCCCACCTTAATAAACAGTCTGACGAACGTGCCACTCCCTATTTCCGCAAGCAGTCCTTTCGGACAGCAGCAGGTTCAGTAGCTACCCAGACCTCCCGTTCATACATGCCCCGGCAGGACAGGCCATATGACCATCCATACAATAGACTGGGCTTTCACCCCAGGCAGTAGAATCAATCCAAGAGGCAATTTCGAGGGGCAGAACATCCCTTCAGGAAGTCCAAATGACTCTCACATCACATTCCCCATAGGGGGAAGACCTGCCCACTTCTTCCATCAGTGGGAACTCACATTCACGGATGCCTGGGTCTTACAAACAATCCAATTTGGCCTGTTCCTGGAATTTCTGGCCAGTCCCCCAGGTCACTTCATCTCCTGTTCCACTTCTCGGGATCCGATAAAAAAGGGATTTATGCAGGAGGCCATTCAACATCTCTTGGAGATTCAGGCCATAGAACCGGTACTTCCAGACCACATAAGCGGGGATTCTACTCCATCTCTTTGTGGCTCCCAAAGCCTCGGGGGGTGGAGGGCAATTCTAGACCTCAAGAGGCTAAACTATTACATTGCATACAAAAAGTTCAAAATGCAATCCCTCCAGTCCATCCTGGGAAGCATCAGACAAGGAGACTTCCTGGCATCAATAGACCTCACGGAAGCATATCTCCACAACCCCATACATTCAGAACATCGGCAGTTCCTCAGGTTCTGTTACAGGGGCTGCCACTTCCAGTACAAGGCCCTTCCGTTCGGCCTTTCTTCGGTACCCAGGGTGTTCACCAAGATCCTGGCTGTTCTGGCCGCCCACTTGCGGAAGGTACCGGTACGCATCCAGTGTTACCTGGATGACATCTTGATCCAAGCGTCCTCCTTCCGGATGGCCCAGTCAGACCTGGAAATAACTATTTGTGTCCTCCAGCAGCATGGGTTCTTGGTGAACTTCCAAAATAGCCAGACGGTTCCCTCATCCAGGCTCCTACTGGGAGCTATCATAGACACCACAAACTGCATGGCCTATCTCTCCCAGGAGCAGCTGGGCAGTATCAGGGATCTGGCTCACCGAGTGTACAAGGACTACATTGTTCCACTGGTCTTACTTTCCCAGCTTCTGGGAAAGATGGTCCCCTGCATAGCCATTGTTGCCTGGGCCAGACTCCACCTGCGGGAGCTCCAATGGTTCCTCCTTCCATTCCAGCAGTTGAATGCCAGCACATCCAGTCGGCAGGTGAGGCTACCGGTCCATACCCTCAGGTCTCTACGCTGGTGGTTCTTACAAGCGGTAGCCAAGGGGTCTCCTTTCAAGAAGCTGGACCGCCTCACCATCACGATGGACACCAGCCTCTTCGGTTGGGGAGCCCATCTTTAGTCTCAGTTTGCGCAGGGACGTTGGTCCCGCACAGACTTGAGACACAACATCAATTGGCTGGAACTTAGGGCCATTCACTTGGCTCTTCATCAATTCTGACACTGGATCAGGGGACGGCACATATTGATCTCCACGGACAACGTGGCGTCCAAGGCAGGGGGGCACCACGTTCAAGTCCCTTATGTCCAAGGCCCGGTTACTGGGATCCTGGGCAGAGTCTAACCTGGCCTCTCTCAGGGCTAAACACATCTCGGGGTTCAAGAACCAGCAGGTAGACTTTCTGAGTCGCTCCACGATAGACCCCTCGGAATGGGGACTACATCTGGATCTCTTTTCTGAAATATCCCACAGGTTCGGCCATCCGGTCATCGACCTGTTTGCATCATCGAGCAATGCCCGACTCCCCAGGTACTTCCCCCATTATTATCATCTGGGGGCGGAGGGGACGGATTCCCTGCGGACTCCATGGCCGCAAGGTCTTCTTTATGCCTTTCCTCCCCTCCCACTCATTCTGGCGACCATCCGCAAACTGCTTCAGGAGCAGGTGGAAGTGATCCTCGTGGCCTCATATTGGCCACAGAGGCCCTGGTTTGCTGATCTAATGAATCTATCCCGCTCTCCTCCGTGGAAAGTTCCCCCACATCAGGGGGTCCTCCAACATCCGGACCCTCAGTGGTTACAGTTAGCCACCTGGCGCTTGAGCGCAACATCATGACACAAGAGTTATTCTCTCCACGAGCAATAACCACGATTCAGGCCTCTCGCAGACCGGCGACCAATCGCATTTATGATTCCACATGGCAATTTTTTTGCTATTGGTACAGGAGGCAACAACTGGATGTCTACAATTTAACTATTCCCCAGATCGTAGACTACCTTCTTGATGGTCTGGACAGAGGTCTGGCCCCTGTGACCATTCGTAGGTAGGTGGCGGCCCTATCGACATTGCTCACTTGTGCGGATTCAGTTCCTCTAGCTCATCATCCCAGGATATACGCTTTCATCAAGGGGGCTTGCAACACTAGACCTCCAGTGGTACACAGGTATCCTTCTTGGGAGCTGCCTTGTGTGCTTCATGCACTAACAAAACTGCCCTTCGAGCCCATAGCTACTATACCATTGCGGGCCTTATCTCTTAAAGTTACATTCTTGATCGCCATCACGTCAGCCAGGCGTATCTCAGAACTGGCTGCTCTCTCGGTCAGGAATGATCTTTGCATCTTCCACCAAGATCGGGTGGTCCTTCGGTTGGATCCCGCCTTCGTGTGCAAGGTCAACTCACTCTTCCATAGATCACAGGAAGTCATCTTGCCTAACCTTTGTCCTGATCCTTCCCATGACTTGGAGTGGCAGTGGCACACATTGGACGTCCACAGGGCCCTGTGGCGTTACATTAAACGTATGGAACCCTTTTGCAGATCTGAGGCCCTCTTTGTTTCCTTCAGTCCGGCTTCCCTGGGACAGAAGGTATCCGCTGGCACTATTGGCAGGTGGATCAGGTCCTGTATCGTGGAGGCATACCAAACTTCTTCCCTACCGACTCCAAGTCATATCACGGCCCATTCCCTCGCAGCGCTGCAACATCTGCGGCATGGGCCACTCAGGCATCCATCAAAGAGATTTGCAGGACTGTGACATGGTCGTCGCCCTCCCCTTTTATACATCATTATAGAATTGACCGATTTGCTTCAGCACCTCCTTTGGTCAGAGGGTCCTCCAGCAAGTGGTCCCCGGGGATGTAGAGTTGGCCTTTTCTGTTTCCCGCCCATCGGGACAGTGAGGCTTTGGTATGTCCCATTGGTGGATTCTCCGTCTCCTGTACTGGAGAAGGGGCGTTGTCTTACCTGAACGCCTTTTCTCAGTATGGAGATGGAGAATCCACAACCACCCTAAGGTCAGTTAGGCCGTTATTAGGGAATTGAGAGCCAACACCTTGTCCTTGCATCAGCCGCTTTCGCCTTCGTCAAGACTGGATCTCCTAGCAAGAGAGTGTGTGTCAAGTTTGGCTACTTGGTCTCAAGAGCAGGCAGACAGAGAAAACCCATTAGTGGATTCTCCATCTCCGTACTGTGAGAAGGCGTTCAGGTAAGACAACGCCCCTTCTATTCAGGAAACGTATTGAGGAATAATATGTCCATGATATTAGAGTGACACAGACCACCTTCTTTTTTCAAATCACTCATCATCACTCATCCAAAAATATAAAATCTAACGTATCCCTTACTGACTTCAGTTAGCCAGGTACTAGTTGCAACATGTCCATGGTTGCCATGAAATGTTGAGGTCCATGATTGGGGATGTCAACATTTCCTTGGACAGGGAATTTAGATAAGCTATCGCCATGCTTGAGATTTCCTTGATTAGAAGAGATTGGAGCAATGTTGACAGTCCATTAATGGTTCCTTTTACTAGGAGTGCACAAAGTTGTTGTTGTTGTTTCAAACCTAAAAGAAACTATCACATTCCACAGGTTCTACAAAACTCTTTTCAGTTAGTCACACTTTAGCAGAAATAAAATCTAGATTGCTTTAGTAGTTTGAAGTTTCAGAACAAATAAAACCTAGATAGATGAAGAGGTAAAGTAGATCCATGTCATTTTTCTATTCTAGCCTCCCTTCATTCCTTCCCAGCATACCAAGTTTTGCTGGCTGGTCTGCCATTTCTTCCAGCACTCCCTTTTCCCTCTTTGCTGGACTATGACCATAATAAAAATTGAATGGTTGATTCTTTTCCCTCTTTCCCTTCAGATGTCCCCACTGCCAATGTCTAGGGCAGTGCAATCCACCAGCCTGCTGCCCCCAATCTCCCACTACTTTACCCCCTCTTCTATCCAGTGAGGTCCCAGCATAGTAAGTAGCATAAAATTTTAAACAAACAAATAAATAATCTACTTGTAGTTATTGAATCATAAAATGATTTTACTTTGTGTCTGCTGTGGTACACCATCATATCATGTTGATTAAAAAGCACTAGTAATGTTATGCAGAATCTTATTACTTCCTTCCTTAACCCTCATGGAGAATCAATGTCCTTCCATTTCTATCTTCTTCTGTAGGTAAAACTTGCACGCTGTTCAGATATGCTGCCCTTCATTTCTTCCTGAACAGACTGTTACTTGAGAAAGCCCTCAAATGTAGCTTTGCAGGCTTTTTGGAATTTGTGGGACACTGTGCCACATTGCTAGAATAGTACCAACATGAATTGAATGTGTTGAGGGTTTTTGTTTCTTCATGGAGTTTTGCAAGTTTTGGGGAAAGGAGAGGCAAATTCAATGACTGATGAATTTGGGGCAGAGAAATCGTGCTGGTTAGTTGATAGCTTCAGCTAGTGTTTAACTGGGGTTGAGCAGAGTCTGGCTAAAGCTTTTCTCTGTGAGCTCAGCTGGATGCTAAATGTGTTTGCAATTCATGGATGGTGAGGACAAAGTGGAAAAATCGTTAAAGTGTGTGGCAGAGCTCATTAAAGACTTCATTCTACAATGGAGTCATCAGTTTGATGCAACCCTGTGGGACGGGTATATTTCTCCAAGCAGTTATAGTCGAATTGCTATTTGTATAATGCAGTTGGACATGCTTCCTTTGCTTATTCAAATGTGATGGCTGTGTACAATTTGGTCATAGCTGCATTTTCTGCTGGCATGAGAGGGAATTATGATATGGGCAGTACAATTTGAGCTGTCTATTTTTAAAGCCATTCTTGGCCATTGGCACCAGCAGCCCAATTGTAAGGTTGGATTTCCTTGGAATGCAGGCAGGCATTGTGCCATGTTGTCAGATGGGCAAGAGATTAAAGAGCACAGCCCTCCTGTGCTGTGTGGGCCACACTGGAGGCTGAACAAGAAACATTTTGTGGCAGCTTCATTTTAATTTCACAGCCCTTTGTTTTCGAGCTGTCAGTTGCTAATCCAGCTTTGTGGATTAGGATACTTTCTTTGCACAATTTACAAACACTACTCAAATGGGAAGAGAGAGTGTATGGTGGGAGAAACCTTTTATCTCGCATGGCACCCCAACCCTTTCATTGTCTGTCTGAAAAATGAAATGTTGTCAAATCCTGCTTGGTGTATCAGAATTCATTTTAAAACATTGGCGCAGTGCAAATTTGTATCAGTCATGCTTTTCATGTGCAGTTTTCTTAAAGACAATGATGTACCCTGGGATCTGCTTTCTCATTTGCTTTTCAATACTACATGCAGATACCTTGCGCTCTAGTTCTCTTGCTCTAGTCTGTAATTCAAGACAAGCCCTGACAGTACATTTTATTCTTCCTCCATCATATTTTAAGTGACTTTTAGATCTCTGGCACACTAATTGAGAACATGTGCCATCTGACTTAACTATAGGATATATGTATGCCTTTTAGTAAATTCATGTGTATCTCATATTGCCAAGCTAGTGTGATTTAGGATTCAGTATGTAATGTTTTTCTGCCTGTTTACTGTCTGTTTGGGTTTTTTTTTCTACAGTCAATTTGATGCTTGTTGACCTCATAAGGATTTTATAAGTATAATGGCCCTGACAGAATTACCTTTTTTCTAATAGAGTTCAATGTCATGCATCATTTAGCACAAAACTTGATAATCTTACTTCTCTTGTTCAGCAAAAATACCCTTGAAAGCAGGTATTTTGTTCACTAAATGACCTTCGTGTTACATAAAAGAAAAAGGTAAAAAGTTTTATATGCTTTAGGTGTTCCCTCTCAAAAGTTACATGTATTGCAGAGTAAAAGTTTTACTTATTTTATAATTTGGTTTGCTTCTATGTGTATATATTTTCAGGAAGATTTAAGAAGAAGGATGGAAAATGTTGTCCCATGTAATTAATAAATAATTGAAAGACAAATATTTTAAGGAACATATATAAAAATTGTGATATTGTCAAATTATCCTATGCCCTGGTAGTTAGTACAAACATTGCTAGAGAATTTCTCTCCCTTTTTGAGAAACCTAATGACATAATCTCCCCAATTTTTCTTTTTTTAAACAGGATGGAGGTTTTCAGCAGATAACTGGTTTACAATCCTGGTTTTAACTCTGAATAACAATAGTAACATTTAGAGATGTTCACGGGACACTCAAGCTTGGCTATATTGCAACTGACCAAATTTCAAAACAACACTTATAATACAAAACAGTGAGAACTAAGCATGTGCCCCTTTGTTTTTCCTCCAAAGGTTCAAGAGTCAGTAAGATAATAGTCTATAGTGATTATGGCTACTATATCTGGGTTGTAAAAACTAGGCAAGTACTAGATGAGAACAGACTTCTCTGTATTTCTTTTCCACCTTCTAACAATCAACTATATTTTTGTGCTGATTGCTATTATGCAGCCAATTTGCAGAAAGATTGGGGAAAAGGTTGATTTTTAATATTTATTTGAAAATATAGGAAAAACATTCCAGACAGAGCTGGATAGAACAGATAAATCTATGTTCTTACCTGTAGTATGATCTAAGACAAATGCCTGACACACAGGTCAAAGAGTGATTCTTTCGCAATTCTTTTCTTTAGCAGTTATTAACATTTCCTAGTTTAGAATGTGCCATTCATTGCAGTGCTATGAGTTTTCTTTAACATTGCACTTATGTGACATTACAGGGAGTCCTTGACTTACAATCACAATCGGAACCAGAAGTTTTGTTTCTAAGCTGGGCAGTTGTTAAGTGTGTCGGGCCCAATTTTATAATCTTTTTTTTGGGGGGGGGGCAGGATTGTTAAGTAGTTGTTAATACAATTGTTAAGCAAATCCAGCTTTCCCCCATTGACTGCGCTTGTCAGAAGCCAGCTGGGAAGATCGCAAATGGCAATCACATGATCCCAGGATGTTGCAACTGCCCTAAATACATTCCAATTGCCAAGCACCTGAATTTGATCATTTCACTATGGGGATGCTGCAATTGTCATAAGTGTGGGGACTGGTTGTAAGTCACTTTTTTCAGTGCCATTTAACTTCAAACAATCTTTAAACAAATGGTCGTAAGTCAAGGACTGCCTGTACTGGCTGTAGGAGAAGGCTGATGGTACTTAACTGCAATAGCAATAGCACATTGACTTATATACTGCTTCACAGTGCTTTACAGCCCTCTCTAAGCAGTTTACAGAATCAGCATGTTGCCCCCAACAATCTGAGTCCTCATTTTACCAATCTGGGAAGGATGGAAGGCTGAGTCAACCTTGAGCCATTGAGAATTGAACTGCTGAACAGCTGGCAGCTGGCAATCAGCAGAAGTAGCCTGCAGTACTGCATTCTAACCACTGCACCACTATGGTCATTCATTAACATTACAATAACAAAATGGAAGCATTCATTTCACTATGATTTTTTTGTCACACTCTGCTCATGATATCAGCATTTATAGCTCACCAGTCGGGCTCAAAAGTCAATACTGTATTTATTTTACATATTTAATTTGTGTCTTGCATTTTTAACGAGTATTCTGGAACACTCAATGAGAACCGTGCCAATCAGACAGCTTTTCAATTTCTTAAATCCACCCAAAGTTCCATATGAACAGATCATAAGAATAATAGCGATAAATTCACATAGCTAAGAATTGAATTGCTAGGTTATTTTTTTTTCTGACTTTGGAGATAGAGCAGTAATGATGTTATTTAGTTTAGTAATAACGTGTTTCCAACAGGAAACCCAACTTGGTGAACATTAAGGACCCCAGCATAGGAACATTCATAGATAGATAGATATAATATATTGGTTGCAATAATCTCAGGATTTTTGGGGTGGGGGATGTTGAAATTTTGAATCATATACAAGTCAATAATATTGATTTGAGAAATAGAACATTTCTTTTATTACAAAATTGCAGTTTCTTTAAAGATAAAGTCAGTATATAAATCTATCCAATTTTGATAAATGCTTGGTTTAGATTCAGAAATTTATGTTCTTTAAAATGAACATCTAATGTTTTATTGTGCATTCTCATTATTTATTGATTGAAGATCAAAATTTGGGGTACCATTTCCATTGATTAATTATCTCCCACTCTTGGTTTGTCTGCGTGCTTGTGTTGGGCAGATTAGTATTTGCTTTTGTCAATACATCATGAATTTGTATCTTGTTGCACTTTGGTAATAGCTTTCAGTAGTCTATTGAGAGCTGTTAAATCAAAGAAAAATAGGTCTTTGAAGACTACTTTTGAGATTCTCTTTGTACATAAGCCTCATTGATACAAACAAGACTTGCTATCCAATTTAAGAATTAGAGCATGGCCTCCATCAACTCTTCTAGAAGCTATACAAAACTTTTTGACCTATTTTGTATTGTGTAGACAATGTTATATAGAAGACTAAGAGCTGTTGTATCATGAAAATTAAAAAAATATTGCTCTGTTTTTATTGTTTTGTTTTTCTTTCTTTAGCTCAGCAGAATTCACCAAAAATCCATGAAGGCTGGTGGGCTTATAAGGAGGTGGTCCAGGGAAGCTTTGTTCCAGGCAAGTGCTATGTTTATTATTCAATCATTATGTGAATTGTTACTATTTTATTCTGATGTACATCATAACATGTAATGTTGGCTTTTATGTTCAAGAATTTCAGAAATTTAGATACAGCTATGCACTGCAACAAAAATCAGAACATAGCTCAATAATAAAATCAATTCTATATCTCTCACTTTAGATCAGGCATGCCAAACTGCCAGCCTGTGGGCCGGATGCGTCACGCTGAAACCGTGCCCACTCCATTGCCGGCAATGTCACACGACATCACATGACGTCGTGAGTTTGAAATGCCTGCTTTAGAAGCATCATAGTAACATATATAGAAAACCTTGTGGATTTTTTTTTAAACTTTATTGATTTTCAAATTGTGTTTCTTAAGTTGGAGAGAAAAAAGAATCTGGCCCTATATTCAATTTACATTGAAATCTGTGGAACTCTTATATCTATAAGATTGTTTTTAAATCTTCTGGGAATTCTCAGAAAGGTATAACCAAGGAGATAGAAAGGAGTGATCCTAATTAAAGGAAAAATATTGGAAACATACTTGATCGCTATGAGGAGGAATTGGTTCTTGGTTTTTTGTACTTAAACTATTCTGATTATTCCAAATCAAAAGCTTGAAATATTTTATTTTCCTCCAGTTAACTCAGGCTTATAATCACTCTATTGCCACCACCACCACTATTAAAATGAGATAGGCCTAACTCCATTGACCCTCTTGAAATCTCTTTAAACCTGGTTTTATCAGCAAACGTGGGGATTCCATGTAAATAGGAACCCCACAAAATTATTATATTGTACTTAGGACTTTGAATGTATTCCACGGTTTGAGTATTATTTATGCTTTTTAATTGTTTTAATTGTCTTATTTAAACTGTGTATGCTACTCAGAGATACATATATGAGATGGGTGGTTATATAAATTTGATAATAAATAAATATCTATGACTTCTCCTTTCTTATACAATTAATTAATAGCTTGCTTGGAATTAGATATTTTTGAAATAAGTGCACTGAGGTAAATATTACGAAAACAAGGAAATAGATCTATGTAGTTAAGGACATGAGATGAGTATACTGTATGCTCTTTTGTACATGTCTAGTGTAGGTCTTAATATGGTATATGGAAAGATGAGTAATGATAAATGCTCACTGACCCCTTGAGAATTCTTGCCTGATCACTTGTGAGAAGGGGCTTAAAAAAAACACTTGTTATACACATACTGTATTTGCTCCAGGAGAGTAGCCTATAAACAGAAAAGAGAGCTTTAAATCGTAACATAGGGTTGGGTAACCTTTTTTGGGCTGAAGGCCACACTTAATCTTTGAGTGACATTCAGAAAAAATGGGACAAACAAGATATAACTTCCAAGATAAAAATATGTTTAAATTGCATTTTGTATGATCACTTCCCATTTATCCAATTATTTCTCCCTTTTCTATATCAAAACTTAGAATTGGCTAGGAATTTTTCAAAGGACAGTGGAGATACTATCCAATTCTTCAAAAATCTACTTGTGACTCGGGCCTCAGGTTTGAATCTCAGACTCATCTTTAGACCAAACATTGAAGCCTTCTCCTCATGTTTTGATCCTAATAGCCAAGAGATGTTCACACCAGTCTCCGAACTGTTATAATGTTAAAGGTCTGAATCAAAACTAGAAGTTGCTTTATGAAGCATGATATCTAACAAGAGTGAAGGTTCTTTGATGCCAGACTAGGTGATTTAATTGTTTTATAAAGTGGAACCACTCTGTAAATGCCCTTAGGTTCATATCAAACCTTATTTTTACCTGCTACCTCATCATTTTTTTTAAAATGTTGGTACTCTAGTTTGAACCTAGGGCAAGGGTCCCCAACCCCCAGTCCATGGATCAGTACTGGGCCTCAGCATGCCAGCAATCAGGCTGCACAAACAAGCAAAGTACTATCTGCAAGATGCAGGCAGCACACAAAACCACACACCCTTCAGTCTGCAGAAAAACCTCTCTCCATGGAACCCGTCCCTGGTAGCCAAAAGGTTGGGGACCTCTGACCTAGGACATTCTACAAGCAGATATAATAGAGATGGAGGGAGGGAGGGAGGGAGGGAGGGAGGGAGGGAGAGAGAGAGAGAGAGAGAGAGAGAGAGAGAGAGAGAGAGAGAGAGAGAGAGAGAGAGAGAGAGAGAGATGAGTGATTTCTCAGAACTGACAGCCATAACTTTCAAACTGCAATGAACTTGCCAAGGAGAAACAAACACAAAAATCCACAACTATCTTTCAAGAGTGCTGAGCAACTACAAAGAGCACATATAAAGCTATTCTCTAAACTTCTCCCAGTGCATGAGATCAGGCTTCATATCTGGGCTCAACAGTAAATCACAGATTTCCATTTACTTAGTCCTAAATTTACCTCCCAGGAAAACTTGATCAAGGAATCACAAATTTGATTAAAATCTTTACTGCAAGCTAAAATGAATTTTCAATAACAGTGGATTGTCCACTGCAGTAAAAAGCAATTACAAGCTGTATATACTTTATCTCTGCCCAAGAGTTTACACTTTGGGCTTTTTTCTCCTACTCTTCAGAATTAAAAGACACTTGGCCTGATTTCTGGATGATCTTGGGAGATGGCCGCTGAAACATATTTAATCAATAATTCTCTTTGCCTTGCAGTAATGAGCATTTTTGTCCTCAGGCCTTAAACCTTCTTTTCCATTTTCTTCTTTCTTCAACTGGAACTGGTGAGATCTCCTCACTTCGAGGTCTTTCTCTTCCTTCTTGGGCATTGTTCTAGGGCTCCTGCAAAGTTCCATTATGTCTCCCATGTTGTCACCCAAACTGGCTAACACCCAAAGAGTTAAGAACCACACAAGACAGGTCTCTAATTTCCATCTCCTTCAGGAACTGCAAAAGGATGCTACTGTCAATACCAGCAAGTCTATTGAGACATCTGAGCCTACTACTCTCTCATTTTCTCTCCCAGTGCAGTTCATCCATTGGGGTGACCAAAATCATTTCTGTGACAAAGACAGATCCAAACTGGAAGGGGAACAGATCTAGATAATCTATTTCTTCTAAGAGTTCCTGAATGTTCTCCACCAGTTTGACTAAATATGAACTACACATGTGCGCACACACACATACACACACACACCTCCCTAGGAAATACATTTTTGAATTAATAGAAAGTACTTGTAGCTGGGGTTTTAGATTTTGGCTGTGGTATGTTCTCAAAATATCATCACCACCACCACCACCACCACCACCACCACCATCATCATCATCATCACTATTATTATTATTATTATTATTATTATTATTATTATTATTATTATAATAATATTGTATACCCAGAGCAATGTTTCCCAACTTTGGCAACATTTTTATATATAAATTTTATTATAATTTTAATACAAAATAAAAATTAACAAGAACTAATATGTAGACTAAAGAAAACAAAGAATGAAAGAAGAAAGAAAAGAGTGAAGACAAAGGTGCAGAAATTAAAGAAAAGGGGGAAAATGAATGACTTCCGATTTCCTGTGTGTGTTGGAACTGGTCAGCTCCCCAGACAGCTCCTTATTTCTCATCTGCTGCAGAGAGAGGTTAATTTCAGAAATTATTGACAGAATAGGGCAAGGCTGTACAATTGATTTTCCCAAGGAGCCACATGAAAACTGGGTGTGTTGTGGCAGGCTCACACTCCCCCATCACTGCCTCTGCCCCTGCTACCATTGCTGCTCCTCCACTGCCACTATCCTTTCGCTGCTGCCGCTGGCCAGACAGGGCCAGATGTGCCTGCAGGCTGCAAAATACCCATTCTGGGATAGGATAATTAGAAACTCTTTTGACCCAAGCCAGAGAGAGGGAGAGAAAATTCCAGCAGGCAGGTTGCAATTCAAGTGATCCAATAACATTATCTACTTCCTTCAGAGACTAGCTGGGAAACATGGCTTAAAAATAGGCTGGCAGAATAAATTCTGCTCCTTTGGCAGCTGGAATTATGTGACAAAATAAGAATGTAACCATTATGAATGATGGATGGCATTCAGTCCCTGACTCTAATTAATAGATTTGCTTTAATTATATGCTGGAATATTTGCACCTTGGAAGGCTCTTCATAATATGCAGTTGTTGCCTGATCTCCTTCACAGTTGTATGAATTGGCCTAGCATTACAAGATTCATTTTGGAATTATAATAGGACTTACAATAGAACTTAGACTTATATAGCACTTTATAGTGCTTTACAGCTTCTCCAAGAAGTTTACAGAGTCAGCATATTGACCTCCATAATAATGCTGGAGAGCTTCTATTTAAATACAAACCTTAATATTTCTTCCATACATGGTGGGAGAAGATTCATTTACTGAACTTAATGTTAATGTTATTTTGTTTTTCCATAGTTCAATTTCCCCCACTGGCAAATATGCAACAGTCTGCTTTGCCATACTCTTTATGTTTAACCCCTTGTCAGAAGGTGGGGCAAAGGGACAGGAATTTTACTTACAAGTACATACATTTTGCATTTATAATGATATTTAATATATCCAGTGGCCTTAGTTTAACAAACTATACATACACAGTGCTATACAGACAATTTCAAAGGGATATTAACTGTTTCATTCCCTCATTCATGCAGCTTCTTCTTCCTGTGCTTTCAATTCTAGGGACAGTTCTGTCCTAAGGAGGAGAATGAGAAGAAGGAAATACACAATACTTTTTTGAGCCCCTTGGATTTCAGCACCACTGTCGAACTATTTTCACTGATACCTGTTCTGATCTCCAAAACCTGCAATTATTTCCACGTGCCAATTTCCTTACTTGATCTCTCTCTTGGGCCCTATTTGCTCCTGTTGGATCACCAACTGCAAATTCATCCTTCTTGACTCATACTGCCTCACCAGCTCACACTACACAAAAATAATAGCAGAAATGTACAACAACCCCTTCCTCCATTACTTAATTCTCCTGCCATTTTATATGTTTACAACTAAAAGGCGAGGGTTGCTTACTTGAATTAAGCATGAAGCTTCTTAATGTCTATGTGACATTGAGCCTGATTTTGGCCCTCATATTTCAGTCTCGAGACCATCCAGATAACTTAACCTGCCATCCCTTGACCACAAGAACTTATATGAGGTTCATTATTTGTTACTAGTCTCATAGTCAGGTTTGAGATTTCTACACATCATCAACGTTTGGCCTATTTGCCTCTTTATGAGAAGCTTATATTTGACCCAAATATGCTTTTCTAAAGTAAATGCCATTCATTTAGAGTTTGAGATATAATCCTGCTTCCCCTCTCCCCCCACAATTTAGAGCAGAAAGCAAACATACTGAATATGACTATTATATGAGAACTTCTCAAAAATCTTGAGCTAGTTTTAGTATTTTAAAAATTCTTATGTATCTCCTATAAGTAAATGTATGAACTCAATTGTGGATTATACTAGATAAAGCAGGCTATATAGTAAGTGTCCTAACTCATCTTACATCATCATCAAAGGCTCAGATCAGTTAACAGAATTGATCCAATCATTTGAAATACGTAAGTTTATGCATGACTTGCCTGGGAAAAATAATGAATAAGAGTTAAGAAGATTATCATGACTTGAGTGGGAGAAATTAATCTGATTTTCACTTTCACGTAAACAAAGCAGACTAGATTATTATCTTCCCATATTCAATGGTCATGGGTTTTCTGAAAAAAGTTGAAGAAGAAAATATTCTATTGATGCAAATTGAGTGAAGAAAGGAACACAAATGGTTTTGCAGCTCCTTAAATATAATTTTTTGTTGATCACAATCCTCTTATTCAGATGAAATTTTATTCAGAATTGCAAGCGTGCGTTCATCTGTGTGTGTTTGTGTGTGTGGGGATAATAGAAGAGGAATTTTAAACAGTCCAATCAAAAGAAAATGAAATGCAGAAGATACAGTTTATGATAATTATTTTATTAATAGTGACCATTTGTAAAACAACTGTTGAATGGAAATATTGTATGGGAAAATTTATTAAAATGTACAACGTAAAAAAGCCTTTGTTATTATTGATGCAACAGGAGATGCCATTGAACCTCTTAACTGTAATTTAGTTGTTTCCAAAGATAAGTGTGTGTTACACAAGAAAATATATGTCTGGTATATAACTTTTTGGTATTTATGTGTTGGCAGAAATGTCATCACTAACCCAATGCATGACACATTGCCCATCTTTGCTTTAACTGGGAAATAGTACTGTACGTGGGACAAAAAAAAAACCTCTTGTAGTCTTCTAATAACTGATAATATTCCATTTTACTTTAAAGCATTTCTGTTAAATCTTAGTATAATGCTAGGGGATAGTTTGAAGAGGAAAAGTGTTGCATTAAAAGATTTCCCCCCCAATATTATTTACTTTTTTCATCTGCTGTTTTATGGGATAGAACAGACTCATAGTAGTGTGATTTTTAAAGCTTGTAGGTCATAATAAGGAAACCATTCCTGCCACAGAGAAAAAAAATATGTATATTATCAAGAAAATAGTTTCTTGGGCCTGTTGTTTTACTGAAAATTATGAGAAGATAGAAAACTTTTTTCTCCAATAAACTCTTTTCTGCTGCTTAGGCAAGCCAGCTGTGCTGATTCCCATTAGCCCTGATTCCTGAAAGAGTGGCTTCCTTATTAACAAGTACTCAAAAACATTTCTGTATATTAAATCAACTACTTCTTAAGATACTTACATATATATACACCATAACTTCTCCTTGTCTTGCAAATAGTGGATTTGCTCATTGATTCCTCAGAAGAGAAACATGTTATCTTAACACATTGACTTCACTTGTGACAGTCCATGATTTTTCTCTTCCCAGTTGCAGTAAAATTAAGGTCCCCAATATATTGACTGAGGATCCCAGTTTCTTCATGGAAAACTCTTGTGGGATCTGTCAGGTTGTCTATCCCTACTTTATATGTAATTAAAAACAAATGGAAAACTGGCTTGTGGGAAATAAAGCACCCAATCCACTATTGTTGTCATTTCCAAGATTCTTTCTGGGTCTCTGATAGATCACATAAGCTTTCTTCTTGTTATTTGCATTATTCCTCTTGTATTGGGAGGGGTTCCGCAGTTTTGCATTTCACCCGCCACTTCATCTGGTCTGCAGGGCATAATACGCCTATGGCTCACCTGTCTTTACACAGACAGTCCATCCATTGCTTTTTTGGTCGTCCTTGCAGTTGCTAGTCCTCTGGGCTGAGTGCAAGTGCTTGCCTCATGATGGATCCCACACTAGTTCTGACCACATATCTGTATCACTGCAATTTCCCTTCTCTCTTTTTGTCTGGAATTTGGGCAACTTTGAAGGCCTTCAGGAGGTCTTTGTTCATAATATGATCCAGCCATGTGATTCCCCAATAACTATTTGATTGTTCACATTTTCACATAAGCTTTCTTCAAAACTAAAAATAATCAGCCGCTTCAGCTCAATGTTTCTCAGATACATGCCACTAGCCCTCCGAGCCCCAAACAACAACAGAAAAGCAAAACAAAGATACATCAGGTAATATAGAGAATAAGGTGGAAAGGGTAAAGGGGATAAAAGCATTCTGGCTCACTGGTATTTTGGAAGAACTTATTCCTCTTAAAACAGCAATTTTGAGGCTGGTCACCCTTGCCAAGGAGCTGTACTTCAAGAATGCCCACAACATCTTTTGAAAATTCCAGTTGTGCCCACTGTCTAATGAAGATTGGAAACCTCTGTGTCTATGCTGCTGGAAAAAACAACAACATTTTGTTCTCTTCTAGATTTTCCAGAGAGCTTTTATGTATATAAGAAACTGTCTTCAAAGCAAATGATTTACTATCAAGAAATCATTGTTCAAAAGCTCTGATTGCTGCCCTGTGGTTCTTAACCCGAGCAATTCTACCTTTGGAATATTTGCTAGTTAATGTTTTTAGAAATGCCACCAAAGCTTTGGCAAAATAATGATGGCTTTTTTTATACTTCGCTTTCAGTTACACAGAAAGGGTAGGTTACGTACAACTGTACATATATTAATAACATGCTGCTTTGTGCTATCAGCTGATTAGCATAATTTCTAAAATTAGAGAGCAGGATTTCTACTCAAGACTAGATAGTACCAACTCTTGGAAGCTTTTAGAGAATCTCTAAGTCTAACATTTTGGAAAATTTTGATGATTGATAAGATAGTTCCTTCACTGTGGAGTGTAATTGTTATGATATTCCTCACCATTATGGATTTAAAGATTATGTTTATTTCTAGGTATTGTACCAAATTCTTTTCATTTATTGTTTGAATTTGTTTTATTGTGCTATTGAGATTCATTTATGTTTTATTTTTAAACTAAATAAAATTAAATTAAATATTTTCTTTGAAACAAACAGAGGGAGCGTATTTTAAAACTTATCTAGAATGTTATGTCTATTCTTGCTACTTCTTCAAAGGATGGGGAGATGTTAGGGGGTGACAGTAAAGAATCTGGTTTATTTCTTATTTCTCAGTGGAACATGAAGCCGAACTACTCCCTATGATATTTTTGGTCTCTGCAACTCCAAATTCCATATTGCATGGCTAGTCGGTATCCTGGAACAGAGTACTGTATTCTCTCTTTCCAGTAGTCAGAATCATAAAGATCATCAGCTAAGCTTGGATGGAGCTAGTGGCTGGGAACTTGAAAAGACTCTATTGGAAAATGAGACAGTTGCTGAGGACAATAAGATGATCAAAGGCCTGGAGACTAAAACATATGAAGAATGGCTGCAGGACCTGGGTTTGGCTAGTCTAAAGAAAAGAAGAAATAGGGGCAACATGATAGCAGTATTCCAGTATTTGAGAGGCTGACACAAAGAATTATTCCCCAAAGCACGAGAGGGCAGGATAAGAAACAATGATTGGAAACTGACCAAAGAGAGAAGCAACCTGGAATTAAGGAGAAACTTCCTAACAGTGAGGACAATTAACCAGTGGAACAGCTTGCCTTCAGAGATTGTGGGTACTCCATTGGTGGAGGTTTTTAAGAGGAGATTGGACAGTCACTTGTCTGAGATGGTATAGATTCTCCTGCTTGAGTGGGAGGCTGGACTAGAAGATCTTCAAGGTTCCTTCCAGCTCTATTCTATTCTAATATTCATTTCACCTTGCTTTGTATGAGATTAAACTGTTTTGCAAGATATATCAGCATTTGCCTGGAGCATGACAATTGTTCTAACTTGACTTCTCTTGTATACAGTATTCTACTTGTTGTCTTTGATCCACAAACTCTCCTTGGCTTCATGTTTTAGTAGAATTGATTTATTAGTATTCTTGGTTCACTGACTTTCGTTTCTCTCCTGTGATCCTTGCATCTCCATTGGACAACAAAGTTTGTTTTCTCTGGAATTTGTAGGCTGCTGAGTAAGACATGCAGCTTTGCCTTCTGTTGCTTACTATTTTGTATTTACTGCTCACATGGAGTTTCTGGATGACTCAACACTTCTTACTTTGATTCAGCTGTCTCATCTCAATTGTCCCAGCAAGCTTTTGTATCCTAATATTCTGAAAATGAATTTCAGTCAGGGCATCTGCCATCATTTGGCATAGAGGATAGGGATTTTATTGGAATTAATTATCTCAGATCAATGTTTTTATGCTGTGATATCTCATATCATAATTTTGATTTTTGAATAAGATGGATATTGGGAAGAGTAATTGGTCCTCCAGTGCTGTGATTTGCCATTTTATAACATTAATCTTGCATTGCATACACAGTTCAGAGCCACAGGTTCTGGAAATCATCCAAGGGAAAAAAAATGAGGAAAATGTCAGCCAAATCTTAAATTCTTTTTTTCTTTTTCACTTCCTAACAATTATAATTATTCCTGGACTCACAGAAGCGGCTCAAGGAGCAAGTAGTGGCCATGACCAGGAGAGCTTTTGTACAACTTTTGTTGTGCACCCCTTCCTAAATCAGATAGCCCTATGCATAGTCCTACTTAGAATCCTGCAATGCACTCTACATAGGGCTGCCCTTGAAGAATATCTGAAAGCCGCAGCTGGTCCATAATATGGCAACACAAGCTATTATAGCCATGGCTAGGTTGGCCCACATTACACCATTGTTTGACAAGATGCAATGGCAGTTCAGGATATTGGTTGTCCCATATAAAGCTCTACATGGCATGGGAACAGGAGGGATTATCTTTTTCAGATTGCTTGTGTCCACATCAGCCCTGACAGGAGTACAATCCAAGTCCTATAAATTAAAAAGTGTCAGCTGGCAGGATCTAAGAACCCTGCTTTTGCTCTCACTATACTTGCCTTCTGGAGCACATCTCCCCCCAGATTAGATTGTCCACATCCTGCTGGCTTTTCAGAAAGCCCTTATGGAGTAGGTGTTTTCTCAGGCATGAGAATCAGGAGTGAATCTATGAAATATTGTTAACTATTGTTGATGGCTACTACTTCTTTGTTTTATTCTTGTTGTATGTCCTTATTTTTTAATTTTCATTTCATTTCATATCGTGTGTATATGTATGTATGTATGTGTGTGTGTATATATATATATATATATATATATATATATATATATATATATATATAAAAATAGAAATTTAATTCACCGAGCTTTCGTCAAATACACTTGACATCGTCAGGGTTAAAAGGCAAACTACGGGGAGAGTCTTATATACAGTTATTTAATGCCTGTTTCCGGCTCCTGGAGCGCGTCATAGGCCCCAGCTGATCGGGCTGAGTTCTCTGAGGTGTCAACACTTATAAAGATGACCTGGTAGACACTGATTACTTAGATTTTCAAAAAGCCTTTTGACAAAGTTACTCATTTAAGACTTGTGAGCAAACCATAGCAGCCATGAAATAAATAGACGAGACCTTTCTGAATTGACAGCTAGTTAAAGAAGAGAAAGCTAGCAGTAAGAATAAATATTCAGTTCTTGCAGTAATGTGAAGTAAACAGTCCTTCAAGCACTGGGACCAATTATTTTTAACTGGTTTTGTGGATGTACACTGAGATGGCCTGGGTTGCTAACAAAACAGCAAATTACTTAGACTAAATAGTTTAAAGAAAAGACTCCAACAACTGGAGACATGGTATTAAAAAGATTGACATCATTCCAGTGGAAGCAAAATTTAAGTCATGTACACTGTGACAAAGCAGATTTAATTTCATATGTACTTTGCTGGATTATGAGGCTGAGCTAATAGAAATTTACCAGGAAAGAGATTTTTGGAGGGCGATAGTTTCCAAGTGAAAACAGCTCTTTATTGTGCAGCTGCCATGAAAAAGGCAAATTCACTGTTGAGGATCAGTAAGAAAGGAATTGAAAATAAAATTGCCAATATTGTAATGCCTTTATACGAATCTCTGGCACAACTAAGAATAATGTGTACAGCTTTCATCATCCTGCAGAGAACATTGTTGAAAGCTTCAGGGTCAGAAAACAACAACCAGATTTAATAAGCAGATGGAATAGTTGTCCTGTGAGAAAAAATACTTGAGGGGCTTACAAATAGGAAAAAAAAGGTAAGGGGGAGGGGGACTAACATAATAGATTGAGACTATTCAGTATGAATAGCAAGGATTGCAATAGTGTCCATGGCTGAAACGGTGCCTGCCTGGTTTCCTGATCATCTGATATTTTACATTTTTAAAAAATGTAATTAAAATGAACACCTGGAAAAATGTTAGACTTTAATATCTTTTTAATTTTTCCTTGTTTTAGGAATACCTCGAGCCCCAAATAGGCTCAATAAAGACCTAGTTCTGCCAATTGGCTTGGGCCCCCAATAAGGGAGTGTCACTCTGGAGGTGGTTGATGAAGCAATAGCAGATGCTACCACTCTCTCTCTCCTCCCCCCGTACATTCTGGTCCCTCCCTTCCCATCTTTTAGTTATAATCACAGTATGTATGAATGTATGTATGTATGTGGGCAGCGCAGTGGCCTAGAAGTGAAGACACACACCTCCCACTTGGAAGATTAATGGTTCAATTGTAGTCAACAACAAATGCAGTATTTCTCTATCAGAGAAATATCTGCTGCTAACTTTGCGTAGGCGACAGGAAGGGCATCTGGCCAGTAAATGCTCAGCTCCCCTCAGATGCCCTGACTCCACTCAGAATAAAGGGACTACAGGGTCATAAAAAGAAAAAAAAAGTATGTGTGTATGTGTGTGTGTGTGTGTGTGTGTCTGTCTGTCTGTCTGTCTGTCTCTATATCAGAGCTCCCCAACCTTTCCAGGTTGGTGGCCCGGAGAGAAAGGGAGAAGCAGGGAAATGTGCACGTGTGTGCGTGTGCAAACGGGCATGCAGTGACATTGCTAGTACCCGTGCACATGTGCAAACAGGGCCATTAGCACCCGCATGCATGCGCCAACAGGGCCGCTAGTGCTTGCATTCCTGTGACCCAGTTGGGCCGCAGACCACAGATTAGAGACCCCTGATCCATATGGTTTTTAATTTCTTTTAATGTTGTAATCCGCCCAGAGTCACCTGGCAGAAAGATGGGAGGTAAGCAAATTTGCTAAATAAATAAACTCCCTTCTAAAACCAATGGATAACGGCACTCCAGTCCTAAGTTCAGAAGTGTGTCCATTCCCCATAAAAATGTCAAACACCAAGCATCCTGAAATGGGGTGGCAGCCTAGGGTACATAGTATTCTGATCAGTGCTTTGTTCTCATTTTGTTACTGACTAAGCTCACCACTAACTTTTCTACAAAATGATGTACAACATTGTAAGGTCCCAGTCCCTTATTTAAACTTGAGATACTATATCAATCTAATCAGATAACCCAAGCAGAGACTTATTTTTTCCCAAGTTTTTTATTTATTTTACAATATTACATTTACATATTTGAAAAGTAGCATGGCGGCTGAACACAGTAATTCCATTACATTTGAATATCATCAGTACAAATCTCAAAGTATTACAACAACTAATTCCCTCTCTTTCCCCCATAATATCTACTGTCATGTTCGAACCAATACAGTTCTTATTCTATCAATCAAACAAAAAGTACCTTTCTAATATTCATCAATAATCTTCAGTCTATACATATCTTAATTAATTTGACATTCCACCTTTTAGACAATAACCTAGTAAGTTTTTCTTAACTTTAATTTCCCATTGATATTTAAGTTTAATGTTTAATCTTTATCATTTCCAGATTTTAAATGATCCCAATTTCTAAGTCTCGTATCTCACATTTGGGGCTAATAATTTTTCTTCTTTTCTTCCTTCTACTTCCTTCCTTTCTTCATTTCCAGAAAGAGAAAAAAATAAAAATAAACCACCAACATTTGTACCACAAACCCATATACAAATTTAATTATTAGTATTTATACTTCTAAGTTTTACTTAACCTTTGTCTCAACTCATAACAATATCTTAAATTGAAATCTTAGTTATTTGTAAACATTCAAACTTTTAGCCAATCAGTAACCTGATGGTTAATTTTCTCTTAATATTTTAATTTAACTTAATATTTATTTTTTTCCAGATTTTTAATTAAACACAATTCCTTTATCACAATTCCTCATACATTCTAATATTTAAAATAAACACCTTGTATATAAATTCTACCATCTATTTTACCAATCTAATAAGACAGTATCCAAGCAGAGACTTCTTGATCAAGCAGCACTTTATTTGATCAAATTAAGCAGCTGGGTGGCCAACAATCTGGAACACTGGCAGAGTTATGTCCAGAAGTGCCAGACATTAGAAAGTTGGTAACATTGCTTTATAAACTTTTTTAGCCAATGAAAATCAGGCAACAGAGCCATTACATTATAAGAAAGACATCAATCATTCTTGTACACTCCCTTATTCCCTCCTTCAGTATATCCCATCCATTTACATGTTTCCCACACTTGCATGAAATTTCTCTGGTGCAAAAGCTGATTACAAAAATCAAGAAATCAACAGTTAGACTAAACAGTTTCCCTTTGTTCCAGAACCCTTCAACATGTTCCAAAAATTATAAATGTTCCCACTAGCCCAAAAGAGCTCAGGGTTCCTATGATAAAAGAGGAAAATGGATGTGAATTTTTTTCTTTCTCTCTCAAAACACTTCCAGCAAAGCTCTACAGATAAAGACCACAAACTTGGACAGTTTTACAATAAAATGAAATAATGAAGTGTGAGGGCATCCACAGGGATGAGACACAGTTATACATTGCCTGTAAATCAGAAGTATCAAGGAACATTGTTGCTTATAAGGTCTGCAAATATATTTAAGTGATCACAATGGGAACAGAATGCTGGCCTAAACGGGCCTTTGGCTGTTCTTGTGGACTTTGGATCCTCTGAGTGCAACAATATTCAATATTACAACTCTTTCGGTAAACCATTCCCTTGTTCCTGCATAATTTTGTTAACCTTGTTGATATATTTATCTCCATTTTTTCTAGCAGCTGAATTACATACAAATTAGGGTATGTGCTCTCTGATTTTTCTTTTTGTTGTTCTTTGTTAATGGGTAGAAATTGTGTTAGAGAATTTTAATTTCTCTATTGGTGATAAATAAATCAGAAGCTCTCACAGTTGACTGCATTTAGCTGATTCAAATAACTTTATATTTATATTAAAATATTTACAATACCATTCTTCTTTACAGCAACATAGCTTAATGTAGACTTCTTACAGAGACAGACCAGAGACAAAACTTGAGACTGGAAATCCAGCTCCTAACTCAATACTCTTTATGCACATACTCAGTAGCACTTTCTTCACATTGGCCGACTGAGCCACCACATGACTCTTCCTGCTCATGAATATTCCAACACTCCTCCCTTCATGACAGGAAGAGACATCAGACCTATTGACTTAACACATTTTCCATAGTGAATACCACCCAATGGTTTAGTCATCATGTCTGCCAAATTATCCTCAGAAGAACAATGATGTAAACTAATCAATTTTCCTTTTACAACTTCCCTGACATTACAATACTTAATGTCTACATGTTTACTTCTGTTCTTCACCCTGTCACCAGTTGCCATTTTTATACAGGCAGCATTGTCTTCAAATACCTTTACAGATTCTTTTACATTAATATTTAAATCTTGCAACAACTGTACATACCATGTAACTTCAGAACACAATTCAGATAAAGCAATAAACTCTGCTTCCACTGTTGAAATAGCAACAGTTGTTTGTTTTCTGGACTTCCATCCAATCAGAGTCCCTCCAAACAATATTATAATCCCAGAATTTGATTTCCTTGTGTTTATGTCATTTGCATAGTCACTATCGACATAACACTTTAATTTCAATTCCTCAGTAATCTGTATTTGAAGACCCAAATTTATATTTCCCTTTAAATATCTGAGAACCCTTTTTACACCCATCCAATGTAACTTTGTAGGTGCAGCAGTAAAAGGACTCAAAATGCTTACTGCTCAAGCTATGTCTGGTCTTATCCCCAACTGCCCCAACCATTGTTGGAATTTAGTTGACATAAATTCAGTACCTCTGTCAGTTTGCAACTGACACACTTGTTGTCTGTACCTTCTCTCTACAAACCTTACCCACTGTTTGAATTGTTGTAGCACCTCTGTCTTATCTCTAAGCAAGTAGCAAAATGAATACCTGCTATAATCATCAACAATTACCAGTGCATATTTTCCTCCTCCCAAACTGGCTTGCATAGGTCCCTCCAGATCTGCATGGACCAGCTCTAGAATTCTTTTTGTTTGTCTTGTGCTATATTTACTAACTGGGAATGCCTTTGACTTTGATGCTTTGCATACTGCACAGTCCAAATATGTTTTGCATCCCTTCAAATTTAGCCCTTTTGCAAAATCTTGCATTTGCTGCAAAACTTTAAAGCTTGCATGGCCAAGTCTTCTATGCAGAAGATGAACACATGAATCATGCTCTGCAACATTCTTAAATATATGGGAACATTGAACCTTTTGTCCCTGCAATACATATAGATTATCTTCCTTTATGCCTTCTGCACAAATATTCCCATTTCTTTTGATGAGACATTTCCCATTTACAAAAATGACCTCAAAACCTTGTTTGTCTAAATTAGACACACTTAACAAATTATGTTCCATCTCAGGTACACAAAGCACATTGGTAAACTTTGATTCCAAATATGGAATTTTTACATCGCCTTTTCCAATGACTTTTGCTTTCTGGCCATTTGCCAAAGCCACAGCTTCTTGTGCTACTGGAACAAACCTGCAAAATAATTCAGAGTCATTAACAATTGTTTGACTTGCCCCACTATCTATTAACCACTTGTCTCTGTTGTTGCTATTGCAAACTTTTGCAACACCAAAATGTTCCTTTTGCAAAGCAGTCCTTTTTGGTTGCACAAATGTCCTTTGCTGCAAACAGTTCCTATGCAAACAGTTCCTTTGCAAATGTGTGCTCGCTCCACAAATGCAGCAAGTCTTTTCCCACTGAGCAGCTCTCTGCTTGCAAAATCTCTCCTTTGTTGCAATTTGGTCCGGGTCTGATCTGCTTGTTCTCCTCTGGAGACTTGCAGTCTGGACCCCCTCCTCAGGAATTTCTCCTCCTCGTGGCTGCTTCTAAAATGGCGTTTTTCTTCTTCATTAAGCAAACATGCCTTTAAAGCCTCAAAATTTAGGTCTTGCTCTTCTTTGCATTCAAATATTGCAGAAACTGTGTCCCAGGTTTTATCTAAACTGGTCAACACCAATAAAACCTTCTGGGACTCAGGGAATTTAATCCCACGTTCTAAGTCCAAAAATAAACTTTGCATTTTATTTAAATGCTGTTCCACAGATTCACCTGGTTGCAAACAGGCTCTGTAAAGTTTTCTTGACAATTGCACTATGTTGCAAGCAGAAACATTCACGTGCACAGCTCTCAATTTCAACCATATCTCCTTTGCAGTCTTTAAATTTGCAACATTTAGAAATTGTGCATCATCTAAATTCAAGATGATATAAGCCATTGCTTGATCATGGATTTTCTGATCTGCTGCTGCAAACACTTGTGGTGGATTTTCAACAATATACCACAGCTCTTTTGCTTTCAGCAAACATTCCATTTTTGCAGCCCACACAATGTAATTCTTCTGGCCCAAACGAGGCACACAGCTTTCTTTAAATTCCACTGCAGCCATTTTGCTAATTCTGCCTTGTTGTTAAACTTTCTAAACACAGGCAATTTCTTCCAGCTTTAAATTACAATGCAATCCTTAGTAAGCTCTGCACCCATAACCTATTAGAGAATTGTAATTTCTCTGTTGGTGATAAATAAATCAGAAGCTCTCACAGTTGACTGCATTTAGCTGATTCAAATAACTTTATATTTATATTAAAATATTTACAATACCATTCTTCTTTACAGCAACATAGCTTAATGTAGACTTCTTACAGAGACAGACCAGAGACAAAACTTGAGACTGGAAATCCAGCTCCTAACTCAATACTCTTTTTGCACAGACTCAGTAGCACTTTCTTCACATTGGCCGACTGAGCCACCACATAACTCTTCCTGCTCATGAATATTCCAACAAATTGGCTGTTATACAGTGAAAGCTATAAGCTACTGAAACCTAAAACATACTGTAGTTGGTAGCTTTTCTGTGGGGGAAATTGCTCAACCACCTTTGTCCTTATTCTTCCTTGCCAGACCTTATTTCAGGCCCTCTGCACCCTTCTTTGGGCTATCTGGTGCACCTTAACTGGCCACCTAAAGCCTCTGGGCGGAGCCCAGAGCGGGTCCCCAACCGTGCCTTCAGCATCAATTGCCGTGACCAAGCCCAGATAGATTTGAATTTCTGGTCAGGTAGTCAAGGGAACAGTCCTCATTACTTGCTCCAATTTTGCTTTTGCCAACTGCTTGCCTGCCAGAGCTCTGCCTCAGTTTCCCTGAGACAGCTCAACCCAGAATGGAGGACTCTACGATGCCTCAACCCATGGCTCAGCTTCCCCATCCTCCAGTTACGGCTGGCACAACAACTCCAAACCGGAGGGAGCAGGCAAGCTTAAACCAAGGTTAAGGCCACTCTCAAGAAACCTTCCAAGTTGGCAGAAAAGCAAGACAGCCATAGGCACCAGGCTCTGGAGAAAGAGTTCTCCAGAGCACAGAGAAAGGCAGGATTAGAGATGGATCAAATGGCAGCCCCTGAGTTTGACCTTCCTTTAGGTTCTTCAACCTCAGCTCAGGGCATATGGTCCCTGACAGAAGCCCCCACCACATCTTCTGCACTAGTTCAGCACACAGTTACCAATCTACCACCCCTTCCCTCGGGTTCAGCTCCTGAGGCCACTTTCATACCAACTGCAGCTGGGCTCAGGGGTCCAGACCTCGGAGACATTTTTTCCGATGGCCGACTTGAGGCCCTATTATCCAAGGTTGTGGACCGTGCTCTAGCAGAAGGGTCCTTCCATCCACCTGGACAGGGGGCTTCCACATCAGCTACGCCACCTTATGTCCCTCCTACGGGGATCCCTATGTTTCAGGAGCCCACATCTCCTGCACACTCCTCAATGAGCGGATACTCATCTCCGCAGGGTGAGGATCAACTGGAATTCAATCTTTCAGAGGAGGAGGAACTCCCCCCTGAACCCTCCCCATCTGGAGGTCTATTCAGCCCAGCCCTGTTTCTTCCCTTCCTTTGCAAGGCCACGTCAACAGTGAACATTGGGTCAGAGCAGTTCCCTCAGCCACAGGTCACATCGGATTCCAGTCCAAATCCGATATTCTTTGAAATGGTGGCAGCCCAGCACCACGTTCCCTGTCCTTCTATATTTCTCAAAGGGATCAAAAAGCAATGGGTCTTCCCTTCCTCATTTCCTTCTGTAAGCAGGTCAGATAAAAAGATCTTTAGTACCTCTACAGACTTAAGTGAGGCCCTTGAGGTCCCCAAGGTGGACGAGGCCTGGACCCCACTGATATCCCAGACTACGGTCACTGAGGATATGTCTGAGGTGCTTAAAGCGGATGACAGGAAATGGGATCAAACTTTCCGAAAGACCCATCAATCAGCAGCTTGTACAATTAAAACGGCCACTTGTGCATCCTTCTTTGTCCGAACCACCCTTTTATGGCTTCGGCAGCTTCAGGCCACAGTCCCTTCTGAGGCCATTTGGATTCACCAAGACCTAAGCAAAATGGTGGCGGCAACTGAGTATGCTGCGGACGCGATGCTTCAGTCAGCCACCTTTGCTTCCAGGTTTCTAGCCTCCAACATTACAGCTAGGAGGATGCTATGGTTGAAACACTGGCAGGCTGATGCCAAGGCCAAATGGCGTCTTGCAACTGCTCCATATCTGGGCAACAATCTCTTTGGGGAGGCTCTGATTCCGTACCTTGTGGAGAAGAAGGACAAGCGGAAGGTCATGGCTCATCTCAATAAACAGTCTGACAAACGTGCCATTCCGTATTTCCGCAGGCAGACCTTTCGGCTGGCAGCAGTTTCAACAGCCACCCAGCCCTCCCGTTCATACATACCCAGGCAGGACAGGCCATATGACGTCCATATGACAGGTCAGCCTTTCAGCCCAGGTAGCAGAACCAATCCAAGAGGCCATTCGAAGGGCAGGATGTCCCTACAGGAAGTCCAAGTGACTCTTACACCACACTCCCCATAGGGGGAAGGCTTTCCCACTTCTTCCATCAGTGGGAACTCACATCCACGGACGCCTGGGTCTTACAAACAATCCAGTTTGGACTGTCCTTGCAGTTTCTGGCCAACCCCCCAGGTCGCTTCATCACCTGTCCCACTTCTCGGGATCCAACCAAAAGGGACTTATGCAAGAGGCCATTCAACATCTTCTAGAGATTCAGGCCATAGAACCGGTTCCGCCAGACCACAGGGCAAGGGGATTCTACTCCATCCTCTTTGTGGTCCCCAAGACCTCGGGGGGATGGAGGGCAATTCTAGACCTCAAGAGTCTGAACTATTACATCACGTACAAAAAGTTCAAAATGCAATCACTCCATTCCATCCTAGGAGGCATCAGACAAGGAGACTTCCTGGCATCAATGGACCTCACGGAAGCGTATCTCCACATTCCCAGCCATCTAGATCACCAGCGGTTCCTCAGGTTCTGTTACAGGGGCCATCACTTCCAGTACAAAGCCCTTCCGTTTGGCCTCTCCTCCGCACCCAGGGTGTTCACTAAGATCCTGGCTGTGCTAGCTGCCCACCTACGGAAGGTACCGGTACACGTCCAGTGTTACCTGGATGACATCTTGATCCAAGCGTCCTCCTTCCAGGTAGCCCAGTCGGACCTGGAAATAACTATTCAGGTCCTCCAACAGCACGGGTTCTTGGTGAACTTCCAAAAGAGCCAGATGGTTCCCTCATCCAGGCTTCTGCACCTGGGAGCTATCATAGACACCACAAACTGCATGGTCTATCTCTCCCAGGAGCGGCTGGACAGTATCAGGGATCTGGCTCGCCGAGTGTACAAGGACCGCATTGTTCCACTGGTCTTACTCTCCCAGCTTCTGGGAAAGATGGTCTCCTGCATAGCCATAGTCCCCTGGGCCAGACTTCACTTGCAGGATCTCCAATAGTTCCTCCTTCCATTCCAGCAGTTGAATGCCAGCACATCCAGTCGGCAGGTGAGGCTACCAGTCCAAACCCTCAGGTCTCTACGCTGGTGGTTCTCAAGCGGTGACCAAGGGGTCACCTTTCAAGGAGCCAGACTGTCTCACCATTACGACGGATGCCAGTCTATTCGGTTGGGGAGCCCATCTACAGTCTCAGTTTGCGCAGGGCCATTGGTCCCGCACAGACTTGAGACACAACATCAATTGGCTGGAACTCAGGACCATTCACTTAGCTCTTCATCAATTCTGACACTGGATCAGGGGACATCACATATTGATCTTCACGGACAATGTGGCATCCAAGGCCCACGTGAACCGGCAGAGGGACACCAGGTCCAAGTCCCTTATGTCTGAGGCACGGCTACTAGGTTCCTGGGCAGGGTCCAACCTGGCCTCTCTCAGGGCTGAATACATTTTGGGGGTCAAGAACCAGCAGATAGACTTTCTGAGTCACTCTACAGTAGACCCCTCAGAATGGGGATTGCATCCGGATCTTTTTTCTGAGATCTCCCACAGGTTCGGCCATCTGGTCCTCAACCTGTTTGCATCATCAAACAATGCCCAACTCCCCAGGTACTTCTCCCGTTATTATCTTCCAGGGGCAGAGGGGACGGATGCCCTGCAGACTCCGTGGCCGCAAGGTCTACTTTATGCCTTCCCTCCCTTCCCGCTCATTCTGGCGACCATCTGCAAACTGCTCCAAGAGCAGGTGGAAGTGATCCTCGGGGCCCCGTACTGGCCACAGAGGCCCTGGTTTGCTGACCTAATGAATCTTTCCCGCTCTTCTCTGTAGAAGATTCCCCTGCCTCACGTGTCCTTGCACCAGGGGGTCCTCCAACAACCGGACCTTTAGTGGTTGCAGTTAACCGTCTGGTGCTTGAGCGCAGCATCATGACACAAGAGTTATTCTCTCCACGGGCAATTACCATGATTCAGGCCTCTTGTCGCCCAGCGACCAATTGCATTTATGATTCTGCTTGGAAAAATTTTTGCCATTGGTGCAGAAGACAACAACTGGATGTCTACAAATTAACCATCCCTCAGATCGTAGATTACCTTCTGGACGGTCTGGACAGAGGTCTGGCCCCTGCGACCATTCGTAGGCAGGTGGCAGCCCTATCGACGTTGCTCAGTTGCGCAGATTCAGTTCCTTTAGCTCATCATCCTAGGATATGCGCCTTCATCAAGGGTGCATGCAACACTAGGCCTCCAGTGGTACACAGGTATCCCTCTTGGGAGCTGCCTTGTGTGCTTCGTGCACTAACGAAATTGCCCTTTGAGCCCATAGCTACTATACCATTGCGGGCCTTATCTCTTAAGGTTGCATTCTTAATCGCCATCACATCAGCCAGGTGTATCTCCGAACTGGCTGCTCTCTCGGTCAGGAATGATCTTTGCATTTTCCACCGAAACTGGGTAGTCCTTCGGTTGGATCCCGCCTTCGTGCCCAAGGTCAACTCAATCTTCCATAGGCCATAGGAAGTCATTTTGCCAAATTTTTGCCCCAATCCTTCCCATGACTTGGAGCGGCAGTGGCACACACTGGACATCCTCAGGGCCCTGCGGCATTACATCAAGCGCACGGAGCCTTTTCGTAGATCTGAGGCCCTCTTTATTTCCTTTTGTCCAGCTTCCCTGGTACAGAAGGTGTCCGCTGGCACTATAGGCAGGTGGATCAGGACCTGTATCGCGGAGGCGTACCAGTCTTTTCCACTGCCGGCTCCAAGTCATATCACGGCCCATTCCACTTGCAGCACTGCGACATCTGCGGCATGGGCCACTCAGGCGTCCATCGAGGAGATTTGCAGGGCTGCGACATGGTCCTCGCCCTTCCCATTTGTACATCATTATAGAATTGACTGCTTCACTTCCGCGGACGCCTCCTTTGGTCGGTGGGTCCTTCAGCAGGTCTCCGGGGACATAGATCCGGCCTTATCTGTTTCCCACCCATCAGGACAGTGAGGCTTGGGTATTTCCCATTGGTGGAATCTCCATCTCCTGTACTGGAGAAGGGGCGTTGTCTTACCTGAACGCCTTTTCTCAGTACGGAGATGGAGAATCCACACCACCCTTTAGGTCAGTTAGGCTGGTATTAAAGGGTTGAGAGCCAACACCTCGTCCAGCATCAGCCACTTTCGCCCTCATTAAGACTGGATCTCCTAGCAAGAGGGGGCATGTCAAGTTTGGCTACTTGGTCTCAAGAGCAGGCAGACAGAGAAAACCCATTGGGGGATTCTCCATCTCCGTACTGAGAAAAGGTGTTCAGGTAAGTCAACGCCCCTTCTGACAGAAATTCTCAGAATTTGACAACTCAAATACATTAGCACACACATAGATAATTTCCTCACAAATTGAAATCAAATGTATATGCCTGGGGAGAGAATAAAAAGACGGATGAAGAGAAGCATCTTCTCCTCATGTTGTCAATTTAATACCAGAAAGTTTTGAAAATTAATCTCAGCGGTTAGGATTGCTCTGTTGTGTAAATTGAAATGCTTTAAGCTTTGAAATCTATTTTTTCTCTTCTGTATGAATATCTCAAACAAGTTTGTTTGCATAAATTTACGTTTCCTTTTAAAGCAGTTATATTCGCAAAGAGATACAATCCAAACAACTCATCACTCTGAATTCAATTCATCACTCTAATTTCAGTGAATTTAGAGGGGGGGGAGTTATTTGACCCAAGTTATCTTTTGCATTTCTTGTAAAACTGTGTCTTATAAATGTAGCCTGTATGATTGCAGACTTAAGTGCAAAATCCTCATCCTCATAAATTAGAAATGGCTTTTTGTCAGCATCCAGTACATAAAGGTTACTCAGGGTCACTTTATCGGTGAGATGGATTACATATAAGTTTAATAAATAAGTAAATAACTAAATAAGATAAAATAGTCCAGCCCCTTTTCTTCTTTGGGCACAGAAAAAATAGCCATTTAAAAGCAAAGCAATACTTGGTAGAAGTCATGCAGGTTCATTATCTCTCCTTCAGGCTCTTATACATGTTTTGAAAACTGAAAGGAGTTGGATTATTCAGCAAAGAAGCATATGCTTCAGGAAGATTCCAATTTTGAAGAAATAATAAAAGACATAGGCAGGATTTTTAACTAGATTAAAATTAATAAATTCTATTGTTGTTTGGTGCTCTGTTCCATGTTCTTTATTTCTCTGTGCATGTTATAGAACTGGATGTTTTATATCAGCCTTAATTGACCCTTCTGGTCTATGAAGATAAACTTTTTTTAAGAAATCTCCTATTATCTGTAATAATATTTACTATTATTTGAGGGACTGCCTGTCTTTGTTTAAATCTATCTCTCTCATCAGAACCAGCCAGAGAGGCATGCTACAGATGCCATCTACAAAAAAGTGTCATCTAGCAGGACCCAGCCACAGAGAACTTAAATTGGCCCCGACTTTCCTTTAGGACAGTGGTTCTCAACCTGTGAGTCGGGACCCCATTTGGGGTCGAACGACCATTTCACGGGGGTTGCCAAACAAGGCTGTCTGCCATTTTTCCCCCTTTTCTTTGGCCACGCCCCTGGCACCCGGTGATGTATAAGTGGTTAGGGGTCACCACAACATGGGGAACTGTATTATGGAGTCGCGGCATTAGAAAGGTTGAGAACCACTGCTTTAGGAAGACCCTGAGAACATGGCTCTACCATCATGCCTGGAGGTCTGGCAGTGGTGGGGATCTTTTACAATGGCAGTGTGGAGCTTGCGTCAGGATGTATACTGCCACTGATCATTTTTATTTCATTTTAAAATTATTATTGATTTTTATGTATTTGCATATTAGCATTTTAACTTATTTTTATTGGATTGTCGTGCATATTTGTTGTGAGCCACCCAGAATGGCTTAGCTAAGATGAGATGACTGGCCATACAAATTAAAATAGTAATAATAGTAATAGATTACACCTTTCCTGCAGAAATGGAGGCAGAGGTTTATTTCAAATCAAACAAACTGTTAAAGAAACAAAAGTGTGCGTTGGCTGATTACATAAAAGATGCAAGTTTGACATTGATGCAAGTTTAACATTGGAACTTACTGACTGTACAGGAAGCAAAATGTGACTATAGAAATAATAAAATTATTTCTGTACTAAAATTTATAAAATAAAATAGTAAAATAAAATAAAAAACATAACCAGAATGCTGGCAAGGAAAAGTATTACATGGTAAAATTCTGCAAGAGATCAAAGGGAAAATGCATAAACATAAAATCTGGCAGTGACTTACAACTGGAACATTAAACAAAGAAATGATTTTTATTATTATGAGAACTAATGTAATCAAGACAATAACTGAAAAAAATCATCAGATGATTCAAAGTGGAGATTGTGCAAAGCAGCAGAAGAAACATTCAAATCATTTACTTAGCTCATGCAGGAAGATTGCACAAACTGATTATAATCAACAATATAACATAGTTGCCAAAATGATTCACTGGAAGACCTGTAAAAATTATCATGTGCCAGTAACAAAAAGTTGGTGAGTACATAGAATTGAAAAAGTAATCAAAGTGAGCAGGCTGAAGCTTGCCTTCAGAAGTTGTGGATGCTTCATCACTGGGGTTTTTTAAGAAAAGACTGAACAGCCACCTGTCTTAAATGGTACAGGGTCTCCTGCTTGAGCAGGGAGTTGGACTAGAAGACCTCCAGGGTCCCTTCCAGCTCTATTCTGTTTGATTGAAGTATTGTGGGATTTCTGAATACAAACTGATAAAGTCTTACTATCAGGCTAAGTCCAAGAATGAAATGGAACAGTTCAGCCAAAGTTCTTTAAAAAAAAAAAATCTTACACATAATACACAGAATCTTGCCAAACTAATACTCCTTTTCTCTGTTTCCTATCCATCTCCAGGTTGTGCTGCCTCTCTCTCCCCCCCATTTCTATTTTTTTTTAATGGCTATGCTCAGAGTTGTCTGGTCTTATGGAAAGAATGTGTGGTGGTAGAATTGCCTGTAGATCACCCTTTTTTCATTGGAGTACAGTAATAGTTTTGATCAGGACATTCAGATATAAAGAACACAAAGAGTCTGGCATTATCTAAGAAATTTTAGGCCTATATATATCTAGGTTACATACAATTTCATATTTTATATTGTTGTTTTTCAACCTGTCCTTTTTTTCAAACAGCTCAAATCATCATTCTTAATTATTTCAACAATTTGTTAGGGTGGATTAATTCATCAATTGAGTGTCAAGAGTCCAACATTTTATCAGTTATAATCAGTGCTTTTTTTGTAAAAAAAAAAAAAAAAAAAGGTGCCGGAACTCACACACATTATACAACCCGCCTTGCCTACCCTACAAGGTTCCATCCAAAAAAGGGCCGGAATTCCGTTCTGAGCGTTCTATGACAAAAAAAGCCCTGGTTATAATATATTGACTCCTTTTAGGATATAGTATTTTTAAATTGTACCTGTTATGGCAGGGGTCCCCAAACCCTGTGCCACAGACCGGTTCGCAGTGCTCCAGAAACTGGGCTGCTCAAACAAGAAAAGTCCTATCCGTGCATGCAGTGGGATGCAGGCAGTGCGAAAAGCCATGCCCCCTCTGGTCCACAAAAAGCCTCTCTCCATGGAACCAGTCCCTAGCGCTCAAAAGGTTAGGAGCCGCTGTGTTATGGAAATACATTATTGAAAAGTTCTTTGGCTTTCTAAATCGATAAGATGTATTATTGGCAATGTTAATTATCTGATGCATGAGGTATGAACATAATGCAGGAGATATTGCTAAGAAAGAATTTTGATATTATGTCTGGAAAGAAGAAAACAAGAGAGATACTTTAGAGGGGAAAATGAATTACTTTTTATGATGCAAGAAGATGGAAAATTGTGTTATGGATGATAAAAGTTGTTTCTCCATGAACATAAAGAAATAAATCAATACATGACATTATGACTTAATTATATTACATAGGAAGAAGCCCCAAGACATGTTTCTCATTACTTTGATAATGGATTGAATTTTTTAGAAAGAGTAATTATTGAGTTTTTTTTTTTTAAATCTTGAAATGATGTAGATTTATAGCAATGGAGTTACTAGAAGCAAGCCAAGGAGAAAGGTCTGCATGTGGATAACTTGATTAATTTGAAAATGGATGCCTCAAATCTTTTTTCAAATACATTAAAGGAGAAGGGAAACAGAATATGAGAATTGTGTCTGTAATCCTAAACCACAGTGTACATTCTAATGGATTTTTAAACAGTGAATTTGCCTTCAATGGATTCTAAGAGGACTGGAGAAATGACAGGATGGGGAAATAGTTAAGTACCATTCAATTGATGATTTCACATCCCAAATCACCACCTATGTCTCTCTCTCCACAAGATATTTGGTGCGTTTCCTGAGATGGAATTAAGTGGGCAAACAACAGCTGAGGAATGGATAGGTGGCTGACTTGCTAGCAACTTCTCTACCCTGGATGAATTATGCTGGATATGGCATGTCATATTTAAAAAGGATTGTGAAACAACTGTACAATATATACTGGGATTTCACAATAAAGCCTTCAGTTAGGATTACAACTAGAGCAGTGGTTCTCAACCTTTCTAATGCTGCGACCCCATAATACAGTTCCCCATGTTGTGGTGACCCCCAACCACTTATACATCACCGGTGCCAGGGGCGAGGCCAAAGAAAAGGGGGAAAAAATGGCGGACAGCCTTGTTTGGTGACCCCTGTGAAATGGTTGTTCCACCCCAAATGGGGTCCTGACCCACAGGTTGAGAACCACTGAACTAGAGCAATGAGAACTTTTTTGAAAGAATCTGGGGATAATGATTTAATGTAGCTGTGATCTTCTGTTGGCATAGAATCGTTATGCATTGCTATGCTGAAGACAAAGATATTTTTTTTCTATTCTTAGTATGATGATGGTTTGGTAAATTGTTAGACAGGTTTTTAATTTGCTTCGTTGTGTTGGTCTTGGACATAGAAATAATATGCAGGTACAGGCCTATAACCACAAATCATAGCATACTTGGGCATTTTCAGCCTGAAATGGAGCCTTGCCATAGATGTCTTTATTCCAAATATCATTCTGAAGTAAGGCCTTTAAAAGAAAGATTTTTAAAAAGTTTCGAATGTGGGTATATTGCAAATAGATTTCCAAAACAAAGCTAAGGTACCCCTGGGATCAGAATTAAAGGAATTGTTCATGAAAGTTCCCCAAGGAATCAGATAGTTACAAGTGTTGATGTCAGTCTTCTAAAGAAATATTTTATAAGCTTCTACCAAGAGGGGGACAAATCAAAGAATTTCTATCCAATGGTAGACTGGCTTTTAAGTCATAAATAATTAATCATCTAAAATTGAATTGAAGAAAGATGCTCAAAATTTCAATCTGAAAAGAAAGTGTTTGGGGTTCCTGTTGTTAAAAGAAAGTACTTTAACCTTTTGGGAATATTTGAAAAATTGCAAGGTAGTCGTGTTTGATGAGCATGCTGAATTTATACCATGTCTTTTGATAGCTTGTTTATACAATCAGAATTTTCAGAATTTATCTGAGGAGGAAGCACGAACTTAGCTAGCCATATCATAATTAACAGATACAGGTCCTAGGGAAGGGAGCCATACAGGTAGTCCTCGACTTATAACAGTTCATTTAGCGACCATTTGAAGTTATAACGTCACTGAAAAAAAGACTTAGGACCATTTTCCCCACTTACGACCATTGCAGAATTCCCCTGGTCACGTATCAAAATACAGATGCTTGGCAACTGACTCATATTTGTGACAGTTGCAGTGTTCCAGGGGTCATGTGATCACCTTTAGCGACCTTCTGACAAGCAAAGTCAATGGGGAAGCCAGATACACTTAACAACCATGTTACTAACTTAACAACTACAGTGATTCACATAACAACTTTGGCAAGAAAGGTCATAAAATGGGGCAACTTAACCATCTTGCTTAGCGACAGAAATTTTGGGCTCAATCGTTGTAGTAAGTCATGGACTACCTATTTATAATTTTACAATTTAACTTTTATTAGATACTATATCTAAAGGGAAGCATTTCTTGGGAGGCATGGAAAAAACTTTTGCATGTTGACTTGTTAGAAGCAATAAAAGCAAATTTGAAAGTGCATTATATAAAATTAGCAGTCTGACTGTGCTAGCCCCGGATTTGTTCAAGAGATAGTTAATATAATCTGCAGGAACATTTGGAAATTTGAGAAAGTTGGAACTGCCACAGAGGTAGGATCTGAGCTTTAATGCACAATTCTTTTGAGCACTTCTTGAAAGAATCACCATCCAATCAGCTTATCCCAAACCTACAAGATAAAAAATATTTTCTTAAAATAGAATAAATAATTTTCTTTCATTTTTTTCATAAGCAGTTGTTGTCCGCTTCATAGTTGAGTTTGGACTTCCATGCCATTTTCATTCCTACCATCTTCAACTTTCTCCAGCATGTTTTTCTTATGTTTTACCTACTCATTTTCTTCCTTGTACTGCTCAGCTTGACAGCTGAAGTTATTATTTCATCATCTTCCAATATCTGATTTGATATGTGAGTGTGACACCGGCGTTAAAGTAGGATTCAGTAATATCTGTGTAAATTAAAACCTGGACTTCTTTGCAAGATTAATTTATTTTACATTAAATATGACTGGACACCTCATATGCTGAGGAAAAGGGTGAATCCATAGACAGGGTGAGACCAGGCATTTTGCTTTGGATAAAATAAATGGATAATGCACTGATATTATTACTACATTTTTAAAAGTTAAGAAGCAAACAGAAATACTGGCAGAGACATCTGAAAACTATGTTGTGAAATATGCTGTGTGGGCATGACATTTCCACATAGTTCTAATAATAAGCCTTCTTATGTATGTTTGCATAAGGTGGATTCAGCCTTCTGGAGAGGTTTAAATTCTATGAGAAAATATTCTAAAGTGGGAAATTTCAGGGTTTTTATGAAATTGGATTTGTTCTGTTTGAAAATGTTGATTTAATTCAAATGTTTCCTTAGATTTGTGAAATATTCTTTAATAAAGAAAATTACTCTGTAATTTCATACAAATATAATGTACAGAAACTATCATGCTTGAGTTCTTTGTGTTTTGAACTTAACTAGATGGATCTCCATGTTTGACTCCTCAAAATGTTTTACTTTCAGATTCTTAACTTTATGTGCCTTTGAAGTCAGCACTGTTACACAATTGGGTTCCTTTTCCATACAAACAACCATAAATTCTTTTGCCATAAGCACACTAAAGAATTTGTCTGTTTATTTATTAGAGTCATAAACCAAATGAACAATAAGGAATTACATGAAGCAGATAAAACATTTAGCAGTCAGTTCAGAAATAAATATAAAAAAGCAAACAGGAGAAACTGAATTTATAGTTACTATGTAAGTAATAACAGTAGTAACAAAGTAACAAAAAAACCATGTAGAACCTCATTAGCAGGGTGGGAACTATGAATCCAATTTGACAAATTTAGCATCTCGTAATCTATCCTATGGCCCAGAATTTCTCAGTTTTCAGGTTTCTCTAAATAGAGAAAATCTAGAAAATGCACTGTTGTCACTATAAAACAATTCATGGCAGAGAACTGGGTAATTTGTGGGGCTGCTTATCTGTAAAATTTCCAGATAATCTATACAAAAAGCATAATCATGAGTAATAACTCTGTCTTTATTTCTTCCCCTGCATCTTCTCCTTCCATGATTTGAAATTCTTTTACATACTGATTGTGAGACTGCAGCTCTTCTTCCTGTCTCCCAAGGACATTCCCACGGGACGTTATACTATCTTCTGTCAAGGTGGACATGTCCAAAGCTTAAACAATTCCATTTGCTTGGACCTAGGAACTTTTTTTCTTTTTACATCCCTGATTCTACTTAATGGAACACTATACTTTCTGAGATTCAGATGGCCTCAACTCTGATTGCCCTCCATAAGGCATTAAAACATGGCTTTCTCTTGGGTGCTAAGCCACAAAGCTAGGTAAGACTCTTTTCATGGACTAATTGATGTGCAGAGCCCAAGATAATCTCGAGAAAACCTTTGGTGACATCTAGAAATTATTCATGGCAGATATGTGTAAGAATAATCAAAAGGCACTGAGGAGTCCAAGGAGGGGAGAGGAAATAAATAGGGAGTATATGGGTTATAAGCTTGTCCATGCCTGACCTCTGAACAGTTTCTTTTAGATTTTTTTTATGAGATCTCTTGAAAAATTGAAAGAAGTGAGAGAAGAGATGCCTTAACCTCTGATCCATGTGAAAGCCATAGGCCATGTTGTAGGGCAAATCTATGGCCAAGAACATTTGGTACAGGAGCTAAATAAACATTCATTCTAGTCTTTGAAGCCATATGTTATTCCAAGCTCTTACTCCAAGGAACTTATCACAAAGATGCTTACCATAAAGAAATCGGGAGACAGTGATATTCAGATGAGTTGCATGAAGCTTGACTTAGTTACAATAAAATAGAGAAATTAAAGAGGAGTTCCTAAGAGTTCCAGGAAAAAAAATGACAAAAGCATTTTTTAAAATGGAAGGAGATTACATAGATACATTCTGAGAATTAATTCCTAATATAAGGAGCAGCCAAAACAATAAAAACAAAAATCATGAAGTATTTCAAGAAGGAAAATCCTTGGGTTTTCCTTTTTTTTAATAGATATTTTATTGGTTTTTAACTGTAACACTCTCCAGTGCCTGGTATACATGTGTTCTTGGTTTATATTGTAACAAGAAAAAAGACAATAATAATTAACAATCAATAATGATTAAATTTGATAATTCCATAATTAATATATTATTTAATGATACATTTCTTTGATCTTCCTTTCTCCCATTTGTATTTTCCTTCTTCAACTTTAGCCAAAATATAATTCTTAATATTTTCAGTATATAAATGATTAGGTATAGGCATTTTTTATATTTATACAAATAATAATAATCTCTCTATATAACTTTTTTTCAGCTTATTCTCATAACCATTATCTCATTAGTTCAGCATACATCCTATTTTTATAATTTTTGTTTGCTTAAATTCCCTTATATTTAATCCAATTCTTATCAGTCAAAATTTCATCATATTAGCCATCTAACTGTCTAACATCTAACAATCTTTTAATCAGTTTATATTTTACTTATATATTAATAAAAGTTACATCAACCTACTATTGTAACATTTAATATATTATAAAACATACTATATTACTTAAATCTCATTATCCTTTTTGTTATAAGGCCCCCTTATGTTCGAAATTCTCTGTTCTTTTAGCCATATTCAAATAAATGTTTACTCACGTAATAGTCCATCTGGTAGGACGAGTCAAATCTCTTATATCTGTCTCTGCTCTTCTTCTTTTGCCAAATAATTTTCCATGTTGGTGTAATCTGCTTATCCAACAGTTCCTGTATTTTTACAAACGTTGTTGGGAATACAAAAGATGAAGTAAGTCAGATAAATTCTTTCTGTCTCCCAAACTTTAATGGTTCTCCTAAAAATTCCATTTTTTAAAAAAAGTTTTATTAGTTTTTATGTGGTTAAGAGTAGAATGGGGTCAGGGTTGGGATTGGGGTCTAGGTTGGGGTTGGGGTTGGGTTCAGGGTTGGAGTTGGGGTTGGGGTTTCCCCAGGTAACATTTTCAATATTTAGCAAACAGCATATTGTCTGGGTACATATATTTAAACAACAATAATAGATATAGTAATAAGTGATAGTAATAAATATGGTTAATTATCTTAGGCAATATTAGTTAATCACTCCATGTCATCCTTCTTGCTGGTATGTATTCAAACTTACATATCACATTCCTTTGTCTCTAGATCATTTTTCTTTGCCCATATTATCATTGTTTCTTTTACTTGTTCTTCTTCCATCTTTAAATTTAGCAGAAATCTATAAAGTTTCTTAATCAACTTATCATCTGTCTTTAACAATACTTGATCAAATTCTGTCAGTTCTTTATAAAATCCCGTTGTTTTCACATCTTTTTCATATCTCGTTTGAATTTGCAGGTATGGCCACCATGCTGAACTGTAGCTTTGTATTACTGTATATGCCGGCGTACAAGGCGACCCAGTGTATAAGACGACCCCCGTCTTTGTCGTCGATTTTAGCACTTGCGGAAGTCGCCTTATACGCCGGCATATACGGTACTTTCACTTCAGGATTGGGTATTTCTGTCCCCTATAAAAAAATTAAAACGCCGCTTCCGTTCACATCTGGAAGTTTTAAGCTTCTTGGGAGCCTTTCCCAGGTAATTCAGTTGTAAAATAGTAAAGAAAGGATCAATATTCTCACCTAGTCCAAACATGCTGTTTATGATGTGCTAATTAAAGCTTTTGTTCTTCAATTGTCAGCAGCTAGTGGCTGACCGCAGAGGTGTGGCCGATCTTTCCCCTGCCAGTTTAGAGGGCTTTCCTTGGATTGAACTGAGAGACCACCATCTCTCCATGATTGACAAGGCACCCCTCCTTCTTCATTGCCTCTTCAGAGTGACTTTAGGCCCTCTTCAGGGCCCCCAGCAGGGCGAAATTGGGTGTGGAAGGCAGAACTCTGCCTTCTTGCATCCCGTCTCATCATGACTCAAAACCGGAAGTTCAAAAGAGTCAATGCTTTTCCTGTCCTACTTGTTCAAATCCAACTTTGCGTATCACTCCACCATTAAATCGTAGAAATGTGGAGCCTATGTGTCAATCACATATTTAGAAAAATTCAACTTGACAGTTATATAATCTTATTTCTTCTGATCTGTCTAAAACCAGTTTGAGGCACTTGTGTGGTTAATGATGCTTAAACAAAGCCATAGGTAAATTCTTTCTTAAGTAAGTCATCTAAATAAATTACCTGATATGTCATTCTTGTGCAATTTGCCTTAATTATGTGGGAGTTTTGATTATCATGTATCTATATTTTCTTTAAACACATTGAAGAAAAGGGGGATTTACCTTTTTATTGACAAATAGCCTCATTAGTGTGTCATGAATATGAAAAGGGAACTGTAGTACCATTAATCAGAATGTTAGTTTTTTTTAATAAGTTGGTTCCAGAGTGGGAGCCCATATCCTTTTCTTCATTATGCATGCCAATAAAACAAAATAAACTCATTATAAGAACAGTACATAATTATTTATATAAATTAGTAGAAATTAGGACCATGTAGTTAACTTGACATCCTGCCAGTAGAAATAAAGTGTGATGTAATTTTAATGCATATGTTAATTGCAATCAGCTTCATTAGAGGCTAAAGAAATTTCTGTTCCTATTACAGAATTAATCCTCTCTAGAAATGACTGACAAACTTTGGAAGCTGGATTCCTTGGAGGGGAAAGATAAACACAATAGGAAATTTAGAATGCCTCAGAAAAGCAGGAGTTGGTTAGGAGAAATAGGAGGAAACAAATTTATATCCAAAGAATCCAGTGATCTCCCAGTCCTTTGCCTTTGTCTGTTGGGGAAAAGATCAGCTAAACTCAATACATTCCCTTTAGTTCAGTGGTTCTCAACCTTTTTAATGCCGCGACCCCCAACCGGTTATAAGTTGAGGGCTACCCAACCAGTCGTAAGTCAAGGACTACCCAACCGGTCGTAAGTCGAGGACTTTCCCTGCCCAGGAGCGCCGCACATGTGTGGTGCTGCCCCCTGCGCCGGCCGAGGCGTAGCTGACAAGTGGCAGAGACGGCGCAGGCTGACCACCGGCTGGGCCACTAGCTGGCCCAGCCCAAGGGAGGTAAGGTACCTGCCGGGCCCCATGCATGCCAGCAACCCTCCCTGCGCCCGCCGGCCTCCCACCTCCCACCCCTGGCCCTCTTTTACTTACATTTTTAGTAGTTGCTCAGCAGGGAGGGGTGGAAGCTTCCAGACAGCTCGCCTTCGCTGCAGACAACTTGCAGCACCGTTTGCAGAATGGGACTTTTGGCGGGCTCAGCAGGGCAGAGACAGCCTGGACAATTCCTATTGGCTTTTGAAAGCCAATAGAATTAGACTCTATTCAAGAGAGTCTATTCTATTGGCTTTCAAAAGCCAATAGAATAAAAGGGAGTAGCACAGCTAAGGAAAAGGGAAAAAAATGGTGGACTGCGTTGTTTGGCGACCCCCGTGAAATGGTCGTTCGACCCCAAATGGGGTCCCGACCCACAGGTTGAGAACCACTGCTTTAGTTGTTCTTAAAAGGAGATTTATTTTAAGGAAAAATGACAGACAAAACAGCAAATAATGCTCTTTCCACATTGCTATCCTGATAATCTGTCATCAAGTATATTAAAACAATCTGATGTTAAAGCACTCTGACTTTAGATTCTCTGTCAACATCTCTTTTTGAACACAAGATGTGTGGTTTTTAAGTCCCATTGTGATTAAAATGATGCTCTTTTTTTTGTTTCAATGTTCACCTCACTTATATCACTTTCATTGCTTCCCTTGCCTCATTATTCTGCTTTATTGTCTTCTACTTCAGAAAAATGCCATAAAAACATTACAAATGTTTAAGAATAAAATACAAGTATGGAGACTGACAGAAGTAATTGGGGACAATAGTATCATCAAGTTCTGTATGTCAGACTATGGATTGTGGGGAGAAATTTATAAATGTAATCAGAACAATTTATAATAAGCAATCAGCCAAAGTAATGATAAATGGAGATATGACTGAGAAGATCAACATTATGAAGGGAACAAGATAGGGCTGTCCCCTATCTCCACTGTTGTTTGTTCTGACATTAGAAGTATTAAATAGACATATAAGACAGAATAATGACATAAAAGGGATAAAAATTAAGGGGGAAGAATATAAGCTACAAGCATTCGCAGACGATTTAGTATTTATTTTGGAGGAACCATTAGAAACAGGACCTGTATTAATAGAACAAATAGAAAAATATGGTGAGGTAGCTGGGTTGAAAATTAATAAAGATAAAACCAAAATGTTAGTGAAAAATATTACTGAAAAACAAAAAAAAAAGAACTGGTGGGAAAATTAGATATACAGATTGTAAAGAAGGTAAAATATTTAGGGATCCACCTGACAGCAAGATGCACAACAATTAAAGAGGATAATTATCATAAATTGAAAAGACAAATTGAAGTAGATTTGGATAAATGAAAAAATGTACAACTATCATTAATGGGAAGGATTGTGATAATCAAAATGAATATATTACCACGATTATTGTTTTGTTTTCAACAATACCAATAAGATTAGATAAGAAATATTTTGAGGAGCTTAATAAAATAATCTTGAAATATATTTGGCAGGGAAAAAAGGCAAGGATTAATCTAAAAATGTTACAAGATACAAGATTGAGAGGTGGGTTTGGTCTACCTAATTGGGAATTGTACTATAAGGCTGCAGCATTATCATGGATGAAAGAATGGATCTTACTGAGGAATACAAGATTATTGACATTAGAGGGACATGATTTACAGTTGGGATGGCATGCTTTCATATGGTATGGAAAAAACAGAATACATAGCTATTTCCAGAGACACCATATACGGAATTCTTTATTTGTGGTCTGGGAGAAAGTAAAAAAGCATTATTTGAAGATTCCAAATTGGCTCTCAACTATGGAGGCGCTAATACACTCCAATATGTTTAACATGGGAAACATTATAAGATATAAAGACTTACTAACAGATATGGGGGAATTGAAAACCAAACCACAATTAAAGGAACAAGGAATAAAGATGGATTGGTACATGAGAACGCAAATACAATCTAGATATGAAAAAGATGTTAAACTAGATGGTGTTAATTTGGGGACAACAAAGTTAGATGAAATACAGGAACGGAAGAAAAATGGATTAAAAATGTACAATTATATACTACATATGGAGTTAGAGGAGGAACAAGTGAAAGAGACAATGATAAAATGGACAAGGAATTTTGGATACACAATTGAATTAGATAGATAGCAGCAACTATGGGAAAGAAACTATAAATTGACAATGGCGACTGCGTATAAAGAAAATATGTACAAATGTTTTACAGATGGCATAGGTCTCCAGAAAGATTAGCTAAAATATTTAAGGACAGGTCTATGAAATGTTGGAAATGTCATCAGATACCAGGTTCCTTCTACCATATGTGGTGGACATGTTTAGAAGCTAAAACTTATTGGAATATAATTAGAACATGGATAGAAAAGATGATACAACAATGTATAGAACTAAGACCAGAAATATTCCTGTTGGGTATTCTACCAGGGAAATACAATAAAGAGAAAACATATTTAATTATTCATATAATTACGGCAGCCAGGATTGTGTTTGCACAAAATTGGAAAGCACTGAAAGCCCCCCCCCCCCCCAGAGGGAGAGGCGATTGGGAAAATACTGGAATGTGCAGAAATGAATAGACTAACAATGACAATTAAAGATAAGATAGAGTCAGACTACTATGAAATCTGGGGAACTTTTTATGATTGGCTAAAAAGAGAATACGGTTAAAAGATAGTTAACATCAATTTAGATGGAAGAAGAAGGAGCAGATAAGGAGGGAGACCCAGGCAATACAGTATTGAATAACTGGAGGTTGTATAAATATTTATAGAAATATATACCGAGAAGGTTAGATAAATAGAAGTATTAATGTAAGAGAAAATTAATCTTATTGTATATAATACAGATAAGGAAATTTGGAGAGAGGAGTTGCTTGGACATTACTCCTGAATTGTATCTGAAAGATATGAGAGGGAAGAAAGGAGAGGAGAGAGAAAAGAGTAAAGGAGGGGAGAAGGAAGTAGGAAGGTTGGAGGAGAAGAGGAGAAGTGGGGAGAAAGGGGAGGAGAGTGGTGAAGGAAAGAGAAGAGGAGAGGAAGAAGAGGGAAGTAGGGAAGAGAAGAAAGGGAGAAAGAAGGTAGAGAAGGAGTGTGGATACAGTGAAAGGGGAAATGTGCGAGCAACATCAAAAGTCATGTGTATGTATTTATTTCATTTTATTAAAAGTATCTTATATATGAATGTAAAAAGAATGTATGTTAACATCTGATAAATATCATGCTATATGTATGGGAAAGAGTTTGGAAAAATAAAAAAAATATTAAAAAAAAAGTTCTGTATGCCATTTGCTGTTATATAGCAATGGACTGATAATAAAGCAGAAACACACAGTACATGTGTAATACAACCAGTGAACAACCCAGAAATTGCCAGGACACTTTAGGCATTGCTAGTGGTAAAAGATAGCTTAGTAAAATAAAGACCTAGCAGAGAATTCTTCTTAAGAAGACTGGTTCATGGAAGACCAATAAAATAATCATTTCTTCAGATTAAATAGTGAAGTCCCATTGATTTTTTGGGGAGAGATTTGAAAAGCAGTAGGCTTTGATTCAAGTAATTAGCAAAGAAAGAAAAATTAGAGATAGAAACAAGCAAGAGAGCATGACATAATGTCATTAACACTAGAGTACTTATCTCTAATTATAGTATGCAGTTGTGCCAGAGGATTTCCTAGAGAATTAGTACTGGCAGTGCTAGTTAAGATGGAGCAATAAACTACCTCATGAATCAAAATTTGTAAAAAAAAAAAAAATGGAAAGAAAAATACTTTATTCCAAACCAAGGGCAAAATAGTCCTAGCCAAAATGTTCATTTGAATGTTTTAAGTGGACTTCATGAAAGTTCATGCTGATTGTTGACGTTAGAAAAATTAACCATGGAGAAGTTTAAAATAAAAACAAATATATAGAAATGAAAGTCATAGTTTGCTGCTTGTCTGCAGAAACTTCAGCACATTGTGGATTCAAGTCAGATTATCAACTGTAGAAGAATAACTATTGGTCTGACATTTTTTTCTTATACACATATATAACCTGTGTTTACATACTGAAAGCTTACACAAAAGTTTAGTGCACAGTATGGAGTGTGCCTGACCAGTATATCTTGCACCCAGAAATTCTGTGGGATAGATTATGGGAACTTGGAAAGTTTTGCTTACCAAATATACTACATTACATTATATAAAACATGAGATTTATAAATAGACTTGTATCAAAGCTTGGGTCTTTGTTATTTTTAAATATGTAAATAATGTATTTTGTATAGAATATATTAATTGCCTGACATTTGATGGTTAATGACAGTTTTAATGTTCTAAAAAAACCACATGATGTAAGATGATGATTGTATTAAATAGGTGATTAAAAAAACAAAGAGGTCATTGATCCTTCTGATGTTCAGAAGGAAAAACAACAATTGCCATTTAAACAACAGATTGATTTCTATGGCAAGAAATAAAATATTTAATTAGTAATATAGTACTTCATACATAATTTAATTAATTGCTTAATTTATCAGTAATAATGAGATTTAGAGCTTGAAAGAGTTTCATGAAAGAGTTTGATCAAAACATAAGAAAAGTATTGCTAGTGTCATCATTTGCTAATTCTCTGATTATGCTGCTTTCTGTACTCAAAACTAATCAGAGCATAATGATTGAGGTATATCATGCCAAAACGTTCCTCCAGGATGGAAAATTCCAGGTTGTGTCCCTTGATAACAGCATACTTATATAATAAGAGAAAATAACCCCTTCTTTTTGCTAATCTACGGTAAATGGCTACCTTTTTAACTTTCAGTGAGAAAATAATGTAATATACCCATCCAGAAATAATTTCAATTGATTCCTGTTGGAGTTGTAGCCCCCTCCTCGCCCCCTCCTTGCCCTTTCTTTGCCCTTTCTAGAGGAAACGTCTGCGGCAAAGCTCGCTAGCTCGTAACACAAATGGCAAACCGCATGACAGTTAAACAGGATGTTATGCAGAACTAAGCTCGAGAAGGCACTAACCACATGGTTTTGTTTTGTGTCGCCAGGTGGGCAATGTAGGTCAAACATGACATGTACTCTTGACATGCTCTGAGACTAAGTAATGGGAGTGGTTTTAAGCTTATGGCGCAGCAAGAAATTATATGTATGGCCAAATGTATCACATGTAATCAATGCTTATTTGCATATTGTAATCAATAAAGTAGTTCCCGGACTTCGGTTCGGGGCAGTCCCACCCCAAGAAAGCCTCTGTGTCAGGAGCCTTCTTCCGTGTATTCAGCCATTCGTGGGATCTGCCCCATGTATGGGGGGATAGCAAAAGTGCAATCCCTTCAGGTGGTGACCCCGACGTGATTCGACCCGCAAGTCGAGTGTATGTCCTGTTGCAACTCTCAGGGCCGGTCGTCGCAGAACGAAGCACCCTCCTAGACGTGTATGTCTTGTTGCAACTCTCAGGGCCGGTCGTCGCAGAACGAAGCACCCTCCTAGACATCTCTTGGTACCCTCATACTTCACTCGGCAGGACGCCTACTGCAATTCAGGGCCGGTCGTCGTGGAACGAAGTACCCTCCTAAAACTCGTGAGTATGGGGGCAGAATTCTCTAAGCCTCAGGTTGCGCACCTCCACGAACTTAGGGAATTGACCAAGACCCGACTTAATAATGGAAAAATCTGGCCGTTCCCACCAAGTCAGACCTGGTCAGTCTGCTAAAATATGTTTATCAACAATGCCCAACCTACCCTGAAGAGGGGTCACTCAAACAATCTGTGTGGGTTAAATTAGGAAAGTATTTTCATGAATGATCAGGATGTGTAAAACTGTGACTATTAATTATTTCAAATCTAAAGGAAAAAGAATTTTAAAGTTTGCTAGAAATTCTGCTTAAAATAAGCCACAAAAAGGAAATACCTCTTTCTGTTTGTCTAGCCAACAAACAGAATGAAGAAAAAGAATTGTGTTTGTTTGTTTGTTTGTTTTTCTTTCTCTCTGTGTACGCTCAAGAACAGCCTTAAGTTACCAGGAGGGATTGTTTTAAGTTTATCTGTTGGAAAAGTTTCACTTACATTTACTGTATGTATTTCATCTATCCTTTTTCTGAAAAATGTGTGTCTATCTACAAGAGCCTTTTGAAGCTCAAGTCTGCTTGTGTGGGGAAATAATTTTCCTAAGTTACTTTTCATATCCTAAAACTTACTGGTGAAACTACTATGAAACTTTTCTGAAACAAATAAGCATTTTCTAATCTCTAAAATGATGTGGTCTATTTTAGAATAAATGTTCTCCTACTCTTGACAAGTTCTACACCTTAAAATATTAGGCTTTTAAAACTATTTGGAGTTTTCAGCATTTTCAAACTGTCTGCAAGCTACCCCCCTTTCAATTCTTTTCCTGTCCTTTGTTCTCCATACCTTTTGTCTGCCTCTCCTGGTAGAGTCCACCCAGAAAGGGGGGGGGAGACCCTGTTCTTGTATCTTTCAGCCCTGAAACCCTCTCCCAAGCCTTTGGAAGCAGAACACACAGACCCAGATGCTGCCTCCATCCATTTGAGCCATGGAATTGAGTTTTGAATCCAGCCATCCACTAAAAAGCCACCATGCAATCTGAGTGGAACATTTTCCCAAGTCCTACCATTTCCCCAGATGCCTGTGAGAGCTGCAGAAGGAAGGTGGTGCCATGTAAAGCCTCAAAAGAGAAAATTAAGACTGTGGGGGGAGGGTGGAAACTCATTGTAAACTTTTTTTTCTTGCCCCATTTGTATTGTAACAAGCCAGTTGAATGTATTAATAGAGAGATGGCACTTGGGAATATGTGGCAGAACAAGTACTGAACACCTTGAACTTCTATCTGGTGGGAGGGAAAATTGATCCAGAATGTTTGTATTGACTATTTTGTAAAAGTAGCTGCACATACATGCACACACACACACCATTCAGAATTACACTTGAGTTTATCTCCTCCACCTACCTTTAGTAAAGTTCCTCAGGCTGATTTTTGCTCTATTGCACCAAAGCTTTGTGGGACCAACTTTCAACAGATAACAAGGGGGAGGGAACTAGGCCCCCTCAGGTGATTTGCAATTCATATGCCCTGACTAAGGAGGCAACAGGAAAAATCCCAAACTTCAGCCCTGAATATCTTACACTGGTGAGCTCAGATTGGGATTCCTAGAACTCATTATGTGCAATTTAAAGAAAATTTAATAGACTGGCATATTGGACATTACAAACCTGGATGCACTGAATTAAGAGCTAAGGCAGGAAACAACCCTTGAAATTGGGCAGCCAGTGGTCATGTATTAAGGAAAACCATGGCTGTGGAGAATTTTGGGAGGTATGCAAACCTGACTGGAAGCTAAAGGTGACATCCAACATTTGAAAATGATTGGCACAGAATATTGGATACTATAAATTTCTTTTCCACCTAACAAAATTTTGCCCTGACTTTTAGAACTTTATAGATGCCACTAAAGGGATCTTTTTCTGCTGCCTCCATTAATGTTTTAATTTTCTTTTCCTTTTTTTGCTTAACAGTTTAAAAGCTTGCCTACCAAGTCTCTCTGACCAGATCAATTTTAATGTCATACATTTACACACTTAAGGCACAAAGTGGGGATATTGATGGAAGTTAGCCCCCCCTGAAGGAAATATTAAAAAGGAGCAGAAAAATATATTTTCCTCAAAAGGACCATACACCTGGTTAGGTACAAGAAACTGCCAACCATGGACATACCGGACCCTTTAGCCATAACCCTTAGCAGTAAAGAAGATGATTTTTCCTTTAATTAGAAAAAGACAGGGGAGATGTTGGAGTTGTAGCCCCCTCCTCGCCCCCTCCTTGCCCTTTCTTTGCCCTTTCTAGAGGAAACGTCTGCGGCAAAGCTCGCTAGCTCGTAACACAAATGGCAAACCGCATGACAGTTAAACAGGATGTTATGCAGAACTAAGCTCGAGAAGGCACTAACCACAGGGTTTTGTTTTGTGTCGCCAGGTGGGCAATATAGGTCAAACATGACATGTACTCTTGACATGCTCTGAGACTAAGTAATGGGAGTGGTTTTAAGCTTATGGCGCAGCAAGAAATTATATGTATGGCACAAATGTATCACATGTAATCAATGCTTATTTGCATACTGTAATCAATAAAGTAGTTCCCGGACTTCGGTTCGGGGCAGTCCCACCCCAAGAAAGCCTCTGTGTCAGGAGTCTTCTTTAGTGTCAGTTCGTGGGATCTGCCCCACGTATGGGGGGATAGCAAAAGTGGAATCCCCTCAGATTCCTAGTAAATGTTCACCTGACACAAAATTAGAATGTCTGTCTGCCTGTCTATCATCTCCCTCTCCCTCCCTCCCTCCCTCTCTCTCTCTCATATGTAAAACACTACTCAATACTCCATCTCTCTCCCTCCCTCCCTCCCCCCCCTCTCTTGTATATGTAAAACACTACTCAATACTCCATATGTCTACAGGTAGCTCTTGTTTATAAAATGAAGTTATCAAGTGAAAAAGAACTATGTGATAGTTTCAAATTATGTATTCCTAAATGTGAGTACTTCGATGTATTCATTCAGAGATGTACTCATATAAATTGGCATTAAGAGGATAATAGTCTGTAAGCCATATTCCAGGTTCCATTTGAAACCCATTCCTGCCTTCTAGTAATTGATAATTCACACACAGAAGTTATTATTTTTAGCAAGGCTATCCATCAAAATTCATCTATAAAGCCAGGCAAAATCTGCATTTAGTGAGTGTGGGAGATGGAGATTTTTATGTGTATTCCTAAGAATTCCTATTTGGGAAGGGATACAAGGAAGAAAATGTGATTCCAATGCATGCAAGAACAATTTCAAATGAGAACAATGAATTGCAGGAAGGTTAAGGAAAAATTGATGCAGTTCTCTCTTCAGCAATATTCTCCTTGTTCTGCAGAAATTAATCCTCATGTTGTCAAAATCTTTATCCTGAGATCATTTCCTTATCCTTATCATGGGAACAGAGGTGTTTGGGAATGTGTATGGATGGATGTGAATGACGGAGAAATAGAAATAATGTGATGACTATTTTTATGACTAGGAAAATGGAAGGATCATTTTACTGAAGAATTAACCTCCACAGCAGTGTTGGAATATTGCCACATTATTTTAAACATTTGATAAGTAGCAGCACTTTCAGTTTATTTGGTAATCCAGCTATGATTATACTGCAAGTTGTTCCTGATGGCTTTCTCTTTCATATAGTAGCATTATCCTGCCTGATTACAGTCATTGCATGTCTTTTCCCAGACTTTTTGAGATAAAATGTTATAATTTAGTATTGATTATTGGCTTTTAGCTAAAAGCTAAAGCTAATTTTAATGCCTCTTTTAATACATATTTTTTATGATTGCAATTGCTTTATTTTTATGTTAATGTGGGGGCTAGGGCTGGTGTGCATTTGCATTTTTATTTCTATATTGCTATGAAACAGGCTTGTTTTATGTGAGAGCACAGCAGGTTAATTTCCAAATATCTGTTGGTTCTCATTATCGCAATAAGAAATAATAACATTTCTTTTTAAAAAATGGGAACAGCTCATTGAAGAGGGTTCTTTGGGAGAAAAGGGTAATATTTGAAAATGCTTGTTTCTAAAGTATGTTTTGACATTGTGAACAGACACTCCAGGAGAAAGATATCAATTGAAGGTATCCTCGCCTTTGATTGATCTTCATTCCCTTTTCCTCCTCTGTCTTATTAAAATATACAGTAAGGTGACAATTTCTGGAGTGGCTCTGGGATCTCGGCTGAATCAAAAAGCCCATGTATATATACGGTATTTGTTTTCACAGCGTATAGGTCAGCGATAACTGTTTTTTGAAATTTTCTAAATAAGAATCTCATCCTCAGTTCTCTAACTCAGGAATCCAAATCCCAGGTTTAGTTTTTTAAAAGCAGATCTATCTAATCAGTATTGTACGTGTTTTTAAATATATTTTCTCAATTTCAGATTTAAAATTAACTGGGGAAAAATAGCTGAAAGAAAAATACACACAGCTCGCTGATATACTATGTTGAATCAAAGACATTTTCAAATTCACTTTTGACATATTTAAGATAAACTTGCATTTACAAATAGATATTTAAGATGAACTTTCATTTACAAATAGATACTTAAGATAAATGTGCATTTACAAATAGGGCAGTGCTTTCCACCTTTCTACCTAGTAATTTGAGATTGGTGGGATTTCAGAAGGAAATGATGTAAAAAGAATGTAATAGTCTGGAAATATAAATATGGAGCATTTGACTCAACATTTTTGCACAAGGCAAAACAAAGAGCTGTCACTGCACTGTAAAAAAAAAGATGTGAGTGAAAAGAGAGAGTGTTAATTTTCACTACATAGCTCAATGTCATTTTTTAAAATAAGCTGATAGTCTGGGAAACTCAGCTGAAGTCAGATTTAAGGAAGAAAAGATGGGATTTGTAAAGGAGCAAAAAAATTGAATAATTTATTTACAGTGATAAAACAGGACTATTTTTTTTCCTGTTTCTTGTACTCTTTATAGTTGGAGAAAAGTATTCATTCTTCTAAAGGGGTAATAAGAGGAGTAATACAATCACTACAAATAGTGACTAATGTTTTGTCCACTTTTTAATATTGAATAGTGAATCAGTCTCTTTTAACCCAGCGAGGCAAACATTGAAAAATCAAATGAATCACGTCTTTTTTTATAATGTTTTATTGATTTTCTAATTTTACATTTAAGTATTTAAAAAGCAACGTGGCAGCTGAGTTAATCGATAATTCAATGACATACAAGTATCTTTAGTACAAGTCTCAAACTACCACATTAAATATTTCCTCTCTTTTCCTCTTAGTATTTACTTTCTCATGTTTAAACTAATACAATTCTTATTATATCAATTAAATAAAAATAACATTCTTACATTTATTAATAATTTTTAGCTTATACATATCCTGGTTATTTTAACATTCTGTCTTTATAGACAATCAATGTCCTAATTAGTTTTTCCCAATTTTTAGTTTCCCATTAATATTTAAATTTAATATTTATAATTTCCAAATTTTAAGTAACCAAAATTCCCTTTATCACAATTCATCACAAAGTCTAATATTCAGGATACACATCTTATCTATTTGAATATATTCTATTTCTCACCATCTTACATCATCTAATTAATAATACAGTATAATATTCTTATTTTCTATTAATTTTCAAATGTCTTGAATTTAGTAACCAAAATTTGCCTTGTTTCAACATCAAATACTTCCTCTCTTTTTCTCTTAATGTCTACTGTCTCCTATTTAAGCTAGTACAGTTCTTATTATTTCATCTAAGTAAAAACATTTATTACCTTTATCAATAGATTTTAGCTTATATATATATCTTAATTACTTTTACATTCAACCTTTATAAACAAGTCAATATTCAAATTTAACTTTTAATATTTATACTTCCATGTTTTAAATGACCAAAGTTTTCTTTGTCTCAGTTCATAACAAAATCTAGTATTCAAAGTACACATCTTGTCTATTTGAGTATATTCTATTTTAATCTTCATTCATAAGTCAAAACTCTAATTTTCTTCAGTCTTATTCCATCTTGCTTTCTTTGCCAACTCACCTTCCATATCCATGCTTTTAAGTCATCAAATAGATCTCCCTCTGTTATTATATATATTGTTTGAGATAAAAGAGGCCATCCAGTCGCCATTTTTTTGGAAGGGCTAACAAATCATCTCTTTATTTTTCTTTTTTTAATATACACATTTTATTGGGTTTTTTTAATTATTTTTACATCAAAGTGCTCAGGAAAACACCGTGATGAAAGGATAATCAATCATAGCAAAACAAGTCATATATATATATATAACTAAAATTAATACCTTAAAAATTCCCCCCTCTATTTCCCTCACATAATATAACAAATTTAGTTTAATCTATTTCTTCTTAAAATTCAATCAATCCACAGAATCATCCCTACTATTACATCTATATAAATCACTCCTACTTTTAAGCTCCACTAATTTCAATTAACATATTCCAATTAATCTTAAACAAACATATTAATAAAACTTTGGGTATCCATTCTACAACACACACAATAATCCAAGAATAACATTCTAATATTTTCACATATATTCCATCTCTTAATTTAATACATCATTAATTAATACTCTTTCTTCTCTTATCATAGATCTCTCTAATTCTTCTGCTATTACAAAATAGCTTTCTATATAAACAGAGTAAAAAAACAAAAAAAGAATCATTTCGACCTGTTAAGTAAAATTTAAATCTCAACCAAATTAACTATCGTATCTAAGACAAACATATTATTACACCAATTATTATCATACTGCTTTCATTTACTCAATTAGATTGTCAAATCAGTCCAAATCTCTAAAGCCTTTTTGACCCAATAATTAAAATTTTAAATCACATTTTTAAATCTAACTCTGGCTTTTTTTTCTATACCAAGCTGGTTTCCATAATGTCACATCTATGTCATCAAATCTCAGTATTTGAGTACTAATGTTTATCAACAAATCGATCTGGTAAAAATTCTCTTCCCCTTCTTCCAATATCATGTAAGCAATATAGTCCATTTTATTCCATTTTATAATTTCAGCTTGATTATCCAAGTTGTCATAACTTTCAATCGATCGCGTCTGGCTGTCAATTCCTGTTGATTTTAGCAATGGGAGTACTTCACTTATAATCATTTTTTGATCTTCAAAGTTCTCCACTGTTTGTACATAGACTTGTGAAGTATCCTTCTGTGTAGTAGTTAGTTGATTTATAAAGTAATCATTTAAAAATCTGTGATTTGGGGTCCAGAATTTTTCTAAAGTTCAATTGATCAGTGAGTTTTTCCATCTCAAATTGTGTACTCTGTTGCATATAAGCTTCTTCTTGGACTGTTGGTTTTTTCTTTTAAAATTTGGGGCTCAGCTTGTGATTCTACAAAATGGTCATTAGTTTTTCTCCATGCCTTCATCTCCTCTGTCATTTCCAATATTTTTTCCAATATCAGCTCATAATCCAGTCCAGAATTCAATTGATCGGTAAATTCTTCTTCCATCTCAGATTGTATACACTGTTGCATATAGACTTCTTCTTGGCTTATAGGTTGATCTTTTAAAGTTTGCGGCTCAGCTTGTGGTTCTGCAAAATAATCTTTAGTTTTTTTCCATAACTTCATCTCCTCTGTCATTTCCAATATTTTTTCCAATATCAGCTCATAGTCAAGCTGTGGGTAAAAGTCTTCTGTTTCCATAGTAAAAGAGTCTTTTAATCTTTTTGTGGAAACTATATTTATTAAGAGTCCATATACGTCCACCTCCACAATTTTTAAATCACAAACACAACCCACAGCTGTTTCCAAGCCTTTATATTTTCTTCTTGTTAATTTCTGAAGGTCAAAACCATCTTCAAACACCAAAGCAGAGACATTGCAATTGCAGTAAATATTTTCGCCACAATATGTCCTCAGTGAGCTATAGAAAGTTTTTTCTTTGCACGTTAAAAACCTTTATCTCGTTAAGAATGACGAAGAAAGAGACAGAAAAAAGCAAATATCTTCAGTATAGTAAGTAGAATAATGCTCTATATTACAAATCTTTCCAGGGATGTCCAATATCCAAAAAGTTCAAAATATAGTAAGTGCTATTCTGTAGTTTTGTTTAAAGTATTTTTTCCCCAAACAGACAGACGCCGCTTTCTTAGAACAGGGAAGTCATCCAAAAAGCAAGCTCTTTGCAGGAAAAATAGTTGGGGATAGGTGGGGGAGGAAAAAGTCTCACCCAAATTTTTCCACGGTGGTTTCTTCACGCTTAGTTGTTCTTTTGACTTCAGCTGGTGCAGCTAAGTGGTTGGCCATTTTACTCTGTCGGCCCTAAGGAGTCAGCTGGAGCCGAGGGAAAAGCTGCCACTTTCCCGCAGTCACCAGCAAACACCCTCCTCGGTGGTCGCCCCTCCAGGGCGACTTTCAACCCCTTGCGGGTTCTACCGGCGAAGGAAACACAGCCAGTGGGGAGACGAGTCTCTTCCACATGACTGGAGTCGTCGTGAACCGGAACCGGAAGTCATCTCTCTATTTTTCCATCTCGATGTAGTTGTTTTGAAATGTTTATCTTCCCTTCGGTCTGTTCTCCTTCTTGATCTCAGGTTTCTTCTGGTTTAAATAGAAAATCTTTTCCATTTTCAGTGTTGTCAGTCCCTTTTCTGGGTTTTCCGTTAACTGTGTTTGTTGATCAGTTGAATCTTCTATCTTGGTATTTGATTGTTCCACTTCTATTATATCTGTGTAGTTGATTCTTTAGTTGTAGATTCTTTAGTTTCATCAGAAGCTATAAGAATAGTTTCATAAATTGCTTTCAAGATAAAGAGAATCTGTTCACATCTTGTCTAAAAGAGGAACAAGCTATAGAATGAAGACATAACTTGACCATGGGTTCTCTCAAAAGGAAGATCAGCAGCCATGTTAGAATTCCCTTGGGAATTATACAGATTCTAATCCATTGCTTTTCTCTGATTTTACAGATTTCTTTAGTATTTCAGTAGTATGCTTGATTTAAATAAAATTTCTACTTATCTAATTGGCATTCTTAATATGCTTCTATGGTTATTTCCTATGACAATTAAATTGTCAGCAAAAATTAAGTGGCTAAATAAAGCACTCATGCCACGTAGGCATGTGCAGTTGTACAGCCTCTGTACCTTTGCATTAAATATTTGTACCTGGATAGCAACACGAGCATTTGTGGCATTAAGTACTCGTTTTCTGCTCTCCCTGCATCATTCCCACTGCAGCATATAGGACAGTAGGTCTCTTCAAGTGTTGTTTTAGTGATGCCCAGCTCACTCTAATTTTGGGACTGGGAGAGAGGTGATTGCACTGGGATTAAATAGGAACTATCAACAAGGAACTGGCTACTTCTTTACATATTATAGCCTTGCAGCCTCAACGCTGCTGCTGCTTGTACAAACTCTGGTAATGTGAAAATGATGGTTGTTATGATAGGTAATACTAGTATAAATGATCGTCCTCCCCATTTTTTTCTTGCTGTATTTCATGTCTTCCTGCAGTTGGAAAGATTTGCTTTTGCTATGACATGTAAAACCATGTCAAACCCCTCAGTGGGCATCAGGATGGTAAACGAGAGAACCGTGGGGCATGTGGCCAAAACCAGCACCTCCAAAGCTAATCTCCTGCTTTCAGGTGCAATGCAAACTGCTCTTCCATTTTCAGGGTTAAAGATTTAATTGCCAGTCAAACAAAATGTTTCATTCTAGCCCTGATTAAATTTAGTTAGAGCAGAACAGAAGATTTTTTTTTCCAGACCTAGTGAGTATAATTTGAAATTTCTGGGATGCCCATGGCTGGTGAACCTAGCCAAAGGATTTCCATGACACTCCACCTCAATTAATCATTTTTGAAACTTAACTAATATTAAAATGGACTCTTGATTTCCCATGACAACATTCTGAGACTTATTTATTAAATAAAACTGACCCTCACATGAATACGAATTTAGTGGTTACCCGTGGTTTTTGCCTCGTTCTGCATTCACTACACTCTAAAACATTGTGCATTTTTTATAGTTAATGCTGTTTTTAAGAAACAAGGGTTATTTCCCATTCACAGCACACAGCTTAAGTGCAAACAATTTTCCATGATGTTTCACAGGGAAACGAAAGACTGAATTGTTTTGAGTGCTGAATTGCCTTTCATAAAGCCAGACACAAAGTCACTGCCTCTACTATTTTGATAGCTTATGACAAAACTTTAAGGATTTTTTTCCTCCCCTTAAAAGCTTTGTATTTACCCTGCTGAGTTATAAAAGTTAATTCCATTTTAGATATATTGGAGTGGAAGGAAATCTGCTTTCTATACAAGAGGAAAAAAAACAAAGTAAAATAGATTGACTCTAAGACTGATACTGCCTTTTTCTTATTTAGACTGTCCACATTGCCAAGTTACATGCGATCCTGGAGTCAGCAGAAAACTAAACTGACATAAAATTTGCTCTTCCCTATCTGTTTGTTCTGACTATCTACCAAACAGTGGAGCCTTGAGTTCTAGAGTGCAGTTTATGTTAGGCAACAAATTGTTTAAACTCTCCCACTTTCTAAATCACACCATTCTGCATGAAATCATCTACTGGACCAGTTTGGTCTGATGGTTAAGACACTAGGCTGGAAACCAGGAGACTATGAGTTCCAGTCCCGTATAAAAGTCAGCTGGGTGATCTTGGGCCAGTCACTGTCTCTCAGTTCAATCTACCTCCCAGGATTAGCAATTGCAATAGTACTTAGACTTATATATTGCTTCATAGTGCGTTACAGCCCTCTTGTCCTGCCTCCGTCCGAGCCTGGCTCTGAGGACGACATGGAGTTCCCTGTTGAGGCCCAGGAGGGGGTGTCTGTGGCTCCGGAGGACTGTGGGGAGGAACAGGCTGAAGCAGGCCAGGGCCCTTCAAGTTTGGAACAGGGAAGGCAGAGCTCAGGCGAGGAGCATGGCCCCTCCCCACCAGATCCCAGAGCAAGGAGAGCAGAGAGGAGAAGGGAACAATGGAGGCAGGCTCATTTGCTCGGGAGGAGAGCGTCATGCCCCACTTCACAAGGCACACCTGGGGAGTAGGTATTTAAGGAGATGCTGTGGGCCGGGGCATTTGCCGGGAACAAACGTGAACTCTTGTGATGTGAGCTCTTGTACCTGGACTCTTTGTATTTTGGATCAAGTTTGTTTCCTGCTGAGTTTTCCTTGCTGTCCTCAGTTTTGCAGTTTGCAGGTTACAGGCAAGCTGGGCGTGGAGAAGATCATACTTTGTTATCTGTTTTACTTTAAAGAACTGTTTAACTCTGGTGACTGTTTTATTGAACTTGTGCCAGCATATGTGGGGGCTGTTGGGTGAACATTGGCAGTGCTTACAAAGACAATTATTCTGACCAGCTAAGTGCTTTGCCTCCATTCGGGGCCCTGGGTCATCACACCCTCTCTAAGCAGTTTACACAGCCGGCATATTTTCCCCAATAATCTGGGTCCTCGGTTTACCAACCACAGGAGGATGGAAGGCTGAGTCAACCTTGAGCCAGTCAGAATCGAACTCCTGAAAGTGAGCAGAGTCAGCCTGCAATACTGCATTCTAATATTGCGCCATTGTTTTGGTGGGGAAAAATAAGAAGGAAGGAGTATTAGATATGTTCGCCAGCTTGAGTTATTTATAAAAATAATAAAGATGGATAAAATTAAATACCAGTCTGGACAATGAGATGGGATAGGCCTTGGGAAGGTAGATAGGCCTTGGGTTTTACAATAAACTTAACCCAATATAAATAAAATAAACAAAACCCAGGGGGTTGGACTAGATGATCTCCAAGGTCCCTTCCAACTTTATTATTATTATTAAGTTTCACACAGCCATCTGAACATTGTCCAGGAGGTGGTGTCCTGTTCAGGAAAGTAGGAGATCTGCCTTTCTTACAGGCTAGCAACATATGCAGTTCACAATCCACCAGGTAGTGCATCAGTAAGATTATTGAAAATACAGGTTTACTGTTCTTTCAAAATTTTGCAGACCTGCAAAAGTATTGTAATTGAAAAATTACTAAAGTAATGCTAAAAACCAAATCCCTGATTGCTGGGTTTTGGGGGTCTGTTGAATTTTGAGAAATTTGGCTCTTCCACATTACCTCTTTACCTGCCAGGTACAGCACTAGCTAAAAACTCAGTTAAACTCTTCATTGGGAAAAATAGGGGGATGTCAGTAGAGAAGAATACCCAAAATACAAGGAAAGGGAGGGGCATCAGCCTGCCCCAACCTAAAAGGGTCAATAGCTGCTAGCTTGCTCCTCTTTATAGGTCTCTGGGTTATACTCTGTGAGGATTATCAGCAACATACTTTAGAAATTATCCATCTTGCTTCTGGCTTCAAGAGGATTATTCTCCTTAACATCAGAACAATTCAGGACAACTTAGTCTTGTCTCGGTTGTAGTCTGAAAATGAGATAAATGCAACAAGGGCACTTGGCAGATTAAAGAGACTGCCAAGGCATATTTCTATTGTGATTAGAGAGAGCAGCCCCTTCTTTAGGGCACTTGGTCTGCAATTTCCTCACTGGTTTGTTTTAAGAAGCTTTCCCCACGTAAAAATGTATTTATTAAAATTGCTATCTTATATTTTGTTAATTTTCAACATGTGTATTTATTTATTTATGGACATTACACTTTTATAATATGTAAGCATAAAGTATAAAGTATACTTATTTATTGGCATTTATAAACTGATTTTTTGATATATTTTACCGTACTAATATGTTAATTTTAATTTTTGATACCTGTGTGTGTGTTTGTGTGTGTGTGTGTATAGATAGATGTGTGGGGGGGGGGAGAAAGAGGAGGGAGAGAATTGGGTATATATTGTTAGCCTAATTCCATAATATGAGTGGAAATATATAATTTACAAGTAAGATAAATATTTGAAATATTGTAGAATGACCTTTCTGGCATTATGCTGATTGCTGACTTAGCTTTGTGGTAGAAGAAAGAACATTTAAGGTAATTCATCTTTGTACATATTTGACAAACCAAGCTACAACATTGTCTATGGAGTACTAAGGGATATGCTCTTATGTTACTAGCATGAAGGAGATTCAGTGTCCTATCTTGTCACAAAAGTAATAAAAGAAAATAATAGATTGATTGTTGGATTAGATGTGACAAATTATTTTTATGCAAGTTTTAATTTCTTAATGGAACTGTGTAATGGATATGTGGTAGTCTGGAATGCACAATGATGGGCTAATTTTCAGTGTCATAGATAGATCTGCAGAACAGAGTTCACAAACTGAGAAGACAATAAACTTGTTCTATTAAAGTCAGATAATGATGCAATTCTTTTTAATTAGGCTTAAAGATTAAGATCCATGAACAAAATGTAGTGTTTGACAGTGTTTTCCAGATTGTGATAGTTCAGTTGTTTAAAAAAAAAACTAGGATAAGAGAAATAAAGTCAATCAGTATTTCAATTAAAGATAAGTGATCTTTTGGGTTTGCAACTTTCTTTGCCTGTTGACTGAGGGTTACCAGAGACAGAATAAAAATGTAATGATATCAATGTAGAGAGTGGGCTGAAATTCTGGTGGCCTCTTGGTTATGACGGTGGATTTTTACTGTTATAGATACAGTAGGTTAGATTATTATACAGTACTTTCACAGCCTATGTAATAATAATAATAATAATGCCCTTCATCCACGCAGTGACATTGACCGACTTTATCTACCAAGGCAAATAGGTGGGCGTGGAATGCTACAAGTACATCAGATGGTTGAAGAAGAAAAAATGGCTTTGGAAGAATATCTGAAGAACAATGATGAAGAGGCACTGAAATTAGTATATCAGGAAGGTTTACTAACTACTGGAGAGACCAAAGTGGCCTACAAGAAAGACCAAATGAAGAACAGAATAGAGGCATGGGAAGACAAAGCACTACATGGCCAATACATGAAAAAAAAAATAGCTGGGAAAGCAGATAATAATAAAACATGGCAATGGCTAAGAGCAGGAAAATTGAAGAAAGAGACCGAGGGACTAATTCTGGCTGCACAAGACCAAGCCTTAAGGACAACTGCATATAAAATCAAAATTGAGAAGACAGCAACAGACAGTAAGTGCCGCCTATGCAAAGAAGCTGAAGAAACAGTGGACCACCTGGTAAGCTGTTGCAAGAAGATTGCACAGACTGACTACAAACAGCGGCATGACAAAGTAGCAACAATGGTGCATTGGAAGATCTGCAAAAAATATCATTTGCCTGTAAGCAAAAACTGGTGGGATCATAAAATAGAGAAAGTCATAGAAAATGATAAAAATTAAACTGCTCTGGGACTTCAGAATTCAAACAGACAAGCACCTGCAACATAATACCCCAGACTTAACAATTGTCGATAAGAAAGACAAAAAAGTCTGGATAGTGGATGTGGCAGTGCCTGGAGACAGCAGAATAGACGAGAAACAACTGGAGAAGATAACAAAATACAAAGACCTACAAATAGAAATCGAAAGACTGTGGCAAAAGCAAGCAAGGGTAGTACCAATAGTCATAGGTGCCTTGGGTGCAATCCCAAAACAACTGGAGCACCACTTGAACACCATTGGCATTGACAAATTCGCTATTAGTCAATTGCAAAAGACGGCCTTACTAGGAACTGCTTCCATCCTGCGACGATATCTGTAATACCATCAAACATCCACATCTGCTTATCGCAGGTCCTGGGTAAGGACTCGATAGGTAGACAAAATGCCAAATCCAGTCTGAAGATCTGGCTGACTGTGCGATGATCGAGAAGAAGAAGAAGAAGAAGAAGAAGAAGAAGAAGAAGAAGAAGAAGAAGAAGAAGAAGAAGAAGAAGAAGAAGAAGAAGAAGAAGAAGAAGAAGAAGAAGAAGAAGAAGAAGAAGAAGAAGAGGAGGAGGAGGAGGAGGAGGAGGAGGAAGAGGAGGAAGAAGAAGAAGAAGAAGAAGAAGAAGAAGAAGAAGAAGAAGAGGAGGAGGAGGAGGAGGAGGAAGAGGAGGAGGAGAAGGAAGAAGAAGAAGAAGAAGAAGAAGAAGAAGAAGAAGAAGAAGAAGAAGAAGAAGAAGAAGAAGAAGAAGAAGAAGAAGTTGGAAGAGACCTTGGAGGTCATCTAGTCCAACCCCCTGCTCAGGCAGGAAACCTTATACCATTTCGGACAAATGGCTATCCAGTCTCTTTTTAAAAACTTCCAGTGTTGGAGCATTCATCGCTTCTGGAGGCAGGTTGTTCCACTGGTTAATTATTCTGTCAGGAAATTTCTCCTTAGTTCTAGGTTGCTTCTCTCCTTGATTAGTTTCCATCTGTTGCTTCTTGTCCTGCCTTCAGGCGCTTTGGAGAATAGCTTGACTCCCTTTTCTTTGTGACAGCCCCTGAAATATTGGAACACTGCTATCATGTCCCCCCTCATCCTTCTCTTCATTAAACTAGACATGCAAAGAGGAAGCTAGGAGGCATCGTCTGGGCAGTAAACCAGGAAGGGGGCGGGCTGACAATACACAGCTCCTCTTGATCAGCTTCATGAAGATGGTGAAGCCTGATTTTTAATTCCTCTGCACATCTCACATGCCAAAGTACTGTAAGCTGCCCAGGCTCATTCTGATCTTTTATCTGCTTGCAACAATTTTGTTATCTTAATTACAGGAACAGGATTGCTTTGACCTGATGGGGATGCTGGGAGAAGAAAACAACAGTAAAGGAACACTGTAGTGAGATCACTAATGTCAACTTTTTGTTACAGTGTGTTTACCAGCTACCTATAGAGAATCTTAATCAGACAGAAATAAAACTTAGTTGGGCGTAAATGACCAGGACTAGCATCAATTTAAATACTTATTCTAATCTTTGCAAAGGAGCTTTGAAAATGTTAATGCGTTATTTTATGTGAGTCTTGGTCTTTAATTCTGCCACCATGTGGCTTTTCCCATTTTGTGGAATGCTTTGCTGTTAGTGCACGTGGCTATGTCTTTATTTTATAATCGAGATCAATGCTTCAAATGAAAATCTATTGAAGGCTTTTCTAAAATTGTAGATTCCAATACAGATAATAATCTGTAATTGGCCAAAACCAAGCTGATGCAGTAGATTCATAGAAGCATATTGTCAAGTTTTTGGACTGCCATTGACTCTTTTATTTAGAGCTTCTTTGCCTGATATGCTGGATATATGGGGACTGCAGCAATCCCATGCCACATTACTCAAATAATGACACCTTCATTGCTGATGTGCAAGGCAGTTGCAACTTGAACTCTTCCTCTTATGACTGGGGTTTCAGCTGAGAAATTCTCAGACGATGAATCAGATCAATCCAATGCAAAGAACTCTTTTCTAAAAAGCATCATTACCTCTGAAAACCAAAAATAATATACAAGAACCTTTCTGCTCCATCTAGACTTTAGCTTTTTGTTTCTGTAATCCAACCACAATTGATCACTTTTCATACCAACCTTTGTCTGACTCAAAAACGAGACATGGTTAGCAATCTCCTCCAGGTCCTATGCAGTCACAGGAGTAATGAAAAACAAGTGATACCAGTTGAACATTCTAGAAAACAGAACAGTGAACACAAATTGGCATCCTGTGTTGCCAAATTCTTTCAGACATAATTTTTCCTGGTTCACCTTGCCCTAACTGTGTGTCCCTGTGGCAAACTCAAGGCTGTCATGATTGAGGTACTGAACTATCTGATTTACCTTTCGACTTTCTCATATTTCATTCGAACTTGGCTGTTGAACTGAAAACAGAACTTTTATTTATTAGTCTTTCTCTTCAGGTAGAACTTACCAGAGATCTGCAGCTTTAGACAGACAGTTTGGCCTAGGGCTAAAGTATGTGGTCCAGGTTAATTTGAGAGGAAATCCTGGATCCATGATAGTTAACTAGCTCTGAGATTGCTGTAATTTAATAAGTTGTCATATCAAACTCATTCAAGATGTTTGGTCTTATAGTGGTAGGGCCTAAAAGTGGGATATGAATTAAACCTGACTCAGTATCTGACTCAGATATGGGGGAAAGGAAGCAGATTTGGTTTCCAGCCCATTTCTAAAGCTGAATAAGCCTTTTGATGGGCAATGAGAGTAAATGGCGGTAAGGGGTGCAAAATACTCAGCTCAAGCCCACATGCATCTCTACTATATCCTCTAAATTCCTCCCATTTGGCTAAAGCTAATTCTGGGGTCCTTTTTTCATTTTGTGGGTTTTAGGGCTATTAAGGGGCAGAAGAAAGACTTTAAGCTTTGCAGTTGTTTCCCCTCTCAAACTGAGACTTGGCCCTGTCTACTTTTTCTAATATGGTCCTCAACTTGCTGCAGCAAGGACTGGTTTAGCTCAAAAATAAATGGAATTTGTGAACTGTATAGGATGGCAGTCATTGCTGCTAGTACTTTTTTTTGCAAGCTAAGGACAATAACGCACAATAGAAACATTATTGGCAGTGTAGCCAGAAATGCAATGGTCAGCCATTGTGAGCAAAAAAATGCAGGCGGCAAAGGAAACAGAGCAAAGATGGGAAAGAGAAATTGGATGATGAGAAAGTACAGTTGAAATAAGGAGTCCAGTATTTAAGCACTAGCTTGACATCAATAAATAAGTGAGTATATTGATGGAGGAGGGTTGGCATAATAAATCATGAATTATTCTCCTTTAGCTGCAATCCTGAATAAGAAACTGGGCATTTTTCTACCTATCCCTTTTGCCAGCTTCCAACACATTTTGTCCATCTGTCTGTCTATCTGTTTATACCAGTGGTTCTCAACCTGTGGGTCGGGACCCCATTTGGGGTCGAATGACCATTTCATGGGGGTCGCCAAACCACGCTGTCCACCATTTTTTCCCCTTTTCCCTAGCTGTCCTACTCCCTCTTATTGGTGGTCACACCTACTTGGGGGTCACCACAACATGGGGAACTGTATTATGGGGTCACGGCATTAGAAAGGTTGAGAACCACTGGTTTATACAGATAGTTCTCGACTAACAATAGTTTATTTAGTGACTGTTCAATGTTACAATGGCATCGAAAAAATGAGTTATAACTGTTTTTTTGCACTTAACAACTGTTGCAGCATCCCCATGTTCACATGATCAAAATTCACATTTGAATTGTCTTGACTTTGAAATGAATTTAACATACTCATTATAAGTATTACATAGGCTACTTCAAATATTAAGGAGGTGTTTCAAAGTCAAAATGACCAAAACAGAGCATTTCACAGTCAGAATAGTTACTTTACCCTCAAAGGGGTGGATGGGCTGTTTCAAGCTTGAAATGATTCCAAATAATAACAGTTTTTATTCCACTTTTTTGAATAAAGATATGAAATATACCGTAAATGCCGGCGTATAAGACGACTTCCGCGAGCGCTGAAATCGGCGCCAAAGACGGAGGTCGTCTTATACGCCGAGTCGTCTTATACGCCGGAAATACTGGTAGTTTCCGGCGTATAAGACGACGTTCTAAGAATGCGGCCCGGCTATAAAGACGGGGGTCGTCTTATACGCCGGGTCGCCTAATACAGCGGCATATAGGGTAAGTTCAATTTTTTTTCTAGCAGTCTGAATATAATGCTTCATTGCATGTTCTCTGATAAAGCCAAATAAATTATGGATTATTAGGAGAATGTAACACATTTCAGGATTTGCTTTTTCTTTATTCTTATTAAGCAATTCAATTTTAGTTACTGTACTGCTGTGGAAAGTTATTGTTTTTATCATCTACTTCAGTGGTTCTTAACCTGGGCGATATCGCCCCCAGGGGGAGATTTCGTTTTTCAGGGGGGCGATGGAACAAAAAGGGGCGATATGGGAGCAAGAAGTTTTGGGGACACTTTTGAGACTTTTTTGTACAGTGAATTGCTGCATATCTGTCATACAAAAACATCATATCGCTCGCTATTAGTGGATTGAATTGTGTTTTCAAATGTTCCTTCAGCTAGCACCAGTACAGAATGCCGTACATATGTGAATACGCATCGTTTATCTTCATGCGCGTTGAGCAGCAGCCTCTACCCTTTTTATATTTCTTTTTGCGTCTTAAATTTCATTTGTGATTCAATCATTAAATGTTACTGTTTTTCTTTTCAGAGTTTCATTCCATACAGCATTAACCTTGAGAACTCTCAAGCTTCCTCCTTCCATTATATATTCGAGATGGACAATATTTAATATTTATTGCTACGTATATGTAGGGATGTGGGTCTATACATATGTTGTTCATAGTATGTTTAAGTGTTTGTCATGTATGTGTTTCACTTTGAGAGCGGGCAACTAAATTTCATTTTTGATGTGTGCCGTTGTGCCCACAGTATAAAAATGACAATAAAGGTTATCTTATCTTATCATTACATTTAAGTGTCTTGAATAAATAAGATATTAATGAAATACATGTATCACGAAGCTTGGGAATAAAGTGACGGGTGGCACCAAAATTTTTCAGACAGTTGAGATATGGGAAAAAGACTGGAAATAAATTATTTGCATCAATATGTCCTGATGACAATTTTAAAGAAAACAAAAAAAAGTGTTTGCATACATTGAAGAATTATTTCCTATGTTGTGATTGAGAGGTTATGTAGGGGGAGGGGGGTGATGACAACTTTCCCATTGGCTCAAGGGGGCGATTCGTTCAAAAAGGTTAAGAACCACTGATCTACTTGATTCAGACAGATGCAGATTCTGATATCTGCATGTAGGATTAAAAATAATTTCTTCCTCTTGTTACATTTGAATTCTCAACATCTCAAAGTAGATTAAGAAGTAACTTCTCAGTAAAGATATTTTGGGTGATGAGTAAATAACCTACCAACAGAGAAGCTCACTCCCCTTTCACCTTTCGATTTGTCTCAAAAAATCTTATTTCACTACATGCAGCACAGCATTCCCTATTCCATTTGGATCAAATAATTTTATTACTGTCTTCCTCATCATTTTTTATCTCAAGAGGGAACAATTTTATCCTAGGTAACAACAGGGAGGTCATTAAATGATATAGCCATGGGGAAAAATACTTTCAAATATAAGATGCATTTTGTTTTGTCTGGAGGTCATATGTAATAAAGGTTCAGAGATAGTATCTTCTGGTGAATCTTGACTGCCAACAAGGAAATGTAGATTATATTTTATAAGTTCTCCTGTGGAAAAAAATTGGTGTTCATTGTATATTAAACTATACAGAGTTTCCGAAAGAAAAGCATTGTCCAAGGCAAAATTAAGATGCTTAATATTTTATATTTTTAAAGCTTTATATTTTTTAATTTTTTACACATAGCAATATTTTATCTTAACTCAGTGGTACAGTGTACCATCTTAATTCATGAGCTTAAAATAAAATGTATTTCAAGGAATTTTTAACCATATGTTTTGAGCTTGTTCTGTAATGGTCTTGTTTGGGGCTGATATTCAAATCATTGTTCACATGAGTTTGTGAAATGAGGTTTAAAAATGGTAATGGGTTACTGAATTACATATACAAAATTTGGAATTTATAGAGTTATGGAGAATATTGGATTTATCAAGCTTATAGTCAGAACAAAAATGCAGTTTTGCTTTGCAGTAACAAAGTACTACTCTGGACTTAATCATGGATGATAGCTACTAATTTTAGGGTAAACGTATGTATCACTTTTGGCCTTTGATTCTTATTGATGAAATGACAAAAAAATGCCAATGTGATCCAATATGGGCAAGTTTGATTTATTGTTTAAAAACTGAATCAGATATATTTAGAGCAATATGTGCAATATTTTAGAAAATCCCATCCATGCATTTTATTTTGATTTTTCTTCTTTGTATAATATATATTGTTTTGTATTTTTAATTGTTCTCTTGTCATTTTATATTACCATAAAATAAAAGTAAAATAAAATAATTTTTAAAGATGCCTAGAGTTCTATCTATGTGCACTATATACACTATATTTTCCCCTATTCAGTGCCTTCCTGATTTATTAGACTTTAATTTCCATAATTCGCAGACATTCTTGGCCTCATTCATGACATTCCTCAATCATATCTTAAGTTTCATGACCTGAGGGACTTCTTTGCACCAGGATAATCTGTCAGTAACTATTTATTCTACTGTTATCAGTGGAGTTGGCCAAAATTAAAAGAAAGAAAGCAGGGGGCTGGACTACAAGATCTCCAAGGTCCCTTCCAGCTTTATTCTGATTATTATGAGAGAGAGACACACACAGAGAGAGAGAGAGAGACAGAGAAAAAGAAAGAAAGGAGAAAAGAAAAGTTGCCTGTGAAAACTTCAGCAAAGAAGTACACTCAGAGGCATCTGGCAAAAGCTACAATGATGTCAATGTGATGTTGAGCTGATCATGCAACCGACACAAATTTGTGTCATTTCTCCATTTATGTAGTGATCTCATGATACAAGTGATGTCGCTTTCTCCTGTAGGCACCCATGGGTTCAACTCAGTAATTCAGGATGTGAGCACCCTGAAAACATGCATAACGCATGTTGCTATCTTTTTTTCATGGTCATGTAATAGCAGTGGTCATAACAAGATTTTTAAAAGTACAGTGTTAGAATAAGATAAATCAGAATTTCAGAGAATTCTCGGTTTTGTGAACAAACTGCATGTTAATGCCTGCAGCTCATTTTCCTGTATCATATTCGGTTGTGAATAAGTAGAATTAGAACTGTGCTATTTCTGAAGTTTGTGACTAAAAGTACTGATTCCATTGCTGCAGCTGATGTTGATATATAAAATATTAAGGCCTGCTTTGCCACACAAGCTCTTTCCCTTTCCTTCCCATAAAAACCATGTGCAACAATATTCTTTCATAATAATATAACCTATATAAATATTAAAACTTCAACAATAAAGGTATTTTATTCCGTGATCCATTTATGTAAGTTCACTACCAATAAATTAAACAGTTTTATTCAACAAGGATTTAAAGTCTTTACAGCCCACTCCTTTCTGTGTATCTACTTAAATGTTTATGAAAAATCAATAACTAAAAAAATGTAAAAATGTATTTCTTATATTTGATTTCACCAGCTTGTCTTCTGATATGATTTAAGATCTATAATCTTTGCTTCCCAATCCCCCTGTAAAATCTTGTAAAAAATTTTTATATTTAATATTTTAATAGCCCTGAAAGGTTTGAAGTTGTTTTGGAGCACCAGATGCACTCACCATACCTTGGATTTCTATTTCAAGAAAATAGTGGAAAAAAGCGTGCATCACATTAGACATACCTATTTTTGAATCATTTTTTGGGGACCAGAATTCGCATAATCAGATCTATAGTGTGTGATACCCAAACTTAAACCAAAAACCAGACCTGACTTTTTTCTTTGCTTTTTCTTAACCCAAAATAGAACTTGAAACTTAACTTTGAGAATCTTCATTGAACCTAAACCTGAATAGAATGTGCTCACTCAATCTTCCCTCCACTGCAATACTTGTTCATATTCAAAATTCAAACCCCTGTTGTCCTCGCTTGTATTGGAACAAGTGGATAAATAAAACCAATATTTGATTTTTTAGTTGTAGATGTATATATAGTGAACCTTTTATACACAAAAGCAGAATCAAATTGGAACAAGGCACAGTCAAACCTGACCTGGAATGAAGTAAAGCCATTGCTGGCACCCAACCATAAAAAAAAAAGGCTTAACTGCCTGATTGTCTGACAGCACAGCCCAGGAAATGACATTTTGCCTTCAGATATTAAAAGCTTCATCTGTGGTGAAGCAAAGAGAGACCAATGCTGAAGTCCAAAAGTGCACAGAAACAAGCCACAGCAGTCTGAATCTGTTTTGCAGAACCTTTATGCTGTTTACATGAACTTTCCCTTTCCTGGAGTTGCTGAAGTTAACTTTGAACAAGATGAAGTGGTGAACTTAACATTTCTATATTACTGCTGTCAATTCCCCCTGAGAGGCAAATGGCAAGTCTGCAGAGTCAGGCAATTGATGCATGGCTTGCTGTCAGGATTTTTAAGACTTTGATGGAGAATTGAAACAGCAGGCGTCAATGAGCAATTCTCAGGAGGACTATATTAACTTTGCCTACAAATTATCCTAGAGAACAAGGCTGCAGAATATGTACACTTCCTCTGCAATTCAGAACTATTCCAAATGCAATACTTAACACAGGTCTTCATAAAACATGATGTTCTTTCAATCTTTAATTAAATCCTATGTTGTTTTTAGAATTGCTGAGAACTATTAGAAAAGTACTATAAATCATTTTAAGGTAGATTTGGTGGTAAATCTATATGGCCCTATGACTTGGGCATCACACATTGTCTCTCTTGATTTGTCAGCAATTCAGTAGATTTTATTAGTTCCCATCCTCTTTGTTTTAGAAAGTATGCCAACATTAACATACTTCATTTAACCTTTGAGTGTTTAGCAAAGTGTTTTACTATACTACTTAACAGAACAAAACTAGGGTGGCATTACAGTGCCCGGTGACTTGCAGTGTTAGTGGAATAAATGGTAAAGAGCATGAATTAACATCTGAAAGAGAGGAAAATAGTTTCATAGATGCATAACATACCTAAAAGAAAGAAGAAAGATATAATGGAACTGAGTGAAAGTTGTCTGATCTTGTGGAATGAAGTTTATAAATACAAGGAAGTAAATGTTTAGCCTTTTTTATAAATAGAAAGCCAAAAATGTACATCAAAAAGGATGAATTGGTGCAAGTTACAATAGGTCCATGACCGTGGTATGAAAGTAAGAACCCACAGGTGAATATTAGCAGTATATTAAATTCCAGTCAGTAAGGAATAACAGTAATTGAAGAACCAGATATGAGTGTTAGAAAAGGTTGGTCAGTATCCTGAATTAATATGATCCATAGGAAATAGATTAAGTAGATTAGATAGATAGACAGACAGACATCAATATGTGATATGAATGGAATGTTAAATATAGATGAGAGTATAAAAAGTGATTGGGCTAATTATGTAATGAGTGAAACTTGAGAAAAAAAATATGATTGAAAAGAAAAGAAACAAGAAAAGCGTGTGAAAGTTTAACAGCTAAAAGAAATAGGAGTTTTCAAATAAAAAAGTATTAGCAGATAGATTTATTTCCCTCTAGAATGAATTGAAATGTAAAAACAGTTGCATGGAACAGAAAAAAGCCAGACAGGATTGTGTCGAGTTATACTAAAGTATGAAAAAGAATGCTTGTTGTAATAATAGGGTATAAAGGCTGTGGATGTAAAAAAAATGTACATAAAAAGACTACTGCAAAAATGAGGATAAGAGAGATATGGCCGAATGTACATAAAGAGAAAAGTAAAAAAAAAAAAAAAAGACAGAAAAATGCAGAGCAAATTTGATGGAAATAAACTTTATTTTGGAGGTGGGTAAAAGAACTAAACAAGGAGCTGCCAGCACAGTGAATAGTATTTTTAAAAAAGGAGATCTGAAGACTTGGGATGGAACTGGAATAAAACAATGCTAGAATATTATGTTATCTGTATCGGAATGAGTGTTATATGAAAGCAGAACTGAAATAAGTATTGTGTTAGTATCTAAGAAAAAATAATGAAAAGAGAGTCATAAAACTATGAAAATGTTGCTAAATAGTCAAACTATGAGTGTGGAAAAGTTAGCTCAAGAAATTATAAAGGACAGATACGATTTCTTTATGGAATAGCTATGCAATTTGTTTCAATGTGTATGAAGCCTGAATTTGTGCCTGTTCCCCTTTGCAGAGAGGATGGTAGCAAGAATGAATTCAAAAACTATAGGGGGATTAGTGCATTAAGATGCCTGATACAATTCTGAATGAAAGGGTATAAGATGACACTTAGCAAAATTTAAGCAATTTTATGCTTGATTGGGTCTATGTGAAACAGATGTTTCCTTTTTAGCAGATCATTGAGAAATGCATGAATGTGACAAATTTATTGTATATTTCTGGATGTAGCAAAGGACATGTTAAATTGAATATCCCTGAATTGTTGCATGAATAACGTGTGGAATATTGGTTGCTGAATGCAATAAGAGTAATATATAATGGAAGTAAGGCATGCATTAGAATAGAATAGAATAGAATAGAATAGAATAGAATAGAATAGAATAGAATAGAATAGAATAGAATAGAACAGAACAGCTTTGTCACTTTAAATATACACTAATTGGCATGCATTAAAATGAAATTTCGTCTCACAGGGTCACCACCTCCAATATATACTACATAAATATGACAGAAAAAAATGCATATACCCACATAACTACATGTATTTTATGACACAGAGAAACAACACAGTCTAGTTCAGATGTATACATGTACATGGCGAGAAAAACAAATCTGTTTACCAGATGGATGGCATAGGGAACAAAGCTGTTACAGAATCTGGTAGTCCTGCTGGAAATGAAATGAATGAAATGCTTGATATCGAATATTGAACGGTAAGTAATGTGTGATGTCTAATTGTTGGTTCACTATTTAAACATAAATGAAATAAAAATATTTTTAGAGATGTTAGTAATGTATTAACTAGAAAAGTCAGTATGTGCATCTCTTGTATGGAGATATTACTGTTTGAGAATCTGGATCATTTGTAGTGAATGTTAATTGTGTAATAAGATAAGATGATAAGATAAGATAAGATAAGATAAGATAACCTTTATTGTCATTTTTATACTGTGGGCACAATGGCACATATCAAAAATGAAATTTAGTTGCCCGCTCTCAAAGTGAAACACATACATGACACATACCTAAACATACTATGAACAACATATGTATAGACCCACATTCCTACATATACGTAGCAAATAAGTATTAAATATTGTCCATCTTGAATATATAACAGAAGGAGGAAGCTTGAGAGTTCGCAAGGTTAATGCTGTATGGAATGAAACTACAAATGAAATAACGAGTATGGATTTGAAAATCAAAGATTGAGTTGGTCATGTTTGGTAGAGAAAGTGGTGCAATCAATCACTCAATTTATGTATTTGTTAGCATGTTTATTAACAATGGAAAACTGATGAAAAATGCAAAAATGTGCAAATGTTGGTAGAAAAGTATTGATTGCTTGTATGTGATATGTCTGATTTCTCAAAAGTAATGAAAATGGCTTGTAGAGCAGCATGATTCTACTCACCTTGTCATATGAAAAGGAAAGCTGAGTAGGTTAGGAGGAACAAAAGTACATTGAATGCAATTTGAAAAGTGGAACTTAAGAAGGTAAACCAAGCAGTGGGCTCAGAGATGAACGAGAATTGAATACAACAAAAGAAAAGAGTATGTTGAGGTAGTTTGGTCATACAAAGAGAATAAATTACAATGAAATCACAGAACAAAAATATCAAAGAAGATGAAAGGGACTGAGAATAAGGGAAGGACTAAGAAAGTCAGGATGGGTGGAATTGTTAATTTTTTCAAAAACAAAATTGGTAAGAAATTTCAAAATAAAAGGCAATGAATAGAGATGTATGGAGGAATCAAGGATAGTTTACAGGGACAGAAACACGGAAGAAAGACAGGATATGAAATAAATCATATTTTAAAAACCAATAATGGCCTTCTTTTTTATACAGTGTTATTTTATTATCCAACTATTACAAGCTATATCCATTTATGTTACACAAATCATAATGTGTTTGTGAGCTACATTTCTGACCGGACAAATTCCATGCCCTATTTCCCCAAGTAATAAGAAGAATCAGGATATTTTGCCCAGTATCTGTTTATGATAAAATTAATTTTAATTTAATTTAATTTACATTTAAAATTAAATTTAATATAATTAAAGAATAGAGTATTACTCTATGTGGGTGATTTTAATTTATTATATAATTAAAATTATTATGTTTATAATTTTCTCTAGAATGCAAAACGTACTAGATGAAGATGCCTCTTCCCCCTCCAGCTAAGGGTAGACTTCCATTTTACATGTAAAAGAGAAACTATAGCTGGAGAAAGAAAGATTCAGAGTAAGGAGATGCTGAAAGACATCTTTTGGGTACAGCTATCTACCTCTTAAGAATTTGGTATGAAGCAGGTAGAACTATTATCTACTCTAAAGGAATGCAATGCTCCTTTAGATAAGGATTACAAAGAGCCTTACAGTTTTTACTGATATCTCTTTCAAAAGGAAGTGAAATGTAATACCAGTAGTCCTTGTTTACTGATCCCACCTGGACTTGGCAGTATTTAAGCAAAATGGTTCCTAAATGAAAGCTCCTGTGCTTACATTTTACTTTAGCTTTCCTTTGCTTCATAGCATTAGAAAGATACAGCCCAAAAAACTATGTGAGCCCAAGTGACAGGTCAGGTTTCTGGAATTCAATTCACAATGAAGCCAGGTAAAAGGGCAAATCTTAAACTCTTTTTTCTCAAGCTCCTCTGCCCTTTGGAATGTGTACCTCAGAAATGGAATAATTAGCAAAAACAGTATAGATATTTGTAGTTCCATTCATTGGAGAGAAAGGGATTACAAGAGAGTAAATAGGCAGGCACACAATGGGGAATACACATCAAAAGGAATGTGCTGACTATTTGCCTAGGGCACTAAGCCTTAGGGTGGCAAAACAAGCCATCACTGTGAAATTGATTAATGGTCTTGTCAGTGTCACATAGCAACACCCAACTGAGCTTATTAATTTGCAGATAGTACTTTTTAGGGATATACTACACTGCCAAAGAAAGCAGCTAAGGTAGAGTTGCTTTTTTAGGTAATCTTTTCATAGGGCAGGGAGAGGAAGGAAAAATAACACGGTCAGGCACAGGACAATGCATACTCTCATTGATGAACACGTGACTAAGAAAGAAACACTGAGAGGCACTGTAGGCTGTAAATGTCCCAAAATTACTTTTTCATCACCATCATAACTGCAGATGATAGCTGTCTGAGGTAGTCGCTTAATGAGGACTGTACTGCTACTCATTGACCTTCTTATCTTTGAGGGAAGTGTAGAATACATATATAAACAATGCAACTTGTGGTATGACCCTAATTACAAGTTCAGACATCTTTGCAACTAACTTGTATTCAACTTCATTTCTTCCCCCATGTTCCAAAAATAATTTTCAAACATTAATGTACAAATTGAAGAGTTTTGGCTCCATCACACCTGGGACATGAGAAAGCAGGTAATCCTACATAAAGGAAAAGAACCTCATCCACCCAGTATTAAAGAATGGATTCAGGATATGAGTATGTTATTGAATTTTGAAAAGTCTTTTATGCTGTAAAATGATAAGATCACGCAATATGTTTCTGTATAGCCTAGATATAATAAGCTTAAGGATTTAAATTATATAGACAGTTTTCCTAATTCCTCCTTTTTTAAATTGGTTTTTTAATGTTTATTTTAATTATAATATTTTCTCTTTTTTATAACCTCAATCTAGTACAAATTCCACAAAACATTAAGCAGACAAATATATGTTACTCATTTAGTCAATTTTTAAAAAGCCAATGTCAAATTAGACACACTCAAAAATGCAGCAAAATATATTCATATCTAAACTGTCAAGCTCCTTCAGGAGGAAAAATTCTTATAAAACATTTTCAGCTTGTCAGCATTTTACCTGAATTAAATCCATCATGTTTGGTCTTATATGGTCACTCTTTCATTGATTTTACGTTCACCCTTTCATTAATAGCAAAAGGGCAGCAATACGCTAAATGCACTAAAATCATAATCAAACTGTGTATTAGGCAAGAAACTATAATTACTATCTCAGCAAAATATTTTACCCAAAGGCCAATAGACCTCTTTTTTTCAATGATGCTTTCATAGCTTCCTGTATGAGTCCTCCATGAAATATACTGTCTTTTCAAAAAGATCAAAATGTTTCAAAGGCAGTAGAATAAATCTTATATTTCCAGAATGTGTCTCTTTTCTTGAAATTCTTATTTATTTACATTTAATAATTCTAGCCACCTGTTTCCCAGGACATTGTGAAATATTAAAAATATAGTGAAACTGAAAAAAAGCATGAGGAATGGAACAATACTACAGATAGCCCTTGACTTACAACCATAACTGACCTCAAAATTTCTGTTAAGTGAGACATTTGTTAAGTGAATTTTGCCTCATTTTACGACCTTTCTTGCTCCATTTGTTAAGTGAATCACTGCTGTTGCTAAGTTAGTAACACGCTTGGTAAGTGAATCTGGATTTCCCATTGACTTTGCTTGTCAGAAGGTTGCAAAAGGGGATCACATGATCCCAGGATGCTGTGACCATAATAAATATGAGTCAATTGCCAAGTGTCTGAATTTTGATCATGTGATCATGGGGATACTGCAATGGTCGTAAGTGTGAAAAACGGTCATAAGTCATTTTTTCAATGTCGTTGTAACTTTGGTCACTGAATAAATCATTGGAAGTCTACCTGTATTTGAAAGAACATTTGAGGACTACATGTATTTAAAAGAACATTCATTCATTCATTTTATGAGGCCACTAATGAGGCCTGGTTCTCCACCAACCAGTGAACAGACACATTGACATTGACCCCACCTACCAACCACTGAGAGCGAGAGAGCTACTTCAACCGAAATACCGGAAGCAATTTTCCAAACAAACCGAGCACAATTCAAACTGCACAGAAGATGTCCCATTGAACCGAGACAAAACATTTGCAAGCTAATTAACAAGCCTGGATATTTATGTATGTATATATGTATGTCCTTTTATGATTGTATGCAAAACAGAGCTCTGAATCGTTATGAAATGAGAATCTGAAATCAACAACCTGCAGCTATTTCCTAAAAATATGAAATTAATAATGAAATAATTCCTTTAAAAAGGTTTTCTAGAATGCAAGGATCATCAATATTAGATATGAATAATAGACACAATAAAAATATATTCCTTAACTGTTTGGTTATTTATTATCATGCTGTTCCTAAAAGAGTCTGAAGAGGAAAAAAATCAACACCAGGGTAATTTTAACAGGAAAGAGGAAAGTAAACTGAGATCACCTTTCAAGTGAGCAAACAGAAATCCTGTTTCCAGTTTCCCTGAGCTAAATATTTTTGTCCTGCAAACAAGCTATTCAAGAAGCTATTGAATGAAAGAAATGAAATTGGCTCCTAATATGCTGACATTGGTCACAGCATTTTTGGTCAAGACCTGAGAAAAAGTTGTGTGCAGGCAAAAGATTTCTGTATCTCAGCATATGAATATAATAATCTGATCTGGGCAAAGGGTTTGAAAGCCTTTCTGAGAAATTTACTAACTTTTCCTACCAAGGAGCACTTTCAGTCTTAGTCCTCTTTCCCTTGTTGCACTAAATTGAGTATATTTTCTGTTCTGTTGCTTCGCTCTTTTTATAATCCCAATTTTAAATCATTATTATATACATAATAATGTGAAATCACAGTTTCCAGTTCTTTAGCTGGTGCTCAATTCTTCCTAAGAATCTGTAATTTTGTAATGTATCAGCATAGTATATGTGGAGATCACTGCATGCATATTTCAAGGCCCCCCCCAAGATTTTTGGTATGACACTCAGTGTGTCAATAACCATAATTACTGGGGCCACCATAGCTGATTGATATATGATATCATTTGAAATTACTAAAAAAGTTTGAATTAAGTCCTCAACTATTATTGTTTGAAAATCTAAATTATGTTCTCTGCCTTGGATGATTTTGACAGGAGTAGCTTTAAGTCCTTTGAGTACAGTCTACTTCATCTAAGGCAAGGAGTTATAGACATAAATGTATATATTCAATCTGGTTGCAGTGGAACAGATGGCGAAAGGAGAAATGTGAGGCAGATTTAGTAAAGGCAATAACTTCTAAGACAGTGATGGCGAACTTTTTAGAGATCGAGTGCCCAAACTGCAACCCAAAACCCACTTATGCATCGTTGGGTGCCGGGTGGGTGTGGCCCATTGGGTGGGCGTGGCTGTGGTGGTAACAGCAGTGGGTGGGACTAAAAAGTTCAATCAATCAATTCCAACTTTGCAAGATCTTTTTTTTCCCGCGAGAAGTTGAAATTGACTGATTGATTGAACTTTTTTTTTTGTACACGGCGGTGGAGGCCTAAAGCGTTTTATAAAACCCAGCTGAAGGCCTAGGACTGGGACGATGGTGCGCATGCCCACAGAGAGGGCTCTGAGTGCCGCCTCTGGCACCCATGCCATAGGTTCACCAGTGCTCTAAGATAACTACAGTATGTTTATGGTTACAGTTGTCTACTTGTCAGTTTTAATAATGTAATCCTTTCTCTTTATTACTTTGAAATACATCTTATTATATTCAGTAGTTCTATTCCTGATAATTGTATTTTTTTCAGATGCATTTTAACATACACCATTGTGGTTATTGGTTCATTGTTTAATTAGACACACAAAACCACTGGCACAAGCTAGAAATACCTGAAGGGTTTTGAGAATACAGGCCATTTGAATGAAATAGAAACATCGCCAAGGGGTTAATCAAATCAAAGATACAGCAGATCCCATATTCTATGTTCTCAGTGATGTGCTAGTAAATGTTTAAGAAGTAGCTCTGCCAATTCCATTGCTGCCACTGTGTTGCAGTACCAGGTATAGAACTACTGTGTTAGGTGTTGTGGCTCAGCTGTGCTCTCAACCAGTTCCAAATCCCAGAAGATTAACAACTGGGTCTCATGAGTCGGTTCCAGCACACCTATGCAGTTCTATACTGATAGTGAAAGAGAAGTCTATAAGTGACTGTGTGCTAAAGATGTCCTTGGTGTTCATACACAATTGATAAAATAGCTATTGTGTTATGACCCAGGTCACCTAGGCAGAGGCAGGCTTCAATAGAGATCTTTATTGCTCTGCTAATTCCACAACAAATGAGCCTATAATGGCCAGTAAAGCTCCACCTCAAACTTCCCCAAAGGAGGCCACCCACAGTACCACAAACACAGTACCAAAACTGATTCGCAAAGGTAGAAAGAAAATCCAAAAACAAGTTGCAAGTTCACAGGGCAAGGTCCATAAGTCATACACAAGATTCAAGATCTATAGGGCAAGGGAAGTCCATGAGGCAAAGGCACAAGTAAAAGCACAGGCAGTAACGCTAGTCAAAGCAGAGTTTTTGCAAGGCTGGGGAAGTGCATGCCAAAGCAAAACAATTATTCCCGACCAAGACACTTTGACCCTGGCCTCTACTTAGATCAATCCAAGCCAGGTGTTCCTTGTGAAAAGGGGCGAGGCGACCTTCTCCCGAGTAGCCTCATAGACATCCTTTAAGCTTGCCTCAGATCCACTCTCCATGCCCTTGGATCAAGTGGGGGAGGCATCAGAGGGATCTGCCTCTCATCACCATTGCCTGTCTGCCGCTGATCTTCCTCTGTGTTGGTAAGGGCAGGCAACTTCCTGTCCAGTCGACTGCCTCCCCTAATGCCTGAGGGGCCTGGGATAGCATTGTCCTTAGCCCATGGCTTGGCAAACATTGCAGGGGAGACATGCTATCCCCATCAGACAGTCCTGTTTCCAACTCCTCCTTCTTCTCCGAACCAGGATCTGATGGGGCCATGACATATTGTCTTAAATTGTGTGACATCTGAAACCTTTTTTTTTTTCATGGAAAGCCTTAATTCTTTTCTTACTAGTCACTTCTAGTATCTAGTCCAGTTTCATATTAATTCCACTTGCATTGATATGTAGATTATCTAACTACACAAAACTGGGCAAATGTTTTGTGTTCAACATTTCTCCTTCCCTATGAGTAGAACAGTTTATGAAGTGGAATTAGGAACGCTTCAGTCAGTCTAGTGAAAGAATATGTTTTCTTTTGTTACATTTTGTTGTCATCATTTGTGTGATTATGGCATGCAGCTTTTACACAGGCCTCCCATCAGCTGCTGCTACAGTTAGGGTGGGCAAATGGGACTGCTGGAAGAAAGAAAAATGTGCATGCATCACTACTGTGGATGGATTTCAAGCAAGATTTAGACAGACCTATCTTTGTGTCTGAGATCTTCAGTTCTAGGAAGGTGGAAATAATGAGGAAGGGAAAAATAAAGGAAGATAATGAAGAACACAGTAAAACCTTAAAGCATAAGCTTAAGATGTAGTTGTAATGGGCACCTTCGGCATGGCAAAAGTTCAGAGATCCTTGTTAGATCAAGCACACACACACAAACCCATTGATCTGTAACCTTTAGCTGGTATCAATTTTTAAGACGTAATGATTTTGCAGACACACTGACAATGCACAGAATATAGGAAGACTAATGAGGAGAATGTAAAAGATTCCATCATCATGTCAGCAGTTCCATTTAGTGACAAAATATAGACTTCAAGTGACTAACAATGCTAGGGTAACTAGCTAAATAACTAAATAATCAGCAAAGGCCAAAGGTTGCTAATTGGCATTGTTACATGTATTTTCTTTTAATTGAAAAAAAATGCTTTAAAATTGTAGCCACCAATTTTTGCATAATTAAATGCTAGTGTGAAAAGGACATTCTACAGAGATTTTAAGTTTTTCAAACACAGCAGAATTAGTAAGGTAAGACTCCAGGAAGTTTCCACTGTAGAATGCTGAGTCCTGCATTTTTCACTTATTTTGCTCTCTACTTGCAATATTATAATTATGGGAAACTTAAAAGGTTATTTAAAGAATCAAGGAGTGAAACTCTGTCAACCCCAGGAATGGCAGCATTAGAATCCACAGTGTCCTTAGAGTACATCTGGAGTCCCCTTTGTTTTGTAAAATTAAATTTTAAATCTCATTAAAATCAATAAGTTTCACAAGATAGCCTGTCATTTAGTAGTCTGAGACAAATTAAAGGTGATGTGTTTAGATTAGAATAGGCTCTCTGGTGTTTTTAAAAGTGTTGTGGCTTTCAAAATGCACTGCAGTGAAGCTGAAGTATATTGTAGTTGTAACATCAAGCCAATGCCCTTTACTCTTTTTGTCTGCTTTTCTGTGATTAAAATTGACCTTGCCTTGAAGCAGCTATTAGCATCTTCTGTTTCTCCCTTGTAATGTGAGGACTCTATATTCTGGTTTCTTTACACATCTGTACTGGGTAACTTTTCAGCTCTTACAATGATAGATGAGTCCTTGGTGTATTTTATAGCACCTTCTCACTTTGCCTGTGACAATGGCAAGATGCTAGCAAATGTATCAACATCTTCCACAATTCCCCATCAGATTCTTGACAGCTCTGTTGATGTAGAAAAGATTTTTCAAAGCAAGGAAATTTACAAGACATAGATTCTCCTCCTCCTCCTCCTCCTCCTTACCTTATTTCTTATGGAATCCCTAGTCATTCTCTCCAGATGGACAAATCACTTTATTTGCTGTGTGTAAGTACTTTAATATTGATTCTATTCCAATTCTTTCCTTTATAATCTCATTCCTGATTTTATCCCTTCCAATCACTCCAGCAGCTTTTCTTAAACATCGCGTTTCCTTGCTAACTAACTTGTTTATGTTTCATTGTAAGTGTCCATGTTTGGTACTGGTAACAAGGTGGGGATGAACATGCTTTGTATGAGATGCTCCTTTGTACTAATCAGTACTGCCTTATATTGTAGGAATGGAGCTAGCTGTCTCAATACTTGATTTGCCTTTTTGCATTGTATTTTAATTTCTTTGTCCCTTTTCCATCTTCAGTAAATGTTGTTCCTAAATATTTGAACTCTGATGCTTGTTTTATGCTTGTTCCCAATATTACTAAGTTTAGGGTGTACTTTTCTTTTTTGATTACCATTACTTCTGTTTTTACTTGACTGATTCACATGTTTTTTGTCTTATGTTCCCGGTTCCTGGACATGAGATGTAGTTGCAGTTCTTTAGCTGCACTTGTTATCAATGCCTGATCCTCTGCAAAGAGCAGTTTGTTGATATTATTTTCATTCCTGGCCTTAGCTTTTTTACTTATTCCATCAATGTAGGTGAAAAATAATAGTGGTGATAAGACACAGATGATACACAGATATTTCATTATTGTTTTATTGCCTATATTGAAAAAAAAAAGATGTAGGTATACATTTTGCATAAGTTGTGGGGGCGGGGGAACAGTTCACCATTCAGGACGTAGGTCAAAGGTTTTGTTTGTTTCCCGGGGGTATTGTTATAGAGTAGGTGATATTGGGATACTTATAGGACAATATCAATCAATGGGAGAAAGATCTTGATCCTTCTTCTCCTGGCATTTCCCCATAGTAATTCTCTGTTTCTCTCCAATTAAAACTTGGCTTTAAATCTATAAATAAAGTCTGGATGGGTTTATGGGCTTAAGTATACCTCCTTTTCGTTCCCTCCCATTTATGTTTCTTTTTCACAGTTGTGAAATGCTTTGCACCTTGTAGAGTTACATGAATGATTAATAATAGTAGTTACGCTAGGAATGTAGTTGAATAATTTTTTTCCCACAAATTACAAGGCTGGTCTTTTTATCTCCATATCTCAAACATGATGAAACACCTACACAGAGATGCAATTTTGAGCTGACAGCCATTTTCACTAGTGGAACCAGCAAAGAAAGATGCAGAAAGCTTAATAATGAAGATAATAATTACCATGGTTGTTATTAACAAGCACAACACAATGCAGCGGCAGCTAAAATCACTCCCAGAAAATTGGTAATCTATATTTTCTGGAAAAATTATACTTGCCAACAGAGCTGCTACCCCATTTTTAAAGAATAAAACAGTAGTAGAATTATTCCTTTCTTCAGAGGATTAAAATATGACAAACACTTTTTCATATTATAAAATTAACATGATTATGGGACTAGGAAATTAATGGCAATAGATATGCTCAAATTCATAAAGTTTCAGGAATGGTAACCTTAGCAATAAAAGTATATAAAACATGATGGACTACCTATAAATTTGGTTATTAAAAATTGTCACTATTTATATATGACTGTAGTTTTAAAAGCTAAAACTGTGATGGCTAAAGCCTCACTAAGGACATATCTATATTATACTCTTTAGCTGTTCCTGTCCTGTGCTGGTACCAGCTGGACTCTGAGCTGGGTAAAGAAAATTGTCCTGATTAGGATGTTTCTGCAGCAGCTTACAAAATATTTAATATCAGTGTTATGTCCCGAGCCTTTGCAAACGGCTCGGGCGTTTGCAGGCAGTCCCGGGCAGGTGCAAAGCTGCCCGGGACCAGACAGGCTGTCGCCAGCGCCGTGCGCATGCGCGGGTGCTGGCGCGGGAAAAGTAACCCATTTACCCGGGAGTTGCCTATATAAGAGGCTGCGAGGCGTTTGGGCGAGGCTGAAGCCATCTTCCTGTAAGCTGAACGCTGAATAAAAGAAACTGAGAACTCCAGCTGCTTCTCGTGTCTGCTTTCCCGCCAAGGACTCAACACTGGCGACGAGGGTGGGATGCCTTGCACTACCTGGAAAGGAAGAAGTGTAAGCTTACCCAAGGAGTCCTGAGCGGCGGAAGAGGAACGGCGTCGACTCGGCAGCTGCCCGCCAATCCGGTGCGCATTCGGGGGTAGGCTGGCTGATAGACCCGTCTCCTGAAGATCCGAAGATGGCGAAAATCGGAAGGCTTTCGGAATTCGACGTCTCACATCCAGAGCGGTGGGAGTCCTACGTATCCAGAATGGAGAACTACTTCAAGGCAAACCAAGTGAGGGAAGATAGCTTGAAGGCCGCCACCCTGCTTTGCGTTTGCGGCCAAGACGCCTTCGAAATCGCAGAAAACCTTGCAGCAACCTGTTCCAGTAGAGTCTGTAAGCTACGCAGACCTGAAGAAGCTGATGAAGGAGCACTTCCACCCCAAGGTGTCCGTTATCTCATGGCGCCACACCTTCGAGCAGAGGGATCAACGGTCCGGTGAAACAGCCAAGGAATACATCGCCGCGCTACGGAAGGCCGCCAAGCCCTGCGAGTTCAAGGACCTCGAGGAACGACTGAGGGACCGATTCGTGTGCGGGCTAAGGCATCGAGAGCTACAACAGAGACTTTTTGCCAAGGAAGAATTATCCTTCCAAGACGCCTTAAGGGAAGTCACCGCAGAAGAAGCAGCAGGCGGCGCCATCAAAAACATGCGGCCGATCAGAAACAGTGCAGAGGGTGCGTCCGTGCACCAGGAAGACGTCCGACGAAACTCCGAGGATGATCCGGACGAGGAAGTCGACCGTCTACACCCCGCGAAGGAAGAGAACCAGAAGGGAAGCTCTTCGGCTCTGCTCAAGTGCATCGGCTGTGGAGGTCGCCACAGGAAGAACCGACTAGCAGTTCCGCTCCGCTACCTGCCGGGCCTGCTTCAACCAAGGGCACATTGCAGCTGTGTGTCTGAAGCCGACGAAAGGCGACAACCCCAGGAACGCCTGAAATGTACCGAGAATTCCCCGCCAGAATAGGTGTAGGGTTTTTGCTGCTTCTCGAAGAAGCATCTGTAACAGGCACACACAAGCCCATGAGTAAAAAAGCTGTCACTCAACGTGAAGCTACAAGGGGTTCCATTATCTATGGAACTAGACACAGGGTCTGCCCTGTCCATCATTTCATTGCCTACATGTAGGAAGATTTGTTCCAGTAGTGGGTCTAAGGCCAAGTTAAGGCCTTCTGATATTGTATTAACAGATTTTCAGAACTCAAGAGTGTGTGTTAAGGGGAGGCCACCCTTAACGTGCAATACAAGAGTTTTGAAGGTCCACTAGACTTATTAGTAGTAGGGGGTGAACGAACGAGTCTCATAGGACTCGATTGTTTTGAGGCCCTGGGGATACACGTCACAGGACTCAATAGCTTACAAACACTCGACCTACAGGAAGTCTGCACAGAATTTGCAGACGTTTTCAGCCCCCAGCTGGGCACATTCAAAGGACCACCTGTGTCCTTAAAGCTAGACCCCACTGTCACTCCCATTAGGATTAAAGCAAGAAGGGTCCCTTTTGCTTTAAAAAGTAGATTGACACTGAACTAGACAGACTAATCGCAACGGGAATCCTAGAAACCTGTTGTTCCAGCCCTGGGAGACACCCCCATTGTCACGCCTCTAAAGTCAAATGGGGACATTCGCATTTGTGCTGATTAGCAAATGCACACTCAATAAGGCATTGCGCAGCATCCTATCCGATTACTGTGGGCAGTCCACGATCCTGGCCTCTTCTCAAGTGGGGGGCCGTTATTTTTTTTGTTGCAAAGCTTACCTAGCTCAAGCATATCAACAGCTGCCTGTTTGTGATGATATGCTGCCATAGCTCGACCATTTTACCCACAGGGGAGCCTTTCAAGTAAAAAGGCTACAGTTTGGAGTAAATGTCGCTCCTGGGATTTTCCAAAGCGTAATGGAAAACAAACTACGAGGTATACCAGGGGTCTGCCCCTACTTTGACGATGTCTTGATTGCAGGAGACTCCACACACATTCTAGCTGAAAGACTTAGGGCTGTCCTGTTAAGATTCAGGGAATCAGGCCTCAAGCTCAGAAAAGACAAATGCAAGATTGGGGTGCCTTCTACTGAATTTCTGGGCTTCAAAATTGATGCTGCTGGGATTCATCCTGCTGAATCCAAACTAACTGCTATTTTAGAAGCACCCAGGCCAAAGTCTAAGGCCGAACTTCAGGCCTTCTTAGGCCTCCTGAATTTCTACAATTCTTTTCTTCCACATAAAGCTAGTGTAGCTGATCCTCTTCACAGGCTACTAGACAAACAAGCTGTGTGGCTGTGGTCACAAGCACATGAGGCTTGCTTTAAAGAAGTCAAGGCCTTGCTCACTTCTAACAGTGTTCTTGCACATTTCAACGGGTCTCTTCCTGTGTGCATCGCTTGTGATGCGTCCCCCTACGGGGTTGGAGCTGTCCTGAGTCACCTCAGGTCTGATGGAACTCAGGTTCCTATTGCATACTACTCCATAACACTGTCTTCTGCCGAGCGCAACTACGCTCAGATAGACAGGGAGGCTCTGGCTGTTGTTGCTGGAATTAAAAAATTCCACGATTTTCTATATGGCAGGCATTTCACGGTCTTCACTGACCATAAGCCTCTGCTGGGACTGTTTACCACACGTAAGCATACTCCCCACATCATTTCCCCTAGAATGCTTAGGTGGTCTATTTTCTTGTCTGCATATGATTTTTCATTACTCCACAAGCCTGGGAAAGAAATGGGCCATGCTGATGGCCTCAGTAGATTGCCTCTGCCAGTAGTAGAAGCTCACCCCGCGCCAGCTGTCAACATTCTATCAATCCAAGCCTTGCCCGAGCTCCCTCTTAGTGCCAGGGATGTTACCGCTGAAACGGGTACAGATCACACACTTTCACGTGTCTGCTCCTGGGTCCTGTCCGGGTGGCCTGAGCACTGCCCTAGTCCTGAGTTTCAGAGTTTCTGGTCCAAAAGGAACGAACTGTCCCTTTCTCAGGGTTGTCTGCTTTGGGGAAACA